>NW_024080874.1:1609377-2209377 GCF_003009895.1 Hyaena hyaena
CACAGACTGAAACAGGCTCCAGGCTCTGAGCTGGCAGTCAGCACAGAGCTCGACGCGGGGCTTGAACCCATGAACCGCGAGATCATGACCTGAGCGAAAGTCAGACGCTTAACCGACTAAGCCACCCAGGCGCCCCTGTTTTGGCTATTGTTGAGAGTGCTGCTATGAACATTGGGGTACATGTGCTCCTATGCCTCAGCATTTCTGTATCCCTTGGGTAAATTCCTAGCACACACTGACTTTTAAGTGCCTGATACAGTGTTGTTAACCACTGGTACAGTGTCCTACAGCCGATCCCTTAGCGATCCTGTCGTTTGGCTGCAACTTTCTGCTCCCCATTTCTCCCTCCTCCTGGAGGCAGCAACCATTCTACTCTCTGCTTCTGTGAGTTTGACTCTCCCAGTCTCCTCCCCGAAATCGAATCATGCAGTGTTTGTCCTTGTGGGACTGCTCCTTCACGCAGCATGACGTTCTCCTGGTTCACTAGCCTTGGAGCATATGACAGGGTTTCCTTCTTTGTCTTTTTTTTTTTTTTACATTGATTTTTGAGAGACCGAGGGAGACAGAATGTAAGCAGGGGAGGGGCAGAGAGAGGGAGACACAGAATCTGAAGCAGGCTCCAGGCTCTGAGCTGCCAGCACAGAGCCCAACGTGGGGCTCCAGCCCATGAACCACGAGATCCTGACCTGAGCCGAAGTCAGATGCTCACCCAACTGAGCCCCCCAGGCGCCCCCTTTCTTTGTCTCAAGGCGGGCTAATATGTCCCACTGTGTGGATATGCCGCATTTCTTTATCCACGCATCCATCCCATGACACACCTGTAGGCTGTTTCCACAGCTTGGGGAATGCAGATAGCGCTGCCGTGGACTTGGGAGCACAGGTGTCTCTTGCAAATCCTGATTTCAGTTCTTCTGGTTAAATACCCAGCAGGAGGATTGCTAGATTATACGAGAGTTCTATAAATGACAGGCTCTTAACCTATAATCACACCAAGAGGGAAAAAAAAAACAACCAACCCAGAACAAAACCTGTATTAGTATTACGTTTCTTTCTTATGCTGAATACTGTTGCACTGTACGAATATACCAAATTAAAAAAAATTTTTTTAACATTCAGTTTTTGAGAGAGGGAGAGCATGAGTGGGGGAGGGGCACAGAGCAAGGGAGACACAAAACCTGAAATAGGCTCCAGGCTCCGAGCTGTCAGCACAGAGCCTGACACAGGGCTTGAACCCACAGACCGTGAGATCATGACCTGAGCCGAGGTCGGACGCTTAACCGACTGAGCTACCCAGGCGCCCCAAGGAGATGCCACTTTATTTAGACATTCATCAGTTTAAGGGTCGCTTGGCTACTATGAGTAATACTGCTGTGAATATTCATGACACATTTTGGGTGAACCTGTGTTCATTCCTCTTGAGTATATACCAAGGAATGGACTTGTTGGATCATTTGGTAACTCTTCCTCCGCTTTTGGTGGGGCTGCCAGACTGTTTCCGACATGGTTGCACCATCTTCTGTTCCCCCCAGCAGTAGGGTTCCAGTGTCTCCACATCCTCCCCAACACTAGTTATGGTTCATCTCCTGGTATCTCTGTGGTTTAGATGTACATTTTCCTAATGGCTAAGGAGGTTGAGTATCTTTCCACGTGCTTATCGACCATCTGTGTATCTTCTTTTGAGAAATGTATGCAGATCCTTTGCCGAGTTTTTAATTTGGCTTTTTATCTTTTTATTATTGCGTTCTAAGAGTTCTCTATATATTTTGGATATGAGGCCTTATCAGATTTGCTGTACATGCTTGACTCAACAGACAGTGGGGCGAAGCTGCCGCCTGCGGGATTGTGACCGAACGTCTCTAGATCCAGTGCGGGGAGCCTCTTTTCCTGGGAAACGGGGTGCAGCCAGAAAGGGGCTGCCCCCTCGCCCGTCACGCAGTGTATGTTCACGGGGAACCTGGGGTTAAACCATCCGTTGACCGCCCATTGGTGGGTTGGGGTTTCATTCCCAGCAGAGCACCTCCCAGCTTGTGAAAAGAAGTAGAAACACCAAAAAAAGATCTTATCTTATGAATTGCAAATATTCCTCCCTTTCTGTGCATTGTTTTGTTTTTGTTTTTGTTTTTTTACTTTCTTGGAATATTGTTTGCGGCTCAAAAGTTTTCTATAAACAATATAGTTCAATTTACATAATTTTTTTTCTTGTTGTGCTTCCTTTTGTGGTCCTATCTAAGAAACCATTTGCCTAGGGGCGCCTGGGTGGCTTAGTCGGTTAAGCGTCCGACTTTCGCTTAGGTCATGATCTCGCGGTTCGTGGGTTCGAGCCCCACGTCGGGCTCTGTGCTGACTGCCAGCTCAGAGCCTGGAGCCTGTTTCATTCTGTGATTCCCTCCCTCTCTGACCCTCCCCTGCTCACGCTGTCTGTCTCTCTCTCTCCTAAAAATAAATAAAACATTAAAAAATTAAAAAAAAAAAAAAAAAGAAAGGAACCATTTGCCTAATCAGATGAGTTCTAAAGGTTTTGGTTTTGGGCTCTTACTTACGTTGAGGCCGGCAATACATTTTGAGTTTTGTGTTTGGTGTGAGGTAGGGCTCCAACTTCATTCTTTCCTTTGTGATGTCCACTGGTCCCAGCAGTATTTAGCAGAAAGACGACACTTTCTTCATTGAATTGTCTTGTCATCCGTGAAAATCACTGGACCATAAATGTAAATATTTGTAATTGGACTTTGCTTTCTTTTGATCTGTATGTCTTTTCTTATGCTGGTACCCCTCAGTCTTGGTTCCTGTAGTTTTGGGTAGTAAGTTCTGATGTTTGTTTGCTAATCTTTATATGAAATTGGTTTTCCGAAACTTAGAAGCACTGTGCATCCGCATGGTTTCTCTAGCTTCGTGGTCATAGAGCTCCCTCTTCTGTTGCTCTCCTGAAGTGTTCAGCAGTAGGGTTTCATGAGTTCTAAGATCTGGTTCCATTTTTTTTTTTCTTTTTCTTCTTCTTGTACCCATGTACTACTCAATTTGAAATCCCTTCCTGGGGTGCCTGGGTGGCCTAGTCGGTTATGCGTCCAACTTTCGCTTAGGTCATGATCTTGCGGTTCGTGGGTTTGGGCTTTGTGCTGACTGCCAGCTCAGAACCTGGAGCCTGTTTCAGTCTGTGACTCCCTCTCTCTCTGACCCTCCCCTGCTCATGCTGTCTCTATCTCTCTCCTAGAAATAAATAAAACATTAAAAAAAAAAAAAGAAATCCCTTCCCAACAGTTCATAATACAAGATACAAAAGGAAGAAAACTGGGGTCCGGTCTTGCTGTCCACAGACCCCTCTTGACAATTTGTACAAACAGTGTACAAAAAATAAATACAAATTTAAAACAAGAAACTGTGTACATACTTAGGATCCTTCAGTAGTTTAGTAAAGTGGAAGTATTCTTCCATCCTTATCTATTGAGTTTTCAAGAAATTCCTTTCAGGAAAACAACAGGTAGACATTTGCCAGAGTATATATACAGTTATTCTTAAAAGTATATATTCATGGGGCACCCGGGTGGCTCAGTTGGTTAAACGTCTGACTATTGATTTTGGCTCAGGTCCTGATCTCACGGTTTGTGAGTTCAAGCCCTGCATTGGGCTGTACTGACAGCACGAAGCCCGCTTGGGATTTTCTCTCTCCCTTTCTGTCTCTCTCAAAATAAATAAATAAGTAAATGTTTATGCAGAATGTTTTTGAATTTGCTTACTTACTATACATAAAGGATGTTTTAAAATTGGGACTATGTATCCACTGAAGAATATAAGAATATTCTTACCACTTTATTTATTTTTAAAGTGTATTTATTTTGAGAGAGGGAGGGGGGGAGAGAGAGAGAGAGAGAGAGAGAGAAACCTAAGCAGGCTCCGCACTGTCAGCTTGGATCCCGACACGGGACTTGAACTCATGAACCATGAGATCATGAGCCAAAACCAAGCACCAGATGCTTAACCAACTGAGCCACCGAGGTGCCCCTTATTAGCGCTTTTTAAATACTATTATTAAGACTTCTCAGAGTAATGGGGCTCCTGTCCTCTTGCACCCCCTTTCCTTTTTATTTACTTATTTTGAGACTGAGAGCAAGAGCTCAGGCGGGGGTGGGAAGAGGGCAGAGAGAGAGAGAGAGAGAGAGAGAGAGAGAGAATCTTAAGCGGGCTCCACACTGTCAGTGCAGAGTCTGATGCTGGAACCCAAGGAGATCATGACGAGCTGAAACCAAGGGTCGGATGCAGATCATGACCTGAGCTGAAACCAAGGGTCGGATGCCTAACTGACTGAGCCACCCAGGCGCCCAGAGCCCTCTTTCTTGATAGACAGGATTCCTGTACGGTTTGGGGAAGGAACCCAGGCTTCTTGTATACTTATTAATCCCGTTAGTGGATTCTGTTTAAGTAACTCCCAGTTATAGGGTGCCATCTCCCAGCAGTGCTTAGAAAAGCTGCTTCTGGTTACAGTGTCTCAGATGCCTTCTAGTTCAGGAAGTCTGTAACTTTGACACTTTCACTGTCCATAACTCATCTGTCGGCAAGTATTTTCCTGGCAGCTAGAATGTCTGGCCCTTTTGGGGGAGAAAGAGTCTCTCTTCCTGTATATCAGTGCTCCTCCAAAAACCCCTTTCCTGGTTGCCTGGCAGACCGCCTGGGGCGTGCTGACCCGGCTGCCGGGACCTGTGCTTATTCCCTCCAGGGGAGCCGGGAAGCGGGACGGAAAGCGATACTTCTCCAGACTTCCACAATCAGGAAAATGAGCCGAGCCAGGAGGACCCCGAGGATCTGGATGGATCTGTGCAGGGAGTGAAGCCTCAGAAGGCTGCTTCTTCTACTTCCTCAGGGAGTCATCACAGCAGCCATAAAAAACGAAAGAATAAAAACCGGCACAGGTCAGTGGCAGGGGCCTCCCCCCCCCCCCCCCCCCCCCCCCCCCCCCCCCCCCCCCCCCCCCCCCCCCCCCCCCCCCCCCCCCCCCCCCCCCCCCCCCCCCCCCCCCCCCCCCCCCCCCCCCCCCCCCCGCCAGCCCGGCCCCCCCAGCTCTTCAGGACTGGTGCCCTCTCTCTGTTGCAGTTGGGAAGAGATTGCTCTGGTCCAAATGAAATAGAAGTTTTCTCCAGGGGAGGGATTGGTGGGCACTTAGAGTAACCATGAAGGAAGACCTCTCTGTTCCAAGTGTAGAATTTCATTCTGTAAAAACTTCGTTTAATGCGGTGAATTTGGAATCCTTTTAGAAGAGCAGTGGGGAAGTAGAAATGGAGTCTGTGCCACTAGTACCTGTCGGGAAGCTGGAAAAGGGGAGAAAGTCTTTTGCTCTTAATCCTGGTCCCTGCCTACACTTATTCCCTTGGGGAGGGGGAGAGCTGATCTGACCTGCCTTTTTTTCTCTTTAAATATAAGTTTTTTGATTGCTAATGATTTCTGTTATATATCTCTCTAATATGCTGATTTCAGGTATCGGAGAGGTGTAATATAAAGTCTGTAAAATAAGAGAGTGCCTTTCTAGAGAGTGTATGTCCACCGTGTATGTGGGGTGGGGATGTCTTTCGGTTTCCTTCGTTTTTACAGTGTGTAATGAGGAAGGTATACATCGGTGCACAGAGAGTCAGGTGGCACCCAGAGAAGATTTTCACATTCCCTCTGCCTGGGGTTTGCAGGATAATCCTGGGGCCTCT
Organism: Hyaena hyaena; assembly: GCF_003009895.1. Lineage (NCBI taxonomy): Eukaryota > Metazoa > Chordata > Mammalia > Carnivora > Hyaenidae > Hyaena > Hyaena hyaena. The sequence continues at coordinate 1,615,062 of NW_024080874.1, forward strand.
TGACTCAGATAATTGGAAATTAAACAGCTGTACTCAGAGAGGGTAATGGCATAGTTTCTAGAGTGAAGAATCTTGCCCTGACCTCAACTCTTCTGGGAAGCACAAAAACCAGGAATCGACAGGCTGGCTTTTGTTCTGCTCCTCTTGGAGCCTGCATATATATATATATATATATATACTTTTTTTTTTAATGTTTTTATTTATTTTTGAGAGAGACAGAAACAGTACAAGCAGGGGAGGGGCAGAGAGAGAGAGGGAGACACAGAATCCAAAGCAGGCTCTGAGCTGCCAGCACAGAGCCTGATGCGAGGCTCAAACTCACAAACTCATGAGATCAAGACCCGAACCAAAGTCGGGCGCTTAACCGACTGAGCCACCCAGGCGCCTGCCAACTGAGATGAAAGGGGGAGAGCAAGGAAAGGGTGGGGTTCCCGCCCCCCAGGGTGCTCCTGGGCTGAGTTGTTCCACAGACGCAGAGGCCGTTCCTTCACGCACCCAAGGTGGTCACATTGTTAGCTTTGTGGTCATGGCGCGTAGGGATGATGTAGAATGACCTTAAACTGGTTTCAGCCTCCTAGGTGTCAAGAGATTCTTTAATCCTTTTGAGAAATTTTCCTGTCAATGGTGGTGGTGGTTTTTAGAGTGCAGAAATCTTATTTCCTCCAGATAGTGGGTCAAGACTGCTGCTTAGCACTTTCCTGCAAACCAAAAATCACTATGCCAATCTCGTGGCTGCAGTGACAAAAGCAAAAATTGCTTATCTTTTTTTTGTGTGTAAGGTTATAGGCTGGAGAGTCACTGGGATAGGACTGATGCTAGCTGATCCCAAACGGTAGCAGGGAGCCATGATTTTTTTTTTTTAGAGAGCACATGGAGAGGGGAGGGGAGGGATGAGAGGTAGGAGTGAGACTCTTAAGCAGGCTCCATGCTCAGTGCAGAGCCTGATGCAGGACTTGATTCCATGTCCTTGGGATCATGACCTGAGCAGAAATCAAAAGAATCAGATGCTCAACCCACTGAGCCACCCAGGCCCCCTGAGGGAACCATACTCTTAAAATATTTCTTTAAATTGTCTAAATAATTAAACGTCGTGCTTGCTCTGTGTTGCTTTTATGAAATTTACTCCAGTGGCATTTTAAAGTAATTTTTTTTTCGTGCTTCACAGTGTCTAGCATAGGGGGAAGATTCCTTGGAAGTTTCTGGGATGTTTTGTCCACTCGTGATATGATAGATAGCTCCAGTTTGTTGTAGCTAACCCTTCCCTGGTTTTTTGTTTTTGTTTTTGTTTTATTTCTAGGAGAGAGAGAGACCGCGTGAGCAGGGGAGGGTCAGAGAGAGAGGGAGTCAGACTGAAACAGGCTCCAGGCTCTGAGCTGGCAGTCAGCACAGAGCCCGACACGGGGCTCGAACCCACGAACCGCGAGATCATGACCTAAGCGAAAGTCGGACGCTTAACCGACTAAGCCACCCAGGCGCCCCTATCCTTCCCTGGTTTTAATGCCATGATCAGCTGACTGATAAACGGGAAGCAAGCGTGAACTTCACTTTCCTCCTGCAGGTCCCTAGTAGATTTCCATAGGAACAGCACGTCTCCCTGCCGTTCCTATAAATACTAGGATTTATAAAGATCTTTGATGTTAGTTATTGCTTTCGCAAATGACATTTTTGGTCTGAAAAGCCGGGGCCGTTTGTCATCTTCCCGGTTTGACATCTGGCCGACCTCCTCCCTTTGGCTGTAGGCGCTTACCTGCCCCAGGGGAGCAGAGTGGAGCTGACGTGCCTTCTTTCTGTGTGAACAGGTTCGGCGCACCGGAGTGGCATCTCAGCGGCCAGTTAAGTTCTCAGATTCCTGCCGTCTTCGGTCAGGAAGTGTCCAGACCCTTTGTCCCCTGACTAGTGTCTGCCCCGGTGGGGTTCGGGGCGGAGTGCCTCATACACATTTGCACGTTTGCACCCCGAATGGTACTTGTTTCTCCCGCCAACGTGCCAGCCCCCGCCCCCCACATACTCAGATGAAGTCAGTCGTAAGTTATTTCAGCAAGTGCCTGAGCACTCGCTGTGCGCCAGGCGCTGTTTAGCGGTGAGTAAAGCAAAGCAGAAATAAATATGGAAGTTCAGCAAAAAGGAATAACTTTTGGATTTGTCCTCCTTAGAAATATGAACAGTTATCGCATGATTTGTAGCATTCACCAATGATCACCTTGGTCTGAATCCTTACATTTTACATAACATCTGAACAGTAAGCCCCAGTGGCGGTAAGGGAAAAAGTCGCGATGCTAACTAACAGCTGCTCTTACAGGTTTTTACTACTAGACAGGACCCTAGAATTCTCCCAGGTAGTTTGCAGAGTTTTGGTTAGGCGGGTACAGTCCACTTTAACTTGCGAGCAAAATGAAGTGAGGCCGAGGGTTAGGTTTTCGATAGTTCCTGGTCGGTACACCGTGTACCCTTTCCCACATGCCATACGGGACACTGAAGTTATGCTTTCTTCCAGCTTCACTCTTGCAAACATGGGCTCAGAGGGAAATACAGCATTTTGCATATTGTTCCAGCAACTACCTGCGGTGTGAAAGGTGTCACGGCAGCCAAGGAGCTGGCATCCTGCTCAGGGTTCATGTTTGCCTTGGAGGCCTGCCCGGACTGTGGTCTGTTTGCAGCAGCGGCCCGCGCAGCCTCCTGCCCTGCGCGGTTCCCTTGCAGATCCCTGGGGCTGGGGGGCTGCGGGAGATCAGCTCGCCTTTGTTTTGGTAGGGGGGCTGTCAGTTTGGGTGTTCTAAACCCTGGCCCTGCAGTTTCTGGAGCAGGCCTAGCACTGAGGCGCTTCACTTGACCCTTGGCCACTAGGATGAATGCTGCAGAAAGAGAACCAGGGCCGCCGGCCACGCCTCCCACATAGAACTTGAGTTCCGAGTTGCAAAATGCATTCTGTTTTCAAAAGCGTATAAAGTTTTTCTCTCTTACGTTGGTCAGAGTATATTGCGCTGAATCATTAGTGCTGTCTTCGAAGCACCTTTTGTTATATGACTAAACCCTTCTTTCTCCATTTCTTCTAATGCCCTATTTATATTCTTCATGACAGTTAAATATTTTACAAGTTCTAACTCTGAGTCTGGCAGCTAATAGAGGGCCTGCAGTCACCTCATTTCCTAATGAAATAACTTTGCCTTTTTCATAGTCTGTTCTGGTACGACATCCAGGAGGGAAGGGACTCACCCCACCACAAAGTCTTGGGTTCTTTGATGTTTGAAACTTTATGGCTTAAGATTCTGAAAGCTGATTTTGTTTCTACAAGTCTTGCTAGGGTGGCTAATCAACTAATTTATTCAATTAGTATATTAATTTCTATTGCTTTCTTCCTTTCAAATGCTGCCCCTCAGCCCGTCTGGCATGTTTGATTATGACTTTGAGTAAGTTTGATTCGAATTAGTATTTGTGCTGTGTTGTTTAGTGTGTAGAGACCGATATGCGTTTTTGAGACCTTTCTAACCCATAGTTTATCTGTTTAATTGTAGGTATGTATATTAGGTTAGGCTGGGAAGTTTTTTTTAAAAACAGAAAAACGTGATGGAGGTAACATTTTATTTAATAACTTAAGCAAAATTAAGTAAACTTCACTTTTATGCATTGTAATGTCTTTAAAAGTAGATAACCTTTACTTTAATTCACATTTAAATTGATTTTCTGGCTTTGCTTCGTAAGGAGATTAATAGTTAAGACCTTGATATTTTGCTTTGGAAAGATTTAAAACTTGAAATTTGTTTAATTTCTTTTGTGTTTCATGCCCAGAAATACAAACTCCTAGTCTCTTTCCTGTTGCTAATCATTACGTGTGTCAGTGATTATCAGCTGATAGAGTTACAGAGCTAACACGTTACATAGAGCATGCCTTCTTAATCCTCTCTCTTTAACGCCTAGTTTTGAATAGTGTTAAATTTTTATGGCTTTCGTAACTGCTGCATATTTCTTTTTGTCATCTAAGTTTGCCTTGCGGCAAGAGTCTCTGGCTGTGTTTTTAAATACTTGCTTAATAATATCTGGGTAAACAGCTAAATATGACATAGTCTAATGAAGAATGTGGACTTTACTTAACCAAATAGTCTTTGTTATAGCTTTGCCCTATGCAGTAGCTGATTCCTGGCCCCTTTTTCTGTAAATTAAAATGCAAATATCTTTTATCTTTTCTATCGCAGGATTGATCTGAAGTTAAACAAAAAACCACGAGCTGTAAGTATCAGCCAGACCATTTCAGAGAGGCTGGTAATTTTGTAGATTAGAACTGTGTGTTCGTCCTCAGAGCCCGAGTGCTCCTGTTTGTGCGCTTGCTCACTCTCTCTCACTTTCTCTCTCTCTCTCTCTCTCTCTTTCTCTCTCTCTCTCTCTCTCTCTCTCTCTCTCTCTCTCTCTCTCTCTCTCTCGGGTTGCAGCTCCCATTTTGAAGGCTGGGGTATCCATTTGGGTACACTTCAACTTGTAGGTGTTACTTACTTTCTTTTGTATTTTGGATAGAGAAAAGGGGCCACACATTTTTCCTGAAAAGTCCTTTTGATTAAAGAATGAATTAATACTAGGGTTTGGGCGGGGGTTGTTTGTTTGTTTCTTTGTTGTTTTTCTTTCTCTGGGCAGCTCAGGGGGCCTGATAAGGGCAGAATTGATGTTTCAGTCCCTCCATGGACTTGGGAGACAAGCCATTTTCAGATGTGAAGTATTGCCTGGTACATTTGAAGTAGAATCTTTGGCTACAGAGCAAGCCCCTAGCAGGATTCTTTATGAGTGAGGTGTTTTTTTTTTCCCCTTAGGTTCAAACTAATGTTCTGCTGAGGGTAAGTTGGGACTTTGTTTTTCTCTCTTCAGGACTATTAGAAGACTCGTTAGTGCAGAAGCTTCCAGGCTATAGAGCCCTGCTTCCCTCCTCCCACCTCACAAAGATAAATATCCCTCACCTGAGTGCGCGGCCGTCCACCTCTGCTTTCCCAGACCCAGTGCCTGTGACTTTGAATTGTTTGTTCTGAACCGTGGTGACAAGTCATTTCTGTAAGACCACATTGGATCGTTTACCTTGTGTCATTTTTAGTAACAGAACTGCAAGAAGACCGAGCCCTGGTTATAATTCCAGCAAGTTGCTAACTGTGCATTTCTCCCTTCTTGGAATGAGTGTCTCCTCCCCCCCCCCCCACAGCCCCCACCCCCTACACTGGCTGGCACCAGCTTTGTCGTCTGTGATACCCATCGAGAAATGTTTTTCTGGCTTTGTTTTATGCTGAAAGTAGAACATAGGGCACAGTTCAGAAGGAGGCTGTAAATATCTGGCATTTTCGTATTTTGTTTGCGTTTTCTTATTTTTCTATTGTTTTTATCATCTTCTTTTCTTTTGGGACTTTTTGTAATGCTGTTGTACAGCTCATACCTTCCTGCTGGCATATCTGATCATTCGCTTCCTGAAATTGCCAGTACTCTTAACAGAAGGTAATCTGGTTTGCCATAAATAAAATGGGAAACTTGGCTCTGGTTTTTTTGTTTTTTTTCCAGGGGGAAGGTAACGAGTGTTTATTTAATAATTACCTATCCTAAATCTCTGTGCGTTGGAAGCAGTTTCATGTTCAAGGAACAGGAAAAGCTGAGAAACCGAAGTTTAAATCGGTCCTCTGAAGATAGATATTTTTATTCTTTTATATAAATAAAATTTCACAGGTGTTGACTTCTCATGCTTTACTTTTAAACCTGAGATTGGGTTTTTTTTTTTCACTTATTTTATTTATTCGTATCATGCCTTATGGAAATTTATTTCCTTTCCCATTTTTCTCTCTTTGCTGGTATCTGCCTGATGAAACATTTGCTCTAAAAAGCATTAAGGCATACGGAAAGGCTCCCACTCGCACCCAAAGCTGGTAACGTAGGGAGTTCTTGAGCAGAGTGAAGGATAGGAGCCGTGAGAGCCAGCGATGCCTGCGGACCTCTCCCACAGCAGGCCAGCTAGGCTGAGGCACTTGCCCATCTGTTGAACTCTCACCTGCCTCTAGAGTGGTGCTCTACCTCGACGGCTCACTGGAATCACCTGGGGAGCTTAATGACCTACCGATGCCTGCCCACCCCCCACCTCCCGCCCCAGAGACTCTGACTGGGGTCCAGTCTAGTTTGGGGGATTTCCTTCCAAAGAGTCCCTGGGATTCTGATAAGAAGCCAGGCTGCGAACCACTGCATTAGGAGTGTTTGATTGAAATCCTATGTTGCGAATCAGTCTATGGGATAAGATTTGGGGCCCTGCCCTTCCTTTCATGCTGTTTAGTCATAGTCCTTGACTTATGCCCATATCTTTGTTAGAAAAAAAATATGTTCCATTGTGATAATATTGGTAGAGCTGAATATGGATGGCATCTGTTATCAAAATGAGTCTACCTTGTCGGGTGTGCAAAAGCTTTCAGTCTTGTTCTTGAATAAACTTTTTTTTTTTTTGACTCTGTGGCTAATTAGATGTCTTTGGCTATGTCTTTGGTAACAGGGCTCCAGTGTTAGCATTTTTAAGAAAACGGTTTCTTCTATTTAGATTGTTCCTTCAGAAAAGAAAGGAACAGCTGTAAAACTAAAAACAACGGGAACCAGAAACTTTCTGTATCCGCCTTTGTCAGTTTCTCTCTTTCCCCAGAAGAGAGGGGTGGGGGTTTCCGCAGTTGCCGTGACCCCAAGGAAAAGCACACAGCAAACCTGAACGTATTTCTGACTCTTCTAGGCTGACACTTGCTGGAGACACAGTCAGACTGTGCTTAAAAAGATGTATTATTTAAAAACATAACCCGTGTATGTGAATACACACGTGTACATAAAATCATGGTTAGAGGCCGGCTGCTTCCTTAATACTTATTTTCTGTATAAAGTTTTAATCATTGATTGGGGGACCTCCCGGTTGTCCTGTAAGCGGGCCACAGACTGAAGATAGTTAAGTCCTGAGAGACTGTTTATGTTCTCCAGATCGGGAAAGCTTAGGGAAAAAACCCAAGAGGTCCTGCTTCCCATGCTTGTGAGTTTTGTAACTCTGTTTATTAAGTTTGTCTGACACACATACACCGGACCAGTGACCCCGGAATCAGAACGGCTGCCAGGACCCCTGAGAGAGGCTTCCTTCCAGACAGGTCTTCACCAGGTTACTTAGGTTTGGAATGGTATTTTGCCTTAGGCCTTTAGTCTTCTCATCTCCACGTTGGGAAGAGGTTGTCCTTTGCTCCTCTGGGTAGTTTATAAGACATTTTTAAAAACCTGGGCACTTGGTAGTTGTATTTTATGTCTTCTTGCGGAAGATCGTGTGTACAAAGCTCGCTAGGGAGCCTTAAGTATTCCCTTCCAGGGGCTGAGGAAATAGTTTGTTGAAACTCAGAAAGGTTCTTGATAGCATCAGACCCCACAGGTTGAAGAAGGAGAGCAGGGAAAACCCGACCGAGTGAAAGACTGGCAGCTCTTTGGGGCCCACGGGAGGGTCTGAGGGAAGGGCCTCAAGTTCGGACCCGGCCCATGCGAGCTGAGCGCATGGGTTTTCAGAGCTGCCATGCATGTCTTGGGTGCCTTCTGAGGGCTTTCACAGATTGAGCCTTTGGGTGCTCTAGAATACTCTGTAGTATTCCATAGAGAGTATTCTCGACATCTTGACCCGTGTGGCAAATAAGGGAACTGAAATAAGTATTAAAATGGCCAAACTTTTTTTTTTTTTTTACAAATAGTTTATTGTCAAATTAGTTTCCACTTAATACCCGGTGCTCATCCCCACAAGTGTCCTCCTCCATGCCCATCCCTCCTCCCCCCCACATCCATCAGTCCTCAGTTTTTGTCAGCATTCAAGAGTTTGCCTCTCTCATGGTTTGCCTCTCTCCCTTTCCCCCACCATTTCCCCCCTTCTTCTCCCCCTTGTTCCTCCGTCAAGTTCCTCCTAATCCTCCTATATGTGCAAACATATGATATTTGTCCTTCTCTGCCTGACTTATTTCGCTCAGCATAACACCCTCAAGGTCCATCCACGTTGCTGCACATGGCCAGATTTCATTCTTTCTCATTGCCATGTAGTATTCCATGGTATAGATAAACCACATCTTCTTGATCCATTCATCTGTTGATGGACACTTAGGCTCTTTCCATGTTTTAGCTATTGTGGAGAGTGCTGCTATGAACATTGGGGTACATGTGCTCCTATGCCTCAGCATTTCTGTATCCCTTGGGTAAATTCCTAGCAGTGCTATTGCTGGGTCATAGGGGAGTTCTATTGTTAGTTTCCTGAGGAACCTCCACACTGTTTTCCAGAGGGGCTGTACCAGTTTACATTCCCACCAACAGTGTAGGAGGGTGCCCGTTTCTCCACATCCTCGCCAGCATCTAGAGTTCTCTGATTTGCTCATTTTAGCCTCTCTGACTGGCGTGAGGTGGTATCTCAGTGTGGTTTTGATTTGTATTTCCCTGATGAGGAGGGATGCTGAGCATCGTTAAAATGGCCAAACTTTGAAAGGAGTAAATATGCTGCTTTAAAACATGCTGTGACCTAGTTTTTTTTTTCTTTTTGCTTTTATTCTGATTGCTCTGCCCCTGAGCCTCACTCCACATTACTGAGGCATCAATCACTACGTGTAAAAATGCACCTCTGAGGCCCAACCCCAGGGCCACTGCCCTGGTGCAGTATGGAAAGAGTGGGCTCTTGCTTCCTTGTGCCCATGGGCACCCCCCTCCCAGGTTGGTGTCCTCAATGCCCAGAGAGGCGATGTGCCCTGAAGACACAGAGAGAGTGGGAAGGAATTGGGATCCTCATTCCCGCGTTCATGTAAACGTTCTCACATCTGAATTTTCTAGGCGATAAGCTCACAATTTGAAACTGCTTTCACTTTGTTTGGAAAACTGCTTTTGCAGAGTAAAAGTTTTCACCGCTGAGACGGGTGGTGGTGTGGAGTCTGAGCCCAGCGTGGGGCGATGGTCGCCAGGAAGGAGGGTGTGGAGGACGGCCCCGTGGCAGGTGGGAAGAATACATCCGGCCTGCGATGTGTATTTATTTTCTGGCTCAGCCTTTTTTAGCCCTCACTTTGAATGTGTTACACAGTCTACATAAATATTTATTAGTACATGTAGATAATTTACAATTGTTCAGTTGAACTGCAAGCAGTTGCTGACATTCAACCATTCTGATCTTCCAAACAGGCAGTTAGGGGTATGTGTGCCTTAAGTGTTGACTGTTCATGTTCAAGAATAAACTTTAGAGACCCCCCCCCCCCACTGACCCCCGCACTGGCCATACTACCCATCCTCAGATCCCCACCCCCACCCCCATAACTGACTTCTGTCCCTTCCTCAGGCTTTAAAATACTTCATTTGAATAAGTAATACATGCAAACGACATACATTCAGATAGTACTGGAGTAGGGTCAGGGAAAAAAGTCCACCTGCCCCTCAGCGGCCAGCTGTCCTTCCCAGAGGCAGTTCCTTGCATGCCCTTCCAAAGGAGCTCATTCACACACATGCCTGTGGCTTTTACAAAACTGGTAGCATATGTTTTTCATCTAGTAACACAGCTATGCTTACACCAAACTGTGTAACCGGTCTACTGATGGCATGAGTGCTCTTTCTCCTCTTTTGCCATTTTGGGCAGTGTCATGGCACCTTACATTTTGCAAATATGATTCTCAGCGGCTGGATGGCCGAGCTGTAGAGAACGTGTCAAGGGGTTCAAACACGGGTCTCATGGCGATTTTTATCGCCCTGGCCGCTTTTCAAATATGAAAACATGTATTTTTTTTTTCTCCTTCTCCTTTCCTTATTCCTCCAGTCCCTGAGGATTTTTCTTGGGTAATATGTTACCCATAGCAGTTGGAATTTTCTGGAGCTTTCAAGTTTTGTAGAAGGCGTGACCGTGACCTCTGGTGGTGTTTTGCACGGTGGAGCTGCAGGTGCCATTAAAAATCCCCATTTGGGGGGCACCTGGCTGGCTCACTTGGTAGACCTGACTCCTGATCTCAGGGGCCTGAGTTCAAGCCCCACATTGGGCATAGAGCTTACATTTAAAAAAAAGCTGTGGGGGAGGCACCTGGATGGCTCAGTCGGTTGAGCGTCCGACTTCGGCTCAGGTCATGATCTCAGTTCATGAGCTTGAGCGTCACATCTGGCTTACTGCTGTCAGCGCATAGCCTGCTTAGGATCCTTTATCCCCCCTCTCTCTGCCCCTCCCCCACTTGCGGTATCCCCAAAATTAGCATTACCAAAAGAAAAAGGAAAAAGCATTAAAAAAAAAAATTCCCATTTTTGCCTCAGCACTTTCCATATTACCTACCTTCTTTAGATTCTTGTTTTCAGATCCTATTGAAGATGCTTGTCTCTCGACATTTCGGTCAGGCCAGTGCTGGTGGGCGTGAGGGCCCAGCCACACCTGCTGCACAGACAGTTGTACCAGGACTTGCCAGCAGGTGGCAGGCAGAGCACCAGGAGCACCCCGGGCTTCCAGAGGGGCTCTTCTCTGGAGAGCAGCCAGAATCTGAGCCACTGGACCCTCCCCAGAGCCAGCAACATGCCCGAGTCAGTGTGGGTGGGTATGCGTGGCCTGACCCTGCCCTTCCACCTGGCTCTGCAGCCATTTCTTAAATGGGTGAACAACTTATGATGGCCAGCAGCTGCCTTGAGATGGGCTTCAGGAGGCCACATCCTAGGATGACAGCCTGGGGCCACCTCCCCATCCAGGAACTAGCTGGGAGGATTTACATACCCTGGCCTGGGATGGCTTGAGTTTCCTTAATTGTAGGCCTTTACTTCCTGTCTATTTCAGCCAAATCTCCCACACCCTTCCCATGAACAAGGAGGTCCCCTGCACAGGCTCTTACTCACCACTCTCTACTCCACCCACTCTGCTATGGTCTAGGGAGGAAGAAATGAGCCGGAGATTTGGGATTTGAGATTTGAGAAGCCCTAGAGAAAGAGGGCTAGGATCCCGCGACTGCCTTGTTTGGGGGGGCAGAAGCCCCCAGGGACCAGCCGGGCCCACTCCCCACACCCACCTCCTAGATTTGTGTTTCTCTGAAACCCAGTTTCTCTGATGGAGGCCTGCCCACCCGCTTCCTTCTGGGCCGGGGGTCCTGCCCTTTTCTGTAGGGGAGGAGGCATGGGGGAAGGAAGTGGCAGCTGCATGGTAAGCGGTGGCCTCTTCTCAGCCACTGCCCCACACCGCCCTAGGGAGACCAGCAATGTCTGCGGTGCTAGCAGTGCTGGGTGTGGGCAGCTCGGAAGAGCCAGGTACTCCCCTGGAGCCTTGGAAGTTCACCAGCTCTTCAGGGACCACTGGATTTTCCTTGGGCTAACAAAGTGGGATGGGCAGGGACTCTCATCTGTTTGTTCGGGAACTCTCATCCGTTTGTTCGGGGCCAGGTCATTCTGTGCCAGGGAGGCTAAGGTTTCTGTAGTCACCCTGTGCCCCCAGCAGGGTTAGCCCACCCTGAGACAGCTTGCCAGGAGACTCGGGGCCTGGCAAGAACCCAGGGTGAGGTGGGGGACCCGTGGGAGGGGGTTCGGGAAGGGCTGGCAAGAGTCCAGCCCCTGGAGCTCCCCAGGACCATTTCCCAACAATGCAAGGATTTGCATACTCGCTGATTTCCCCTCCGAGAACCAGGAAGGCAGAGGAGGAAAGGGCACACGCGGGGCAGCCACCTGACTTTGATCCTCTCTACGCCTGGGTGGCTTGAACTTCTGTCTCAGGATCAGTTGCTCTCCATGCCACCCTCTCCTTCCCACGAGCCTGTGGGAACCTTACAACCATCTTGTGAGGCAAGCTAGGGAGCTGAGGGAAGTGAGCAGCCCAGGGCCGCATGACTGGTACCACACAAACTGAGGTATCCACTCCTCAGTCTAGAGGGATGTGGGGATCATTGTGCCCCTTTTACAGGTGGGAACACTGAGGCCTTGTGAGGAAAGGTGCTTCAGCTGGCAGTGCAGGAGGCGGTGCGGAGAGCTTTGCAGTTACAGCCCAAGTCATGGGAAAAGAGCATCCTGGGCATTGGGCCTGGCGGCCAGATTGAGAAAGAGGCCCTGCGGGGGGCAGCTCCGGGCCCTGGATGGCAGGCGCAGCCATGCTGGATGCAAGCGCAGGCCATCAGGGCCCTGGACTGACTCAATCTGTGCCAGAGCCCGGCCTCAGCTGGCACCTGCCTTGTGGGCCCTGCTGTCCTGGTTGGTGCCGTCAGTGAGCCAGCAGGGCCGGGCACAGCCTCCTGACATGAGCCACCCCCAGCCTGGACCTGCTGCCTGTAGGACCCTCCCCCCCTCCCCCCAAAAGCACAAGCAGCAAATCAAGAGTTTTCAGCTCCAGCCAAGGGCCAAATGTGAGCCCTCACGTCTACGGACAGCTAGCTGGCTGGGTGAGAAGAGGGGCGTGGGCACCCGACTTCTCCTTCCCGGCCACTGCTGCGGCCTCATGGCCTTCGTGCTCCACACCGTGTGCAGATGGAGGGGCCTTGGTGGGTACGGCTGCTGCATCCACTGCTGAACATTTCACTGCCATGCTGGGGGATGCCCGTGTGGACACTGTACACCTAAACGGGGGGCGAGGCGCGGGGCTGAAGGCACCCCACTCTGCACCCTCTCGGGCCCAAGAGTTGCTGCAAACCAGTGCCTGGGGGCATTCTTTCTTCAGGTGTGTGGAGCCAGGGGCCCCAAACTCGAGGGCCGGCTCCAACCTGTCCTCCTGTCTGGGACCTTGGGCACCATGCTCGGCATTGCCAGTGGCTGATAATGAACTGGACTGGCTGGTCTTTTAGCTTCCTGTTCCATACAGAGAAATAGAGGCCTATAAATAGCCTTTTATCTTGGAATACAGTACTTGATTGGGAAAAAAATAGTTTGTAAATAAGGCAATGACATTTCTTTGTGCAGATAAAACCTTCGAAAGAGGCTGGAAGCAATGGGCATGGGGCACCTTGAAGAGCGCCGCAGGGTGTGGAGGCTTCGAGATAATGTTTGCTGAGATCCTCCCACCTGTGCCTCGGTTCCTGCCCAGTGAAAGCTTCTAAAGAATGTTCAGGGTGAAGAATGGAGTGAGGGCCTAATGTGCAGGGAGATGGCCAGTGTGATCACTTCCTCAACAGGCTGCACAGCTGTTCTGAGCTAGAGCAATTTCTAAAAAAAAATAGATACTATAAAAGCTTCATAAACAATAAGTACAAATTAGGTGAGATGTCCAAATATAGAATTATTCAAACTATTTTTCCATTTTGCCCTGCTGATAGTGTTTGTTTGGGGATCATTTGACAGCCCAGCTTTTCACTTGAAATATTTAAAGTTTAGGGGCGCCTGGGTGGCTCAGTCGGGTAAGTGTCCACCTTCGGCCCAGGTCATGATGTCACAGCCTGTGGGTTCAAGCCCCGCATTGGGCTCTGTGCTGACAACTCAGAGCCCAGAGCCTGCTTCAGATTCTGTGTGTGTGTCTCTCTCTCTGCCCCTCCTCCGCTTGTGCTTTCTGTCTCTTGTCTCTCTCAAAAATAAACATTAAAATTTTTTTCAAAAATAAATATTTAACATTTATGTCTCATTTATTCATCTGGGGAAAAAAAAGAAAAAGAAAAAATATTCCTGGCTGGCTTCCTTCCTTCTAGGGGCAGAGAAGGTTGAGATGGTGAGGTGAACACAGCCCACAGAGAATGCCAGAGGCCCTTTAATGGGCACTTACTGGGTGCCAGGCATTGGTTCACACACTCAACATGCATGTTCTCATGAACTCCCTACAATCCTATAAGGTGGGCACCCTTATTATCCTCATGTCACAGATGAGGAAATGGAGACCCAGAGGGGGGTGATCACTTGCTCTAGGAGACCTCATTGGCGGCAGAGACAGTTCTTGAGTTCGGGACCAGGACCCCTCGCCTCCCGCTTGGAGGTTACCCCGGCATGGCCTCCAGGCTGCTCCCCTAGCGCTCCCTGCTCCACTGGGCAACTTGACCTCTAGAACACGGCGGTGTCCAGGAAGATGGGGTCTAAGCTGAGCACCCAAGGGCTTCCCCACCCCCTTCTCTCCCAAACTCTCCTGGAAGCCCTATTCTCAGCCAGATGGTTTTCTGTCCTCGGCTCCGGTCACAGGACAGAAAAGGGGAATAGCCCAATCCCGCTGTCCCCTCCCCCCACCCCCACCTTCTCTCAAGGCCTCAGTAAAGGAAGCCTCTGCCCTCAAGGGGCTGAGCACTTTGGGGCAGGTGCCCACCTGCAGACCTTCCACTGCCCAAAGGCCAGCCCAACCCCCAGGCACAACGAAGGCCATCATCTCTTAAAGGAGCTCACATTGTATTTTATTGACATTAAGGGAGCGCAAGGACTTACACTTAAAATATGTAACATTACACCTGTACACACACATATACGTGTACCCACCCTCAGGGAAGGGCGAGATGACGGAGTATGGAAGGAGGGGAAGAGAGAGTGGGGGCAAGGGCGTTGCGAACAGAGTGGGGCAGAAGGTGGGTTATTAAGAAGCATTTTGCTTACTAACATGAAGCCCGGTGCCCCGCAAGAGCACGGACCAGACCTCATTGGCGTACAGGAGGGGCCCTTCGAGGGCAGGCACATGGTGCCTAACTAGCCGGCCAGAGGCCGGCATCCCAGGGACGGGGTGGAGGTGGGGTTATGTGCACAGGGCCCCCAGCCCAGGCCTCTGCTCCCCACCACCTCCCCCCTGCCCTCTGAGAGAAAGGAGGGTTTGGGCTTCAGCCACGGACTGACGCCTTCATGGCGGCATCTCCTTAAACTACAGATACAATGTGCATCAACAGGGTGATCGCTCCTGCCCCTCGGCTACAGGCGCCGGGTGGGCCAGAACCAATCCTACAGTATCTTTGGTTTGTGGGTTCCCTTCCCTACTTGAATCCTCCCTCTGTCCAGCCTCGGGGGCGGGAGCAGCCCGGCTGAGTCACTCGCTGGGGTGCCCGGGCTGGTAAGAAAGGATCTCAGCAGCCAGCCGCTGCGGGTCCAGGAGCTGCGGGAAGCGCCCCATCACGGCCTCCACTAGGTGCGGAGGGAAGACCCCACACAGCTTGGTGTACACACTGGCTCGCTCCTTGGCTAGGCTCCCAGCACCCCCCCACGGGCCCCGGTCGGCCCCCGGGCCTGGCACCTGCCGCTCCGGCAGGACCGGGGTGGGTGGGGGCAGCTGGTAAGGCTCAGACCAGTACTCTCGGGGTGGAAAGGCAGCAGGTGGCGGGGCATAGTCGGCAGGGACACTGAAGTGGCCGGCGCCCACGGCCCGTCCAAAGGTCGGGAAGGCTGGAGTGGCCGGGAGCTCGGCCCCGTAGGCACCGTAGCCAGCGTATGGGCCCCAAGGTGAGCCGGCTTCCCCAGGGCCGACTCCTCGAACCCCCCACAGTTCCGACATCTGGCTCTCCAGGGAGCCAATGCCCGAGTCCAGGCACTCCTGGGAGGCGTACGGGAGAGAATCCAGTGTCTGCGGGAACCAGTCGGCAGGCCCAAAGCTGCTGCCGCTGCGCCCGCTGGGTGGGACGCTCCTGCCTGCTGGGACGAAAGTCTGCGTCAGACCCTCTCGGGGCGGCCCTGGCGATGCCCGGGCTCCCAGCTTCTTCCCGTCCAGGCTACCCTGCTCATGCTCTGCTGGCCGAGAGCTGGGCTGGGATGAAGGTGAAGGCTGCCGGCCACTTTTGTCCTTGCTCGGGGCCCTCGGGGGTGAGAGGAGGGCACTGGCGCGAAGCTCATCAGCCACAGAGCGCTGGGGGCGGCTGGGCCGCTCTGAGTGGAAGAACCGGCACTTGATCCCATAGGTACACTTCCTCCCTGGAAGACAGTAAGGGGGTCTCTAAGCAGGGGGGCCCCAGAAGCAGGGCCAGGAGGGGGAAAGGTGGGACACGGGAAGCTTGGGGCTGGGTGGGCTCGGAGAGGAAGCACTTGGGGGCCCAGGCCGACCTGGATGAGGCAGGAAGAGGGAAGGAGTGAGGCGGTAGCTGGATCTCTTACCATAGGGACACGGCTGCTTTCGGTGCTCAGCTGTGAGTGGCTTCTTCCGCAGGAAGTTGTCCAGGCTTGGCCCATGACGGCCCAATGGGTCATCAGGGGGCATGAACCTGCAGAGTAGGTGGGAGGCATGAAGGGGGGCTTCTCGGTGTTGGGCAGGGGGCTGGACAGCGGGCCTCCCCAGGAGAGAGGGCAGCCCCTAAAACTGGTGTTGGTCCTGGAGGACATCTCTGGGCCCAGGGCGGGGATGCCCCAAGGGAGGGGAGGGGGACCCCTCCAGGGCAGCTCTCTTGCCGGCCACCCTCGGAGGGAGCGGGGAGGCCAGCAACCTGAAAATCTGAACCCAGGGCCGCATCCGTCTGCTGGCCTCTGGCCGGAGACCGGGTGCTGGGAACCACGGGCCAGATCCTATCACAGGTAAGACCCCCTGGCCTGGCCGGGCTCACTGGCGGTGAGCCCCTCTCACTCTCAAAGCTGCCTGGATGCACGGCCGTGGCCCCTGCCCGCAGCCAAGCCCGGTGCCAGGGGACATATCTGGCTTAACCACCCCTCCCACCCCCCGCGGCCGCGAGAGCCGGGCTCGTACTTGTCGTTGACGAAGGAGTACATGAGCAGCCGCTCCTCGATGAAGCGCTTCCACTCCTGCCGCTCACCCTGGAGGTCCCGGTATGTGTCGTTGGAGACCACAACCCCGTCGGACTCAAAAGCCAGCTTCACAATGAAGCGGTCATCATAGCACACCACGCGCTTGCCGCCCACGCGGCGCGACGGCGTGAACACCAGGACCTTCTTCTTCTCCAGCTCCCGCAGGATGTGCTGGTCTGGGGGCGCAGCGGGCGGCACAGGTCAGAGCCCAATCCGGGCAGCCAGGCACGGGGGCTCTGAACTCCGGGCGCCAAGGCAGGAAGGGGCAGAGGACAGCAGAGCCGGGAAAAGAAACGCTGGTCCCAGGGGCGCCTGGGCGGCTCAGTTGGTTAAGGTTGCGACTTCGGCTCAGGTCATGATCTCACGGTTGGTGAGTTCGAGCCCCGCATCAGGGGCTCTCGGCTGTCAGCCCAGAGCCTGGAGCCCACTGTCCTCTGTCCCCCCTCTCTCTGTGCCCCTCCCCTGCTAACGCTCTCTCCCTCTCTCAAAACTAAAGAAACAGTAAAAAAAAAAAAAAAAAAAAAAAGAAACCAATCGGCTGGTCCCTGCTTGAGGCCCAGAAGTTGTCACTCAAACCCAAAGCAGGTCCCCTGGGGAAAAGCCCTGCTGGGGCAGTGAGACCACCCTCTCCAGGGGGGGCTACTCACCTGTGATGGGCACATCGGGTCGAGGCTGCTCCTTCCTCCAGGATGGTACGAAGACCGTGATGTCTGTGTGGCCCCGCTCCAGAAACCAGTTCACGGCCAGGAGGATGCCCCGGCAGGAGAACACCTCCTTATTCCCGTGGCTGGGAAGACGAGGGGGCGCAGGTGAGGCGGTGAGAGGGTGGCTGGCACGCTATCCCTAGCCCCTGCCCTGGGGCCCCTGCTGGTTCCCACAGCATCCCGGATGGCCAGAGCGGGAATTTCCCTGAGGTTCCGTCTCCCGACAGTGAGGAGACGCCCAGGAATCAGGCGGCACCCGCTTCCCACGTGGGGGAGGGTCAGGCTGCTTGCAACACACCTGGGGGTGGGGGAAAGGCTCCGGGAGCCTCCTGGTTCCTGCCCCACCCGGGGGTGCTGGGACCACAGGGACACACAGATCCACTCAGGCACACTGAGTCACCACCCCTCCCTCGCCCGCTGGGCGGGGCTGCTGGTGGGGGTGGGGAGGGACGAGCCCCAGCTAACTGAAGAGAAACCGGATTGCTCCGGATTAAACACGGATTAAAGTTCAGTCTTACACCAGCCCTAGGGGCCGGGGCTGAGGAGGGTGAAGGGGAAGGAGCCAAGATCCAGGGTCCAACTCCGGCCAGCAGCCACTGGGCCAGCAGCCACTGAGCGGGAGAGGCCACCTGGGAGTCCTGAAGTCTGAAAGTGAAAGGGCACTGCTTTTCCTCCCAAGACCGCCAATTCCCCAAAACGCCTGGACCGCCCTGTCCTTGCCTCACCCTTCTGGGGAGGGCGCGACCTGAGGCAGAAAGCCCGACCTGAGGCAGAAAGCCCGTCAGGGAGCCACCAGGGTTCCAGGGGAGCTGGGAGATGAGATGGGACATCCCTGTTTCCGCCCCCCCCCCTCCCCGGGACCCCCTGCTGTGGTCTGATGACTGGATTTCACACACACAGCCCCATCCAAATGTGGCTGGATCCAGAAGCCAGCCCTGAGGGGCTGCTAGCTTGCTCAGGCTCAGTTTCCTTATCTGAAAAATGGGCCCCATAGACTGCAGCCTCCTTAAAGAAGGGCCTGTGTCATGGGATAACTTTCCGGTTTGCTTGAGGCCATAGGCAGTCCAGGAGGGTGGAGGTCCCAAGTGGCTTCCAGGCAGGGTAAGAGAAGGCGGAGGGGGGGAGGGGGGGCTCCCAGGGAACCCTGGGTGTTGCAGAGGGGCTCTAGGCCCAGGCTGGGGGCGCTGGACAGCTCCCTCCCCTACAGCCCCCGCCCTCATTCACCCCTCCGTGAATAGCTCAGGCTCTCACCCTCGGCGAAATAAAACAGAATAAACGTTACACAGAGAAGGCAAGTCCATGGGCGACCACATCCTGTGGGTAGCTCTGGGGTGGGTGGTGGCCCCAAGAGAAGGGGGGGAGGGAGGTGGGGCAGCCGGGGGGTACAGAGGCCGTCCCGGGGATAGGCTGGGACTCCCGGGTCGGAAGGTCTCCATAAATTGTAAAGGGGAGGGCAAAGTCCAGCTGAAGGCAGCGCGCATCCCTGCCAGGTGGTGGGGCCTCCCTGCCGTCCCCCGGCCTTATAATAAAAGTTCACGCGTACTGAGGGCTCTGGGCCAGGCTCCGACCAAAGTGCTTAACGCCGAACCGTCAGCAAGCCTCTGAGGGGGGTGCGATCATGCAAGGCCCCTTTCCCCTTCAATCGGATAAGAAAGCCGGTCTACACAGCACGGCACCGCGGCAACGGTGGACCAGAGACGCAAGCCCGGGGCCTGTGCTCCTAACCACCACGGTGCTGATGCTCAGACAGGGACAAAGTACCAGCCCCGGCCGCGGGGGGAGAGGGCAGTCAGCAGGCACCGAGCTCCCATTGGGGGCGCGATGAGCCCCACACCTCCCGTCTTCATCCTTACAAGGCCACAGTGAAGGAAATCCAGGCTCTAGCTGGTGGTAAGAGACAGAACTTGAACCCACATCTGAGGCTACTGGCGTGCCGTTCTAGGCCCTAACAGCAAGATGTGAGGTTTATTATTGGGCAGAAGGAAAAGCTCCCAAATTGGAGTCTGAACAAAGCGTTAAGGGGTAGGGGCCGGCTGGGGACGGGAGACAAGGACGCGATGGGCCAAGTCCTGCTCCTCAGGACCCGCGTGAAACGGCACTGCCTCAAGAACCCTCCCTGACCTTCCAGGGTGGCTCAGGTCCCTGGTGTGTCTTCACGATGCCCCTCCCCGGGCCTTCTGCTGTCTCCCCACTGGGAACATGATCATTCCCTGGCTTAGGTAAGCAGGCAGCACACGCACCCACCGACCTGCTTCCGTACACACTCGCGTATGTGCACACGGCCCATCCAAGGCCAGCACCTGCCAGCCCTACGACTTCATGGGATGCCAGAGCTTCCAAAGACAGGGTACTGCCCCTGGGCATCAAAAGCCTGAGCTGGGCACAGGTCTGCTCGCAGCCGTCCCAGCCCCTAAAGCACTCCTGGGGCAGGCAGGGAGAGCCTTGCTCTTGGCAGGAGCAGAGCCCAGGATGTAGTCCTCAAGTTGAGCCAGGACAGGAGGGCCTCCCTGGAGCTCACTTTAGTCCCTCTTGCTGCAAATGGAGAAAACGCTGCTGGCACAGGAAACCAGACATCCTCCTGCCCCCACCGCAGTCCGGTTGGCCCAGAAGGTCAGGGCCCCCTCAAGCCTGGCTAACTAGACACTGGTGAGGATGTAGGGGCTCCAGCTCGGTGTCTCCCACCCTAGGATAGAGTGCAGGGCCAGGCCAGGGTACCCAGGTAAAGAGATCTGCTGGGGCTGGGCCCAGATAGAAGAGAAAAATTCCCTTAGAAGGAAACAGAGGTGAATTTCCCCACGATTTGCATACGGTGGGGCTGGTCTGTCCGCCCTTGGCGGGGGAGGGGGCGGCCAGGCAGGAACCCAGCAGCAGCTGAGACAGGAAGTTTGAGGCTGGAATTCCCCTCCAGCTACAGCCCCAGCTCAGAAACCCCCAAGGCGGTGCCTCGCCAGGCCTGGCTCCTCAGGGTCAACCCCTCCTCCCGCCCAGGCCCCTCCTCCTCCTGCCTGGATACAAACACTCGGAGCACATGGCTGCCCCAGGGGGGTGGGGGGGGGGGAGATAGTCCTTAGCGAGCAGCCTCGCTTGGCGCAGCCTACCCAAGCCGACAGGAGCAGAAGTCACAGACCTCTGCAGCTCCTTGCCCAGCCACTAGCTGCTGGAGCCAGAGAGGGCACCCCTAAGGCTCAAAGCCCGGACTGTAATCAGCTGCCACTAGGATGTGGAAGCCAGCTCTGCCCAACCTCCAAGCTAGGCTCAGCCCATTCAGCGATGGGAAGACCGATCCAAAGGTGGCTAGAACAGGCCACCTGGACACCTACTGAGCTGGGCCAGGACCAGCTGACTTGGCAGAGCTGGGCCAGGAGTGGGAGGGGCTAAAGGCACTGAAGCCTTAGGCAGCCCACCTGGGAGACCCCTCCGGCAGCCAAAGAGCCCTCTCCAGGCCCCACCTGTGTCTGGGGTCTCCCTGTCCACACCCACTGGAACTTTTGCCGGTGAACGACTGACCCACCCAGCCCTGACTCAGCAACCACCTTGGAGGGACCAAGAGAAAGTAAGGCCAGAGGGCGAGGCCTGGATTGTAAGGAGGCCTGTGCTCCCTGGGGTCAGGGGCAGCCGTGGCCCCAGGCTTCACCTGCCCGCCCCCCCACCTTCCCTTTGACGGTGGTCTTCGTGGAGAGCAGAACGTTACTGGGATAGAGTCCTGGCTCTGGCCCCGGGAGGCCCAGGTGCCTCGGGTGTAGCAGAAGCAACCCAAGTCACAGTTGACCTGCCCACCATGGAAGCCAGATCCTTGAGGTCACTCTTGGTCACGGAGACAAAGGTACCTGGGCCTGCTTCCTTGGGAGTCCAGGTCTGGGACAAGGCCCCAGAGGCCCCAGACCCTAAGCACCAGGGTTACTGAGCTTCTGCTTCTCCCCAGGCTCTGTGCCTCCACTCCTCAGCTCTGTCACCTGAGCAGGGGTTGGCTGGATCTTACTGGCGCGGAGAGAAAGCTCATAGACATCAAGTGACTGGCTCCTGCACGGGCAAGCTGGCCTCGCAATCTACTCCCCTTACATCATGCTGCCTCGTGTCACAGGAGAGGAACTGAGATTGAGTGCTGGCCTTCGGGGAGAGATGTAGTGCATAAGGTGTGAACTCCAGAGACAGAAGGACCTGAGTTCGAATCCTGACTCTACCACTTACCAGCACCGAGCCCATGAGCACATCTTTGTTCAAAGATGTTCTCATCCCTAAAACATTCCTAACAAACCCACTTCCAAGAAGCTGTAAGGATTAAGGGAGTCCCTTGGCATATCACAGATCCTCAATAAAGGCCTTTCCCTTCCTCGAGATGGGTCTCTGAAAGCAGGTCAAGCTTCCTGAAAGGTCTCTACCCCAGGTGCAGACACATGGCCAGCATCCCTGGCCACAGGCCGTGGTCTCAGCCCCAGAAAGGACACGTACCTCATGGCCACATTGCTTCCGTCGATGACCACAGGCCTCAGGTCACTGCCCTCCTTGTTCTCTTCAGAGGGTGAGGGCTCCAGGGTGGGAGCCTTGGGGGTGCCCCCACCCCGGGGGACTAGGGGGAGATGAACGCAGGGGTCCGGGGAGGCCTGGCGCTCCCGCTCAGCTGCTGACCCATGTTTGACCAGCTCGCCCAGCACTGTGTTGGTGTCGGCCTGCACTCCCAGTTTCTGCAGGACACTGTGGATCTCGGCAGATGAGTAGCCTAGCTTCCGGAAGAAGTCAACCTTCATCTGCAGCTCCACAGCCGACGCCTCCTCGGTGCTGGGCTCCTGAGCCGGTCTGGGGGTACCTTGGGAGCTGTGACTGTCAAGTTCCCACAGACTCATGGTGGCGCTGGCTTCCTGAGTGGACCTCTCTCCACCTGCCACTCACAACTCAGACTGACGGAAGGCACCTGTCACAGCTCCTGGAGGAACACCGCAAGAATTAAAGATGCGAGTGGCTCTCTCTCCTACCCCTCTCCAGCCCCTACCCCACCCAACAGGTTGAGCCCTAGAGACTGGTGGCAACGGGAAAAGCCGTCTGCACGTGGCACCTCCCCCTACCCTCTCAAAAGCTGTCCCAGCTAGGAGTCATCATTCCCGGTATATACAGTATGAAACTGAGCCACATACTTCAAGAACTCGCTTAAGGTCATCCAGCTGTTAGCTGGTGGCGCAAGGACTAGAACTTAGGCTGTCTGACTCCACCTCCTACCCCGCCCCTAGTCCCGCGGCAACCCAGGGGACCCAGAAGTCCTGGGAGGCCTCGGAGGACGTCGCCGCGCCCCCACAGCTGCGGGGCGGGGCTCTCTGATGGAAACCCGGGGTTGGACGGGCACTGGGGGAGGGGGGAGGTACCGGGGGCTTCCCCGCTGAAGTCAGCGCCTCCGCCCGCCCCGCGCTCGGAGCCCAGGCCCGGGAGGCATAGGGCCCGCGGCCGGACTCCCTGGCCGGGGGGGAAGTTTCCGAGGCGACCCACTGGCGAGAAAAGTTGCTGGGAAACTCTGGTTGGCAGCCGGGCGCGGCTGACGCGGAGGCTGTCGCGGCCCCGGGCCCCGAGCCCCGCGGCCCCCCCCCTCCGGAACATAGTGCCCCCCCTCCCTAAGGCTCCCCCAACTTGGGCTAAGTTAGAGGGGTTCCCGGGGACCAGCGAAATCGGAGGCACCCGCACCACGTCCCTCCCCTCCGGACCGGCCTGAGCCCTCCCCGCGCCGCCCACCCGCCCCCGGGGGCCCGCGCCCTCGCCCCGCCGAGCGCCTCACCCCGCCGAGCGCCAGCCGCGGCCCGCGGCGTCTCCATGGCCGAGTCCTGGGGGCGAGGCCGGTGGCGCCTTTATACGGAGCAGGCAGGTGGCGTTCGGCACCGTGACGCGGAAGCCGGGCAGGGGAGGCGGCTGCCGGCCGGGGCGGCAGGGGGCGGAGCGGCCACCGCCCCTTCCTGCTCCGCCCCCGCGGCGCCCCGCCCCGGCCTCCGGCCCCGCCCCCGCAGCCGGGGCGAGCCTGCCGGCCGGGCCCAAAGGGGGGCGGGGACGCGAGACGCCGCACGCCGGACGCGGGACCGGGCCCCGGGCGCCGACGTGCGCGGGACTGGGGCGCACGGCCCGCAGGCGTCAGGGAGGCACGGGCCGAGCCAGGTGCGCGCGGACTCACCGGAGTGCGCACGGCGATGCGAGGGCCGGCTCAGGGACAGCCACGCACGTCCAGACCTAGGAGCGCCGCAAGCACGCCCCGACTGCCCACGGGACAGTCACGGTCGCGCTGAGTGAATCGGGTACACAGAGGTTGGTGTACACACCGTTGGAGGTAGGTCCATAAATGCAAAGACAGGCATCTCACAGACCGAGACAGGAACATTCAGCAGGCACATGGGGACTGGAGCAGGTACACAGAGGCGGGGCCGTGGGGAGGACACTTAGTAGGTTAGAAAAGTACAACCGGGAAGTACACAATGACCGAGGCGGAAAACCAGGCAAAGAGGTACATTTACACCAATTGCCATGTGAGCAGTCACAGAATATTCTCTCGCAGCTCACCGATGCCAACCCCCCCCCCCCCCCCCCCCCCCCCCCCCGGCGAGAACGCTTTTAGGTTCCCAGGTCAACCAGTCCTGGGCTCCTACTGGAGCACAGCACTTTCTCCTATTTACCCGTGGGCTTGGATGAGGGGAAACAGATTGCTATGCCTGTTTTATTTACCCTCGAGAAATTCAGAAAAGGCCTACTTGCCCCATTTGGAAAGGATTGGAACCAGGGTTAGGAGCTCCCGTTCTAGGACACTCGCTGCCATCTTTGCCACTTTGGAAATTACCAGTGATGTAGGGCAGTGGGGAGACTTTGGAGAGAGGATGAGGCCTGACACCTGTCCTCCAGTGTGTATGTGTGTGTGTGTGTGTGTGTGTGTGTGTGTGTGTGAACAGAGGGAACACAGAACCCACAGGCTGGAGGACAAAGCCTCAGCTGTGCCACCAGCTCACTTTGAAGATGGGGAAACTGAGGCTCAGGGAGACAAAGCACTCAAAACTGAGAGCTTACTATGTACCAATACTTTACTTACATTTTCTCTGCCCTATCATAGGCATGCACCGTAGAAGGTAAGTATTAGTGTTACAGACACTTTTATTGTAAAAGACACCACGTGCGCTATACAAGTACAGCTTAATGGGGACTGGTAATTACAATCAAACATCCATGTGTCCACTATTTAACTTAAAAACTAGACCCACACCAGTACCTTTGAGACCCTCCCCATGGGTCCAGTGCAGCCCTCCTCCCATCCTGAAGGACCCACTTTCTTGAATTTTGTTTTAATGGTGCTAATCATTTCCTTGGTGTTCTCTTAGTTTTACCACCTTTGCATAAATCCCCAAATAATATATTTAGTTTTCCTTTTTTGTGTACAAATGGAATCATCCTGTAATGGTGTGATTCTCCTTTTTCATGCAGCATTGAAGTTGGTTTTAATGTCAGATTTTATTTTTAAGTAATGTGTATATCCCACCTGGGGCTCAAACTCACACCCTTGAGATCAAGAGTGTCATGCTCCGCCCACTGAGCCAGCCAGCCACTCCCAACATAGTACTTTTTTTTTTTTTTTTTTAACTGTTTAGAGAGAACGTGCAAGTGGGGAAGAGGGGCAGGAGAGAGAGAGAAAGGAAATCTCAGGCAGGCTCAGTGTGGAGTCCAATGCAGGGCTCCATCCCACCACTCTGGGATCATGACCTGAGCTGAAATCGAGGGTCAGAGACGTAGCTACCCAGGCTCTCCTAGCATTGTTTTTTAAAATACATTTCTACTGGGGCGCCTGGGTGGCTCAGTCCTTTTAAGCGCCTGACTTGAGTTCCAGTCATAATCTCAACCGCTTGTGAGTTCAAGCCCCTCCTCTGGCTCTGTGCTCACAGCTTGGAGCCTGGAGCCTCCTTCAGATTCTGTGTCTTTGTCTCTCTCTGCCCCTCCCCCCCTTTAAAAGTAAATAAACACTAAAAAAATAAAAAATACATTTCTATTGCCTGTATACTTATCACTTATTTATTTTACAATGGAATAATATTCCATTTTAGGAATATACCGCTAGTCATTTATCCATTCTGTTATTGGATGTTATTTCTAGGTTTCATTATTTGTTTGTTTCTGTAGCTATTGCAGGGAGTGAGCTTTGGGTATCGTCATACATGGCTTTAATGCCCTTGGAGAGCTGAAGAAACAAAAACTCAGAGGTTCAGAAAAGTAAAGTCACTCTCAGGGTCACACAGCTCTCTGCGAGGCATCCGTCTCCAGTGCCTGCTGGTTTTAGGAGGCCGAAGACATGGAGGGAGCGTGCATTTGTAGCCAGTCCCCTGGGTTTGCCTGGCCTTGCCTACCCAAGTCCCTACTTTGTTGCCTATCAGCTTTAAAGATTCCAGAGTGTTCCCTCCTATGCCCCGCCCCCCACCATGTACCGCAACCCCAGGGGCTGGCCACCAGCCAAGGAGACAGGGAAAACAAGGCCACTGGGTCTCAGTGGTCTCAAGCTGGTCTCAGCTACTCCCACTGAGCGCTGGGTGTGCTGTACCCCTAATCTTCACAGCAAAACCGTGTAAGAGGAACTCAGTGACGTTTGGCACTTATTCATTGCAGTAACTACCTTTGAGATAGTAAAAACGTTCAGAAGGAAGTCCAGGTTAACAGTCATCATGATGATAAGTCAACCACAGCGATAATGCTCCACGTTTATGGACTGACTACTCGCTAGGCTACAGGTCCCATGCTCCCACGCATTGCATTTGCTTCTTCCTTGCCCGGGAGTGCCCTCCGCTCCTTCCCTGGGATTGCTGCCTGGCCAATTCCATTCATCTTTTGGATGATGTCACCTCCTCTGTGAGGCCCGCCTGAGACTCCTCAAATGCTCCTCTGCTTCCTCCCCGGGGCTCCCACAGCCCTGGGCCTGTGGCCCTACGTGCAGCATCGCGACTGCCTGCCCGGGCCCTCCTCTGGGAGGTGCAGCGCTGGGCCAGTTGTAGCCGGCAGGACAGGGTGATGAGTCACGCAGCTATGCGCCCTCCCAAAGTGAGCCGGGAGCCGAAGTCTCGCCCTCTTCCGGCTCACGAAGGCGGCTGTTTCCCAAGAAGCTGAGTCTCCTGCGGAGCCCAGGGCTGCTCCGGGGAACCCCTGCTCCACTTACGGCTGGATTTTGCAAACCTTGGCCCTCATCCCCAGGAGCGCTCTGGATGGAAGGGTGCCCTGCCCCTCCACGTTTGTCTGTCTCCGTGGCCGGTGACCGGGCTTGCCTGCTTCCTCCCTGAGGCCCACCTGCACCTGGCCAGCCTGGGTGAGGTCTGCAGAGGCTCAGGACTGGTTACCCCTTTGGCAGGGGCTGGGGGACCTGGAGAGAGACAGGTTCCAGGAAGTTCCTTGGCCTTTCCTAGCTCCTCTGGGCAGCTCAGACAGGGGAGGGCCCAGGAGAGAGGTCACCTCTTGTAGGAAGGGTGGGCAGGCTGCCCCCAAGCTCTGGCACAGCACAGGGACTCCTGGATGTGGAGAAAAGGTCAGGTCGCTCCCTCTTTGATGTTCCTAGTATACTTTTGAAATTTATTTACTTACTTACTTTATTTATGAGAGAGAAAGAGCAGAGGAGGGGCAGAGAGATGGAGAGAGAGAATCCCAAGCGGGCTCTGTGCTGTCAGCGCTGAGCCGGACTCCGAGGCAGGGCTTGATCCCACGAACCGTGAGCCAAATCAAGAGTTGGACGCTTAACCGACTGAGCCACCCAGGTGGCCCAAGCTATTTTCAAATTTATATTTAAGGAGTCTCTACATGGGGCTTGAACTCACAGCCCTGAGATCAAGAGTCCAATGCTTCTCTGACTGAGCCAGCCAGGTGCTCCATCTTCTAGTATATTGTAAAAAGGTGTCACGTGGGGTTACAAAAAAAAAAAAAAACAAAAAAAAAAACCACGAGCTGTGTTTTAAACAGTAATCGAACAAACTAGCTTTCTTCATCATGTGTCCAAATGCAGTGCAATATATTTGGACTCCTGACAAGATCATAATTGCAGAATCCATTTAAAAATGTTTTTAGGGGCGCCTGGGTGGTTCTGTTGGTTAAGCATACGACTTTGGCTCAGGTCATGATCTCACGGTTCGTGAGTTTGAGCCCCGCATCGGGCTCTGTGCTGACAGCTCGGAGCCTGGAGCCTGCTTCGGATTCTGTGTCTCCCTCTCTCTCCCCCTCCCCCGCTCGCGCGCGCGCACTCTCTCTCTCTCTCTCTGTCTCAAAAATAAATAAAAACATTAAAAAAATGAGACAATCATTAAAAAATGAGAATCTCAAGCAGGCTCCATGCTGTCAGTGCAGAGCCTGATGAGGGACTTGAACTCACAACTGTGAGATCATGACCTAAGCTGAAGTCGGACACTTAACCGACTGAACCACCCAAGCGCCCCATGGAGGATTTGTTTTAAAAATACGCTATTTCCTTGGAGCAAGGGCTGCTTGTCGGGCTGGGGTAGGGAAAAGGTGAGGTGGGAGCATCTGGCGGCACCAGAGTTGGGAAATGCTCAAAACACAAAAGCATGAGTTGTGTCAAAGGGACCCAGGAGCCAAATCACTCCAATGGCCAAAACTGCAATGATTAGAGCAATAAAAGAACTAACAGAGAGAGTATTGGATTATAACCCAAAGCATAGACTACACATTCATGAGTCCACACTGGTAGAAAGAAATGATTGAATAGATAGCTGACTGGGAGAGAAGAAATAAATTTTCCTTCCCAAAGAATTCCAACTAATCTATGTAGATTCTCCTCTCCAGGAGATGGAGCTTAATTACACCCTCCCCTTCCCTTGACTGTGCACTGGATGTTTGACCAGATTCTAAACTACAGAGCAGAAAATGGGAAAATAGTAACTTTACAGTGGAAAATGGTGACAGACGCCGCCTTGACCAAGTGATCAAGGTTAACATCACCAGTAGTGAGTGGAGCAGATATCATGTACACCTGATATCATGCGATGAGAAGGGCATGCACTCTTGTGGTTTTCTTCCCCCAAACCTGTGACTCCAGAGAACGCCTCCGCCCAATGCCAGCTGAAGGACATTTTACAAGACACTTGACCAGGACTCCTCAAAACAGGGTTATAAAAAAGCATGGGAAGACAGAAACAGTCACAGACTGGAGGATGCTAGGAAATGTGCTGACTAGATACAATCTAGTTCCCTGGGTAGGTTCCCGGATCAGAGAGAGCACTAATGGAAAAGCTGGTTAAGTCCAAATAAGGTCTGGACTTTAGTAACAGAGATGTACCAGTATTGTTTTGTTTAAAGATTTTTTTTTAAGTTTGTTTATTTTTTGAGAGTCAGAGAGAGCACGCGAGCAGGGGAGAGCCAGAGAGAAAGAATCCCAAGCAGGCTCAGCACCGTCAGCATGGAGCCCAATGTGGGGGCTCGAACTCACAAACACTGTGAGATCATGACCTGAGCCGAAATCAGGGGCTGGATGTTCAACTGAGCAGCCCAGGTGCCCCTTTAATATTTTTTAAAAATTACTTTTAAGTAATCTCTGCACCCAATGTGGGGCTCAAACTCACAACCCTGAGATCAAGCATTGCATGCTCTACCAACTGAACCAGCCAGGTGCCCCCATGTTGTTTTGTTTTAGCTTTCACAAACGCGACACTGTTGTGTGAGATGATAACATTAGGATAACTGACGCTAAGGGCACCTGGGTGGCTCAGTCAGTTAAGTGTCTGAGTTTGGCTCAGGTCATGATCTCACGGTTCATGCGTTCAAGCCCCGCGTCGGGCTGTGTGCTGACAGCTAGCTCAGAGCCTGGAGCCTGTTTCAGATTCTGTGTCTCCCTCTCTCTCTGACCCTCCCCTGTTCATGCTGTCTCTCTCTCTCTCTCTCAGAAATAAATAAAACATTTTAAAAAATTTAAAAAAAGGTAAACTGATGCTGGGTAAGGGGTATATGGGAAATCTGTATGCTCTTTGCAACTCTTCTGTAAATCTCACATTACAAAAGTAAAAAGTTTATGTAAAAAAAAATCTATGTATATATAACTTCACGGGCCTCATAGGTGGTGTATTTTGGCAAGGAGGCTGAGGTCTTTGTTCATTTCTTTTGTGTTTGTTTATTTTTGAGACAGAGTGCACACACGTGCATGTGCACGTTGGGGAGGGGCAGAGAGAGAGAAAGGGACAGAGGATCCAAAGCTGGAAGCAGGCTCCGTGCCGACAGCAGCAAGCAGCCCCCTCAGGGGCTTGAATTCACAGACCGAATCGAGAGATCATGACCTGAGCTGAAGTTCCAGGCTCAGCCCACTGAGCCACCCAGGCGCCCCTGTGTTTGTTCGTTTCTATGGGTTTGTATGTATAACATGCCTGAGTGTAATTCCGTTTGGAGATAGCATCCAAAGTCCAAACTTGGGGCCTTTTGTCTATGGGGCCCCGGGACTGATGACCCTCCTGCCTCCCCTCCTCCCTAGACCTCCCCCTCACACACACTCACTTACCCCTGTTCCCTCTTTTCTGAACCGTGAACGCTCACATACTGCATGGTTAGCGCTGGAAAGCCCCAGAGAGACTTATTAGCCCGGAGCCCTTGTTTTACAGATGAGGAGACTGAAGGAAAGGGACTTGCCCCGCAGCCACACAGCAAGTTAATTTGGGCAAAGCCGAGAGGGGGACTGGCCAGGCTTTCTCCATCCCAGGCACCCCTGGCCTCATTCGCTGCAGACCTGACGTTCAGACCCACACAAGTGCTCGGAAGTACCGGTGACTCACTTAGGGACGAGATCGGGGCAGGGCCTAACACGAAGGAATGGCCGAATCTCAAGTGTCTGTTAAAGGGAGTGGGTGCTCCGAAGTTTTCCCCACTGTGCACTCCCTTACCCGGTGAGCCGCACCAGGAAGACATGGGGTCTGAAGGTGGGCAAAAAGGTGAGTCGGCCTGCCCCTGCCCCAAAGCTACTGCGCTGAAGGGGCCAGAGAGAATTCTGTGATGCCCTAAGGGTGTGACGAGGGGGTCAGGTCCCCCGTTTTCAGTTGAACACTCCCTATTCTCTCCCGGGGGAGGGGGCGCCTGGGTGGCTCAATCAGTTAAACCTCTGACATCAGCTCAGGTCTGTGGGTTCGAGCCCCAAGTCAGGCTCTGTGCTGACAGCTCGGAGCCTGTTTCGGATTCTGTGTCTGCCTCTCTCTGCCCCTGCCCTGCTCACATTCTGTCTCTCTCAAAAAAATAAAGATAAAAAAATTATATATACTGGGGGACACAACTTTGGTGATCTCCTCGGAGCTGCCACAGAGGCCCCCGGGCTTCCCTAGGGTCCAGAGGATAGAGGCCAAGGTGGCCTTGCTGCTGAGAGTGGGCTGGGGTGGACACTCACGTCTCTGCCCCGGGAAGGGAAGGGGTCCGTCCCTGGGCTCCCAGTGCCCCCCACACTGTGTTCCCACACTTAACTGTAATGGTCCTGGGGCATCACCGGCTCCCCGGACTGTGGCTCCCTGGACAGGGTTTGGCACAGATGCTGCCAAATGCACGGGGAGTCAGCGTACGAGTGGGCCCAGTGGGCCCAGGGATGTTCGGTGCGGGTATCTCTGTCGTACCCGCTTTGCCCGGTGCAGCTTATAGATGTCACCTTGTATCTGAAAAGGGCGGTCATGGGCCTGAGGCCTCCAACTGAGCCCTTTGTGAAGGTTCAGAAGGGGGTGGAGAACGGGAAGCTGGACCCTGGTGAACCTGCATCCAGGCCCAGTCTAAGCAGAGGAGGGAGCATGCTGCTGGCTGGGCTGACGTCAGCTCACGTGGTTAGCTGGTCGTCCACGGACCGGGTCGCCACCTTGACCCAACTCCCAAGATCCCAGACATCCCTAGTGTGTAGCCTGCGTGCCGGTCAGAAGTGGTGACGGGCCCCTTGAGGTCTCACCGGCTGATAAACATGCAACAGGAAGCCTGCGGGTGGTCTCCACAGCACCCTTGCCCGAGTCCCCGGCTGACAGAACTGGGAATTTCCCAGCCATGTGACACGACCGGAAATGACTCCATTCCGGGGGCGGGGCCTAAGTGGCTTAAGCAAGTCAGAGTAATCTCAACCTCCAGGCTATAGTAGTTGGTCAAGAAAAGGCACATGACCCAAATCAGGCCAATCAGGGTACACACGTCTTAATTCTGGGTCTTTCCTTTGAACTAACTGGGTGGGAAGCAAGCTCTCTAATTTTTCCCAATCACGAATGAGTAAAGCAGGTAGTGCCAGGAGCTCCTGGAAGCCACCCTGGACACATCGTAGGAGGCAGAGCCAAGAGACTGAAAGAACAGAGGTCCTTGGTAACGGCTGCTGGATCAAGCCTTGCCTGAAGCTATTCCTAGTTCTAGGCCGTTTGGCTCTGTAAGCACATAAATTCTCCCCAACTGAAAATATCCTTTATTATGGTAGCAACAATTATTTAACAATGATTAAGCATGTGATAATGACCTAAATATAGATTAGGGAATAAAATCTTACAAAATATGAGGTCTATGGGGGATGCTTGGAAATAATAAAGCAAACTCTTGGTAGTGAAAAGGCCAGCAACTGCTAGTCTAGTTCAGTGTTGCTCTTTGGCATATGGTAAGGTCCAGAGAAGTCCTCTAAGATTTGCCTGAGGTTTTATAGTTCCTCAGTAGGGCCTCCTGGCTCCCAGTCCACTAATTCTTGATGTTTAATGATGATAATTGGGGTGCTTGAATTTCTATGCATTTTCTGTGAAATCATCGCTACTTGTTTTTCTCTTTTCTCTTGTCTGTTTTTCCACGAGACAGAGGAAGAATGGCAGTAGTTCTCTTCATTTTGCAAATAAGGAGGCAGAGGCCCAGAGAGGCTTAAAGATTTGCTAAGGTCACACAGAAAAGTGATGGTAGAGCTAGTCTGGAGACCAAATATCCTGGCCCATTGTCACTTAAAGTTCATTCCCCTCCACCTCACCCCTTGTGCTGACAACCTCTGCCTCCATTAGGATAGGAGCAAAGATTAAGGGCATGGTGGGGTCCCTTCTTCTGGCCTTTCTTCTTGGCTGCCAGGTGATTACAGAGGACTTTGAGTTGTACAGGCCAAGGAAGTGATTGTGGGCCCTGGCAGATGGTCCTTCCCTGCAGCCTTAGGAAGACCAAAGGTATGAGGCTTCGAGAAGACTTAGGTCAGAGCCTCCAAAAGGGAGGAGGTCAACCTAGAGATAGGAAGCTGTATGCATGAGAGTCTGGCCTCACAATCCATGTGGCCCCAGCTCTCACACCTCCGCTCCCCTCCCCAAAAGGCTTTCATGGCTCCCCAACATTTTCAATAATTGTGAGATTGATATGCATAGCTGCACAGGTAGTGTACTGCACAATTTGGCTTATGATCTGAATGGCGCCCCCTGGAGTTGCGCATTTCACAGCTTGCGCAACCATACAGGGTGAGCCTAGGTTTCAATTCTCAACGTGTTTGAACACTCAGACTTGTTTCTTAGCAATAAATGACCTTGAAAACACTTTTTTGAATAAACAAATTATTTCATCCTTTCTGCAAGATAAAGAAGATATTTGGAGAAAATTTATTTTATTTTACATTAATCTGATCTAAAGATGATATCAAAAAGTTCATAAAGGGGCACCTCGGTGGCTCAGTAGGTTAAGCATCCAACTTCAGCTCAGGTCATGATCTCGCATTTCATGGGTTCAAAGCCTCACATCAGGCTCTGTGCTGACAGCTCAGAGCCTAGTCTGCTTCAGATTCCTTGTCTCCCTCTCTCTCTCTCTCTGCCCCTCCCTTGCTCTTGTTCTGTCTCTTTCTCAAAAATAAATAAATATTTTTAAAAAGCTCACATCGATTAAAATTTCTTAAAAAATTTTTTTTAAAGTATTTATTTTTGGAGCACCTGGGTGGCTCAGTCAGTTAAGCATCCAACTTCGGCTCAGGTCATGATCTCATGGTTCATGGGTTCAAGCCCCGTGTCGGGCTCTGTGCTGACAGCCAGCTCAGAGCCTGGAGCCTGTTTCAGATTCTGTGTCTCCCTGTTTCTCTGACCCTCCCCTGCTCATGTTGTCTCTCTCTCTCTCAGAAATTAAAAAAAATAATATTAATAAAATATTTATTTTTGAAGGAGAGGGAGAGACAGCATGAGCAGGGGAGGGGCAGAGAGAAGGAGACACAGAATTCCAAGCAGGATCCAGGCTCCCAGCTGTCAGCACAGAGCCAGATGCGGGGCTCAAACCCATAAACTGTGAGATAATGACCTGAGCTGAAGTTGGACACTTAACTGACTGAGCCACCCAGGCGCCCCCAATTAAGATTTCTTACTGTGTTAAAGTGACTTTTGACCTTTTTCTATTTAGTAAGTAATGCCCACTGTTTAAAAGAATTTAATTTGTGAAGAAAAGTTAAGATTTATAGACAAATGAATTAAACATATTTTGTCAGGCTTGGTTTGAGGACTGAATATATGCTGAAATTATCATTATAGAGAGAAATTTACATGCTCTGAATTAAAAAAATAGATTCACTTTGCTTTTACTACATGTGCGTTTAGAATTCTTGCCTTCTGTGCTTCATTTCTGTGATTTATTTAGTTATTTTAAAAACAAATTTTGTGCTTTGATTCTAAAAGAAGAGATAAGAGAGGAGATATGATCTCCTCAAATAACCCATTTCAGGGACGAATAGCTGTTATTTCCAAAAGATGAAAAGCTAAAATGGCTATATTTTCTCTTCTTAGTGTGGGGTTTTGAAGTACTAAAGCCATTTTGACATTACACATAAGAGTTGGGTTTTTTTCCCCGAACAGGTAATACATAAACAATGTAAAAGGTTCAAAAGATACAGGTGTGTTTACAGTAGAGCCTAAGCCTCCCTTCGTTGGTCCTTAAAGTGATTCGTTTCTCTAAGAACAGAAGTTAGCAGTTTCTTATATATCTTCCTAGACAGCATCAGTGCATATGTACAAGCAAATATTTGCACAAATACTGTATATCCTGCCAGCTTTCTCGGTATTTTTACATAAACAAGGCCCTCTCTTCAACCAATAGCACCTTGCTTTTGCTTACTTCATAATACACCTTTGAGATAATTCTAACAGGGTATATGCTCCCTCATTACTGAAAAATATTCAGCTGAAAATATTCCATTTGTAAGGGTGTCTCAGCATTTGTTAGGCGTTCTTTGACTGGTAGATATCCAGGTCTCCAGGTCTTTCTAGTCTTTAGCTGTTACAGATACTGCAGTGTGGACCCTGGGCTACTCTACACGTTGCCTCTGTGCACATACAGAGCAGGATAAATTCATCTTGTTGCCCAGCGCCTGGGTGGCTCAGTTGGTTAAGCATCTGACACAGCTCAGGTCATGATCTCACGGTTTGTGAGTTTGAGCCCTGCATAAGGCTCTGTGCTGACAGCTCAGAGCCTGGAGCCTGCTTTGGATTCTGTGTCTCCCTCTCTCTCTGCCCCTTCCCTGTTCATGTTCTGTCTCTCTTTCAAAAATAAACATGAAAAAAAATTTTAATCTTCCCTGTATGTGTCTGTGTCCAAATCCCCTCTTTTTTTTTTTTTTAATGTTTTTTTAAAATGTATTTTTGAGGGAGAGACAGAGCATGAGCAGGAGAGGGGCAGAGGGAGAGGGAGACACAGCATCTGACGCAGGCTCCAGGCTCTGAACTGTCAGCACAGAGCCCAAAGCGGGGCTTGAACTCTTGACCCGCGGGACCATGACCATGAGTCATAACCGACTGAGCCACCCAGGCACCCCCAAATTTCCTCTTTTCATAAGGACACCAGTCATATTGGATCAGGGTGCCACCCAACTCCAGTATGACCCTATTTTAACCTGTTAACATCTGGAATGACTCTATTTCCAAATAAAGTTACCTTCTGAGGTACTGAGGGTTAGGACTTCAACATACGAGTTTGGGTGGGGAGAGGAAATACACTTCAACCCATAGCAAAGGGGATATGAGCATTTACCTTTAGAAAATGTGTTGCTAAATTGCACTTCATAGAAATTGTACATTACTGGGGCGCCTGGGTGGCTCAGTCGGTTAAGTGTCCGACTTCAGCTCAAGTCATGATCTCGTAATCCATGGGTTCGAGCCCCTCATCCGGCTCTGTGCTGACAGCCAGCTCAGAGCCTGGAGCCTGCTTCAGATTCTGTGTCTCCTTCTTTCTCTGTGTCTCCCCCACTCATGCTCTGTCTCTCTCAAAAGTAAACCTTAAAAAAAAAAAAGAAAGAAATTGTACTTTTCCTTCCCCCCAGCAATGATGAAAATGGTCTATGTCACATTTCTTTGCCAGCAGAGTGAGGCATGAGACATTTTAGTCTCTGCCAGTCCAGTATGTGAAAAATGGCATCTCATTTTAGCCCCACTTGCATCTCACTCAGTATAAGTGAGGATAAGGGTTCTTTTTTCTTACCTTTAAGACAAATTTGCATTTTTTTGGTGACCAGTTGTTTTCACCCTTTGCCTGTTTTTCTACTGAATTATTTTGGTCTTTTATCTTTATTGATTTGTAGGAGCTCTTTAAAGAGAAGGGAAATTAACTCTTTGTGATGTATTTCAAATATTTTCTTTTCCTCTTAGTTGATTGTTGTTTGACTTTGTACATAAGGCTTTTTTTTTCCTTTTCTTTTTTCTTTACCAGGAAAAAAAATTTCAATTTAATGCAGACAAACAGATCATTTTCTTTTATGGTTTTGGGGATTTCTGTGATACTTAGGAAGGCCTTCTCCACTCTAATGACATAAATTCTCCTATTTTTTCCAAGACACAGTTTCATTTATATGTGTGTGTATATATATATATATATACACACACACACATATATATATGTATACATAAAATATATGTATATGCATATATATATATTTTTTAAATCTCTTGGAACATAATTTTGGCATAGGTGTAAGATCAGGGCCTGATCTATCATCCTGGTGGGTCCTTGGTGGTCCCAACAGCATTTATCAAATAATGTGTGAAAACCGTAAGCAGATATAAACGGTGTGTAAATATGTGGCATTTGCAGAAATATTTTCATTAAAAAGTTGTCCTTTTTGGAGTGTCTGGCTGGCTCAATGGGTGGAGTGTGTGACTCTTGATCTCATTTGGGGGTTCGAGCCCCATCTTGGGTGTAGGGATTTCTCAAAGATAAAATCTTGAAAAAAAATAAATAAAAGTGTCCTGATTGTCTTTCAACATTATTTTTATCAAGAAGAATTTTTGTCCTTTCACCAATGATCCATTATGGCTAGAGACTATGACTTTGTTATTATAATAAAAGAAATTCAAAACAGTTTTATAGGGAAAGCTACCACAGGGGCCGGCAGTATTCAGCCATGATAAAAGGACTGAATAACTGTGAATGCTCACTTGATAAGCAGTCAGATATGGGTGCCAGGATGGCTCAGTTGGTTAAGCGGGAAGGTGACTTCAGCTCAAATCCTGATCTGACAGTTTGTAAGTTTGAGCCCAGCATTGGACTCTCTGCTGACAGCAAGGAGCCTGCTTTGGATCCTCTGCCTCCCCCTCTCTCTGCCCCTCCCCAGCTCGCTCACTCTCTCAAGAATAAATAAATATTTTAAAAATTAATAAATATTTATTAATTGATCGCAATATAGAAATAGAAGCAGATGCTAGTAGTACTATCATTTATTTATTATTAAAAAACTTTTTTTTAATGTTGATTTACTTCTGAGAGAGAAACAGAGACAGAGACAGCGTGAGCAGGGGAGGGGCAGAGAGAGAGAGAGGGAGAGAGAGAGAGACAGAATCTGAAGCAGACTCCAGGCTCTGAGCCCGACGCAGGGCTCAAACTCATGAACTGGAGATAATAACCTAAGCCAAAGTAGGATGCCCAACTGACTGAGCCACTCACCTGCCCCAATTTATCTATTTGTTTATTTAAAGCTTATTTATTTATTTTGAGAGAGAGAGAGAGAGAGAGAGAGACTAAAGGGCAAGTAGGGGAGGGGCAAAGAGAGAGGGAGAGAATCTCACTTGAACCCACACACCATGAGAACACAACCTAAGCCAAAGTCAGACGCTTAACCGACTGAGCAACCGACTGAGCCCTGCTAATAGTGCATTTAAAGGAGGCCCTGGGTGGTTCAGTCGGTTAAGTGTCCGACTTAGGCTCAGGTCGTGATCTGATGGTTTGTGAGTTTGAGCCCTGCATTGGGCTCTGCTGACAGCTCAGAGCCTGGAGCCTGCTTCGGATTTCATGTTTCCGTCCTCTCTGCCCCTCCTTTACTTGCACTCTGTCTCTCTCAAAAATAAACAAACATTTATTTTTTTAAAAAGTAGTGCATTTAAAGACACAAATCTGCTGGGAGGACTCCTCAGAACCCTTGGGATTCACCTGCGGGCATTAAGAGTTTGAATCCTGACTTTACCACCTCTCTGCTGTGCCTCCTCTGA
Organism: Hyaena hyaena; assembly: GCF_003009895.1. Lineage (NCBI taxonomy): Eukaryota > Metazoa > Chordata > Mammalia > Carnivora > Hyaenidae > Hyaena > Hyaena hyaena. The sequence goes on from NW_024080874.1 coordinate 1,652,743, forward strand.
GAACTGCTTGACCTCTCTGCTCTACATTTTCCTTCATCTATAAAATGGGGACAGTAATAGGGGTAAGTTTTGTAGGGCCTGAAGCTTCTGCATTTTGGGGGATCCCTCCTAAAAATTACAAGTGTAAATGACAAAAATTACAAATGTTACAAATCAACAAATGTAAAGGTAAGCACTTCCCCTACGGGATCTGGGAAAGGCCTCTCACCTGTAGATGAAACTTCGATGCTTCACCCTAGATTGAGCTCTGAAAATAGTGGCTTGGTCGCAGGGCCCTTGGGAGTTCCAGGTGAGGTGACATGTCTGAATCTCCTGCACCCAATGAGGGGCGAGGTGGGTCTGACCTTCCACTCTCCACAGCTTCTGATCCAGGCGTGGGGCATGGGGGTCTTTGAGGGGTGCCCAAGGGACACTGCTTAGCAGCTTGTAAGAAGACTGCTCTTCGAGCGTCCGATTCTAGGGGCAGTGAACCATTGTGGCTGAAAGCACCGATCGGGTGCCAGACAGAACTGGGTTAGAATCCTGAAAGTCCCTGTTCTCCTCATGTGCAGGATGAGGAGGATGATAAGTCCTCCCTTGGAGAATTGATGTAAGGAATTAAATGTCATGGTATTAGCACAGTGTCTGACTCACGGAGCATGAGCTCTATTAACAGAGCTAATCACTTATCACTTTACTTTTGTTCATTATCAAATGGGGAAACTGAGGTCCCCCAGACACTGGCTGGCTGACTGAAGATCACTGTGCGACATATCTCTCTGGAGTAAAGGAACAGAAGGCATGCTTATTCATTTTGCAGAAGGACCTAAAACTAGATGTAGTGGCTGGTATTTCAAATGATCAAACCAGGGTTCAAAAGCACCTGCAGCAGATGAAATGATAGACTAACCCCCCACCCCCTTGAAGTAAAATGGAATACGCATGGATGGAAGGAAAGCAAAAAGATTTTTCATGAAAAAGATTTTGGCTGAAGGCTCAGTATAATCCCACGATAAATAGCTGCCCCAAACTAATAGGATCTCAGGCTGTATCTATAGAGGTATAGGCTTGAGGATAAGGGAGGTGATAGCTGGAGGGTTGTGTTCAATTCTGGTTGCCATACTTTTGAGGGGAGAGGGAGAGACTATAGAGTCCAGTCTGTGGAGGGCAAAGGGTAGTGAAGAACTGGGGACACTGACCTTGGCGCGAAGATCCAGGAGCGGAAGCAGAAGCAGAAGTATAACCCTGCCTGTCTCCAGGGCGGAATGAGAATCAACTCTGTGATGAGGTCAGGGTGATGCAACTCTGTGATGCAAGTCAAGTGAGGGACAGGTTCCTGTTTGGAACTCTCAGCGAGTTTTCAGCAAAAACACTGCGCCCTCTTCCTTGGGCCTATATACACATCATATGGTCAAGAAATATGTGATCCATATTTCCCCTATTTTAAGGCATCCTTATTTTTTTAAAATTTTTTAATTAAATTTTTTTTTAATGTTTTATTTACTTCTGAGAGAGAGAGAGAGAGAGAGAGAGAGACAGTGTGAGCAGGGGAGGGTCAGAGAGAGAGGGAGCTATGGAATCTGAAACAGTCTCCAGGCTCTGAGCTGGCTGTCAGCACAGAGCCCGACGTGGGGCTCGAACCCACGAACCATGAGATCAAGACCTGAGCCGAAGTTGGACGCTTAACCGACTGAGCCACCCAGGCGCCCCAAGGCATCCTTAAAAAAATTTTTTTTTAAATGTTTATTGAGAGAGAGAAAAGAGAGAGTGAATGCGCGTGAGCAAGAGTGAGGAAGGGGCAGAGCTAGAGAGGGACACAGAATCCTAGCGGGCTGCAGGCTCTGAGCCCTCCGCACACAGCCCCACGGGAGGCTCGAACTCTCGAACTGTGAGACCATGACCTGAGCTTCTCATAGTCAGACGCTTAACTGACTGAGCCACCCAGGTGCCCCTTAAGGTATCTTTAAAAATGAATATGACTGAAATTGGGACTGTCTTACAATCGATATGTATATTTAATGCAACCTTCTCTCCTGAAAGGTTGTTATTCGAGCATTTTTGAATCAGCAGAGTGTACAGTTGGGAAAGTTTCGTGACAATCTGTATTTAATCGGAAATCTACCTAAATAACATATGGGGGGGGGAGGAACCCACTCTTCTTTGTGAAGTGGTGCTCAATCTACTGAATCCATCAGGAGGTGACACTCCACCTTGTCACTGGGCGTCCAGGCATCTGAAGTAGAACGGAGACAGGCTATTAAATCGGTTTTAAAACGTTCAGAGCAGCAGGTTCTTGGCTGGGAGGGGGAAAAAAAATCCACTTATCACGAGATGTTATTCCTTCAAAGGAGAGCCTGCTTTCTTCGCAGAGAGAATTTGGAGGGAGGCTTTTGTTCTGCGGGGACAACGTCTGGATTTGAATGTCCCTCCTCAAAAGGAGATTTCTCATAATGGACTGAACTCAAAACCACTCGGAGCCCGAGGACCGGCGAGTTTTCAAAAGGAGACACTTCCCGAGCCGCGGAGGACCCTTGGGTCCCCGCCAGCGCGCCGGCAGGTCGCCGCGCGGGGCCGCGCGCGAGGGCAGCTGACGTTCCTGCTGAAAGCCTGCGCGCCCCGCTCCGGGAACCGGGGCCTGAATTCATTTAAACACATGTGTGGCTTCAGGAGGCTCTTATGATAAAGCTGCCAAGGAGATCTTACCATGAAAGAGGGTTTAGAGCCGCGAAGAAGGAAGCCAAGGCCAAGGCCGTGGGCTCCGGCCAAGGCCGTGGGCTCCGGCCGCTGGGTCTGTAATGAGCGGAACCCGGCCGCCAGGTTCGAGCCCTCCGGCGTGCCGGCCCCTTCCCACGTGACCTTGGGCAAACTGTGTAACCTCTGGGCCCCCGCGACGCCCTTTCCTGGAGCCCGGGGCTTGCTGGAACGAAGCCCCTTGAAGGCCTGACATCAGGGATGACGCGTCTTCGCCGGCGATGACTAGGCAGAACGCGATGCCACTCCTTTTCCCGAGCCCAGGCGTGCGCGGGGGCCGGGGGTGTCGTCCCCCAATCCAGTGACCTGCCTCCTCCCGCAGCTGTCCCGCTGCCCCGGCCCCCGCGCTCCCAAGGCCGGCCAGACCCTCGCGGGCTTCCGGCTCTGCCACCCCGCGTCCTCCAGTGGCCCGCCGGTGGGCTGGCCTGTGGCGCCCCCTCCTGGTGACCGCAGGGAGGCCGGGCGCCCTGGACGCCAAGTCTCTTTTTCTTTCTTTCTCTTTCTCTCTCTCTCTCTCTCTCTTTCTTTCTTTCTCTTCCTTCCTTCCTTCCTTCCTTCCTTTTGTTCTTTCTCTTTCTTTCTTTCCTTCTTTCTTTTCTTTTCTTTCTTTCCTTTCTCTCTCTCTCTCTTCCTTCCTTCCTTCCTTCCGTAGTTTATCGTCAAGTTGGTTTCCATATAACACCCAGTGCTCATCCCAACAAGTACCCCCCCCCACCCCGTGCCCATCACCCCGCTTCCCCTCCCCTCCACCCCCATCAACCAACTTTCATTTCTGAACAAGAGGAAGTCCTTTCTGGTGTCCAACCTGGGTCTCCCCTGCCTTAGAAAATCAGGCTGTGTGGAGGGCGCCTGGGGGGCTCAGTCCAGCCAGCGTCTGCCTTCGGCTCCTGTCATGATCTTGCAGTTTGTGGGTTCGAGCTCCACGGTGGGCTCTGTGCTGTCGGCCCAGAGCCTGCTTCGGATCCTCTGTCCCCTCTCCTCTGCCCCTGCCCCACCCACACTCTCTCTCTCTTAAAAATAAACAAATTTTTAAAAAGGAAAGGAAAGAAAAGAAAAGAAGAGAAAAGAAAAGAACAGAAAAGAAGGTCGTGTGGAGTCCAAGCACTTATTTTCCCAGGCTGGCTGGACTACCTTGAGGCCTAAATGGAAGGGACCATGTGGGGTGGACCGTCCGCAGGATGTCTGTGCGGCCGGCCCCGTCTCGGGGAGTCAGTCGGTCTGGGGGAGTCAGCGTGCCAGGCAGGAGCGGGGCTCCCACTGGGGTCCGGGAAGAGCAGAGCGACCCCCAAAAGAAGGATGTAGGTTAGGGCTTCGAGGAAAGAGTAAGGATGGGCAAGGAGCCTCTGTCTGAAGGAGGGTGGGTTTTTTTTTTCAGTTTTATTTTGAGTGATACAGAGGCAGCAGGAGCGGGGGAGGGGCAGAGAGAGGGAGAGAGAGAATCCCAGGCAGGCTCCGCACTGTCAGCCCGATGCGGGGCTGGAACTTGTGAACTGTGTGAGGGTTTTGGTAGAGCCCCCAACCCCTCCCCCGCCTCCTCCTGGGACAGGTCATGTGTGTCTGGGAGTGATGGCCAAAGTTAGCCACTGGGTCTTCAGAACAGAGAAAGCAGGAAGGGTCTGAGCTGAACACCAGGCAGGATTTCTCAATTGTGAGGAGTGTCAGGCCTCAGAGAGGAAAGAGCGGGGACATTCCCGCCCAGGAGAGCCCCAGGGCGTGCGGGGTGAGATGGACAAAGGCTGTGAGATGGCCCCAGAAGCTCCCTGTCTATCCCCAGCAGCCCGCTACTAGGGTGTAGTCCTGGGGAGTCCCAGGATTGAAAGGCCTTTTGTGAGGTGCTTGGTGGCTGTGGCCTTCGGGGGTGGGATGAACCGGGCAGGTGGGGGTGGGCAGGGTAAGGAACCAGGTCCAGAATCGTCGCCAGCGTCGTCCTGCAGGCCTGTCTTCCTCCACCCCTCAGCTTGCCTCTTCTCTGGACGGCTCCTGGTCCCCTGTGAGAGGTCACACTGTCCCCTCCGTGCTCCCACCACCCACATTCTGCAATGGTGTCTGCATGTCTGTCCTCGGTGTTGGGCTGCGAGCCCCAGCCTGACTCTCTCTCCAGCACTGCGCGCACCGTCTGGCCCATCAGCGGTGTTCAGGGCCTGCTTGGTGACTTCAGTTGACTTGGGAAGGTGTCCCAGGTCCTCACTGGTTTTATTTTTATTTATTTTTTAATTTTTTTAAATGTTTTATTTATTTCTAGGAGAGAGAGAGAGAGAGACAGCATGAGCAGGGGAGGGTCAGAGAGAGAGGGAGTCACAGACTGAAACAGGCTCCAGGCTCTGAGCTGGCAGTCAGCACAGAGCCTGACGCAGGGCCCGAACCCACGAACCGCGAGATCATGACCTAAGCGAAAGTTGGACGCTTAACCGACTAAGCCACCCAGGCGCCCCCCTCATTGGTTTTAGAAAAGGTCTGGGCAGGCTGAGAAGGAAGCCAAGCCCCAAGGCTTGACTGATGAGGGACCTCCTTTCTATGCGTCCCTGACCCCTCAGGCTCTGACCTCCCGGGCAGGGTTACCCTTCCTTCCATTCAGACAGTCCCTCGCTCAAGGCTGGCCCATGTATGGACTCCTCCTCCTCCAACTCGGCCTCTGATTCCCCACCCTGGGCCCCTCCACCCAGTGTGGCTGCCCTACTTAACCCTACTGGGCTCTGACACCCACACCAGGCTGCCCTGTGTGTGGGCGCCCCCTCAGCCCATTCATACTCTGACACCCCCTTCAGTATAGGCTGCCCCTTTGTAAGAGACGCTCCCTCACCCAGCTGGGGCTCTGACACCTGTGCCAAGCTGCCTCCCACGTGGGTCCCTCTTCACGTTGCTCTGATACCCTGTCCTTTCTGCACCCGCCTCCCCACAAGCGGGTGTCTTCCTTGCTCTGCCGTACCTGAGGGCTTCAGGATGGATGGGGAAGGGAGAGAGGGAGGGAGGGAGGAAGGGAGAGAGGAAGGAAGGGGAGGAACAGAGTGGTGTTTAGGAAAACAATATTTTAACAGTGGAAACTTTTGTGCAAGCAGTGTCTTGGATTATATAAAATAGAGATGCTCTGGTTGAAGCAGGAGAAGAGGGAGGGAGGGAGAGAGAAAGAGGGGGGAAGAGAGAGGGAGAAAAGAACAGAGATGGGGGAGAGCAGGAGGAAGGGGAAGAGAGAGAGAGCTTGTGAATATACCTGGAACCCTACCCTCTTGGTCTCACTCTCTCTGGATGGTTGTTAAGTGCTAGGGGTTCCCTGGTGTACAGTTTGGGAACCACTGGAAAAGCAACCTGCCGGGAAGAAGCAGGTGCACTCTGTGCACTAAGGTGTCCTTCGGAAGCTTTTCTGAGAACAGCCCTTGAGATACTGGCTCATCTTCTGCCCTGAGGCAGCTCTCGCAGGAGGGAGCTGGGGGCCCTCGGTGGGTGGCTCCGGTCCAAGCAGGTGTCGCTGAGGGGCCCCGGGCAGGGATGGGGGCCTGCAGGAAGGGGGCCAGGGTCTGCAGGCCATAGACTGTGAGTCCCGGACTTGCCTGTGCTGAGGTGCGGGGCGGACCACGTCGTCTCCATCATGCCCCTCCGTAAATCTGTGCCTCTGTCCGGTGGACTTCCGGGAACAGACCCTGGGAATTCGGCTTCGCTGGCCAGAGCGGGTGTCACTCATTTCGCATCTGCTGGTTTGCTTTGATCTTTGCAATCACTGGTGAGATGGTCCAGTTACAGATCGGCCGCGCCACCCACCCAGGGAAGAAGAGGAAGTTAGGGTCAGAGGTTGCAAAAATCGGCCCCTGGCACGCAGAGATGAGGCCGGGAGTCCCAAGAGACTCCAATCCCGGCGCCTTCCCTGAACCCTGGCTCTTACCCTGGACCTCTCCCAGCCCCATGTGGGTAAGCGTGTGGTTAGGGCTTGGGGTTAGGATTCAGTCGTCAGGCAGAAGACAGGTCAAGGGTCAGGACCCTTCCCCCATGCTGGGGCCAGCTCTGAGGCCCCTCTCTGGGGTCGGGGGGTTTGAAGTGTGATGACTATATAATGAGTCATCCAGACTAGGGACACTTTTGAGAATGAAAGGAAGCCATTGATGACTATGCCGTGGCGACAGCTAAGAAATGGGTGGACAGGTCACTCTATCATGGAACCACCGGCCTTGCCCCTTCTCCCCCTCGTAGCCGTGGCCCCCCAGACCCGAGCAGAGCAGCAGCGCTGAAGCTGGCCATGCTGGGCACTCTGGGGAACTTGTTTTATTGGCTCTTCCTGACACCATGTGGCTGAGCCAGTTATTGTTCCCATTTTATTGATGGAGAGACTGAGGCCCAGAAGACTCTTGGCCAAGAACACACAGCTGGTAGTAGCTGGTGGAGCTGGGGTTTGAACCCAGGGAGACTGGCTTTCCTTGGAAAGATTATAATAAAATGTTAATGAGTTAGTTGGGAGCACAAGAATGGCACCATGGAATGGGGGTTCCCCAAGCCTCTATTCAGACCTGCCCCCAATCTCTCTTACCTGTCTTTAGCTCAGGGACATCGCAACAAGGACGACTTTGGATGGTAAGGGGATGTGTAGAGGGGGAGGCAGGCACGTGCACTCAGGAGAGAGGAACGTGTCAGGGGCGTGGAGTGGAAGAGTAGCAGCAGGATGAGAATAATAAAAGCTAGCATTTATTTAGCACTTACTGCATACCGGGTTCTGTTTTAAGTGTTTTTCAAGGTATGGACCTACTTCATCCTCACCACAACCTTATAAACTAATGTTATTATTCCCATTTTACAGATGAGAACATTGAGGTCACCTGCCCTTTCTTACATAGCTAGTAAGTGGTAGGGTCAAAGCAGGCAGTTATCCTGAAGGAAGAGGTTGCTGCTGGGGCCGGCCAGGGGCCTCGGGGGCGAGTCCTTCCAGCCTGCTTCCTCTAGGACACCCAGCGGGCCGATTTTCAGGGAGGCCCGAGTCCACGGTTCAGCCTTCTGGGGGCAGAGAGTGTGCACTGACTGCCCCTTCCACTCCTCCGTTGTCTCCCCGCAGGAGTGCGGCCACGCGGAGGTGGAGCGAAGTCCCTGCCGCCCTCCGCGGCAGCTCATTGTCATTCATTTTGTTTAAATGCTTCTCGCTCTCTGTTTTTAAATCTAATTTTTCAGCTTCTTTTTTATCTTCACTCAAGTTGCTTTAATGAAACGAAAATGTGTCTGTTTCCCTCTGCTGGAGCTGCCCGGGGAATTTCAATATAAAACAAACAAGTTGGCTTTTAAAATTAAAATTTTATGGGTGGCATTTCCTCATTTAATGGGAGGCACAAAAGGCTGGAGTAAAACCAATTAACACGGGGTTGGGACTCGGTGTTCAGCAAAATTAAACATCAGCAGCGCGGTGTGCAGGGAGCCCTCCGTGGCGGTTGGGGGAGGTGTGCAGACAGCCCGCGGTGGGTGGGGGGTGCTCAGCAGGTGCAGGCCTCGGAACCCTCGCCCTGCGCCCAGCACCCCGGCACCCCATGCCTGGGCGACCTTGGCACAGTCACCAGGCAGGCGGTTGTGGGGGGTGGGCACACGGGGGACGGCGGCTTCAGATTCCTGGCGTCCTAAACCCCGAGTGCTTAGCTAAGGCCTCTGCGAGGGCCAGAATTCACTCGATAGTGTCTTCAGGGACGGTTGGAGTCCCATCCCTGAAGGCGACGGCCTGGTCTTGATCATGGCCGTGCCCCAGGTCCCAGGCGGTGCCAGGAGTGTGGTACTGTGCTCCGTGACTGAGCAATGACTTTATTTGAGCCAACAATGGTACTGGATGGAGCTCAGCGGTGAATCACTCAGAGCGCTTATCAGCCGGTGCAGGGTTTTGTTGGGTTTTTCGTTTTTTGTTTTTGGTAGAAAAGGTGCAAAATGCCACCCAAGATCCCAGGAGGGAGGGGGCAGTGTCGGTGGGAGCGCCTGGGGAGACCGGCTTTGGGGACCCCGCAAGGGCAGAGTTAACAGCGCCAGAGGAAAAGGCAGCCCAGGCGGGGGGGGGGGGGGGGGGGGGGGGGGGGGGGGGGGGGGGGGGGGGGGGGGGGGCGGGCAAGGGGCGGGACCAGTTACTGTGTGAGAGGAGGGGCTTCTTTCAACATTCTCTCCTGGGTAGTGGGGGTTGTTGGAAGTTCTAAAGCAGGTCAGAGGCGGTTTCTGGAAAACTGAGTCTGGTGGGAGGGGAAGGAGGAGTCGGCTAGTAGTGGCTTTAGTCCAGGCTGCGCCGAGGACCTCAGGCTGGATGGTCCAGGTGACCGGTGGCTGCTGCGGAGAGAAGGCGTGGGGGTGGGTGGGGCCCTCCTCTGAGCTGGGGAGCCCCGGAGGAGGAGCAGGATGGAAGGTGAAGAATTTAGTTTGGCAACACCGACCGACCCCGCCTCCCGGTATCGACCTGATTGTGCTGAGGATACAGGAGTGGATTTCACCCTGACAGTCACAGCCAGATCCTGTAAATACTGGGTCGGGGTCGTAGTCTCGCAGCTTCCGACATAGGGCCTGGACTACCCTTTCTGATCCCTTTACCTCCCCCCTTCCCCGCACTGTCTCTTTCGGAACCCCACCGGGGCAGCTTTCTCCCCATCTTTTCTGCCCTCTGCCCCCTGACTCTATGGAGACGGCCACTCTGGTTACTAGAGCAGGAATAAAATGGGGACAGCCAGCCAAGTGCCCCAGCTGCCCTGAATCAGGAAATCAAGCCGGAAGCCACCAGCATGCTCTGTCGGCCCCCAACCAGGCCTTTGGACCCATAAAGACAGCCCAGAATCCTGAAGGTCCTGGAGGGACCGCCATCAGGGGTACAGGCAGCAGGTGCTGACAGTGCCCGGTTCCTGCTCTTGCGAGCATGTCTTTGAGGGAACTTGGGGTCGGAGGCAGAGGCTTCCTGATGCAGGTCTGTGCTCTGACCCAGGCCTATCGAAGGGTCCCTCCAAGGTCTAGCTGAGGCTCCGAGTGAGGGTCTCTTTGAGACCAATTTTAGAACCTGTCTGAGGTTTATTTGTAAGTCTCTTTGAGGCCTGTTTGAAGGCCTGAGCACTGACTGGGTTGGCCTGAGGGCCAGTAGCAGGAAACCAATAAAAATGGCCTCGGGCCATGGCTGACATTGACCCTTCTTCCTCCAGTACAACAAAGAGAGTAAATCTGGCCAAGCTTGAAGCCCGTTCTTCTGGCCAGGGAGCTGTTGGGGTCACTGGAGCCTCTCCTTTGGTGGGGTGAAGTTTTACCAAACCACAAAGCAGCTGGCCAGAGCTCCCCTGTTCCATCCCAGCAACCCGTTGGCCAACCTTGACAAATCTGGCAAAGGCAACAGTTTTTGAGGACCATGCCCCCTGTCCACCTTTCTGGGGAGAGACGCACGATGTGCCTTATTTGGAATGGGTTTTTAAGTATGAATAGGAGTTCACTGGGCAAACAAGGTAGGGACAGTTTTGACTGAGCGACCGCAGTGAAGACACAGAAATGTACAACAGTTCTCTCTGTGGGCGAAGAGAACTGGCCACGAGTACCGCAGTTTTCCCGGAGTCCAGAACTTGCAAGAGCCAGGCATATGAGTACCGCACAAAATGATGCAAGAGAAAGAGCCTTTTCCGAACAGCACAGAGCTACACGAAATGAGGCATTGCTGTTACCACCCGTCTCTCTTGTTTGTTGTGGGAACCAAATGAGTCAAGATGTGTGAAGATGTATTGTAAACTGGAAAGTGTTTATAAAAATGTTAATTAATACATTTAGTGAGTAGGTAGATCAAGTGCAAGGATGTGGAAATGGAATAGAGAATTAAAATATCTGCTAATTTCTCTCTTGAATTCACATTTTAGGAAATGTTGATCAACTGAGAATTCTAATTACTTTCCCTAAAACCCTCACACCTCTTCTCAGATGAATACACTTTAAGAGTTATAGGATCTATTAAAAATATTGTCAATTTCCTGGGGTATCAGCTGGGACTCTTTATGTCGCAAATTATAGAATACCCACCGCAGAGGGGCTCAACCAGGAAAAGCAAAGTAGAGTTTATGGGATTGGAAAGTCCAAGGGTGGCATGAGCCCTGATAAGTCTGATCCAGAGTGCATTACACTCGATGTTCAGGCCAGCTCCTCTGTGTTGGATGCCAATGGCTTCTAGACTCTTCTCCCTTCAAATTCCGGGAGAGACAGGGGCAGCCCTTTGGCCAGCTCTCTGGCAGAATTCCTAAGCATCACTTCTGATCGGACTGACTTGGGTCATGTGGATGGGAAACATCAGGGCCTATCGGGTGTGGGTCTTGATCAAATGGCCATTCCTAAAAGAATCACTGTGACACCGAGGAAGGTGGAATGGGCGTCCGCCATCCCTGGTCACTCAGGTGGACCTCTGGGCTTTAGGCGTGCAGACCTACAGTTGTGTTCGGTTTCTGCCCTGGTTGCAAATTCATCATCTAAACTTTCTGTTCCCTGTAGCCCTTCCCTTGCAGACCCGATACCCGTCCAGATGCCTCCCATCACTCCACAGTTTACTACGATCTTTTTTTTTCGTCCCTAGCCTCTTTGCTCACCAATAAATTTTTCTTGATAGCTATTCAAAAGCTCCACACATTTAATCACAGCAGAGAAGACCTAGTATAGCCAACGTGATAAGACAGAAAACATGATTACAAAACTTAGCTATGGGAAAATGATCATCATTTGCCAAAGACACAATTTTATCACCGGAAAACCTAATAAAATTAAGTCAAGACAATTAATTATGGTTAGTAAAAGAGGTTAGTAAGATGTCAGACACAAGAGAATAAAACTAAGAAAAAAAGCTTCTTTCTGTAATAACAATAATCGGTTTTAAAATAATAGGTAATCTATAGGAGAAGGCTTTGACTTTTTTTAAAAAAAGACAATGAGGAGGGGCGCCTGGGGGGCTCAGTCAGTGAAGCATCTGACCCTTGATCACGGCTCAGGTCTTGATCGTGGGTTCACGAGTTTAAGGCCCCCATTGGGCTCCGTGCTGGATGTGAAGCCTACTTAAAAAAAAAAAAAAAAAGACACTGAGGAAGCTCATGTAGGGATAGTTGATTTCTGGAGGTGTAGACACACCCATGACCTTGAATTAGATAGCTCCCCTCACACTTTTTAAGAAAATCAACAGGATGGGTCCTTTACACTGTAAGGCAAATACCACCTGTTTTTCTAACAAAAGGCTGAAGAGAAATCTAAGTGTAGGAAGGCAAACCGAGATGGTAAATATGTAAATATTCTGTTTCGTAATGACCCCTTTTCAAACAGAGTTTGCTATGGACGTGACCTGGTTTTATTGCCTAGGGTAGGAGCCCAGGAGATAAGAATTCTCAGATTAGAGAGAGAGAGAGAGTTGGGGGAGGGGGAGGAGCGGGAGAAGGAGGGAGGGAGAAGGAGGGAGGGAGGAGGAGGGAGGAACGCAGGGGAGGGGAGTCAGGAGAAGGACCATTAAGGCAGAGAGGTGACAAGCAGTCTCAGGACTGTGTCTGGGACCCAGGAGCACCTGCCCAGTTTCTCCAGATGCCAAAGTAGAGCTCTTCAAAATGTTAAAAACATAATTCTCATGCAATACTTAGCTCAATCAAAATATTATTTAACCCAATGAAGAGAATCTTCACACAAAGCTGTTGCAATGGAGGATAAGGAAGCTCATCTGAAAAACAATGATGGAATAAAGATTATTAAATTAGATACCAAATTGGTTAATATCCTATAAGGCAACCCCCCCTCCCCTGCCTGTCCCGCAATCTTTGGTGTTATTTATTGGATGGAAATCATCTGGACTTTGCCAGTTTTCTACAAGCGAATGTCTAATTCCACAGAGTGTGAGCTGTTGATTAGAGAATCAAACAAAGCTATGTGCTCTAGAGTCAGCTGATTTAAAATTTTTTCCTTTAAATCCTTATTTATTTTTGAGAGAGAGAGAGAGAGAGAGTGCCAGCGGGGGAAGAAGAAAGAGAGAGGGAGACACAGAATCCAAAGCAGGCCCCAAGCTATCAGCACAGAGCCGGATACGGGGCTCAATCTCACAAACCGCGAGACCATGACCTGAGCTGAAGTCAGACGCTTAAGGGACTGAGCCACCCAGGTGCCCCTAGAGTCAGCTGACTTTAGACCGGGACTTTTGGCCAATTCATCAGACATAGAGAGGACTCAGAGCCATCACTTTGCTTACTTCCAAAGTTTTGAATAGGACTAGGGGAGAGGAACTTCATAGAGGAACATATTTTGTGCAGTTTGACTTTCAGGAGCTCAGAGTCATTATAGCTGTGCCCCGAAAAGAAATATGAGCCAAACTTGGGTCCCAACAAGGCGAAGTAGGGCATATAAAGGTAGGGGCGCTTGGTGCCAGTGGTTTGGAGGAGTCCGTGTGGGGCGGGGGGAGGGGAAGATGATCTGTCCCCACCCCATGCCACGGTTCGGCACGTCTCTCCTTAGACTCAGAGTCACACCCACCTTGTTATTTTCTGTTTTACTTTTCTGCCTTAAAAAATTAAATATTTTAATGGGGGTAAAACATGCATACACAAAATATAAACAGTACCATTTTAATAAAGTGGACAGTTCATTGTTAAGTCATTCACAGTGTTACGAAACTATCCACCACCATCCACCTCCCGAACTTTTTCCTTCCCAAACTGAAACTCTGTCCCCGTGAAACGACAACTCCCCAGTCCTCCCTCCTCTTACTTCCTGCCAACCACCATTCTACTTTCTCTGAATTGGGTTACTTTAGGTACCTTTTAGAAGCGGAATCATGCACTATTGGTCCTTTTGTGATTGGCTCATTTCAGCTAGCGTACTGTCCTCAAGCTTCAGCCATGTTGTAGCGTGTGACAGGATATCATTCCTTTTTAAAAAAAAGTTTATTTACTTATTTTGAGAGAGAGAGAGAGAGAGAGAGAGCAGGAGCATGAGTGGGGGAGGGGCAGAGAGAGAGGGAGAGAGAGAATCCAAGCAGGCTCCTTGCTGCCAGCACAGAGCCCAATTTGGGGCTCGATCTGCGAGATCACGACCCAAGAGTCAGATGCCCAGCTGACTGAGGCACTCAGGCGCCCAGGATGTTACATTCTTTTGAAGGCTGAATAAGGCCCCATTGCATATATCATATTTTGCTTATTCTTTCATTCACTGATGGACAGTTGGGTTAACTTCTGCCTTTTGGCTATTGTGACTGCCATGAACACTGATGCACAAACATCTGTTTAAATCCCTGCCCTCAATTATTTTGGGTAGGTACCTAGACGTGGGATGGCTGGATCATATGACAAGTCTATGTTCGAATTTTCCAGGAGCTGCCTTACGTTTTCCCCCAGCACCATGTCGTATTCCTACACCACAAAGTGCATGAGAGTTCCAATTCCTGCACATTTTGGTCAATACTTGTTATTTGGTTGTTGTTTTTAAGTGATAGCCGTCCTAACGGATGTGAACTTTGAGTTTTAAAATAATTGCTCGTTTTCACTTTATTAGAAGAAAGCCCGGTTGAGACTCTCCCCCCTCTCTCCATTGGCCACGCCCAGAAGAAACAAGAAAGCTCACCCCTGCTGTTGCTTCTTCTGGGCACACGGTGCCGCTGTTGAAGACTAGTCCGGCACCGTCCGAAGCACGTTGCTTATCCTGCTTAGACGGATGTCTCTGGTGGTTCACGTCCCTCCAGGTGGCGCCGCTAGATCTTCCAGAGGAACCATAATGCCTTGGCTAAGATTACAGTCCCTCAGATTAGACAAATATTTCCCGGGTGCCTTACTATATGCCAGGCATTGATTTAGGAAATCGTCGGAACAAAATAGACGATGAATCCCTGCCTTTCCGGGGGCTAAGCAATAAACAACGTCCACGATAAACAAGTAAATTGCAAAGTGTGCTGGAAGATATTGAGTACAATGGAAGAGTAAAAGGGGCCAGGGGACTGGGAGTGTGTGGTGGGAGGTAGGTGTGAGTTGCATCGTTGGTAAGATATTGGGTAAGGTCCTGAAAGAGGTGAATTGCATCTGGAGAAAGTGTTCCCAAGAGATGGGCCAGCCCCAGGAGTATGTTAGCTATGTTTGAAGTCAGAGCAAGTGGGGGTGGGGAGCAGGAGAGGAAGTGGCCTCGAGACCATCATAAGGGCGTCGGCTTTGACTCTGAGTGACATGGGGATCTGTGCGGGATTCTGCAGAAAAGTGACATGATTTGACTTCTGCTTTTATTTTCTTATTTAAAAAAATTTTTTTTAAGTTTATTTATTTTGAGAGAGACAGAGACAGCATGAGCAGGGCAGAGAGAGAGGGAGAGAGAGAGAGAGAGAGAGAGAGAGAGAATCCCAAGCAAGCTCCGCACTGTCAGTGCAGAGCTCAACATAGGGCTTGAACTCATGAACCTGTGAGATCATGACGTGAGCCGAAACCGAGTTGGACACTTAACCTATGGAGCTACCCAGGTGCACCTTATTTTTTTTAATTTAAGTATTTACTATTTTTGGGGGGTAACTTAAAGATTTTATTTTTTTAGAGTAGGCTTAGGTTCACAGCAAAATTGAGAGGCAGATACAGAGATTTCTTGTATATCTGTAGCTCCCCTACATGCACAGCCTCTCCTATTATCGATCGCCGCCGCCCCCAGGTTGGTACATTTGTGACAATTGACAAACCTCCACTGACACATCATTACCACCTGAAGACCATAAAAACCAGGGTTTACTCTCGGTGTACGTTCTACGCATTCGGACAAATGTGTAATGACATGTGTCCATCATTAAAGTATCCTACACGGTATTTCCCCTGCTCTAAGAATCCTCTGTGCTCTGTGAAGTATGCTTTAAAAGATTCACTTGGCTTACGTGTTGAGAATAAATGGAAGGGTAGGAGGCAGGGACAGAGCAGGGAGGCCAGTTAGGCTCTTGCAATAACCCTGGGTCCCGGGCATCGTGGTTTCCGAAAGCACCCCAGCCCAGAGCCCAGCCCCTTCTCCAGCCTCCTCAGAAACTCTGCTCCCCGTCCAGTGCTTCTCTGCTTTGACGAGAATCACTGCTGATTCGAACCTACTATGCGCCAGGCATTGATTTAGATGCTTCTTGCTGATCATCCCTTTGAATTATCTCTTTGAATCTTCAAAGGCTCACGAGGAAGGCATTGTTTCACAGACATTTCAAAGCCCCTGCTATGGATTGAGTGGGGCCATCCCCCACGCCCCCTGCCCCCACTCCCTAAATTCCTATGAGGAAGCTCTAAACCCCAGCGTAGTGGTATTTGGAGGTGGGGCCTTTGGGAGGTAATTAGGTTTAGCTGAGGACATGGGGCTGGGGTCCCCATGACGGGATTGGTGCCCTTACAAGAAGAGACACCGGAGGGCTGGCTTCCTTCTCCCTCCCCTCCCCTTAACGCACTAACCAGGAAACAAACGACCGACCAGGAGCACACTTAGTGAGAAGGCAGCCGGAGCGCCCTCCCAGGGAACTGAATTCATCAGCACCTTGATCTTGGACTTCCCAGCCTCCAGAAGTGTGAGAAGCCACTGTCTGTTGTTTAAACACCCTCATCTCTGGTATTTCATAGCAGCCAAGCAGATCAGACAGCCCATTTTCCAGACAAAGAAACCGAGGCTCCATGGTTTAGGTGACCTCCGTCATTCAGCTGGGGGTGGAGAGCATTGAGTGGGGCTGTGGTGGGAGACGGGGGACCAGAGGTAACAGGGCTGTAGGGGTCCTGCTTGTCGTGTGTGTGTGTGTGTGTGTGTGTGTGTGTGTGTGTCTGGTGGGTTCCTGCCTGAGACTGGCCCCTTCTCTGTGCAGTTTCCCAGAGGCCTGGCTCTGGCTTTTCCAGGCACGCAGGGCGTTGCCTGGCGTCCCACCAGGGCCTTGTGTCCTTCCAGGCGTGCTGGGGCTTGAGCTGTCCAGGCCGGTGATCCTGGAGGTGGCATGTGGTGGCAATGGTGGTGGTGGTGGGGGGGGCGGGGGCACAAAAAGGGGAGGGGAAGGCACCCAGGGTCTGATCACGATTCCCCGCCGCCTGTTGGCTGCTCATTCTCAGAGAAGGTGGTGAAGAGGGCAGTGTTAATGACAGTAATTGCTTTAATTATTTTTTTGGTTTGGAGAGTCATAAAATGCAGCGGCTTGCTCAGTGCTAATCATGGTAATTAGCAGGGGCTGGGGCCGCGCCTGGACCGCAGTTGGTAACCAGGCAGAAGCATTAGCCTGCGGACGTGGAGAGAGAAATACGTGATCAGCCCCCTCTTTCTCTTCTGCTTCCCCTTCCCTCCTTTCTGTCAGCCTCCTTGGACTTTGAGCTCCTTGTCTGTCCCTGCTTTGCTTCATTTCCTTCCTCTTCCTCTGCCCCACCCCCTTCCGAAGAAGGCCTCCTGGATGTGACCCAGTGACTGCAGGGAGGGGGCGGGGGCTGTGGCTGGTCTCAGGGACTGGCCTCAGGTTTGGGGGGGGTGCGGGTAGCAGCTGTCTGGAGAAAAGGGGAGAGTTCGGGTACAAGCAGAGGTCTGCGTCTGCTCTGGGCACACCCCTATGTCGTTCCTCCAGGTCTGAGCAGCTTCGGATCATCTGCTTTGGACCGGGCACCTGGACCCTTACAGGTGAGCCAGGAGAGAAGGCTGAGCCGCATCCCTGAATGAAGCTGGGGGAAGCCTCAGGGAAGGGAAGTTGGGCCACCTCCCTGCTTCCCTTACTCCAAGCCTAGCGTCACAGGCTCGGCCACCACTTCCTGAACACCCACCATATACTGGAGGTTCAGCTGAGGAATCAGGCTCTGCCTGGGCCATCAAGATGCCTACTCTTGGAAAGTCAGGGAAGGCTTCCTGGAGGAGGTGGCTGGGCTGTGTGTGTGTGTGGTGGGGGGGGTGCTTCCATGAGGAAGCAGGCTCTGGCAAAGTGAGGAGAAGTTTCCCGGCCGAGGAGGGGGGACTGTGGGAGATACAGTCTGACATACCACTCTGAGGTAGAATGTGAGGGACCTCAAAGACCAAAACCACGGAATTTGAGCTTGGCCTGGCCTCTGAGACCCCGGATGCACGGGGCTTGGCAAGGGGTTGGGGTCAGGAAGCTTCTTCTGTGAGGCATAAACGACAAGACATAGGTAAAGCGCTTGGTACCCAGTGACAGCGAGTACTCAGTGAGTGGTAGGGACGCTGGTACTGGCCACGGTGACGAGGTGCCCAGGCAGGGATGGTGCCCCAGGGCCACACAGACACGTTCCTGCAGGTACCGAGAGACACGGCCAGACACAGACACACGAGCTACAGTCACACAAAGCACAGACGCAAATGCACAGTCAACCCCCCCCGCGACACATGCACACAATCGTGCGCACTCAGCAACTCTGACACAGAGCACCTCCTGGAGGACACGCTCGCGACATGGGACCCACGGATGTGCTTCCTCTTTGAGGGGCTTGCCAAGCCAGAGGCGTGGCCCGACCCTGCGATCTTGTTACTTTGCTTCCTGGGACTGTGGCTGCAGGGCTGGGGGCTGTGTCAGGGACCCCTCCTTCCCCCTCCCCTGCTCTGCCAGACCAGGTCCCTTGGTGCTGCAGCTGGACGGCCCGAGGCCAGCTGTCAGGAAGAACTGTCCAGCCGCAGAGCCGGCTCTCGGCAGTCAGGGGTGTCACTTGGCACCCAGGCCTGAGGCACGGGTGAGGCCGACACACCTAGCTCGGGGCAGGGAGCCGTGTCACCCGAGCTGAACTCTTCCCTCCTCCGGACCAGAGTCTCGGAGCATCCACACCCCGCCTGCGAGGGGCTTAGGGGTGTGAGCGCAGCGTGGAACACATCGCAGGTGCGTGCAAATAGCTGCTGTGGATGACAAGAGCCCTGCAGCAGGAGGGATGGTGGTTAGACCTCAGGGGGCACTTCTGGATTGGGGGGGGGGTGAGGAACGACAGGGGCAAAGAGGCTCCCGGGGTTGGCGAGGATGCTGGGTGCAGGGAGAAGGGGCTTGCTTGCTGTGCCAGGCTCGGCGGCGGAGTGCATTACCCGTGTGCGCTCAGTCCTCCTGGCCCCCCATGGAGCAGGTGCTGTCACCGGTGTGGAGCATAGGGCCTCGTGCAGCTCACACAGTCGGAAGGCACCCAGGCAGCCGGGGGGCCCTGCTCCGTCAAAGCCCTCCTCACGGCCGGGCTTGAGGGGCCATCGGCCTTGAGGACAGTGAGAGTGACTGTTTCCGCCTTGTGCTCTTGTAGCCCAGGTCTGGATAGAAGGAAGGGGAGGAGGGAGAGAGGGAGGCGGGCAGGCAGCAAGGACGAGAAGGGAGGAAGAAAGGGAGGGAGGAAGGAAGGAGGGAAGGGAGGGAAGGAGGAAGGAGGGAAGAAAGAAGGAAAGAGGGAAGGGAGAAAGGGAGAGCAAGAAGGGAGGGAAGGAGGGAGGGAGGGAGGCAGGAGGGAGGGAGGGAGACAGGAGGGAGGGAGGGAGACAGGAGGGAGGGAGGGAGGGAGGCAGGAGGGAATGCTTAGAGGCAGGGGCTGCTCCAGAGGGTCCACAGGCATCTGGGCACCCATCTCCCCACCGCAGCCTCTCCCCACCTGTTGGGGCTCCTCTGGCTCCTGCTGCCTCCTCCCCTCCCCCTCCCCCCCCCCACCTCCTGGTCTCCCACAGCTCAGCTGCCGCCCTGTCCAAGTCCATTTTCTCACCAGACAAACGAGCGGCTGGGTCTGCCTTCCCGTTCACACCGACAGGCTGCTTGTCAGCTGCAGCCGCATCTGTTCTTGTCAGAAAAATTAAGAAGGAAGTGAAAGCAGGCACAGCGCTAGAAGTGCCGGCTGGAGAGAGGATGTGGGCACGACTTCTCTCGGAAAGATGCTCTTGGGGTCCCATAAGAGGTGCCCGGGACCCAGCTTTCTCTTCCCTTAAGAGAGAAGTGTGAACAGCGTGGCCTCTCGAGCTGCCTCCTGGGCTGACCCGCTGTGTGTCTGGGCAAGTTACTTAAGCCTCTCTGTGCCTCAGTTTCCCCATTTTTGAAATGGGGATAATCGTGGTGTGGTGGTTAAATGAACTCACATCTGTAAAGCACTTGGAGCAGAATACGCTCCCGGCACTTGGTAAGTGTTTCCTTAGTGCTGTTGTTTTCCTCGTCCTAGAGATCGCTTCTCCCAGGAGAGGGCTCTGCCCATCAGTGTGGTGGAGCCAGAGCTGGGAAGGTGCACTGTGGACCCGGGCAGGTTGGGGAAGGCTTCATTCATTCTACAAAACTGACCCCAGGCCCCTGGCCCTTGCCCTTGGGGATCCCCCTTGTCTGGTCGGGGGAGGCTCTCATATGAACAGAGAATTATTTATGACAGGTAGGTATGTAATGTTCAGGAAGAAAAGGAGTGGGCAACTAATGGGCGTGAGGAGTGGTGGTGGAGTGAGGAGATCTGGGAAGGCTTCCTAGAGGAGGCGGCATGAGCAGGATGTGCAAGACTAAGAGTCTGCCAGGCAGCCCCAGGTGGGGAGTCCTTCCAGGGAGACTGGGCAGCCGAGTTCAGGAGCCCCGGCTTTATCCTTAGGGCAGCGGGAGAATCTGGGGTATGGTAGACAGACGTTACCAGCTGGAGGGAGGTGGCTCCGGCAGCTGTTGGAGGAAGGATGGGGGGGGGGGGTAGGACCGCAGACGCCTCCTCCATTGGGGTCTCCCTCATCCATCTCCGTAGCCCCAGCTGCCAGGACTGCCCCTGCCCCGGGTCAGCGGCATTAGTGGCTACCTTTGACTAGATGAACAAAAAAAGACCTTTATGATCACCCGGGTCGGAGACGGCTGGGGCTGGAGAGGCGGCTGGCCCTTGGAAGGGGGGCAGAACTGAGGTTTGGGGGGGCTTTGGGGTTCGTCTTCAGGACTGCACACTCCCGGCTGCCTCCACGTGTCAGCCGGAGCTCGGCCGCGGTGGGAACAGGTCTGCAGGCAGCCGGGCTCGGCCGTGTCTGTCCAGCAGGGGGCAGCCGCGGTGCGCGGATGGGCACGCGGGCCAGCGCCGCTCCGCGCGGCGCCAGGCACTGACTCTGAGAGAAGGGTCTGGGGGTGGGGCGTGGGGCGCGTCACACCCAGGAGTGTGAAGGATCCCGTGTTGAGGCAGTCCTGCCGGAGAACGAGGAGGCTCGCGGGACCCCAGAGGCTAGATCGGCCCCTCCGGTGATCTTCAACCCGGGAAGCACCCGGGAGTGTTACAAACCTACCCGTGCCCAGTGCCCTCCCCACATCAGTCGGATCGGAGTCCCTGGGGATGGGGCCCCGGCACGAGGGATTTAAAAGTCTCTTCTGGCGATCCTCGCGCGTGCACCCTGAACTCCCTGGTTGCAACTGACAGACCTCAGGGCCCCCTTGGCCCTCCTGGGGGGTAGCTCTGCATCATTTGCATCCTGTGACCTTGACTGTCACAGCAGTGAGTCTGGGGGCCCTGCACTCCTGACAGGACACCTCGAAGCGGAGAGACGGTGATGAGCAGGGCGCACTGCAAGGGGGTACCTGCTCCTACCTGCCCAAGGGGGGGAGTTCAGAGCGGGTTGTTGGGGGGGGGTGTCTACGCGCATGCGCAAGCAGCTCTGCGCGTGCAGAGGCGTATTCTGGTGTGAAGGTTCCTGGAAATGCGTCTCTGTGGGCGTGCGCAGGTCCTTCTGGGCTGTTCTGCCCGCACACGCCCGTGTCCTTTTACCTCTGTGCTGCACGTGCGCGTCAGTACACGTGAGTGTCACTCTGTGCTCGCCGCTACGAGCACCGGATGCTTCTGTGTCTTCACGCGGGTCTCTGTGTACGTGTGTGTCTTTGCACACTCGTGTTTGCCGCTGTGTTCTTGTGTCTCTCGCGTGAGGCTGTCGCAGGGCTGGGCTGTGTGCGCTCGTGGTCTGGGGTATTTAGGAACCAAGAAGGGATCTAAAGCTCTTCTCCTGGAAGGTGGTTTTCCTCCTCTCCTTCCAGTCTGATCGATATGCTGCTTCCGTGCAGCCTCCGCAAAGACCGCACATGGGCGGGTTCTGTGTGGCCAGAGTCAACTGTGGGCTTAGAAAAATCCACCGCGGCCTCTCCAGGCACCATGTGTTCCGTCAGCCTGCGGGTGGGCAGAGACTCTTCGCTGGCCAGAGCTTCCTCGGAGCCGATGCGGCCGGTGGGAGGCCCCGCGGACCCCCGGGGCCCGCCGGGTCCACCCCCCACCCCTGGGGCACCCCCTAGGCACACCCATCCTTCCTTCAGGCCCTTCAGTGACCCCTCACTGCCTACAGGGTAAAGTCCACGCTCCCCGCCCAGCATCCCAGGCGCCGGACAACTG
The DNA here is from genome assembly GCF_003009895.1 of Hyaena hyaena. Taxonomy (NCBI): domain Eukaryota; kingdom Metazoa; phylum Chordata; class Mammalia; order Carnivora; family Hyaenidae; genus Hyaena; species Hyaena hyaena. The sequence goes on from NW_024080874.1 coordinate 1,674,678, forward strand.
ACCTTTACCCACATCCCTGCCTCACTGCCCTCACCGCTCCCCTCCCCATGCTCAAAGCCACCTGGCACCATTTTCTCGGACACCAGGGCAGTATGGAGTCTCCAGCTCCTCCCTCTGCTGGACTTCTTACCCTTCTGAGCCGGTGTCGTCTCCTCGCCCAGCCTGGCCATGCTCATCGCTTCCCTCCCCGGAAAGCCTTCTCTGCCTTTCCCGTGAGGAACTGATAGCCCTTCACTCGGTGCTAGCTTGAAACCACTATTGAAGCTTCTGCTGCGCCTAGTGATGGTCAGCTGGGGTGTGTGTCCCCACCACACCGTGGCCTCCTTTGGGGCTATCTCAGTGGCGCTCCTGGGCCAGCCTGGTACCTCTGGGCTGGACTCCAACCTGCAGGAGATTCACCCTGAGCTGAATTCCAGCCCTCGCCCCATCCCATAGCCCTGTGCACTGACCATCAGAGATAGTGACGTCTTCTCTCTCTTCCCTCCATGGTGGCAGGCGGCTGGCCTGAGCTTCCTCGCTCCAGGGAGGAAGAGCGATGTGCAAGGCATTTCTCTGTTGGGGTTTTGTTTGCCTAAAGCTAGAGCCTCTCCGGGGGATTAAGCTGGGTGTCTGGGTGAGGGCAGGGAGAGGGTATTGAAGAAAGAGAGAGAAGGAGAGGAATTCCTGCTGACTAGAGGGAGAATCTTTATGGATCCAAGAGACTGGGATGGGAAGGAAGTCTGAGACGAGACTCCTGTCTGTTCCCTGGCAGGACCTTGGAGGAGGTAGGATGCCCGGGGGACTGGGTGGTTCCCAGCTTTTGCCGGGTGTGCTGGGGGAGCTGAAGGGGCGCTAGGGGCCAGGTAGTGGTGTCCCCACAGCATCATTGCTGAACGGTGGCCACGATGAGAGGGGCCTCCGCAGGGCCTTGGCACTACACTTCTTATTCTTAGACCCCGGGGTGTGACTAGAGATAAGAACAGTGTGTCCCTTGGGGCGACTGGGTGGCTCAATTGGTTATAAGCATCTGACTCTTGATTTTTGGCTCAAGTCATGATCTCACGGTTCATGATATCAAGCCCCACTTTGGGCTCTGCGCTGACAGCACATAGCCTGCTTGGGATTCTATGTCTCCCTCTCTCTCTGCCCCTCCCCTGCTTGCTCGCAGGCATGCACATGCTCTCTCTCTCAAAAATAAATAAACTTAAAAAAAGAGAATAGTGTCTGTCCTTTAATGACAGCATTAAATGAGATAATCTGAGTATTACCTAACTCTTAAAAGATTCTACGAGATCACAGGTAATAACACATTTAACCCTCACAACAGCCTTGTGTGTTAGATACTATTATAATTCTCATTTGATAGAAGAGGAAGCTTAGGTATTGAGTTGCTCAAGGTCTTTTTAAAAAACTTTTTTAAAATTTTTATTTATTTTTGAAGGAGACACAGAGCACAAGTGGAGGAGGGGCAGAGTGAGAGAGACACAGAATCTGAAGCAAGCTCCAGGCTCTGTGCTGATAGCACAGAGCCTGACGCGAGGCTCGAACTCACCTGCTGTGAGATCGTGACCTGAGCCAAAGTCGACGCTTAGCCGAGTGGAGTTGCGTAAGGTCTTAAACAGACACAGGTGATCTGGCCCCTGCACCTAGACTCTTAACCGCTGCCCCCCACCCCCCTGCAGCAGGAAGCCAGGTCCTCAGAACATGGAATGTGTGCTGTAAATGTTAGCACCTCCTGCAGAAAACATCTACTTTCGGTAGCATTTGCCTAGGAAGTGTCAAAGCAGCTGGCTCCTGTCACCATGTGACTCATGCCGACCCTGACGGAACCCAGCTGGAGGTTTTCTGGACTGTGAGCAAGCCCTCGGTGGAGTACTAGTTTTCATCCTAATGTAACAGGACCACTATCAGCTGCCTCTCCCTTTTCTAGCATAGAAAACCCTGGATTGGGGCACTTGGCTGGCTCGGTCCATTAAGTGGTTAAGTGGCTGACTTTGGCTCAGGTCATGATCTTATGGTTGGTAAGTTCATGAGTCATACATCCGGCTCCCTGCTGTTGGCGCGGGGTCACTTTCTGATCCTCTGTCCCCCTCTCTCTGCCCCTCCTCTGCTCTCTCTACCAAAAATAAACAAACATTTAAAAAAAAAAAAAAAGAAAGAAAACCCTGGATTTTTCCTCTTTAGCAAACGGCTCGGTGAATATCTTCACTGGTGTATGGACCCTGTGTAGCTCACTAAAGCAGTCAGGTTCGGTTTTGTTTATTTTTTATTATTTAATTTAGCTTTGCTGCTTTTTGTGTTCCTCCTTGACAGTTCTCAACAAATGTTACCTGTGATATAGGCACCTTAGTCTGCATATTTAAGTGTGCAAGAAATACCATGTTTTATTCCCTTAAATTTTTTTTAATGTTTAGTTATTTTTGAGAGACAGAGAGTGAGCAGGGGAGGGGCAGAGAGAGAGGAAGACACAGAATCCAAAGCAGGCTCCAGGCCCTGAGCTGATGGTACAGAACCTGATGCGGGACTCGAACTCATGAACTGTGAGATCATGACCTGAGCCGAAGTCGGATGCTTAACCGACTGAGCTTCCCAGGTGCCCCGTGTTTTATGCCCTTTTAAGCCGAGTTTGCTATCTAACATTGAGCCCCCTCTGTTTTCCTCTGGGGAGCTGGGAAATTCAGCTTCAGCCACTTCTGGGGGGAAGCGGGGTGTGCGGGAGCACCTGAGGCAGATTCAGGTGGGAGTTTGTGCACCCATGGTGTTGGGAAGCTGCAGGTCAAGCAGGAGTGGATAGGGAAGCAGTGGAGGGCATTAAGGAGGGTGGCCCACTGAGGCGGTGGGGTCGACAGGAGGCAGTCAAAAGGAAGGCACCTGTCCGGCCCTGCTAATGTGTGGCCTGGTGTTTCTCCCTGGGGACGTGCCCCCATCAGAAGCATCCTGCTCTCCATCCTCCCAGAGCACTCTCTTTGGGCTCTGCCGGGATGCCGCCTACAGGCTGTCGTGGGCTGTGGTGTTGATTCTATTTGACTCAATTCAGTTGGAGTCTATTCAATTCAGCGTGGCTGGACTCTGTGCCAAGTGCTGAAGATGAAAGAATGAGTCCATTAGACTTGACCCTGAAAGCAGTTTAGTGCAGCAACGGACAGGTAGACGCGTGGTGAAGATACCTGCTGCCGCGAGAGCAGGGGACGGTCGTGAGCATTGGGCAAGGGTCTCTGACCCAGGCAGGAGGCCGGTGAAGCCTTCCCACAAAGAAAGGTGTGGCAGTCACAGCTGAAACTGAGGGAAGAGGGGGAGAAGGCAGGTGGGGACAAATCTGAGCGAGGGTGCCTGTGGAGGAGGCGGGAGGTGGGATCTCTGGGGCCCAGAGACAATGAAGGACGGGGGAAATGGTTAAGAGTGGAGGCCAGAGTGGTGGGCTGTGGCTGGGCCATGCAGGGCTTTGGAGGCCTGACTCTGAAGAGTTTGGACTTGACCTGTGGGTAACATAGAGCAATTGAGGGGCAGTGACATGGTTATATGTCAGCCTTAAAAGAACTTCAAGGGCGGTGCCTGGGCGGCTCAGTTGGGTGAGCGTCTGTCTGACTCTGGATTTTGGCTCAGGTCACGATCTCACAGTTTGTGTGTTCGAGCTCCGCATTGGGATTCTCTCTCTCTCTTCTCCCTCTCTCTCTTTCTGTGTATGTCCCTCCCCAGCTCACACACTCTCTCAAGTAAATAAATAGATTTAAAAATAAAAAAGAACATCAGGTCTGGGGTGCAGAGAGTGAGTTTGAAGGTGTGCTGATGTTTGCCAACTAGCTCACTGGAGAAAAGCCCTTCTGCCAATTTCTGTGGTGTAAATACCCACACCGTGACTGACTGCAGGCTGCCCATGTGATGTCACACACTGGGACGCAGAGCTGGGGTGAGACGCCTGAACTCCTGGGCTGGTCAGAGTCCAGCACGCCCCTGGTGGGAGGGGAGCTAAAGGCTTTATTTCCTCACTGCAGCGAGTGAGCAAGCCTGCTTCTCTCATTTCCCTCTATCTCCCCCTATCCTCCCTTTCCCTCTTCCACCCTGTACCCCGGCCCCCTGTCCCTCCTTGGAGTGCAGCCCCGCACAGAGGTGGCAGCAAGGCTCAGAAATAGTCTGGGGGAATAAGCAAGGCAGAAGAACCCTTAGGAGCATCCCGTACCATTTTCTGAAGGAATCTCTAAGACCCAGCACTAGGGAGGAAGTCGAAGGCAGGAAAGGGTGCCCCATGTGATCAGACTTCAGGGCTGAGGACGGGAGGCGAGCACGCTGGGATGGGAGGCTGATGAGCTGATGATAATAATTATGACAATTATGCAAAATACACAAATAATAATTACAGAAAATCATGATTATTATTTGTGGGTGTGAGATGTCTCCAGCTTTTTGGAACTGCACAGAGGCATCAGATGCCCCCTTTGCACGTGGGTGTGTGAGTGTCACAGCCAAGCTCTCAGCCATGTGGCAGGAGCTGGGGTTTACATCCCTCTCCAGACAGCTGTCTTCTGCCCCAGGATCTTGGTGGGATCCAGTCTTCCTCACACAGTGCCAGGCCCTCAAGGTCAGGAAAGGCAGCACCTCCCCCCCCCCCCTTTCTGGGTCCCATCTTAGAACCTCAGCAAAAACACAGTCATGGGTGGGGGGAGAACCGAGAGAGGGCGATGGCTAACCTAGGGGAGGAATTCAAAGGCTCAGGGGCCGTTTCTCTCCTGTGAACTGATTTCCTGGTTCATGGCTGATTGGATACCAGATCCAAATGGGGTCAATCGGATTCTCTAGTCTGGAAATTTATCACTGGGACTGGGGGAAGGTGGAGTTGGGCTCTCTAACCCTGAAGCTGGGAGAGGGCAGGGTCTATCCAGGGACCAAGCAGACTCCAGAGGGAGAAAGGACTGGTTCCTGGTGCCCTTCTACATTCCACTTCTTGTCCTCACCCATGAAATTCCCTGCATCTTTGTTTTTCATTTTTCAAAAAATGTTTTATTTATTTCTAGGAGAGAGAGCGAGCGAGCGAGCGAGCGAGCGTGAGCTGGGGAGGGTCAGGGAGAGGGGGAGTCACAGACTGAAACAGGCTCCAGGCTCTGAGATGGCGGTCAGCACAGAGCCCGACGCGGGGCTCGAACCCACGAACCGCGAGATCATGACCTAAGCGAAAGTCGGACGCCTAACCGACTAAGCCACCCAGGTGCCCCTGTTTTTCATTTTTTAATTTAAATTTTAGTTAACAGGCAGGGCAATATTGGTTTCAGTGCGTCCCTGGAATAAAAGCCAGCCCCAACCATGCTGGCTTGAGGGGCTTTCTGTGACTTGTAGCCAAGGCTCTAAGCAGGGCTGGACTGCAAAGAGCTGGGAATGTTTTGGTTTTACGGATCAGCGGTTCACTCAACCGAGCTCACCCAAGCCTCTACTGGCATCCTAAGGGCCCTCTTATGGAGGTCCAATGAGAGTTGCTGTCACAGGGATGGGGAACCAAGGCTCGCTGGATTTAAGATGGCGCCACGACCGCTGCAGCTGGAGGAAGTCCATTAACCGTTAACATGACCCGGGTTCAGTCCCTTCTGCATTTTCTGTCCTCTTTTTCTTTCTGGAACAAACTCCTGAGAGACGAAATCTGATTGGCTCAGCTGATGGTCTCTGGGTAGAACTTTTTGTGTCAGGCCGTGTGACAGGCTCTCCTGTAGCCTATGGCCGGGCTGCTTTTGGGGGAACTTATTTGCGGTCCAATCAGATGTCAGCTCTGATGCTTTTGGCAGGGAAGATTCAAACAGAAGTTAGGGGCGTGGTGGCAGGCTTCGTACTTAGTTCAGTAAGCAGTGGCGAGTCCTGGGAGATTCTGGAGGATGCGATTGCATCAAAGCTGGGATTTGGGAGGATAAATCTGGCCACAGGCAAGGGGATGATTTGAGGCCCAGAGGGGAGGCAGGGAGGCCACGCAATTGGCTGCTGCCTTAGCCCAGAGAGGGCTGGTGATGAGCTGGACTGGACTAGGGTGGGCAGCAGAGGCGGCTAGGGTGCCAAGTTGTTTTTTCTTAATTTTTAATTTTTTAATATTTATTTTTTGAGAGGGGGAGGGACAGAGAGAGACAGACACACACGCACAATGCGAACCAGGCTCCAGGCTCTGAGCTGTTGGCACACAGCCTGATGCAGGGCTCGAACCCGTGAGCTGTGAGATCATGCCCTGAGCCGAAGTCTGATGCTTAACGGAGTAAGCCACCCGGGCCCCCCATTGGGTGCCAAGTTTAAGAAGGCGCTCACTCCGAGGGTCAGCACTTGCAGGGACCTGTGAGTGAGGTGCTTAAATTTGTCTCACTCACCTCATTGGAGTCCTGGCCCTGCGGGGGGGGGGGGGGGGGGGGGGGGGGGGGGGGGGGGAGGAGGGGGCGGGATGGAGAAGGCAGCCGAATTTATAAGACTCTGTAAGCGATGGGTTGCAGGTGGTGGGAGAGTAGGTGGATGCTGAGGCTTCTGGTATGATGGCCCAGAGCAGGAAGCGGCCAAGTCAGGAGATGGGGAAGCAGGAGGAGAGGAGGGAGGGGCAGGTTTATGGAGGAGGCCGGGAAGCTCACTCTGGGGTATGTCCAGTGTCAGGGGCTTGCAGGACCCTGAGGGTGAGACTTCCAGGAGACAGATGTGGGTCTGAAGCATGGAGGGGGAGTCAGAGGTGGAGAGATGACCTTGATCTAGTCAAGCACGGAGTTGATTACGAGGTACCAGGAGTGCCGGCACCGAGCACGGACTCAGAAATGTTTGGTTAGCAATGCTTGAAGTCTCAGAGTGGACCTGGGCCCCCAGGGTTGTTCCAGGGCCGCATGGGTCTCTAGTGGTGAAATTTCAGACATCTCACCAATATTCTCTGGGCCATGGATGGGGGGAGATTCTTTGGGGGCCCTTTAGATGACCCTATGCTCATATTTATGTATCTGCCTTGTCTTCAGGGATGCCTGGTTGAAGGGTCGAGGCCAAGGGTCATGGGACCTCCTCCTCCTTCTCTGTCAAGGTCCTTGCTCTCTCTCTCTCTCTCTTTTTTTTTTTTAATTTTTAATGTTTTATTTATTTCTGAGAGAGAGACAGCATGAGCAGGGGAGGGTCAGAAAGAGAGGGACACACAGAATCTGAAACAGGCTCCAGGCTCTAAGCTGTCAGCACAGAGCCCGACGCGGGGCTCGAACCCATGGACCCCGAGATCGTGACCTGCGCCTAAGTCAGACGCTCAACCGACTGAGCCGCCCAGGCGCCCCAAGGTCCCTGCTCTCCTAAGAAGTGACTTCTTGATAATCACCCAGACATCATGCCTGGTTATTGGTGGGACTTAGAGCATAACTCTCCATGCCTGAATGGAGTAGGAAAGATGACCTCAGAGTCACAAATTCATTTGAGCTTGTTCCTCATGAAGGACAAAGTGCAGAGTTCACTCAGGTCACCCTTTTACAGGTGGAGCAGCTGAGGCTTGGTGAGGGAAAATGACTAGCCGAGAGCCACCCAGCCGGGCAGGGCAGGCTGGAAAGGAATTCGGATCTACTTAAAAAAATGCAGTCAGGCTGCCTGGGTGGCTCAGTCTGGACTTCAGCTCAGGGCATGATCTCTCGGTTCGTAGGATCGAGCCCCGCGTCGGGGCTGGCAGTGCAGAGCCTGCTTGGGGATCCTGTCTCTCCCCACCTCTCCCTGCCCCTCCCCGGCTCTCTCTCTCTAAAAATAAACTTTTAGAAAAAAAATACAATCTCCTGAACTCAGAGGTCACCATGTACTCTAGGCTTTCCTTAGATATTTGATAATAAGGTGACATCAGAGTTCTATAAATGGCAAATATGTATTAAGAACTTAAGTGCTGGATACTGTATTTTCTTTTTTCTTTTTTAAAATATTTTATTTATTTTTGAGAGAAAGATAGAGACAGCATGAGCAGGGGAGAGTCAGAGAGAGAGGGAGTCACAGAATCCCAAGCAGGCTCCAGGCTCTGAACTAGCGGTCAGCACAGAGCCCGATGCGGAGCTCGAACCCACGAACCGTAAGATCATGACCTGAGCTGAAGTCAGACGCTCAACCGACTGAGCCACCCAGGCGCCCCTGGATACTGTATTTTCTATTTAAGCCTCCCAACAACTTGATGAGATAGGTGCTATCATCCATCTATTGGCAAGAGTAGAAAAGACCGTGACTGTCCAGTGCTGGCCATGATGTGGGAAGAGGGCTCCTGCATACATCACCCCCGAGCAAATTGCTACAAATGTTGAGGAACAAAATCAGCAGTAGCAATTAAAATTTAAATACATTCACCTTTGATTCAGGAGTCCCTCTTTTGGGAATCCGCCCTGGGGGAGGAACAACCTCAGAACAGAGAGATACACGTACAAAGACATAAATTCCAGCACTGTTTGTGGTGATGGATTGAAACAATTGAATACCCATCAAGAGGGAAGCGGTTAACTAAAGCCTGGCTCGGCCTGGTGGCCACAGCGGGCAGGGGGGAGGGGAGCTCCATCCACATGCACTGACCTGGAGGGTTGTCTGAGATGTCCTGAGTGAACAAAGCCAGTTTGGAGTAACGTGAGTCCTATTAAAACTATTTTTTAATGTTTATTTATTTTTTAGAGAGAGAGAGAGACAGAACACGAGCAGGGGAGGGGCAGAGAGAGAGGGAGACACAGAATCTGAAGCAGGCTCCAGGCTCTGAGCTGTCAGCACAGAGCCCGATGCGGGGCTCGAACCCATGCGCTGTGAGATCATGACCTGAGCCGAAGACGGATGCTTAACCAACTGAACCACCCAGGTGCCCCAATCCTATTTTTAAAAAATTTTTAATGTATGTTTATTTATTTATTTATTTTTTCTTTTTTTTTTTAAATATTTTTATTTATTTTTAGGAGAGAGAGAGACAGCGTGAGCAGGGAAGGGTCAGAGAGAGAGGGAGTCACTGAAACAGGCTCCAGGCTCTGAGCTGGCAGTCAGCACAGAGCCCGACGCGGGGCCTGAACCCACGAACCGTGAGATCATGACCTGAGCGAAAGTCGGACGCTTAACCGACTAAGCCACCCAGGTGCCCCTAATGTTTATTTATTTTAAGAGAGAGAGAGTGAGAGCACAAGAGTCGGGGAGAGAACGAGTCACAGAATTCGAAGCAGGCTCCAGGCTCTGAGCCGTCAGCACAGAGCCCCATTGTGGGGCCTGAACTTAGGAACCATGAGATAGTGACCTGAGCCGAAGTCGGACGCCCAACCAAATGAGCCACCCAGGCACCCCCCCATCCTGTTTTTTTTAACTAAACACATATGTGTTAGCACTTGTTGGGATGAGTGCTGGGTGTTAAATGTCAGGGATGAATCACTGAATTCTACTCCTGAAACCGATACTACGGTATATGTAAACTAACTAGAATTTAAATAAAAACTTGAAACCAAACAAAAGAAAAAAACCCCACAAAACACGTAAGTAGAAATAAATACAAAGGGAAATAAAAGCTCACACACGTGATTTTGCATATATGTGTGGGCCTAGAGAATTATATGAAAGAATACACACCCTCTGTTTAAAGTTTATTTATTTTGAGAGACAGAGACAGAGGGAATGTGGGGTAGGGGCAGAGAGAGAGGGAGAGAGAATCTCTCTCTGTGCTAACAGCAGAGAGCTGGACAGGAGGCTTGAACCCACGAACCGCCTTGAAACCAGGAACCATGAGATGGTGACCTGAGCTGAAATCAAGTCAAAAGCTTAACTGACTGAGCCACCCAGGCCACCCTCCCCCCCTTTTTTTTAGGAGAGAAAGAGAGAGAGAAAGTGAGAGAGAACGTGAGCAGGGGAGGGGCAGAGAGTGAGGGAACCAGAGAATCTGAAGCAGGCCCCACGTGGTCAGTGCAGAGACTAACGTGGGGCTCGAACTCACAAACCGTGAGATCATGACCCGCCCGAAGCCTGACGCTTAATCACCTGAGCCACCCAAGTGCCCCTTGAGGTGGGTCTTTTATTTTATTTTAATTTTAATTTGTTTTAATGTTTATTTTATTATTGAGAGGGAGACAGGGAGACAGAGAGAGCATGAGCAGAGGAGGAACAGAGAGAGAGGGAGACACAGAATCCAAAGCAGGCTCCAGGCTCTGAGCTGTCAGCACAGAGCCCGACACGGGGCTCGAACTCATGAACCACCAGATCGTGACCTCAGCCCAAGTGAGAAGCTTGGCTGACTGAGCCCCCCAGGCTCGTGAGTCTTAAACGGTGAATGCAGGTTGCCAGACAGTGGGGTTCGGAGGGGATAGAACGTTAGGGGGAGGCGCAGATGTGGGGAGAGTGCAGGGGTCTCGTGCGACTGTTCCACTACCGCTGCGCACCCCGAGTCTCTCTGGAGAGGGGTGCCCCGAACGGTGTACGGGCAGTCCCGGGGGCACCGCGGGCCTCACCTCCTGCTCCCGTGCAGCGGACCATCTGGTTCTCGCCGTGGATTGGAACATGGGTTCAGAATCACGTGTGGCAAACGGATAGTAGTTACACAGGACGAAGCAGGGGTGAGGCTGAGGGTGGCAGGGTACTGGGTGGGGGAGCGCTTTGTGCGTTCCTTCTCCTCTCCTTTCACTCCCTTTGTGTTCTCCCCTAACCCACTCTTCCTTCCCCCTCTCTCCTCCCATACTCTTTGCTCCGTCTTGCCTTCTCTTAAATTCCCTGTGACCCCGCCCTCAGGCACCGGCGGGGAGAGGGCACAGCTGAGCAAGTGTCTCCCACTTGGCTGGACACGCCACGATCCTCCTCAGTCCCTCTGGCATGTCCCTGATCTGGGCAATTCAGGCGAGGCCACAGCCTGTGATGACAGATCAACTTGGATTCAAAGTCCAGCTCCTCCACTCACTAGCTGTGTGACCTCGGGCCGGTGGCTTAGCGTCTCTGAGTTGCAGCTTCTTCATCTGTACGATGTGCGTACTGATCCTTCTCTCACAGGGCTGTCGTGAAGGTGAAGCGAGGCAGTGTGTACAGCTGGAAATTCTCTCTCCGCCTCGCTTCCGAGGGGTTTCCGGCAAAGGCTGTGAACCTCTGCTGTCTCTTTCGTTTGAGGGGCTTCCTTCTTGCCTGCGCCTAGAACTCGAATCTGTGGATTATCTGCAGCTCGTGTTCAGTTCTCTGCGTGTTACAGGGCCCCGTTTGCCCTCTCTTTCTCCCAAACCCAAAGACGCAAGTGAAGGGAAGCAAGTTCAGGCGGCGGAGCTCCCCCCCACCCCCCGCCCCCCGGGGAGGAGGGCTGTGGGGCAGGTGCAGCCGTGGCCAGCATCCCGGTGGGATGGTTGGACGAGGGGCGGCTGCAGGTGTCTGGGTGCGGACCGCAGAGGATGTGAAGCTCGCAGCACCCGCCGGAGTCCCTCCCTGGCTCCGGGTATCCGTGTGGGAGACTCTGGGAGGGGCGCATTAGCAGTGACAGGAAGAACGCTGAGTTATTCATGGTGTTTGCCGTTGTTACCTCCACTAATGACCATAATCACGTGCATTGTAATGATGTGCGCGATGAAAGCTCTTGCAACGAATTAATAGGTCAGTTGTGATTTTGGTGATCACGGTTAAGTGAGCGACAGCACGATTCTGTATTAACAGACCTGGACTCAGCCTGGCATTGAGTCAGGTGTGTGAGGGCAGGAGAGGGCCCGGGATTAAGAGGCGGCCCTGGAAGGGGCGGCCCTGGGTGTATGTCTCCGCTCAGTTCCTTCAGAGCTGTGTGACTTGGCACTGTCACACAGCCTCTCTGAGCCTCAGCTTTCTCCTCTCTAAGCTGGAGAAGATAATAGCCCAGTCCTAGAGCTGTGAGGATTCGGTGAGACAATGCACCGGAGTGAGGCAGCACCTGCCTGCACGTCCCTGGCCTCCTCTCTCCTACTGTGCCGGGTGCTCTGTGGCTCCCAGTGATGCCACGTGCATCCCTGCTGGATGCCCTCTGGCCTGGCTGGTCCCTCGGCTGGCATGCTCTCTTCCCAGGTATTTGAGTGGCTGGCTTGCCTCACCTTCCAGCAGATCTCTGCTCAAATGTCATGTCATCAGGGAGGCCTTTTCTGATCTCCTCAGCTAAAACAGTGCCCTCCAAGCTCTATGTCTGCTTTATTTTTATTCGCAGCTCTTGACATTTTGTATATGTAGCGGTTTATTCCATTATCATCTGTCTCTTCCTCTGGACTCTCAGTGTCCCAAGAATAGGGACCGTTTTTGTTCCCTGTGGCCTCGCCAGTGCCCAGAATAGCACCGGCACATAGGAGGCACTCGGGAAGTGTGGAGCACATAAACGAAGGCCTAATCCCTGTGACGGGCCCAGGGTGTGGTGCGCTCAGTAAATGGCCACCGGCTTCAAACTGTGTGAGCAAATGAACAGGCACCAAGACGGTAGAGAAACTTTGTGGCGAAGCTTCTCTCTCCACGGGCCACCTCGTCATAGCCAACGTCTAAGCACCTGGTTTTCTGCCTGAGTCCCCTCACGTGCCACCTCCCCTGTCACTGGGGGGGACAACCACAGAGCCGGTAGTGATCTTGGACAAGGCTTCCGACCACACCGCCGAGAGCGATGCACCCAACCGGGGGTGCTGTGCATTGGTGAGGACAAAGATTGAGGTTTCTGTGCTAAGTAGCCAGGAGCAGGCCTCTTAGGGATGCTTGGGGCAGATTCCTGGGTTCCATCTAGAATGTCTCTGAAAGCATTGTGCTCATGAGGGTGGTGTGCAGTGTGTGATTCTGCGTGACTGTGATAAATCATGGTGAGTATGCTGGTGTGTGTGTGTGTGCGTGCGCGTGTGTGTGTGAGTGAACCTGGATCCCGTGTGGGGTTACTTGCCTGGGTGTGTTGGGTGTATAATTTTTTTATATTTATTAATTGTTTTTGTGAAGGAGAGTGTGGTCTGGGGAGGAGCAGAGGGAGGGGGAGAGAGAGAGAATCCCAAGCAGGCCCTGCACTGTCAGCACAGAGCCCGATGCAGGGCGTGAGCTCATGAAACCATGAGATCATGACCTGAGCCGAAAACAGGACTCGGACGCTTAATCGACAGAGCCACCCAGGTGCCCCACTGGGTGTATAATTACCGCGTGTGTACTGTAGACACTGTGTGCTGGTTGCAGGCATGTGTGGCGGGGACGCCAGAGGGTGACGGTGTGCGAGTGTGTGCGTGAGTTTGTTGTGTTCCTTTGCTGCAGGGGTGCGTGCTCATGAAGTTCGTGGGGATGTGTGTGAGTGAGGGGCTTTGAGCATGCTTTGTATGTATGTTCTGCCCCCGGGATGTGCACACGGGGGTTGGGGGGGACCGGTCATTGCAGGAGGGGGCGCTGATGAACAGATCAAGGGTGTCTGTGGCCTGGTGCCGTTTGTCTGAAGAGCATCTCCCTTGAGACTTTTGCTCTCAAAAATACCAGTTGTATCATTTTGCTTGTGTTTGCGTGACAAGATATTCTGACACGGAGCCATGGAGAGAGAGGTGGGCCCCTTGGGAAGATTTCTGCTGATTGCCGCTGTTTCAGCAGAAACACAATTATTTCATAAGGCCGGCTGACAGTGTCGGAAACAGCCAAGCACAGAGCGGAGCGACAGGGACCACATCCTATTTGATACTAATTGGTTTGATGATGATAATTGTTGCATTGCAGACAGTGTGACTATCTCCTAATTTAATATAATCAATAAGGTAACAACAGCTCAATGCAAATGAGGTGTGGGGAACCGTGGGGCCATTTGTAAGCCGTGTTCTTAATGCATTTTCCTAATTAGCTGTAGCAGGGCCTCCCCTACCCCGGAGTGTGGGAGAAGTGGTGGGTGGGTTGCCTTACTTTAGCTTTGGAAGAGACTCTGGATCCAGACCGCTGGGGTCAGTCCCGAGCACCAGCACCCCATGGCTGTGTGACCTTGGACAAGTTACTTGATCTCTGTGCCTTCCTTTCTATGACTGAAGAAAGTATCAGCCCCTACTCCTAAGTCTCTAGTGAGATCTAAATGGCTTAAAATTTTAACTCATTTTAAGATTTATTGGAGTAAAATAAATGTTTCGCAGTCTCATTAGCCACATTCAAGTGTTCACTAGTCCCGTGTGGCCCGTGGCTTGAGTATTGGACAGAGCAGACGTCCTGTGTCATTCCCGTACCCTTTCCATCAGCACAGAGAGCTTGGTGGCCCAGTGCTCTTGCAGACCTCTGACCAGTTGAGCTGAGCGGCTCCCAGGAACCCACACGGGCCCCCATCTTGGTGAGGGCGCACCAGGGTGTTCTCCCCACTCTAGCTCAGCGTGTTGCACAAGCTTCTCTCCTGCTGGCCAGAAGAATCCAGCTCTGTGCCACGGCCCCTGCACCTGACACCCGGGCCCGGGAGCCCCGGTGGTGGTGGCACCAGATGGCCTGGGAGTTATTAACGAGAGGCCGTGTGTGTGTGTGTCCGAGCATGTGTGTGCTGGGGTCAGGTGCTGTGATCATCATTTTGGAGCCTTCTTAGGGGAAGTGACAAATGGCATCCGACCCGGGAGTCCTCCAGTGGATGTCCTTTCATAAATCAGTGTGAAGGGCTCCTAGCCCCCTGCTGAGTTGTCCCGTGGCCCCACAACCAAGTGACCCTAGGGCTGTGGGGCTGCTGTGGCTTCGCCTCCCGCCATCCGTCCCGGCTCTCTGGACCCTGTGGATGGTGTGCAGCAGCCCTGGTCCTGCCTTGTATAACCAGTGCTCTGATCGGAAAGGACTCCTGGCTGCCTCAGTCAGAAGAGTGGGTGACTCTTGATCTTGGGGTTGTGAGTTCGAGCCCCACATGCGGTGTAGCAATCACTTAGATAAACAAATTTTTTTTTATTTTTTTTATTTTTATTCTTATTTTTTTTTTATTTTTTATTTATTTCTAGGAGAGAGAGAGAGAGAACGTGAGCAGGGGAGGGTCAGAGAGAGAGGGAGACACAGACTCTGAAATTGGCTCCAGGCTCTGAGCTTGCAGTCAGCAACAGAGCCTGACGTGGGGCTTGAACCCACGAACCGCGAGATCATGACCTAAGCGAAAGTCGGACGCTTAACCGACTAAGCCACCCAGGCGCCCCACAAATATTTTTTTTAAAAATGAAAGGAATCACCTTTTCCTTTAGGCCTTGGTTTTCTTATCTGTAAAGTTGGAGAAAGATAGGAAACATTACCTAACCTCAAAGCCCCTTAGAAATGTAATCTTTGACATTTACAATCAGTTCCACCTTCTAGCCCGGAGGAAAGACCACAGGACTGTGGGTCCAGGGCTGTGGGGACACTGGAATCACCTTGTTCCACATGCAGATTTCTGGGCCCCTTCAAGGTCAGCTCCAGGGTCTCTGCGATGATGACCTTGCACTTTCCTAGTAATTAATCCCTAAGCACCATAACATTTGAGAACTTCTGGCCTAACGGCACACGCTGTGTCCCCAGCGCCCCTGCTTGTGGGGAGGACGTGGCTGGGGTACTGGGTATAGGGAGGGGGTTGAGTGAGGAGGCTGGTTCCTGGGCCCTAGTCCAAAGCCAAGTTCCAGACAGTTTGGCAAACCGGCAGTGAGATCTGGCTCAGAACAGCAGCTCAGACCGGAGATCTGATGTGAGAGGCAGGGGGGCTTCTCTGGGTTTCTGGAAATAAGATCTGGTCCTGTTGGAAGGGGCGGCAGTCACTAGGTAAGAGGGATGCAGTCACAGCGGTGGTTAAAATGTCCAGTCTTTGGAGCCACACAGAACTGCGTTCAGATCCTGACTTGGCAGCACCTGAGCCACATGACCTTGGGCAGTGAGTTTAACCTTGTCTGTAGAATGGCCACAGTACCGTCTGCTTCACGGCGATTAAGTAAGACAGCGTGTGTGAAACCCCTGCGCATAGAAACACTTCCGCGCTCTCCTTTCTCAACTAGCTTCCAGAATCCTCCCTGACCAGGCTCAGAGTAATGTGGAGGCTGAGATGGGATTTGGGCAGGAACAACAGTAACTGCCCCCTGCACCGCTTTCAGTCGCTTCTCACACTTCCATGTCCACGTCTCACCATGGCCTTGTGGCAGCCCTGATGGGAAAACAGAGGTTTGGAGAAATTTGGCAACTTGCTCAAGGTCATGTGCTGGGAACAGGAAAGGGGAGGGGTACACGTGTGTCTGGACTGTGACCCTCTGTGCTGCACTTGGCCACCTGATGGCTGCCGGTGACAAAGTTTTTTGGAACTTACTAAAGACGGTGCATTCGTGGGGCAACGCGGGGTGGGGCGGAGCCCCAGGGTGACTGCTGGGGAATTTCCACTTGGGCTGGGCGCCTGCGTAGCCGGCTGATGTGTGGGAGAATAGGTTTCTGTCATCAGCAAAGCTCTGCTCTGCCATCAGTTTGGGGCGCTCTGGGAGGACTGTGGGGGAGGGGTGGGCACCCTCCTGCCTCTGCTCTCGCAACCTCGTTTTCCGGGTGCTGGGCCAAGTCCCAGTGCCTCTCCCTGTGACGTATTTAGCACTCACAGCTCTGTTCTCAGGAACTGAGTGGAGAGCGAGGCTGCCAGGTTGGGAAAGGATGGGGTGAAGGGACCTCAAGTAGAGGCAGCAGCTAATGTAAGTGGCTGCATGGTACTGGGCAGGCCGCTGGCAGATGAGTCAGCCCAGGCACGAAGGGGGGCAGGCGGGAGGGAGTCACAGGCAGGCATCTGGCTCTGGAGTTGGCTGAGGTGAGACGGGACACGGCGTGGCTGACCGCCTCCGGCAGAGGCCACCAGAAGGGTGGACAGCTCCATAGGCATTCCGGTGTTGGGGTCTCTGCAGACTTTGACCCCCAGACCCACGTCCTTCCCCACAGCTCTCTGCTTGTGAAAGGGGCCCTTGGGAGCCCCCCTCTTAGCTTGGTCTCTGAGAAAGCCTCCCACAGCGATCCAGAGGGATGCCCGTGACTTCGACCTGCCTGGGGGCGCTTTCTGAATGGATTCACATCCTTCAAGGGTGCACTTTGTTGGCGGGTGATCCTTGTCATCCTCTGGGGTCCGTACAGGTTTAGTCTAGCGCCCAGGCCTGGCCAGAGGCTCAGTGTACTCTGAGTTAGGACTCTGCATCCCAGCCAGTCATGCTGCCCACCCCCTCAAGAGTCCCTGATGCCCTGTCCCCAACACTTCTCCCCACCTCCTCGTTTTCCTCTCCTTTGGCCCATGACCGCTGGAGTGAATCGGGGCTGAAGATCAGAAGTCGAGGAGCTGTTCCCACTAATGAGTTCTCGAGGGCCGCAGGCAGCCCCTCCTCTTGCCCTGCCCTGTTCACTTATTTATGACAAATCGCCGAGGAAGAAGGACCCGGCAGCGTTTGGAGGGGAGAAGGGCAGGAGAAGATGGCTCAGAGATTTTGCATGTGGGCAAAGCGAGGTGCATTAAACTTGATAATTTTTCTCCGCATAATATCCTCTAGTCCAGATTCCTCTTGTCACAGAGATGCCTGAGGCCCCGAGGCGTGAGGTGGCTCCCCCCTCCCCACCCCCGGCCCTCCCCCCGTGGCCAGTGAGGACCACACCAAGAACTGGAATCCGGGTCTTCTGATCTGCAGTCCTGCCCGGTTTCCACCCTAGGACGTCTTTGGGCACATTCATTTTGAAAACCGAAATGAGGTTTCTGTTTCAACTGACAGCTTGGCATTTTTTTTGGGTCTGTCAACACGTTGATAAATTTAGAAGAAATGGATTTATTTTGGCACATCTGGGGACTAGCAAAAAGGATCAAGATTGCCACTGTGATGATGATGTCTTCACTCTGTCCCCCTTGAGACAAAATGGCAGTTGACACGACCATTTTCGAGGAGGACCTGCTGTCTGTAATTTGTAATGGATTTCAACATAATTTGGCCTGGGGTAGAAGTTACTGGGGACATGCCTACATTGAATGTGACCTGTAGGTCAGAGCCCTTATTCCCTCTGTAAGGCGTGTTGCTTGCTCTGTTCAGAGGTGGTGACTGAGGCAGTCTGCATTATTACTGTTATTGTTATTTACGAGGGCGGGTAGGGAGGCATCAGGTACTTAGTTACATTTTGGGGGGACCTGAGCCAAGAGAAGTGGAGCGGGGACAGTCCCCATAAAGCCTGGTATCCCGAGGCCGTCAGACTTCCTCTCCCATTCATCCAGCCACTTCCTTTTCACCATCAAACTCGGGAGGACTGGAGATGAATGTCCCAGACCTGAAGAATCCATGGAGGGTGTTCAGAAATGATTTGGATCCAGTTTCCTTTGTACGTAATCAGTGCCAAAGGGCAAACTTCTCCCAAGAGCCTTGAGGGGCTGCCTCTGGGGGGTCACTGTGGCAGACTCAGTGCACACACTCCTTGCAGGAGCTGGGGAGGGGGCAGCAGGGGCCTGAGCTCAGTAGCCTGAGTGCTGGAGTGTGGACCACTTTTGCTTTCAAGCCTTTGTTGTCCCCTGAATTCCTTTGCCTTATACCTCAATTCTTCATATCTATTTAGCTTATTAAAATGTTACTGCCTAGTGCTTATTTTTTTAATGTTTATTTATTTTTGAGAGAGGTGGGGGGAGGGGTAGGGGAGGAGGGGCAGAGAGAGGGGGGGACAGAAGAGTCAAAGCAGACTCCATGCTGACAACAGAGATCCTGATGTGGGGCTCGAACTCACGAACCATGAGGTCATGACCTGAGCTGAAGCTGAAACTGAGCCACCAGGTGACTGCCCCCCCCCACCTGTTGGTTATTATGTGTCAGGTACTATGCTTAATATTAGATATATTAACTCATTTAATCTTTATAGTAGCTCTACAAGGTAAGAGCTGTCATTACCCCTATTTTACAGATGAGGAAACTGAGGCACAGAGAGGTTTAGTATTTTGCCCAAGGTCATACACTAAGTGAATGGCAGAGCTGAGACCCAAACTTGGCACTCTACTTCAAAGTCTGTTCTCTGAGTTCCTATCCTGCATTGTCTCCCAAATGCCAAACTGATTGAGGTATTGGATTTAGTTTTTCCTTAAGATTCTTCCACTCAGATGGACCATCTTACCCTGCCTATCCATCCATCCATCCATCCATCCATCCACCCACCCACCCACCCATCCATCCATCCACCCACCCACCCACCCATCCACCCATCCATCCACCCACTCATCCATCTATCCACCCACCCACCCATCCACCCACCCACCCATCCACCCACCCATCCATTCACCTTTTCATTCAACAAATACTTACCGAATGAATGTATCTGCTCTGTGCCCACCATTCTGCCAGGTGAGAGTGGGAGCAAAACTAGACACCATCCTTGTTCTCCCAGAGCTGGCAGACTTCGGGACCAGATAGATCCCATGTTAACACACCAATTCATGTGTATTTACAAGTGGACATCAGTGCTCTGAAGGAAAGGGACACAGCTCTGTGTGTCACAGGTCATGAGCCAGGGCTGCCAACCCAGGTCCCTGCATCCCATTTGCCAGCCCTGACCCAGAGCCTCTACCTCCAAGTGATGCAATTTCCTAAACCTAACAGCTGTCGGGGGCTTCCACCAAATTACCAATGCAATGTCCAGAGAATCTTCTAAACTAACACGGTTTCCACAGGTAGATATCATGTCATGTGTGGCCAGTTCTAGCTCTGCTCCCAGGACAAAGGAGGCCAGATTTTTTTTTGTGGGGGCTTTTGCTGCCCCTCCCCGCCTCAAACCTTCTCTGGTTATTTGATTATAGATGGCATTATTTCCTTCATTTCTGAGCAATGGTTGAAGCCTTTGGGGAAGCATGGATCTCCTTGAGAGACTGACAAAAATTAAGAACATTTTTTTTGAGAAAAAATGTCTCCCTGAATTTCAAGGCTACCCAACACTCAAAAGTAGCCCCAGATTTGCATGCCAGATTTGGAAGATACTTTTTAAAGCTAAGTAGATTATACTAGCTGAGTAGACAGATGATACCCCTAGGAGTTCACTTCCTACTGAGATGTGGATGCTTCATCTTCCTCACCCCAGCAGAATTCACTTGTATCTCATTACTCTCTTTCATCTTCAACAGTGAGTGAAGCCTTTTTTGGCCATGGCTCTCTTTGAGAGATTGACAAGCACTAAAGATCTCCTTTGAGAAAAATGCACATAGTTGGGATGATTTACACAGAATCTCAAAGGGCTTACTCCTCCTGTAGCTAATCCACGGGTCCCATGTAAGAACTTCTAACCTGCAAGATTCCCTTTCTTAGTTTTTATGGCTTGTGCTGCCTTTTGATGTGACCTCTGAATGCTTGGATGTTCCAGCAGCTGGTCAGTGTCTGGGGGAGTCCGTGGATTTCCCAGGAGGGGCTTCTTTTAAAGTTTTATTTTATTTATTTTTGAGCGAGAGAGAAAGCGTGAATGGGGAGGGGCTAGAGAAGAGGATCCGAAGCAGGCTGTGCACTGACAGCAATGAGCCTGATTTGGGGCTTGAACTCACAAAACTCAAGATCACGACCTGAGCCGAAGTTGGGCACGTGACCGATTGAGCCACCCAGGCTCTAAGGGGTTTCTAAGATGTCATTCAGGATGCCAGGGACCAGTCCCAGGGACGGAGACACCAGGTGCCCCCCTAGTTTCCACCAGCTAGAGGTTCAAAGAGTACAGGTGGTCTGCTTCATGGCTTCCGACTCTAAGTGTGCACCCTCATGCACCCCCACTGCTCTTGGTTAACTGTGCTGACGGAGTGAGGCCCCCAAGACCCCTCTCAACAATTCTTGGCAGGGAATCTACGTATGTAGTGCAGGGAAAACAAGTGTGAGATACATGTACAACTTCTCCCGACCCAGCACCCATGACAGATGTTGCTAATCAATCAGAGTTTTCTTTCCCATCGGGCCCAGATATGGTCTTATAATCTTTTCAAATAACAATTTAGGGAGACACCGCCAATCCATCAGAGCTGGCATGTAGGATGAAATGGATTTGCTGTCCTGGCTGCAGGGAGATAGGGGCTGGGCACTTTGGTTCTAGGCCCACCTCTGGCCAGTCTAGGGTCTCAGACCCCGCATCCCAGCTGGCTTCGAGTTCCAGGCCTCTGTTGGTCTTAGAGAATGCTCAGACATCATCGTCTGGCTGGCCAACCTACCCTGTGGCTGACCCAGAGTTCCTTTCTGTCTTCCCCTGTATTAATTCACTTATTTCTCAGCTAAAAGGTCTTCAGCATTTAAAAAAAAATCAGTAAGGGTGAACATTTGTATGTTTTATTAATGAATGCCATCAACTCCATGTCCTACAGTCAAAATCTACCCTCTGATTGGTTTGTTTGGTTTGTAATAAAGATTTCTAGGTCTGTTTTATATCAACGGGATTTTTTTCCTTTTTTTACTTTTTGACCCTCTTCACCCCTTTCTCCTACCCCTTACCCCTGCCTCTGGCAACCACTAATCTGTCCTCTGGATCTGTGAGCTTGGTTTTTGACTTGCTTTTCTTTTTAATTAAAAAAAAAATTTTTTTTAAATGTTTTATTTATTTCTGGGAGAGAGAGGGAGACAGCATGAGCAGGGGAGGGTCAGAGAGAGAGGGAGTCACAGACTGAAACAGGCTCCAGGCTCTGAGCTGGCAGTCAGCACAGAGCCCGACGCGGGGCTCGAACCCACGAACCGCGAGATCATGACCTGAGCGAAAGTCGGACACTTAACCGACTAAGCCACCCAGGCGCCCCATCTTTTTAATTTTTTAAAATGTTTATTTATTTACTTTTGAGAGGAAGAGAGAGCACACATGGGGGAGAGGCAGAGAGAGAGAGGGAGACACAGAATCTGAAGCAGGCTCCAGGCTCTGAGCTGTCAGCACAGAGCCCGATGCGGGGCTCCAACCCACAAACCGTGAGATCATGACCTGAGCCGAAGTTGGACACTGAACCGACTGAGCCACCCAGGTGTCCCTTGTTTTTGATTTTTAGATTCCACTTATGGGTGAGATAATACAGTATTTGTCCTTCTCTGACTTACTTCATTTAGCATAATGTCCCCTAGGTCCATCCATGTTGTTGCAATGACAAGATTTCTTTGTTGTGGCTGAGTGATGTTCCATTGTGTATATGTTGCATAGTATCTTCGTCTCTTCATTCGTTTGTGGACTCTTAGGTTGCTTCCATATCTTGACGATTGTAAATAATGCTACAATGAACACGGGAGTGCATGTATTTTTCCAAGTTACTTGTTTTCATTTTTTCTATAAACACCCAAAAGTGGAATTGCTGGATCATATGGTATTTGTATTTTTAATTTTTTGAGGGGCCTCCATACTGTTTTTCCCAGTGGTTTCACCAGTCCACATTCCTACCAACAGCACACAAGGATTCCCTTTTCTCTACATCCTTGCCAACACGCTATTTCTTGTTGTTTTGGTCATAGCCAAGTGTGACGTATTGTCTCACGGTGGTTTTGACTTATATGTTGGGCATCTTTTCATGTGTCTGTTGACCATCCATATGTCTTCTTTGGAGGAATGTCTGTTCAGATCTTCTGCCCGTTTTAAATGGGATTTTTGTTTTGTTTTGCTGTTGAGTTGTTCAGCATCCTTTTTTTTCTCCCCCAGCTGCCAGCCAGAAACCTCAGGCTGGGTACCTCATTACCTGTGGTCTAGAAATGTCAAGAATGTCCACATTCTTACAACTCCTGTAATCCAAGCCCTATGCCTCTTCAACCATTCACTGCATCATATCATCCCCCTTTTGAAATCCTTCAGTCCTTAAAAGAGGAAATCCACATAAATTTTTTTTTTGGTTTTATTTTTTGAGAGACAGAGACAGCATGAGTGGGGGAGGGGAGGAGAGAGGGAGACACAGAATCTGAAGCAGGCTCCAGGCTCTGAGCTGTCAGCACAGAGCCCGAACCAGGAGATCATGACCTGAGCTGAAGTCAGACGCTTAACCAATTGAGCCACGCAGAAATCCACATTTTAAACCATGGCATCCACATTTTTAACCATGGCGCATACAGCCATTTGCAACCTGGCCCCAACTTCTTTTCCAATTTCACTCCTCACCATTCCCCAGTGCCCTAACTGGTTCTGACAAGGCATCATTTCCTGTTACTCCAGGCTTTCGCGGACATCCCCGTCCTAGTTCATGCTGTTCCTTTTGTTTGGAATGCTTCCGCACGTCCAGTCCAGCCCTCTACTCTGCCGATGAGCAACTCCTCTTCTTTCAAGACCCTCCTCGAATGCCATCTGCTCTGTGAAGCCGTCTCTGTCCCATGCTGCGTGTATGATTCCATTGCCCCCTCCCTCCTGAGCTCACGGTGCCTCTCTCTCTCCTGGTCCGTTCCACTCTGGCTAGTAATTGCTTGTTTACTTGTGGGATGGTGTCAGATGCACCCGTGTGCTGGCACCCAACCTAACACAGCGTGTAGCGCGGGGCCCTGTTGACATGCACGGCGTGTGACTCGCGGTGGGTGATGACCCCCAGCCTTCCCCTCATGTGCCCCAAGGCGGCATTGCTCTATCACCCCATCTTGCCAAGTGAAAGCAGCCTTCGTCTTTTAAATGATGGCTTTCCTCCTCCTTGCAGAAAGGGCACCTCATTGAAATTCACCAGGAATGGGCAGTTTCTGACATGAGTCTCTTGGCTGGTCCTAGATACAGCTGCCAACACTGGCACTCCTGGAAGCAGAAGGGTTTTGATCATGAACTGCAAGCATACCTTTTACCACTAAATTCAGTCCCTTGGGGAAAAGCAGCCTTTTTCCTTTCTCTACCTGCCTCTCCCAGGCCCCTCTAGCTCCTCCCTCCCCCCCTTTCTTTTGGTTTGTGAGGCTGGGGAAGTGAGGGGTCTGGGCACCCCCCAGGGATGGTGCAAATGGGGGTGTGGGAGAAGCCTGCTCACAGTGGTTTGGGAAAGAGCTGGGTGGGTGGGAGGAGGCTAGAGGCTTTCGCCTCCAGCTCAGTCAGCACAGGTGACTCCCTTCTGTACCATTTGATAAACATGGACAATGGGCTCCTTATGAACCCACGGTGATCCAGAGGCTCAAGGCAAGATGGCGGCCCTGGACTTACCAGTAAAAATAACATTACTAAGAAGAAGATAGCACCATGTAGCCCTGACTCTGTGAGAGGCACTGCTCTAAATGTTTTTCATGTATTAGCTTCTTAGTTCAACCCTTTAGGGTGAGTTTTATTATTATCATTCCTATTTTACAGATGAGAAAATGGAGGCCATGGAGAGATTACCTCCTGTTAACTATTCTCTGGGTAAATGGGGAAACTGAGGCTGGCCCAGACACCACTGGAAGGAGGTCATGAATGAGAAGAAAAGGAGCATTGGAAATCCCAAGGACATTCTGGCTACAGCTTTGAGAGAATTATTTTACTTAGAAAGAAAGAAACCTTGGGGCGCCTGGGTGGCTCAGTTGGTTAAGCATCCAACTTCGGCTCAGGTCATGATCTCACAGTCCGTGGGTTCGAGCCCCGCGTCAGGCTCTGTGCTGACAGCTCAGAGCCTGGAGTCTGCTTCCGATTCTGTGTCTCCCTCTGTCTCTGCCTCTCCCCTGCTCTGTCTCTCTCAAAATAAAATACATTAAAAAAAAAAAAAAAGAAAGAAACCTATTCTTTCTTATCTAAACAGTAAGATAATTATGTCTTCCTGGAAAGTTCAATGTAAGGATCAGATGAACTTATACAAGTAAAATGCCTAGCATGTTATAGATAATCAATAAACAGTAGCTGTCATTATTAATTACCTAATTGCTCCTCCTTTGTCAGATGCTTCCCTTCCAGAGGCTTATCAGACTATTTTAATGATCTCATCATATATCTGTCTGCAGCTATACTCTGAGCCCCTCAAAGGTAACAGCCAGTCTTATCCACTCTGGGCTCTCTGGCTGACAGATGGGAGGTTCCATATGAGGAAACTGAGGCTTTGAAAGGAAGCTGTTTGACTAAGTGGGCACACTAGCAAGTGGAGGATCTCAGGTCCCCCTTCAAGATACTATGCAGACTGGTATGATCAGTGACCGCAGTCAGAAAGGTGGGTGGTGGACGACCCCGCCCAGGGCCTGTGACTGCCCGGGTGAGAAGCTGCAAGAGAGGAGAATGGGGATGGGGGCCAATGAGCTCCCAGGCCCAGGGAAGAGAGTGCTACGGAAGGCGGCTGAGATAGGGCCTGGTGAGTGGTGAGATACGGAGGTGAGTGAGAGGGTGGAGTCCAGTTTGACTCCTAGATTGCTTTAGAATATAGGAGGGATATGAGAGACTTCGTGGATAGGATTAGATTTTGGAAATGCTCCAGGGAAGGAGTTCATAGGGCAAATCTCTAAGGGTCTCTAGCAGGTATTTGCCTATAAGGAGTTTTGGGCAGGGTGCCGACATCTGCCACAACCTATGATCCTATGACATGGTTGTTCACTGAGCTGGCAAAGCATAGCACTAGGATTGGATTGTAGGACTTGAATCCTAGCTCTACTGTGACTTGCTAGCTGTGTGACTTTAGGTATATTACTTAATCTCTCTGAGGCTCAGTTTCATTTTCTGTAAAAGGAGGATGATTGGAAATTACCTCCCAATATGTTGTAAGGGTCAAATGAAATAAAATTAGTCAGAAATGGAACATAGTAAGAGCTCAATAAATAATGAGCACTGTTATTAGCTGCCCCTGCTGCCAGAACGCTGCCTCCCCCCCACCACCCCCACATCTTAGCACCTTTCTTCCTATTTCAGCCTCTCCCATCCCACCAGTACTGGATACCCAGCTGTTCATCATAGGTCCTAAACCTCTGCAACCTTCAGAGACCCTTGTCCCTTAAGCATCCCCTTCAGCCCTTTTGGGCAACTGACCAAGGAGAAGCAGAGAGTTATGGCTTGTGTTCCTCCAGTGAGATATCCCTTGAGTTTTGATTATACCTTCAAGGCCTTGACCCATGGATGGGACTAATGGTGGGAATGTTTGACAGGGTGATAGGGTCGGAGCAGTTGTTTTGGGGGCAGAGGGATGGTCAGACCAGCACCTTCAGAAGTTGTCTACTGTGTCTTCATGTACAGACATCTGTCATGAGCATAAAGCTCAGACTGAGAGGGGATCTGGAAGTTCTCATCTGGGGTCAAAAACATCATGCCCCTTTGAGTGGGAGGTCTTCTGGAAAATGCTGCAGCCCTCTCACTCGGACCAGGAGGCTCTGGGATTATTCCATTTCTCACTCCCTCCTGTTCCCAGATTCTAGGAAGGCAGGGAGGTAGTAGACAACTGCCTGGTGTATAACACACGCCCAAAATGTGGAAGGGAGGGAGCACAAAGCCACGACCCAAGGACCAAGAAGCCCGTGTTTAAGTCCTACCCCTCCCTTTATCAGATACATGATCTGAGACCAGCAGCTTCCCTACTCTGAGCCTCAGCTGCCTAAAACATGGGGATCGTAGCAGACTGAACATTTAGACCAGTATGTTCACTTGGTTGCTGCAGAAATGGAAGCCCAGACTGCAAAGGGGCTTGCCCAAGGTCCTGAGGCCAGAGTTTGACTGCCAAGCCTAGTCATGTGGTATTGCTTAGTCAAGTGTTGCAAAAGGGTCAGGGATGGTGTTGTATTGGGATGGGGCTGTGTTGGATGGACCCGACTACTTGCTCAGGTTCTCAGACCCATGGAAGGAAGGAGGATTCCCCTCTGCAGAGCCATTAAGTGCTACACTTTCAAGGCCAGTGGAGGTTCCTGGAGGAAGCTTGTAGGGCTCAGAGATGTTGACAGTGTGTAGGTGTCTCAGGGGTCACACACAACGGTCACACACAAGGTGCAGGCTGCATTTGAAGGTCTCCTCAGTGACTCTCTGCCAAGTTCTAGGTCCCAACCCAGCTGCAGAATGAATGAACTGCTTATCTCCCCAGCACCAAGTGCATTTGGGCCAAACTCCTTGCTCAGTTTTATGGGGCCGATACATCTGCAGAATCACCCGTCACTCTGCAGACGGAATGCATGATTTCGGAAAACTTTCTTTTCCCTTTCCCCCTCAAAACTTTTATTCCCTGGCAGAAATGGTTTATCAACGTCTTTAAAAAACCGCTCAGATCCTCTTGGCAACCCCTGATACCATAAAAGAGTGGCAGTACGAATGCAAATGAATTGGAGGGCATTAAAAAACCCTCTTGCTTCGGCAGCTGAAGTGGAGAAGGACCGGATGATGGATAGCACGAGGCTTTCCGCTGAGCGATTCTGCTCTTTTTACAGCTGCCAATGGCTGATGTATTTCATCTTTTGTTTCCTTTACTGCCGCTTAAGCAAGCACCCTCAGGCTGGGGGTCTGTCCCTGGGCACCCACTTCATCTTGCCCCCTGGGGACGGCTCTGGCCAGCTGTTTTGCACTTCCTGCCCGATTCAGGGAAGGCGCGGGATGGCCCAGCTGGATGGGGGTCCCCTAGGGAGTGCCCCTCCCATATTTGCTGAGCTCAGTAGCAGAGGCTGCTGAGGAGATGGAAATCCTGTCTGTGTCCCTTTCTCTTCCACTCATTTATTGAGACCCGCCGTGCGCCCAGCACAGGGAGGACACCATGAAGTGGAGCCCTGACTTCAATGATCTTTCCCTCATTCCCAAACAGTTACACACCTACACGCCAGCACAACCGCACATGGAAACACAGTCGCCCAGAAAAATGCAAGCGTACACACTCGGGGGTGCCCAGGAACACAACGAAGCCCTGCCAACCCGCACACCTGTGGGCATCTGCAAACATGCACACCCAAACACAAACGTATTCTCCTGTACACTCACACATGAAGAAGTTAAACAATAACACAGAACTGTGTCTGATCCGAAGCCAGAATGAGGGGGCAGAAGAGAGAGGATTCAGAAGATGTCTGCTGTGGAAATAATGTTGGTGTAGGAAGTTTGCCTTCTAGACTCAGCTCAGTCTCTTCTCAGCTGTGTGACCTTGCTCAGTCTCTGAACCTCTCTGAGCCTCAGCTTCCTTCCTTATTTGAACTGAGGCCCCTCCCCATACAAGAGCACATGGTTTTGTGAAATCAGAAGTTCAGAAGTCAATGTGGGCTGAGGTCATGAGAGTAATAGGAATAATAATAATAGCTAACCTATATTGAGTACTTACTATGTGCCACTCCCTGTATTAAGCACTCGATATACATGATCTCTTTTATTTATTTATTTGTTTGTTTGTTTAATTAATTAATTTATTAATGTTTTGTTTATTCTTAAGAAAGAGAGACAGACAGAGCACGAGTGGGTGAGGGGCAGAGTGAGAGAGGGACACAGAATCCAAAGCAGGCTCCAGGCTCTGAGCTGTCAGCACAGAGCCCGACACGGGGCTCAAACTCACGAACTGTGAGATTATGACCTGAGCCAGAGTCGGACGCTTAACTGACTGAGCCACCCAGGCGCCCCTACGTGATCTCTTTTAATCTCCACACCAGTCCTAAAAGATGAGTACAGTTATTAGCTGTGTTTTATAGGTGAGGGAACCACACTTCAGAGGGGTGAGGTTACAAGCTCAGGTTCACACAGCAAACAGCAGTGAAGTCTGTATTGTGACCCAAACAGGTCGGCTCCAGGGCCCGCACTTCTGGCTACACTGGCGAGGTGCTGAGTTGGACTCATGCTGGGTACCGGGAAGCAGGAGATGAAGGACACACGTTCCCTGCCCTGGAGAGGCCCACTGCTCAGCCAGGGAGGCAGCCTTGCGCCAGACAATGGGAGTGAAGAGTTGCTTGCTGGAGAGCTTGGGTTCCTGGTGACCCCCCTGTGCGTGGCTGTGACGCTCTCCCTGTGTCTCCCGTGGGCCAGGGCAGCTCGGCCTGGCCCTGGGGGTGTGTCATTGGATGGGGGTTCTCTGGCTTGGGCGGGGACCTTGTATCCAGATGATGAGTTTCCAGTCAGACTTGAAAGGCCAGAGCTCTGCTGGGAGTAGGTGTGGTGTGTGTCCTTGTGGCTCAGGTGAGGACACCCAGCGGTGTCCTCTGCCGTGTGCTGGGGCCTCTCTAGCTCATTATGACAGCTTTGAGCAAATTAGAAAGAGAGCTTTCCTCTGGAGGAAAGTCTGTGCCGGGGGATGGTGTGCGGTGTGGACTTTGTCCTGCCCTCATCTCTATGTGTGGTGACCCTCGTAGGGCCAGAGGGAGGGAGGAGGCACAGGGTGGGGAGATCAGAGGTCCTCACCAGGCTCGTTTGTGCAATGGGAGAAGGAAGGTCACAGGACCTTCTGTTGGTCTCTTAGGAGGGGGAGGAAGGTGACCCTGGGGTGGGGTGTAGACACGGAGGCAAGGGCTAAAAGGATTTGCCGGACCAAAATAAAACCATCACAACAAAAATAGCTTGTCAAGGGGGTGCCTCAGTGGGTCAAAAGGTTGAGCGTCCGGCTCTTGATTTTGGCTCAGGTCATGATCCCAGGATCGTGGGATTGAGCCCCGAGTTAGGCTCCGGGCTGAGCATGGCGCCTGCTTGAGGTTTTCTCTCCTTTTCCCTCTGCCTCTCACCTCTGCTCTCTCTGTCTCTCTCAAAAAAAAAAAATAAAAAAAAAAAAAGCTTTCCCAGACCATGCATCCAAGGGTGAGTGGCAGGGGTGAAATTTGCACGCAAGCCTGACTTCAGTGGTTGCAGACCCAACTAT
The DNA here is from genome assembly GCF_003009895.1 of Hyaena hyaena. Lineage (NCBI taxonomy): Eukaryota > Metazoa > Chordata > Mammalia > Carnivora > Hyaenidae > Hyaena > Hyaena hyaena. The sequence goes on from NW_024080874.1 coordinate 1,704,121, forward strand.
TGTACCATGCTCCATCCCCAAATCTGCCCCAAGCACCTACTGTGTGCTTGTGGGACAGGGTAAGGCTGTAGGACAGAGGAAGTCAGAGGGCGCCAAGGCAGTTCCTGACCCGGAAACGTGAGTTGATTGAGGAAACACTCAGCAACATGCACGAGCCACACGCAGAGAGGAGGACAGGTTGCTGATGGCACTTTGCAGATACATGCTCTTCCCTCGGAAAGGTGCACCTGACCTTCAGCGTTGCCTTCCTTGTGCTCTTGGCCTCTATTCAGTCCTGCTTAGGGCTGGACCCCCCACGACGGCAGGCGCCTCAGACACAGCCCGGCACTAGGAGCTATGTCGAGTCCCACCCCAGGGGCTGTGTAGAGTCCCCTTGAGAGCCCCACCGCCTGTAAATCCATGTGACTCCAGCCTGTCTCCCTGGCCCATGGCATCCTTCTTTTCAAGGACGGATGGTCTAGGTCACCTCTGAGGATACTTCCAGAATCCTTTCCTCCCCTCTTTCCATAGAAATCTCCTGCTCTCTGAAGGCTTAGGTTCTCTTTGACTGTGTTATGGGCCTTCATGAGGCCTGACCTCATGCCATGGGGACCCAAGACAGAGGACCCCCCTCTGTTTCCTGAGCCATGTGGGTAAATGATGGCTCCATCTACCCCGGTGCTGGGGCGGGGGCCCTCGGAGAAGGAAGGTACGGTCGTGCTTGCGGCTTCTGCTTCGGTCTTGGATGGAACAGCCAGGCTGAGTACACTCTGGGTGCTGGGGTCTGGGGACCAGCCGAGTCCTGCTTGCCCTTGTGTGTTTAGGACCAAACCTGCCCAGACACAGGGAAGCTGAAGCCAGGACACGGGAATTAACTTGGCTAAGGTCAGGTGATGAGTTAGTGGCAGAGTCGGGACCCAAATCTGGTTCCTTGTATTCTTTTTTTTTTTTTTAAAGAAAAAAAATTACAGGTGTTAGGCGCTTGCATAATCCACTTAACCACGAAGGAACTATAAAATGATACATGAAAGTTTCTCCATCCCCGTCTCCTATTCCACCTTCTAGGGACAATCAGTATCAAAAGTTTGCTGTGCCCTTCCTTTTTTCTGTACATGTGTGTGTGCACACATGCACTCACACACACACACACACACATCTACTAGCCTACATACACACCACACCTACAGCATCAGTTTTTGTTTGTTTGATTTTGCAAAAATGGGAATGTACGAGGCTTACGGTTCTGTGATGATGGTGATGATGATGATGATGATGATGATGATGATGACGATGATGATTTGTAGCTCTTTAAGTCTGGAAGGACCAGGCACTTGCCCTGGAGAGGTTACAGTAAGCGTGATGTGGCTTGAAAAAAATGGAAGTCCCTCGATCACACTTCGGTGCCCAAAGACGGCAACATTGGCTTGGGGACCCTTCAGGTGGAGGTTGGATTTACACAAGTGTGGGTGAGATTACGGAGGATGGGGAGCCAGCTGAACAAAGGCTTCCTAGAGGTGACAAGAGAGCTGAGCTGAAGGCCTTGTACCAGGAAATAGGAGGGGAGGTTGGGCTGAGGGAAGGCCCTGAATGCCAAGGAGAGGAAATGGCGAGTTATACCAGGCAGTGGAGAGAGAGAGACTCTGGAAGACAAAGGTGGAAGTGCTGCTTCTGGAAGAAGGAAGACACGTCTCCATTGTGTGTGCGTGCTGGGTCGCTGCCCTGGGGATGGCAGGGTGCACCAGCCGGGAGGGGGCATGTGAAGCTGTGGTCCCCAGTGGTGTGATGGATAGGAAGGGTTGTGATGACCGCCTGGACAGCCTATGGGAGCGGATGGACAGATGGCCTAGAGGAAACTTCTGGATCAGTGGCCAAATGGCAGCAGGGACCAAGGAGGACGGGAGAGATGGAAGGATTTGACTTTGTGGGAATGGGAGCAGGGACGAGGCCCCTGGGACACTGGAGGTCAAGTCAGGGCGGGGTCCTGGGGACGTAGGGTGGAGGCAGTAGGGGCTCTGGATTTGCAAGCCACAGGTAGAGGTGAAGTCGATTTGTTGGCGGTCCCTGGGATACTGAATTGTGTCTCCAGGGTCCTCCAAGGGGCCCTCAGCCTGCCCACTCTGTCCACCGCCCCCCAACGACCCCCTGCCTCCCCCTCTTCTGCCTTCTGAGGCCTCCATCCTTGTCAGCCTCATTCTTGGGGTTCTGAGACCCCTCCCCTGGGGGACCAAGTAGATACATAGGACAGAGGCTCTCTTTTGTTATGGCAAATGGAGGTAAGGGACAAAGGGGAGCCTCAAACACTTCTGTAATGAGTTACTGGGGAAGAGGTGGAAGGGGTGAGTCAGGAGAGCTACAGAGCAGGGGCTGTGAGGGTAAGAATTTTAAGGTTTAGAGGCTGTGAGGCTCTGGGGAAAGGCAGAGAAAAGAGGAAAAGGGTTTTTAAGAGTCTGAAGGGTTTGAACTGGGTCCCGTTTACAATGCTTTGAGAGATTCAAGTGAAGATTGGAATTCTTTTTTAATTGCCTTTGGCCGCCAGACTATAGCTTTGAATGTAGAACCAAACGTGTGTGCGTGTGTGTGTGTGTGTGTGTGTGTGTGTGTGTGTGTGGCCCGCATGGGGCAGAGGAATGCATTTGGATTGCATAAGAAATGCTTTCCCCTCCCCTTCTTCACATTTTGTTCCTGAGAATGGGATGCATATAAACCTGGTGCACACATTGTTAGTAAATTAATGATGGAATTTAGGATTAATGGTGTCAGAGACAGTAGAAAACATAATAGTGTCTTGGTTGAAGGAATACAGACCGACTCAAAGGAGCTCGTTCATAAAGGGAGCTTTGCTCTAAGGATCTTGAGTGTCTCCTGGAGGGAGGTAGCTGGTCCTCAGGAAAGGACCAGAACCTCCAGAGAACCCTCCACCGGGAGCTCCCTCTGTCTTTGCTCCTCGCTGCAAATCCTCCCATTTCCGTCGTGCGATTTTTCCATCTCTGCGGACCAGCTCCCTCTGTTTCTCTGGTCCATGTGGCGGAGATCTCAACTCTTGAAGCCTTGGGGTTACAAGGGTCAATGCCAAGTGCCTTGGAAGGAGCTGAATGTCTCTCGGCTCCAAATCCAAGTTCTTGGAGAACGACTCTGGATGGCTCTGGCAGGATGACGCCCCCCTCCCTCTGCGGCTCCTCCCCCGACACCAACTTGTGGCTGGAGGAGTGGATGGTGTGGTCACTGGAAGCCTATGGAGCTGTGGGGAGGGGGGGGAGGTGCCCAGCCACAGCCCCGTGGCAGGCGGCAAAAAGCAGGTTTTAGAGACAAGAGCCGGCCGGCCAGACACCCCAGAAGCTGTTCTCAGCAGATATCCCTCCTTTTGAGTGCTTAATTACTGTACCAATCCAAGAGTGACTATAAAAATCTGATTTTCTCGGGGCGCCTGGGTGGCTTAGTCGGTTAAGCGTCCGGCTTTCGCTTAGGTCATGATCTCGCGGTTCGTGGGTTCGAGCCCCGCGTCGGGCTCTGTGCTGACTGCCAGCTCAGAGCCTGGAGCCTGTTTCAGTCTGTGACTCCCTCTCTCTCTGACCCTCCCCTGCTCACGCTGTCTCTCTCTCTCTCTCCTAGAAATAAATAAAACATTAAAAAAAATTTTTTAAAAAATCTGATTTTCTCTGCACTCCAAGGCAGAGCGAAGTCCCCTGTGTTTTATCTGCTGCTCTGAAGAGGACCCAGGAGGAAGGTGGGGAACTCCGAGCCAGAAGGGATTCAAGCCTAGCACCTCAGGCCACTTGGAGTCCTATGCTCTCTGTTGGTGCTTTGTTCGGGCAAAGGGACCCCCGCTGGGGGCAAACTGACCCTGGGCCTCCCCCCCCACCTGCTGATGTCTTCCTCCCCGCCCCCCCCCCCCAATTCTGGTACCAGGCCAGCTGCTGGCCTCAGAGCATCACGGTGCTGTGGGGGTGGGGGTGGGGTTAGGGGTGGGGCGGGGAGGGGATTACTCTAGGGCAAACCTGAGCACATGCTTACGACAGCCACAGGCAGGGGCACCGCCAAGGGTAAAAGCTTCAGGTTCAATGAACTCTACCCAGAATTTTATCATCGAAAAACCAGGAAGGCAGATATTTTCATTTCAAAAAGTGTCATAGTAATGACGTTTAATAAGGTGTCACCGCGTGACAGGTTTTGTTCTAAGTACCTTATGTTATCCCCTTAATCCTGGAGACCACGCTAAGAAGCGGTTGTCAGTTCTATTTCAAAAATGAGGAAACTGAGGTACAGAGACTTCAAATCCCTTGCCTAAGGTCAGGCTGTAAACCCAGGCAGTCTGTCTCCAGTGCCCCTGGCTCGAACCACTCTGCATACTGCCTTTGTAATTCCTGTAAATTTGGTATCCTTTCCAAAAATCAAATTTTATTTTGAATTTTATAGTGGGGGAGTGCATTTTTAAGGGCTGCTGAAGATTTAATCCCACCTTGACCTTAACTGCTTTGACCTGATCCGTTATTACTTTTGGTTAGAGGGGGCCCATGATTCCACATCTTGCTCTAGCCGTCTAGACCTTTCTTGTCCCTCCAGGTACAAGGCTCTGGCTAAGGGGCTAAGGCTCCGACCCCTTTGCCTGAGCTCTGGGATCGACTTCTACTGTTTTCTGTGTGGGGCTGACAGCACCTGTTGCCCTGAGGCTGGCTCTGGGGCCAGGGGGTCCAACAGGTGGGGGGTGGCCGAAGCCTGCTGTCTGAACCCTTCCTCCCACCCCTCCTCTGCCGGAGAGACAGCCGGCCCTGGCATGGAGGGGCAAAGCCCTTTCACACCCTGCTTGGCCGCTCCTCACTGGCTCTGGCTCCCTCCCGACAGCCCCGGGCTGGTGGCAGATGGCTTAGCCTCGCCATCACAGATCCAACTCAACTGTGTAGGCGCCCGACACATCAGAAGCAGATCTGACTCCAGGCTTTGGCGGGTAAGGGGCAGCTCGAGCAGAGCCCTGTTGTGTTTGTTTATTAAACACCTCCGGAACCAGCTGCTCTGAGGTGCTGAGGCTGGGAAGACCTGGGTGGGTCCCGACCCAAATCCAGGTGGAGGAGGGAGGGCGGAATTTTCTGGAAAGCCTTTCCTGGCCTCAATTCCTCATCGGAGCAATGGGGAGAGCCGTCCTTAAGGAAATGGGGAGGGTCAGAGCTGTACCCAGGGATAATAATAAAGGTCATGAAGATGATGACAATGGCTGAAACATATTGAGAGCTGACTCATACTGACTGTTAGTACTGAAGACTGTACATGTGTTATCCACTCAACAAATATTTATCGAGTGTCTACACAATGTCAGGCGCATGGTAATGCTACAACCAAACAACGCAGTGCTTCCTATAAGCCAGCACTGTTCTGAGCTCCTTATGCTTAGTGTGTTATTTAGTTTCACAACGGCCCCGAAGGTAAGTGCTATTTATTATTCCCACTTTACACATGTCAGCATGTAAGACACGGAGAGGTTGAGTAATTTATACCAGGTTACACAGCTAGTAGGTGGTAAAACGAAGATTGGAACTCCGCAAGTTCAGTCCTGGAGTTTGTGCTTCTAAAAAAATTTTTTTAAATGTTTATTTATTTTTGAGAGAGAGGGAGAGAGGGAGAGAGAGAGAGAGAGAATGAGCAGGGGAGGGGCAGAGAGGGAAGGAAACACAGAACTGGAAGCAGGGTCCAGGCTCTGAGCTGTCAGCACAGAGCCTGATGTGGGGCTCGAACTCATGAACTGTGAGATTGTGACCTGAGCTGAAGCTGGACGCTTAACCGACTGAGCCAACCAGGTGCCCCAAATGTGCTTCTAAACCCTGCATATTCTACCTGCAAATAAAGCTGCCCTTGAGGCTCTGATAGCTGGTGTGAGCAGAGGTGTGCATAAAACAATTATATATATTTATGTATTTTCAGGTTGTTGTCGATGCTGTGAAGGAAATAAATACACTAGTATGGAGATTCGCCTGGGGAGGGATTATTTTAGATACGGTAGTCAGAACATTCAGTTCTTAACAGATAGAACCTTATGGAGAGTGGGCTGGCTATTTCATCTTCCAGATGAGTATAGCGAGGCTTTGAGAGGTTAAATAGGGAACCAAATTCAGGGTCCTGAAACCTGCATTCTTGGTCTTTTCTCTGAGGCTCCTTTGCTGTTTTTTTGTTTTAATTTTATTTTTTTACATTTATTTATTTTTTGAGAGAGTGAGACAGGGCATGAGCGGGGAGGGTCAGAGAGAGGAGACACAGAATCTGAAGCAGGCTCCAGGCTCTGAGCAAGCATTCAGTACAGAGCCCAATGCGGGCCTCAAACCCACCAACCGTGAGATCATGACCTGAGCTGAAGTCGGACGCTTAACCGTCTGACCCACTCAGGCGCTCCTCCTTTGCTGTGTTTTGGCCAGGGAAGAGGGCTTTTGGCTGATTATGGGTTTTGGGGTGGGTGGGGTGTTTGGGCATCTCCCAAAGGATCTGACCTTGGTCTCTGTTCTGAAGCATCAAGAGGAAATTGTACCCATCTGACTTCCGTATTGCCAGGCTTCCTGACCTAGCATGTGGCATGTATATCGTATGGTGTGTGTGCATGAGCCTGCCTGCACTCGCTCATGTGTGATTGTGCATCTGCCTTCCTCCCTGCAGCCTCCATTCCTAACAGACCATGCTAACCTTTTATTAGGTCACTTTGTAATTGATTGAAATGTCCCAGGTAGCTTCTTTTAACTCCAGGGTGATTATGACAATTACGATGATTATCAGGTTAAAAGAGAGAGAGAGAGAGAGGAGAGAGAGGGCTGGGGGCCTGGGGGCTGGAAATCATGGAGCTGCGCTGTCATTAAGCGACATTGTGTGAGATTGTTCGCCTTCAAAAGGCAGCTGTGAAAAGGAGAGAGTGTCTTTAAAAAAAAAAAAAGGCCCATTATGCAGGCGGTTTGGGGTACACGGTGCAGGCGGGAGGGCTATGGGGTGTAATTAGGGCAGTGACAGCCGGAATTACAGTGGTGCCACCTCTCCTAGAGAAGGGGAGGTGGAGGAGGGGACAGGTAGTGGCTGGGAAGTTCTGGACCCTTGCCAAGAGCTATAGGGTCCTTTGTCGAGTCAGGGTGACCTGGGATTGGGCAGACGGAACAGGGAGCGCTGGCTGCCAGAGCTGTTTATCTCCTACAGCAGGGAAGGGGCTTCTTAGTTTTGGAAGTCTTTTATGATGGCTTGACGCCCCTTCCAGGCTTTTAGAGCATTCCCGCTCCAACCGGGAGTTGGCAAAGGAAGGCCAATTGTGTGGAACAGAGGATGCAGATAAATAATTTCCCAGCCTCCTTCACTCAGATGTGCCCGGCTGCTCTGCCGGGAGGGGGAGCCGCAGCCTCCTGCTGGCCTGCCCAGGCCCCGCCCAGCCCCCCGCCTGGCCCCGCCTTCCGGCCGGCCTGTGCTCTTCTGCAGGGCTAGAGGCAGTCCCCCTTTCAAATCACGGTGTTGGGTTAAACGGGGTCCTCGGGGTCCTCGGGGCAGGTGGAAACGCCAGAGGCCCCAAACCCTTCCGACCTACAACACAACAGGGGGCCAGGAGTCACCGAGGCTCCCGTCTTTTCCATTCTAACCCGGGGCTCTCGTCGAGAGCGTCCTCACACCTGTGGCCTCAGCCTCTGCTTGCATACCCCCAGCCCGGGAATGTATTCCTTCTTAGAGGGGCTTTGGAGCCCAACAGTCTGGGTTTACATCACCATTTATCACTGATGTGACCTTGGGCAAGTTCTGTCACCTCTTTCTGCCAGTTTTCCCACCTGTGATGAGAGAATGATAATGGTCCTTAGGCTTCAGGGCTGTCGTGAGGATTAAATGAGATACTTGATGTATAGGACTTACCCCAGTGCCTGGTGCACTGTGAGGCTTCCATATATGTTCTTCCGAGACAGCCCCGCCTGGCTTTCCTGGAAGATGGTCCTGTTTTTGCTGGAGCTGAACTCTGACAGTTTCGTTACTGATCCTGGCTCTGCATCCTAGGGCCATGTAGCTGGTCATTCATTCATTCATTCACTCAGTAAACGCATATTAAGCACCCATGATGTGCCAGGCGTTGTGCTGGGCAGAAGAAATGTCTGCAGAGAACTGCAGATGGGATTTCTGGCCCCCGCGCCTGTGCTTCTCCAGGGCCTGGTCACCTCCTCTGCACACTCTGGCCTGGACATGCCCAGTAGAGAGAAGCCACACCTGGCCACAACCCCGGTATGACCTGGCCGGAGCGTGAATGTGGAAGTGTGGGGTGTTTGGGGTGGGAGGGGTCTGGGTACTAAGTCTGGTGCTTGGCTCTTCCTCTAAGAGCAGCCAGGAGAGGGGCCCTCAGCACCCCACATCCCCCAGGAACTGAGGTGACTGTAAGAGGCCAAATGTCTCCACTCTTGGTTCAAGCCTCTTGATGCCGGAAATGTTCTGGCTGTAAGCAAAGCTCTGCCCGTGGAGAAGGGGTCACTGCTACCCATCAGGGGGACTTTAATGTTACTATGACTTTTTGTGACTCTAATGAGCAAAGTCAGAACCTCTGTTTCCTGGAACTCCTTGCGCTGTTGTTTAGATAAGTTTAAATGAGCTGCGATTAAGCTAATTTTGAGGTAATTAACTTGGGGAAGGATTCCTTCACTTCTTAAAATTCTAAGTGACTGTTCATTATAAGAGGGAGCACTCGCAAAGGAGCCACGCAGCTTTCAGGAGCCCCGCTTAATTAAAACATAAGGAACTCAGCCACAGAGCAAGAGTTTACTGTCATTAATGAAAAATGAATATTCTTTATCTAATTACACAGCATAATTAATTGCAGTCTCCAACCACAGAGGTGGAGGGGGCAGGGGAAGCCACCAGGAGGCAGAGTCTCCTGTCCCTACAAACCCCAGCGAGGGTTCAAGCCTGATTCTAGGACCCTCTTGAGGTCTCCTCAAAGCCCAGAGGCTAGGAAGACCCCAGCTCAGGGCACAGGATGGCTAGACAGAAAGTGAACCCCTCACGGCAGTAGGGGTCGGCACCTGCCTGGTCCTAGTGGGTTGCTAGGCAGTTTGAGCCCATGTCAGCCACCCTGGGTCCTATCATTCACTTGCAGATTTAGTGAATTTATTGAGTGCCTACTATGTGCTGGGTAATAAAAATGAATGAATAAAACCAACCTAAGCCCTCCCCTTAGGAAGCACATGGGTTCGAATCCTTGCTCTGCTGCTTACATGTGCTGATCTTGGGCAAGTTCCTTGTTCTTCTGTGCCTCAGTTTTCCCATCTGTAAGATTAATAATAGCACTTACAGGGCTGTTATGAGGATTAAGGGGATTACTGTTTGTAAAGCCCTTAGAATGGCATCTGGCACACATAAGTGCTCTATAAGTGGCCTTTTTTTTTTTTTTTAATGTTTACTTACTTTTGAGAGAGAGAGAGAGAACAAGAATGGGGAGGGGCAGAGAGAGAGAGAGAGGAAGACAGAGGATCCACAGTGGGCTCTGTGCTGACAACAGAGAGCCCTACATGGGGCTCGAACCCATGAACCATGAGATCATGACCCGAGGCGAAGTCAGACACTTAACCGACTTAGCCACCCAGGCACCCCAGTGGCCTTTAAATAAATAAAACGAGAACAAATCACAACGGGTATCATGAGGGAAAAGAACAGAATGGAGCAACCAGAACAGCACAGGAGAACCGGGTGTTCAGACAGGAGGGTGAGAAGGGGACGTGGCTATTGGGCTGAGCCCTTCCCACCTCCCTTCCTCTCCCCTCCCACAGCAGCCTGGCTTCACTGTCACCACCAGGTCCTGATGCGTGTTCTGGTGTCTCTGACTTCCTCTCCATCTCCCTTCTGGGGACTCTCTAGGTCATCAGCACACTTATACTCTGCTTTGCTCTCCGAGAAGCCCAGAATATTCTGCCGTAGCAGGAGTTCTGTCAAGATACCAGCTACCACAGGTGAGACAACCACAGAGAACATATGAGAAGGTGTCTTGGAAATGGTCTCATCCCACCCATTTTTTTTAAGTTTATTTATTTTTGAGAGAGAGAGAGAGACAGACAGACAGAGAATCCCAAGCAGGCTGTGAGCCATCAACACAGAGCCCAATGTGAGGCTCAACTCACAAGCCGTGAGATCATGACCTGAGCTGAAATCAAGAGCTAGTCGCTTAACCAGTGGAGCCACTCAGGCACCCACATCCCACTCATTTCACTGATGAGGAGACTGAGGCCCAGGGGAGCTGTGAGGTGGCTGATGGGTGGGGCTAGAGACCTGGCTCTTTGACTGGCAGCTGGAGGCTGTTGCTCCCACCCGAGGGTCGGTTATCATCCTGAGGCCTCAGGCTGCGGGGGTGCAGTGCCCCGGGTCTAGGCCAGTGCCAGCATCCCTTTGTCTGGGGCCCTGAGGAGACGGCATCGTCCCTCGGTTCAGCCTCTGGTCTGAGCTCGGGCTCAAGCCCCTTTGCAAGAAGCCTGTTTTCCGTTTCCCCTGCTCCCCCTCGAGGGCAGAGAGGAAGCTTCTGGGCAGGTGCGCCCAATGTAGTACCATTCTGTGCAACCCGCCGGCCGGCCAGTCCCCACGCTCGCCTCCCCTTTGGTTGATCCAGTTTCGGGAGGGACGGTGGCCCTGCTTCTGCCCGTTGCCGTCAGCGAGCACTGTGGCTCCCGCCACAGCCGTGTCACAGCCCAGGCAAAGCCGTGGGGGCGGCCACCGTGTCCGGGCTGGGCGCCTTTTAGCCCCGCACACTGGTTGCTCGTCCCTCACCCCAGCTACTCTAAGGTGACGGTGCTGGAGCTTCTCAGGGGGATGGCCATTCCCTTCTGAGGAGGCCGTCCTGGGCCTGCTAACCCAGTGCTCAGGCTTTGCCCACTTTGTCCCCTCCCCCCCACCCCTGCATGGGGGGTTGTCTATGGCAAACGACCTGTGGAAGACGGTGGAAGGAGGGGCAGGATACTTCCGGCTGAGCTAAGCTGATCACATTCTGGATACGGTTTTCATTTAATCTGTGAAGTCTTTTGACACCGTCTTTGGAGAAGAGGCAGCACTGGCCCTGGGGACGGGCCAAGCGGGAGGAGAGGAAGGGGGAGCGTCAGGCAGAGACTAACGGAACTGCAGCAGACGATAGCTCTGAGGAGAGGGGGATGGGAAATGTCTGGCTGTCCCTAGGCGCCCACTGCCCAGAAAGGGTGATTCGGAATGCCCCCAACATTTTGGAATGTTCTTTGTTTCTCCCTTTCTGGGGGGCTCCAGAGCCTTCTCAGGGGGCGATTCTTTGGGACCGGGTCTCAGAAGGGCCAGAAGGGACAGGAGAGTGAGCACCCGAGTGGCTGCTGTGCAGAAATGATGCTGAAAGGGGCCATTTCCATGACTCCTGGTGTTTTCCCTGCAAAAGCAGCCTCCCCAGGGTCCAGGCACCTTGCTGGCAAGATGCTTGCACAACCCAGCCGCTTCCCCAAAGCCACGGCCACTTTCATGCCCCAGTTACTGCAGAAAATGCATGCATTTTCTGCAAAGCCAACCTGCAGCAGAAGGCATTAGATTGGCTGGAAGGAGAAACCTGAGAGGTGGGGGTCGCTGCTTCCTGCTCCCCGGGGACCCAGGCTCTGCTGAACCGGCTGCAGGCAGAGACTGAGCTCAGGCTGCCTCTCTGGCTCTCTGTCAGCTCCAGCTTCTTAATTTGATGATTCTTGAGATAGCAGGGAAGCTCTTAGCTCACTTCTCACAAGGGCGAGTTTGAGTGAAACCAAATCGACTTCTAGCATCGTTTCAATCACCTGTCTGAAAGGCTTGATTTAACTCTCTGGTCAGGAAGATGGGATTCAATCAATGTTCATCCAAAAAAGCGCATTCTTCCTAAAAAATTACTTTGCATGTTATTGAATAAGAGCAACACTCCCCCTCCCCCGGGGAGCCCCAGGTTGCGCTTGAGAAGAGATACACGGCACCCTGGAAAGTTGTGATTTATCTTGGCAATTTCATTCGCATGCATTTTGCGGCTCTCTTGGCAGATGGGACAAGTGGCATGGGACTTTTTCTGGAGGCAGAAGGAGCAGGTGCTGTTGGGGGGACTGGGGTGGGGCTGCTGGCTAGGCTTTAATAAAACAGGCCCAGTCGCTCTGGACTGGCCGCCGGACCTCCCCCACGCCCGCTCCCCTTGGGAGACCCAGCCCTGGCTGTGGAGTTGGTCAGAACAGGATCTGAATCCAGGCTTTGCTGGTTCCTGGCTGTGTGGCCCCAGAAAAGTCCCTTTACCCGCTCTGGTCCTCAGTTTCCTTGGTTGTCAAATGGGGAGAATACCGTCACCTGGTGAGGGAGAGGGACAACACGTGGGAATTTGCTAGCTTGAGTTCCCTTTCTGGAAAATTCCGGACGTGCCTCTTCATTGTCCTACACTGCCTGCCTGGCGCAAGGCGGCACTCACTCATTTGTTAAATACATGGAATTTTTACATAAAAGAAATGCGCTTAGCTCTGAATTTTTAATTCCTTTGGTTAGAGATGTGACTTGGGAGCTTAAGTAACGCACGTTGGGACATAATGAATACTTCTGCTTGGGCCAGGGGCCAGCAGCCTACAGCCCCGAAAGCTAGGTCTGCCAGCTTTTGTAAGTAATGTTTCACTGGAAGGCGGCCAGGCCCCTTCCTTTACACATTGTCTGTGGCCACTTCCCTGGGACGACAGCAGAGACGGGTCGCTGCAACAGAGACTGTGTGGCCGGCACAGCCTAGAATATTTACTATCTTGTGCTTTACAGAAGAAATGTGCTGACCCCTGGATGAGACCAGTGGTTCTTGAACTTCAGCCTGCAGCAGCCTCATTTAAAGGGCTTGGTAAAATGCAGATTGCTGGGCCCCACCCCTAGATATCCAGGTTCCGTAGGTCTGTGTCAGAGCCTAAGAATAGGCATTTCTTTTTTCTTTCTTGCTCTCTCTCTCTCTCTTTTTTTTTTTTTTTTTAAAGAAAGAGAGAACACGAGTTGGGGAGAGGGGCAGAGGGAGAGAAAGAGAATCTTTAAAAAAATTTTTTTTCAATGTTTATTTTTGAGAGAGAGAAACACATAGTGTGAGCAGGAGAGGAGCAGAGAGAGAGGGAGACAGAATCTGAAGCAGGCTCCAGGCTCGGAGCTGTCAGCACAGAGCCCATGGCGGAGCTCAAACTCACAAACCTCAAGATCATGACCTGGGCCGAAGTCATCGCTTAACCGACAGAGAAAATCTTAAGCAGGCTCCACATTCAGCCCAACACGAGACTCAATTCCATGACCCTGGGGTCACGACCTGAGCCCAAATCCAGAGTCGGGCGCTCAACCGACTGAGCCACCCAGGTGCCCCTAGAATGGGCCTTCCTAACAAGTTCCCAGGTGACGCCGTAGCGGCTGGCCTGGGGACCACATTTTGAGAACCACTGGCTTGGGCTGTTTCTTATGCCTGGAACATGTTCTCTCTCATCTGCTTTTCAAATTCCAAACCTCCTTCAAGGGTCAGCTCAAATGGAACCTCACTGATGCTTTCCCTCAAATGTGAGTTGAGCACCTGCTATGTGCCAGTCACTGTGCGATGCATTGAGGATGTGGCTTGGTGAAAAAAACTGTCACACTGTCCTTCCCCGTGGAGCTTACAGTCTAGTGGGGCCACAAACAAGGAACAATGAAAAAGCCAAAGATAACTACAGCCTGTAATAGGTGTGGTGAAGGGCACCATGACAGATAGTAAGTGTGGGCTCCACCTTAGTTGGGAGTTATAAAAGGTCTCTCTCTCTCTCTCTTTCTTTTAAGTTTATTCATCTATTTTGAGAGAGAAGGAGGAGTAGAGAGAGGAGTAGTAGAAAGATTCTTGAGAAAGAATCTCAAGCAGGTTCCATATCATTAGCGTGGAGCCCGATGCGGGACTCAAACCCATGAACCATGAGGTCATGACCTGAGCTGAAGTCAGATGCTCAACATACTGAGTCACCCAGGTGCCCCTGTGAAAAGTTTGTTTAAGGAAGTGACATTTAAAGGAGATTAGAAAGATGAGAGAAAACCATCCCACAAAGAACGAGGAAAAGACTGTCTCAGGCAGAGAGAAGAACTGGCAAAGGCCCTGGGGCAGGAAAGAGCTTGCTACATTTGAGGGGATGAAAAAGGCCAGCATGGTTTGAGTGAATGGCAAGGTGCAAGGTGAATCTGGGGATGAGGCTAGAGGGTAGATCATAGTTTGTGTTAACCGCTCTTTGCATCCACAGCCTAGAAGGTGACATGGAGTCCCTGTGGGCGGAGTATCCTTCCAGCTCCTCGCCCTTGGGCTTGGCCATGCCATTTACTTTGGTCAGTGATGTCTGCCTGGGCCTTGAGAGGGTTTGTATATTTTGCTTGCTCTCTTGCTCTCTGCCATCTGCATGAGAAGAACCCATCCAGGTGGTCCCTCTGCTTAAAGATGTGTGGAACAGACTTAGCCTAAATCATCCGAGCCAGCCGACCTCTAGACGTGTGATATCACATTACTGTCGTTTGAGCCCATCGTGTGTTGGGTGGCTTGCTATGCAGTAACTGTTGTAGTGGCTGGTGGTTTGTTATATAGTAGTAGCTGACCGATACAATGATGTCAAGAAACAGAGCTCTGTTTTAAGTATAATTGGATATCTTTGGAAGTTTTAAACTACCTGTTCTTTCTGCCCATGGGTTCTGTCCCTGTGCTTTAATAAAACAAAACAAAACAAAGTGTTTAACTAGAAGGGTGATATGATCTGATTCATGATTTTAAACCATCTCTGTGGCTGCTGTGAGGAGGGTGAGGTGTATGAAGAAAGGAGGAGACTGTTCGAAGCCACCTGTATAGACCCTGAGCCCACATAGTGCTTGGCCCAGAGAAGGTAACCAGGAACTGTGGAAATTCATTCCCCCAGTTGGAATGGATCTCATCCTTTCCTATGCCCCTCAAATAGTCTCTTTGGACCCTTCTTACCTGTGACTTGGCAGTAACTGTACTCATTATACTCCTGCTAGATTGTGGGATTCTTGAGGTCAGGGACCTGGCCTCACCCTTCTCTGCGTTTCCTGGTCCCCTGGACCCTGTTTAGGCTCAGAGCAGAAGTCGGTAACAGCCCTAAAATGAATTAATATAGACACGCTTCCTGCAGCTGCTACGAGTTGGATTTTCACTTTGGTGATCTCTAATGAATCCACATATCCGAGTGACTTCTGCCAGGTCACGGGGTGGCTCTCTTTAAAACCTCATCAGCAAACAGGGATCGCTTGAGTGGTTCTCCTTCAGTCCCAAGATGTGCGGAAGTAGGCATTGTGGAAAGAGTGCTCTGAGCTCAGAGGCGAGAAGTAACTCTCCTATCAAGCCCTGAGGACCTGGAAAGTAAACCAGTTAAGTGCCTATTTACAAGCCTTTCCTAAAAAATGTACGTGAGTGCCCCCACCTGGTGGGGAGCCCCTGATCTGTAGAGACGTCTCATAACATACTTTACCTTCAACATCTCTGGAGGGAAAAAGCAGTCCTTACATATCCACTCCAATTTAAATAAGAACATCTATTAAAAAAATTAATTTTGGCCACCCTACTCCTCACAGTATTTACCCAAGAGGTTCAGAGTATTTAGGCAAAAGGCTTGATGACTTTTACTGGGATTATATCCCAACGGAACAGGCCAAGAGCGGTGATGGACTCTGGATCCCCCTGTCCCTGGAAATTTTACAAAATGACCAAAGCAGTAATGTGTTAGCTGGTTTGGTTGGAAGGCAGCCACATTCCCCAGGTAAACTCAATTTACCTGCCTGTTCTGAAAATGAATATTAACTGAGTCAGTAGTAGAACTCAGCATATGGGAATACATTGAGCACCTGGCATGCACCCCTCTCTGTGCTGGGCAGCAGTAGGGACAAAGGTGCCCTAATGCGGTCCCTGCCTCAACAGTACTAAGCCTGGTTGAGGATGAGATAAGGTCATTCTTTAGAGCAGTTATTTGATGAAAGTCAGTTTCTTTGACTAGACTGAATGGGTCTGTTTTTCTTCCTACAGTGCAGTATTTTTTAAAAAAAATTTTTCAGTGTTTTATTTATTTCTGAGAGAGAGAGAGAGAGAGAGAGGCAGCGTGAGTGGGCAGTGCTCAGAGAGAGAGGGAGATACAGAATCCGAAGCAAGCTGCAGGCTCTGAGCTGTCAGCACAGAGCCCCAAGTGGGACTCAAACCCACAAACCGTGAGATCATGACCTGAGCCAAAGTCGGACGGTTAACCGACTGAGCCACCCAGGCACCCCTAAGGTGCGGTATTAACAACACTGAACGCAGTGTCTGCCAGCCTATAGTAGCTGCTCACTAAAATTGTTTTATAATTGAGATATAGCTTACATATATTGAAATGCATCGATCTTATGGGTGCATTCTAATGAATTTGACAAAGATGTACCCCTATGTAACCTATATCAACATTGATAGCAGTGCTATCAATGATATATTCTATATCAATATATAGAAATATAATGTGACTCACATAGGTAATTAAGAATTTTCGACTAGGCTCATTAAAAAAACAAAAAAGAAACAGGTAAAATTAATTTTAATACATATTGGAGTGCCTGGGTGGCTCAGTCGGTTAAATGTCCAACTTCAGCTCACATCATGATCTCACAGTCCATGAGTTCAAGCCCCACGTCAGGCTCTGTGCTGACAGCTCAAAGCCTGGAGCCTGCTTCCGATTCTGTGTCTCCCTCTCTCTCTGACTCTTCCCCTGCTTGCACTTTCTCTCTCTCTCTCTCTCAAAAATAAATAAACATTAACAAAATTAAAAAAAATAACATTTACTTAACACAATATATGCACAATATTGCTTTACCATGTGATCAATATAAAAATTCGCTAATGAGCTATGTGACATTGTTTTGCTCATTTTATACTTACAGCACATTTCAGTTCAGCCTTGCCATATTTCAGGTGCTCAGGTCTCAGTGTGGCTAGTGCCCACTGTGTTGGACAGCACAGACCCAGGTCATTATCATCACCCTAGAAAAGTCCCATGTTCAGCACTGCCCTCGTCCCCAAAGGCAACCACTGTTCCAATTTCTATCACCATAGGTTAATTTTGCCCATTCTAGGTCTTTACATAAAGAGACTCCCAACAGTATGGGCTCTTGTGTGTTTGCTTTCTTTTACTCAACATACTATTTTCTTTAATTTTAAAAAAGTTTTATTTATTTATTTATTTATGTATTTTAATGTGTATTCATTTGTGAGAGAGGAGAGAGATGGAGCATGAGTGGGGGAAGGGCAGAGAGAGAGAGGGAGACACAGAATCCGATGCCGGGCTTGAACTCATGCACCGTGAGATCATGACCTGAGCTGAAGTTGGACATTTAACTGACCGAACCACCCAGATGCCCCAAGATACTATTTTTGAATTTAATTTTTTATGTTTATTTATTTTTGAGACAGAGAGAGAGAGAGAGAACACAATCATTAGTGGAGGAGGAGCAGAGAGAGAGGGAGAGAGAGAATTCTATGTAGGCTCTGCCCTGTCAGCATGGAGCCCGATGCGGGGCTTGAACTCACAAACTGTGAGATCAAGACCTGAGCCGAAATCAAGAGTTGAGTGCTTAACCCACTGAGCCGTGCAGGCGCCCTCAACACACACCTTCGACAGCCATGTTGTTGCTGACTTTTTTTCCTTTTTGTTGCTGAGTGGTATTGCGTTGTGTGCACGTGCTGTGTTTACTTATCCGTCCTCAATACAGTCTTGGTTTGGAATGAGTGTCTGTGCAACAGGGCAAGGTGCAGAAGGAGGCCCCCCAAAAGGACAAGATGCTCTGAGGGTTTGGGGGTGGCAGAATGACAGCCATTCAGGAGGAAGGCCGGGCGATGGTGCCCTGGAAAAGCGGCCATTGGAGCAAGATTAGCAGGGAACTCGGGCTTGACGTGTGGGAGGGAGGCAGGGGGGCATTCGCAGTAGAGGAAGTGCCTGGAGCCACGGCCCAGGGGAGGGTGGTGGGGCTGGGTTTGGGGAAGGGAGGTCTAGGGGGACGAAGATGATCTGGGGCCAGATTTGGAGGGTCTGGAAAGCCCCTGTGAAGGAGTCTCACGGACGCGTGGGCAGTGGCTCCTTTGGGAGCAGGTGCGCAACCAGAAGCCAGAAAGATCTTCCTGGAAGAGGAAATGCTTGGCACGGGCCTTGAAGGATGGTCTTTTCTGCTCCTTCCCGCTCGCCCCTGAGTTCCCTCCGGCAACCTTGTGATTTCGCCTGGTCTGGCTGTTCGCTCCATACGGCCCCCTTCCCCCTCCCCCTGCAAGCATCTCCCAGAACCTCCCAGCATGTAGGTTTCCTGTCATTTCCCTGGACCTCATCCCCATGACATCACTTCCTTGCAGTCATCCCCTGTGTTCGTGGTTCTCCATCGTGGCCTTGCGATAACCAGCAGCTGCATTTACACGGCACGTATATCAGCCTTGGCTCGTTTCCGGGGGAGGGGTGTCCCGTGCGGGGAGAGGGGGGGACCATTCATCACACTTGTCCAGCTGCTGGAGGCTTCGCTGGACTGCGGGGTGCCTTCAGCCAGAGCTGTCACAAACATCCCAGACTCAGCCTGTCCCCATGCGGGGAGGGACATCCGAGCAGTCTCTGGCCTAGGGACATGGCCTGGGTGTTAGCCTCGCTCAAGCTGGGACGTCTCTGTAACATCACAGACTGTGCAGCTTGGGTGGAGAGAACGGCGGGTCACGCCGTCGAATCTGGTGACAATTCATCCTCCATCAGTTGCGTTGATGTACCGGGAGTCGGATCCGAAGTCTGGGTATATCTGGTCTCCCTCACTCCTTACACCTGCCTGGGGGGGCCCCGGAATGGCTCTCCCTACTTCGGAGGTTCAGGGACCTGCTCAGGGTCACGCCCACCTCAGAGAAGTGACAGAACTAGGGTCTGGAACCCCAGTCTCACAACTCCGGCTCCAGAGCTCGGTCTACCAAGCCGGGCAGCCTACTGAGTGGTTTCCTGGCCTGACACCTTGTTTCTCTCTGGCCTTCCTTCCTCTCAGGCCCCCCATTCCGGGGCCTCCCCAGAGCGTGGCTTATTTCTTTCAGCTTTGAGAAGAGAAGAAAGAAAAAGGGAGATGATGAAATAAATCTATTGCCATGTTAGAAACACTGGATTGAAGAATTGATCCCCACGGCTAAGTAATTTCCCTCTTTCGTGCAAAATATAAATAAATCTGTATGGCTTATGCTGAGCGATGAGCCTGGGCTGCCGGCTGGGTTTTGCGACGTGAGATGCCCTTCAGAGTCTCCAGCTTCGTCTCCTTGACCCCATCAACGAGCTGTTCTAAATAGTCCTTGTGTTCGCCCCGAAGGAGGGAGGTTGGCAGCCCCTGCTTCTTGCCCGCGACAGTTACGCAGACTTGGGGACGTCTGGTGGAGTCTTTCCACGGCTCAGCTCGACCCTATAGCAGGTGTGGCCCAGAACTGCTGATTTTCAGAACCATAAATAGACCAGCTTAATTATTATTATTATTATTCTTTCCTCTAGGCCTAAGGGAGAGCGGGGGGTGGGGGGGTCCCAAGTGTGTGATTATGCAACACAGATTGCTCCTCTTCCCTAAAGGTTTCATCTAATTTCTGGAAGAGATGGCCAGTGTGATGGTCCTAAATTAGCCACAGGAGGGAAGAAGGGGGAACTGGGGAGGGAGGGGGCTTTAGTCATCTTGCTCTCACTGTGGTTTAATTTTAGCATATTTCCCTGGGGTGGCCCTCCTTTCCAGCCTCTACTTAGTCTTAGGTGAGTCTTAGGAAAAGGAAGAAGGTGGGGGGTTGCTGACTGGAAGACACTGCCCTATCCCAGGCCGGGAAGGAGACAGAACATTGGCGTCTGTATCCAGCTGCTGTCAGGTGGGGTCCTCTGGACTTGGAATCCCAGGAAAGGATTTCGTAAGAGGATGGAGTTTTCCAGAAGGAGGATGGCTTGGACTCATTGGAGGGTTTTTCTGTCTTTGACAGGTGCAGGAGTGCAGAGAGATGGGCTCCAAGGGGTCAGGCACCGAGGATTCTAGAACAGGATGCAGTCGGCCTCATGGTGGCCCAGACGTGCTTGCACTCTGTGTCTTCTTGTGGGATTGTGCCCAAAAGCAGGAGCTTCTAGGGCACGTGCTGGGGGCAGCAGGGGACAGGGAGGCCCTCTTAGCCTTGGCCTATGCTTTAAGACAGTCTGTGCAGCTTTTGGCTTTAGTCAAAGACCGACTGCCTTGCTGAAAGGGAGGCAGCTTGGCTCATCGGTTAGGTTGTGCCTCTGGCTTCTGTCTCCATCGGACCCTCCACCAGGCGTGCTTTGATTTGTTCCTTGAAGTAGCCCTATCGGCCGTCTGGTTTTCCCGGTTTCCCCCTGGTAGACCCCGTGTCTTTTCCTCCCAGCCTCTTGGGGTTCAAAGTCCTTTGGCTTCAGCCCTTCTTTGAGAGACACGGGAAGTACGGAGCCCCCTACTTCTCCGCCATATTGGCTCCTCTGGCGTCTGCCTTCACTGGGAGTGAACGTTGGGTTCAAACATGGAGGGTCCAGCCACGTGGGACCCACACACACCTTCCCGATCCTGCTAGCAGCAGCTTTGGGGACCCTGGGTCCCATGGAGTCCTGGGGGCACAGAGACTGAGGGATTAGCTTGCGTGGTGGCCCCTGCCCTTTGGCTTCTCTGAGCCTCCCAGCCCCTCACTCCTCGTCCTGGGCTTCCTGCTGCTGAAGACGAAGAAAGCCTTGACAAGCAGAGATGTTGGTATGAGAGTCGGGTTGCACGAAGGCACCTGCGGTGGGCATATGCCACTCTCGTTGGTCCTCTGCCATCGGGACCCCCCCCCCCCCATGTCTGCCAAAGCTAGCTTTTGAGGCTTGGAGCCAGGCAGCCCCAGTGGACAATCAGAAAACTCACTTTCCCGGGTTCCCTCGCCGTCAGGACACAGGCTTGGGACCAACCAAACACGCCCATCCTGGACCTTGACTGGGAGTGACTACCAAGGGCAGCAGCAACAGTGGCTCCTGCCCTTGACTTCGGGTGAGGGCCGGGCGTTGGGAGGTGGGGCTTCTGGTAGCGGCATCTGGGAAGCACACAGAGAGGAGCGTGGTGGTGGAGAGGGGCGGAGGGCAGTGGGAGCGGTCCAGGGGTGGAAGGTGAGAGCCTGTGTTTGCTGCAGTGAAATGCCTAGGAAGGCCTCTCTAGGGACCCAGACGTGTGCCCGCCGTGTGCCGGCCCGGGAGGCGTGGCTGCACTTGCTGTAGGACGAGTGGATTGATAGGTGGTGACTTCTTCGATTTTAAGGGAAGTACGGCAGGAAAGAGATGAGCGCTGATGCCCGGTGTGCTGCAGGATGAGCCCCCCTCCCCCCCAAAAGTCAGACAGACATCATGTAATTCTGCTGCAGAAAGCCTTTTCTAGCAGCCGCTGGTTCTCTGAGATCCCCGAAGGCCAGGTCCGGAAGTGAATGCAAGGGGCATTCTCCAGTGGGCCACAATCTCATGACCAACGCTCAGGGGGTCCCCTCCTGCTCCTTTGATGCTCTTCCAATGTAGCGTCCCTCCTGGACATAGGGGATCAGTTCCTCCATGGTGTGGGTGGGTGGGGAGTAGGGTCTGGGTCTTAGCCTACTCTGGGTCTCTGGCCAATATGCAAAGACAGACTAAGGCTTCTCATTGTTTTTGGGATAAAATGCAAATTGTATATGACCCATGTGACCTTGTAGGTTTGGCTGCCACCCACTTCTCCAGCCTCGAGTCTGGCCACAACTTGCTTTCTCTCTTTAAGCTGTGCTGGCTTTTCTTGAGGGCCTTTCTTGTGGTTTAACCAGCATAGAGCAGAACAGGTCTATCACCTCCTTTGGTGTGGAGGTTATACACCTATTAATGCAGCCTCGAGCACTAACTTATTTTTGGTAGCTTGTTCACGGCAGCTACCTACCCGTCCTTATAGACTTCTAATTTCCCTGGAGCTGTCCCCTGCTTCATAGGCTATAAATTCAGGACTGCTCAAGTGCAGCTGGGTTCTGGAAACCGATAGGTCTGGCCTCATGGCTGGCCCTTCTCTCAGGCCCTTTGTGGCCTCTCAAACGCAAAGCCACTATTCTGTGCTTCTTGTGGTTCACTCTAGCTTTCCTTGTGAATATAATTGAAATTTCACAGTCGTCAGTTTTTGAAATGATTTTCTGAGCATTGGAAGCTGGTGGGAGTCGCAGGATGTTTTCAGAATATTCCCCTCAAAGCTTCTTGCAGAAGCGAGTCTGCTCTCTTCCTACCTTCCCACAAGCATTTACTAAGCCCCTACTGTGTGTGGGGCCCTGGGCTCAGTGCCCGGATGGAGAAGACCAGAGGAGGATGGAGCAGGATCCCCGCCCCCCATCCCGTCCCCACCTTCCCTCAGTCCAGTGGGGAGGCTCTGCTCAGACTAGCTCGCTTGCTTGCATCTAAAAGCAAAGGCGGCTGTGACAAATGACAGGGGGAGTGTCAGAGAGCGGTGGGAGAACTGAGGCAGGAGGGGCCTGGGAGAGATGTGGGGTGCTCCACTGCCTTGAGTTTTTCCATCTGGAAACCATTGCTCTGAGTTTCTAGGCTACAAATGTGGAGATGTTTTGAAGGGACTGGGGAAGGTTACAGAGTCTTCCTGCCTGGAGATGAGGGATGGCTGTGATGACCTTTTCTGTGATTTTAGTCTAGTCACTGCCTTCTTTTTTTTTTTTTTAAAATGTTTTATTTATTTTTAGGAGAGAGAGAGAGAGACAGCGTGAGCAGGGGAGGGTCAGGGAGAGAGGGAGTCACAGACTGAAGCAGGCTCCAGGCTCTGAACTGGCAGTCAGCACAGAGCCCGACGCGGGGCTCGAACCCACGAACCGCGAGATCATGACCCAAGCGAAAGTCGGACGCTTAACCGACTAAGCCACCCAGGCGCCCCTAGTCACTGCCTTCTTATTTAGATCCCGTCCTCGCTGGCTTCTCCTTGTGAGGATGCCCGTGCCGGTGCTGGTTCCCCGCCTGGAATGGCCATGCTTTCCTGCTGCCTTCCGCATCCCTCCAAAGCGCTGCGGTCCCAGGAAGCCTTCCTCGATGATTCCAGCATGGGGGGAATGCCCCTTCCTGGTGCTCTGGATGCCATGAAGGGCAGCTGACACTTTGGCCCTGCCTTGGGGGACCCAGAATCCTTTTGTTCTGGGCTCTCATCTCCGTGAGCATCCTGCCCGGCCAGGCGCTAGTCTTTTCCAGCACCAGTGATGTGGACTGAAGGGCATCAGAGCGTGCTGGTTAAAAGCAAGTGTGTGGGGTGCCTGGGTGGTTCAGTCGGTTAAGTATCCGACTTCAGCTCAGGTCACGATCTCACCATTTGTGAGTTCAAGTCCCACATCAGGCCCTGTGCTGATGGCTCAGAGCCTGGAGCCTGCTTTGGATTCTGTCTGTCTGTCTCTCTCGGCTCCTCCCCTGATCGCACTCTGTCTCTCTCTCTCAAAAATAAACATTAAAATAAAAAAAGTAAGTGTGCAAAAATAGTGACTGCAGAGGAGAAAGCAAGTGATCAGTGCTAACATCACCAGTAAGGCTAGGTTGATAGTATGTACCCCTAGTATGGTGCAAGGTTCCCCAAATCCATAACCTCAGACTAGTTGTGAGGAAACACCAGACAAGTCCAAACTGGGGAACATTCTATAAAATATCCATTACTCTCTCGAAGTGCCAGGGTCATGAAAGACAAGGAAAGACCAAGAAGTGGTCACAGACTGGAGGAGACTCAGGAGACGGAATGAGTAAATGGGACACTGGGTGCTGGGCTGGGTTCTGGGACAGAGGAAGTGCATTCAGGGAAAAACTGGGGGAATCCAAGTAATGTCTGTAGTTTCATTAATACTGTTGTACCAACATTCATTTTTAATTTTTTAAGTTTATATATTGTGAGAGATGGAGAGAGAGCAGGGGAGGGGCAGAGAGAGAAGGAGAGAGGGAGAATCCCAAGCGGGCTCCACACTGTCAGCACGGAGCCCGATGTGGGGCTTGAACCCACAAACCATGAGATCATGACCTGAGTGGAAAGCCAGAGTTGGACACTTAACCGACTAAGCCACCCTGGCGCCCCAATTTTAAATTTTGATCAATATACCGCGGTTAAGGGAGACGTCAGCGCCAGTAGGGTTGGGTGGAGGGCATACGGGGACTCTCTGCATCATGTTTGCAACTCTTCCATGAATCGAAAATTATTTAAAAATAAAACGCTAAAAAAAGAGGCAAAAGAGGCAAAAAGAGGAAACGGAACACATGGACTCGGATCTGCCTCCTCTTGCTTCCTGGCTGCTTGACTTGGGACATCTGACATAAGTCTATGAGCCTCAGTTTCTCCATTTGGAAAGCAAGGTGAGTTACAGTGCCTACCTGAGGGACGATCGGAAGGGCTAAATGAGATAATCATGAGAGGCACACCCGGAAAGTGCCTGGCACACAGGAAGCGATCAATGGGGTGTAGCTATGATTATTGTTTTTGATGAAGAAGGATGCCCAACTTCTAAAAGCTGGGAGAGGATGCTGGCTGACAGAATTCAATAAGATTTGAGTGATCCGATGTGACTTAGTTAAGTAAATATCTACAGATCTCCTCTGCCCACAAGGCATATCCTGGGGGTTGTAGGGAGAAATCAGACCCAGTCCTTGCCCTGGGTGCCAGTCCGATAAGAGGGTGGGGAGACTGACCTAGATGCAGGTCACATAGTGGGACACACAGTTAGAAGGAGCATAGTTGCTTCAAGGTCAGAGGCAGGAGCTCTGTCAGATTCTAGGATTGGCTGGGGAAAAGCTTCACGGATGTGCTAACACTTGAACGGGGTCTTGATATGTGGATAGGAAGTTTCTAGGTACACCTAGAAACCTTAGTAGCCCTACAAAGCACTTTATAGGTGCCTATAGATGTTGTACTTGACGCTTTGCCCATGATTTCAAATTCTCTCCACAGCCCTGCTGGGAGGCGGTTTTTAGTACCGATTTATAGTTGAGGCAACAGAGGCTGGGAGAGGGAGTGAAGTTTCTCAAGGTTATTAGATTCCAGCCGGTGTGTCCGACTCCAAAGCTGCCTGCCATGATGCAGTGACCGAGGCAACGCATGCTGAAGGAACCCGTGTCCAGGTGTGGCACAGGAGAACAGGCGTGGCCCGGGTGTGGTCTGATGTCGTCTGTCAGGGGCGGAGGAGGCTGAGGAGGGAGACGGGTTGGCAAGATGGGCCGGCAGCCCCCAGAAGACCATGTGGCTACTCGCAGGGCTTTGGACTCTCTCCTATACGGTGCGGAAGCCACAGAACGGCTTACCCAGGGTGTAAAGCGGTCAGCAATGTGTCTTCGGCAGCTTGCCCTGGCTTCAGTGTGGGGTGTAATAGGAAGCAGAGTAGAGGCAGGGAGCCAGGGGAGGAAGGGCTGAGAGCAGATGGAGAGGGGCAGATGACAAGAGAGTAGCATCTTGAAAGGCTAACTTCAGTGAAATGAAGGAAAGTGAGAACATGTGGCTTTACAAAGACACGGGGGTCTTAACAGACCGTGAGCTTCCCATGAGCCAACCGAGCCACAGCGTGGCTGCCGCAGGGCTAACAGACCCGGCTGCGGGAATAGAGGAGCAGGGGGTGCTGGGCCCACCTCTCCTCACAGCTGCGGGCAGCCCTTGGGCCCAGGGCTCTGGCTGAGGTCCTGATGCTCCACTCGAGAGGGAACAGAGACACCCCAGGTCTGTTTAATACGGCGACGGCATCCCAGATCACATCCAACGAGGGGCCGTCGAAGGACCTAAGGGTGTTTAAACCAGAGGAGAAACAATTCAGCAGAAAACAGAGCAAATATGTCTGTGAGCTCCAGAGGACCAGGGACGGGACATTACGGGGGCTCGGTTTTGGATGTCCTCTCTTCCTTTCTGCTCCATGCTTCTTTCTCCGAAGCCAGGATTTCGTTGCTTCTCTGGTCCCCGGGGTGCATGGAAACGGCCCGTGGTACAGTTTCTATCCCCAGGCACCCGACACTTAATCTCTTCCTTCCTCTCTCCCCACCCCCAACACCAGTTTCCCACCCTTTGCAGCGAAGGGACTCTGATTGGTCCAGGTCAGACCAGACGCCTACCCCTTGTCCAATCACCAGTGGCCATAGGGGCGGAGCCATAGTACTCGTCGCTCCAAGAGGTGGAGGGAGAAGGAGGTGGGCGGAAATAGGCTGCCCCGCAGAGAACCCGAAGGTGTGGCTCGGCTAACCTATTTGAACCCTTCTGGGCTGTTCCCAAGTTCACTGAAGCTTGTTTACCAATCTGAAGCGATTTTGGAGGGAGGGTCTGAAAGCAGTGTGTGTCTATTCCTCGATGATTTGTTCTGCCCA
The DNA here is from genome assembly GCF_003009895.1 of Hyaena hyaena. Classification (NCBI taxonomy): domain Eukaryota; kingdom Metazoa; phylum Chordata; class Mammalia; order Carnivora; family Hyaenidae; genus Hyaena; species Hyaena hyaena. Next base: position 1,730,394 of record NW_024080874.1, read on the forward strand.
GAGCTGTTGAGACGCCTCCTCTTATTCCGGACCAACCTTAGACCCCGTTTTCCAATCGTCTTATTTCCCAGGAGTGGTGGCGTTTCCGATGTGGGAACACCAAGAAGCTGTCCGGCAAGGGCCTGGGGCTCAGTGTGTGGGGAGATGCCCCAGCTGCTGGCTCTGTGGCTCCTGTGGCCCTGGGGTTTCCAGGGTGTGGGGTTGTGGAGCTAATTGACTATAAAGAGTGGGCTTGAAATTGGAATGTTCTGGGCCTTCAGGTCCCTGGTTGCAGCATCTGATGCTCATTAAAGTGCAGGTAGATGAATTGGTTCTGTGGATGCTGACTGTGCCGGCTCAGGGAGCGGTGGCAGCTGGCCTTCCCTCTAGGTGATGTGCTGACAGCGCACCGGCCCGAGTTGCTGGGTGAGGCACGGGTGTGGCCTCGGTCAGCGGGCGGAATCTCAGTCAGTCAGTCTGTCTGCCTGCCTGTCTCTCTCTCACAAATACAATCCTGGGAACTAGGAAGAGGCCAAGGGCGATCCCGGTTCTTGACCCTGTCCAGCTCCTAACTAGCTGTGTGACTTTGGGCAACCCAGGCTCTCTGGGCTTCAGTTTCTGTAATGTGAGCAGTCAGGTAGGGGGATTCGAGAACCTTCTTAGGTGAGGGACCTCCACTAGATGTTGATGCCAAATGTTGGACCAGTCCTGGGCGGGAAGTCCTAAAACCTGAACCCCCTGGACTGCCCCAGCCTGTGGGTACGAACACAGCCACGGTCCAATTAGTCCTTGGTGGTAAGAGCCGCTGACTCTCTCTGCCTCTTGAGAGGTCTCCTCTTCCCCTCGGGAATCTTCCCTCATTATGTGAGGCTGCCCATGGTAGCTGGTTCTCATACCCATGCCTCTTCAACTCTCCTTCCTCAGGAAGCCCTCTGCTTGCCATTTGAAGGTGGTAACTGGCCAATGCTACTGACGCTGAAGACCTTCAGAGAGAAGGCCACCTCCCAGGCATTCTACCTGGTATAGACGGCTCGATTCTGCCCTCCCATTGCTTCCCGTCTCCCTGACGCCGCCGCAGGAAGCCAGAGCTGAGGTGGAGAAAGTCCCTCCCCTCTTCCTCACCATGTCCCACCTGGCCATGGGGGCACCAAAGCAGCCCAGCCTCGACCCACGGTCCCACACAATCAACCTTAGTGAAAACAGCTCCTTCATCTTTTGGGCTGAGCCCGTCTCCACTGGCTCAGCGTCAGTCCATCAGGCTGAGCAGGGCGACAGGTGCCCCTTACTCCATCCCCTACTGTCCTCATTTCATGCTTCTGTCCTAGTCTGGAAAACACCAGAAGCTCCCAAGCATATCATCCTATGGGGGGAAGGGAGGAAGTCGCCTGAAGTGCCCCACTTGCTGGAAGCTTCCAGTATCCTGCTCCAGGCTCGTTACTGCCAGTTCTCCATTGGATTTCTGTTGGAGTGTTTACGTCAATCAAAATTAACCAACGTTTATCGAGTACTTATTGTGTCGCCGGCATTGGGGAAATTACTCTTTTCTTTAAAAAAAGTTTCCTGCTTTCTGGTTTTTTTTTTTCCTCCCTCCCAGTCTTCTCAGCCTTCTGGAAGGGATGCCTTGAATTATTCAACCTGCAGTACAGATCTCTGGAGAACATCGCCTCGCGGCTACTTTAATCACTAGAAAGGTTCAGAGTCAGTTATAATCAAGCCTGAGTCAACGTGGAAATGCTCATCTCTGGCTTGAAAACAAGATCAAAAGGAAGACCCAGGAGGAGATAAAATCTGAGAGGAGAAATGGATAGTGGTTTCCAGAGGCTCCTAGGTCCTTCTCCTATTTCCAAAGGGGGTCGCAGACCAGAAGCCCCAGCTGAACAGAGTCACCCAGTCACCCCGGGGAGGTGACGCTGCATATGTGGGCAGGGCTGTTTCTATTGGATGCTAATGTGGGCTTAGCATCAGGCAAGGATTGAGGGTAGAGGGAGGCTGGCTGGAGAAACCATCAAGGTGGGAAAGTGCCCTTGGGGAGGTGGGAGCGGGCCCACTAGCATTGTGTTAGGGAAAGGGTGGTTCTGTCCTCATTTGGGGAATCCTGTCTGAGTCCTGGGAAGGTGGAGCTGGAGGTCTGCCAATAGAAACAAGGAGGTGTTTTTAGGGTGCAGCGTGTACCATCGAAGTCAGGCCGCATGGCACAGAAGGGTGGAGGGCAGTTGGGCTCAGCTCCATATGGGGGCTTCAGAGAGCACAGAGCAGCCCTGCTGTGCTGAAGGTCCAGGCTGTCTCGCTGATGGCTTGATGGCGGCAGGGCCACCACCTGCAGCAGTAACGGAGCACTAAGGCACCGAGGTGGGGGTCCCGTCTCCCCAGACTGACTATGACAGTCCTCCCTGAGGCTGGGTCAGCACTGAGGGCCAGACACGGTGCCCCTCCCCCCCCACCCAGGGAAGAAGGATGCGTATTGTCTACATTAAGGACTTCAGGAGGCCACATCTAGGGTCTGTGAGCCTGTTCTTTCTTGTCTTTGCTATCCCTGCGGGAGCTAGGAGGGAGCACTACGGAGGACTTTTCCAAAATGGGAGGAGGTCCGATTCTCCGCCTGGATCTCTCCTCCACCTTCAGCAGCTGGGTGGCCCTAACAAGGACCTACCACCCTCTTAATGCCTCAGTTTCTTCGGCTGTAAAATGGATAGAAGGTTGTGGTAAGGGTTAACTAAGTTACTGCGTGCAAAGCACTTGGCACGGTGCCTGGCTCACAGGAAAACACTCAGCGAACAAGCTCTTCATGGTCAGTTGTGTCTCTGTGTCCTCTTAGACGCTAGAAGTCCTGCAACAGCGGACAGGGCCACAGACACACGGCTCGTTGCTGTCATCGTAAACTCCTTTGTACCCTCCAGGCTTAGGGGGACTAGGCGATACCGGTTAATTTTTTTTTTCTTTTGTGGAGTAGTGAAGCCATGCAAATGGATGGGACTCGCCTTCAGCATTCCCCGGTTTCAGTAGAATCAGCAAAAAGCCGATTACATCCTATTATAAACATGCACCAAAAAAAATGAACAATACAGAAGAGTATGGGATTTCCCCACTGGACCTACCGCTATGTCTGTGTATATCACACACAGACACACACACACACACACACACACACACACGTCTGTTATCCTTCCCTCCCTCCCTTTCTCTGTCTCCCCGCGCTCCTCTTCTTTCAGAGGGGGAATCTTATCACACATGAGTTATTGATATTTGCTTAGTAGTCTGCTTTTTTTTCTCCCTCTCATTATTGTGTCAGGCACATCTCCCTATGTCAGTGCATATGTGTCTATTAAAATCCTCCTGGCTTGTCACAGACTGCAGTTCCCAAAGATTTAGGGAGGGAATGGGAACAAAAGAGATTCTAATAGCCCCAAGGGAGAATCTAAGAAAGGAGACACTTTTACAGAAGACTTAAAAAAATGATCTCCCTTGGGGTGCGCCTGGGTGGCTCAGGTGGTTAAGCATCCAACCCACTCTTGATCTTGGCTCAGGTCATCATCTCGGAGTTCGTGGGTTTGAGCCCCATGGTGGACTCTGTGCTGACAGTGTAGAACCTGCTGGGGATTCTCTCTCTCCTCTCTCTCTCTCTCTGCCCCTACCCTGCTTTCTCTTTCTCTCAAAATAAATAAATAAACCTAAAAAATTAAAAAAAAAATCTCCCTTAGTTAAAATATTAGTATATTTGGGGTGGCTGGGTGGCTCAGTCGGCTAACCATCCGACTTCAGCTCAGGTCATGATCTTGCAGTTCACGAGTTCAAGCCCCACGTCGGGCTCTGTGCTGACAGCTCAGAGCCTGGAGCCTGTTTCAGATTCTGTGTCTCCCTCCCTCTCTGCCCCTCCCCTGCTCAGGCTCTGTCTCTCTCTCTCTCAAAAATAAATAAACATGACAAAAAATTTAAGAAACAGTATATTTTAAAGAAAAAAAAACAGCTTGAAAGAAAACATGCTTTATAATCGCACTACCCAGTTATAGTCATTGTTAACATTTTGGCATAGTTCTTTGTGGTATTTTTCCCCGAAGTCCACAGTTGTGTGTGTTTAAATAAAATTAGAATCAGACTGTAACCTAGAAACTATGTTTCCTGTTTAATATTATCTCACAGATCTTTTCTTCCATGGCTATATATCTTATGAGCCTAAATATATGGTAGCCAAGAACAGAACACCCACTTTTCCCCAAATGGAAGTTTCAATAAAAAGTTTTGAGGTCAACTTGAATATACAAATATTTAGAGAAATCATCAAATGCTGACTCATAATGCTTAATTTATAAATTTAGTTACGTATTGATGTTTAAAACCTTATAACACAAAATAGCTTCTATTTAGAAAGATTACTTTTTTTCCCACTTTTACATTTGATACTGGCCTTCTAGTATCTTTGACGTTTGTGCTTTAATCATCCCCAGAGCTGCTGTGTGAATTACTCAGCATAGCTGTCTAGAGCACATCTTTTCCATTTCTTGTCTAACTTGTTTGCAATTGAGATGCAGCTCTTTTAAAATCTGTGTGCAACGTTGTCTCTGGAAATTGTATTCCAAGTCACAAATACCTATTCACAGAACATTAGGATAGTCTTTATTTGTCCCATAAGTGTGTACTAGTGATCTCTACAACATAACTACTTACTGTATTGCTTTTAAAAGTGATCTGGAAAAGCTTGTTTACAATCACAGCCAACACTTGCAACTGTGAGGTCATAACCCTCAGCATAATTACTAGATCCTTGTTAAATTTTTCTGCATCCTTTTTGCCAATTCCGGCAGGTGACCTCTTTAAACATCCCAAACTAGCATTGATTGAGGTCAGGGAGGGCTAATGTGATTTCCCCAAACAGTACTTTGTTGTTTAAAATGGAGTAAGTAAGAGAGAGTGCACTTAATGGGAGACTCTTTCTAAGAACTTGAATTTAAAGAGGCTTCTTTGCTTCTAACGGATAATTGTGGGGAAAATCCTCAAGATTAATGGAAGCATGGTTTTCCATCTTTTGGCCTAATTTATTTAACCATTCCTCTATTGTTGGACAGTTCAATTATTTCCACTTTTTTTTTTTTTTTTTTTTTGCTATTATAAATAACAAGCCACATTCTTGTACTTATATCTCTGAGCACATTACAGATTATTTCCTTGGGACAAATTCCTACAGGGTCAAATGGTGTAGATGTTTTTAAGGCTCCTGACGCATTATGTCAAATTACTCTTCAAAAAGTTTGTGTCAGTTTATAATCCCATTAGCAGTGAGTGGAGGTGGGCACTTACTAATAAACGCGCAACATTTCTGGAATTGATGGGAAAAATACTTCCCCATAAATCCACTGAGCATTTCATAGATTCATAATTTGTTGGAGCTGTAGGAGTTCTTAGAACTCACCTAGTCCAGCTCATTTCCCAGTGGACTTGCATACCTCTTTCAATGAGAAACTCCCTACCCCAAAAGAAGCCCCTGTCAGGATTGAATGGTTTCGGTGCTAGCTCTCCTTTATGTCAGCCTGCATCTGCCTTCTCCCAAATTGCACAGCTAAGCAGATATTTCTAGTGCTTTCCATTATGCACCTGGCCCGCGTTAGTCACAACTACTCCCCGGAATCAGGGGAAAGGGAAATTGAGTGTAATGAGTGCCAACTCTGATGCCAGGCACTGCGCCAGGTACAACTCCATGAAGCTGAAGCTCTTGTTTCATATTTTAAAGATAGAGAGACTGAGGCTCAGAGAGCTTGAGCAACTTGTCCAAACTCACACAGCTGGTGCATTGAGGTGCTGGGATCAAACCTGGGCCGGCCTGGCTTTCTAAAGCTCCTCACTGCCTTCCTTGGGTCTTCTTTTCTGGAGCTGCTTCAGACAAGTCTGCCCTGCAGGGTGGAGGCCCCCGCTGCGTCTGGATACCTCCCAGAGCCATTGGGATGGCCGTCATTTCTAACCTTCTGCCCTGTTTTCTTACCCGCAGGGCCTTGGTGGACATCTAGACCGGGGTGACGAGCCCTGTCTTTGGAGATTAATGGGTATGAGTTAGAATCTTTGTTCTGCTGCCTTTTAGCTATATGGTAAATCTATGAGCCTCAGTTTCCTCCCTTGTAAAATGGGAAAATACCTACCCTCAAGGTCGTTGTGAAAAATCTCTGAGATATTTACGTGAAACAGTTGACACAGTGCCTGGCTTGTCCTCGCCCTTTGAGGGCTTTATGCGCCTGTCATCAGCAGGTGGGGGGGAAACGAACAGACCATGGCCTCTGGGGGAAGATGAGGGAGGTGTCATGGTGCCAGTCATCACGTGGGCCCGAAGACGGGCCCCGTGGAGACGGAATCTGCAAGCCTCTGGACACTTGCTGGCCATGTCATTTGGTTGGACAGAGAGGCCTCTGTGAGATCTTGCCTATCTTTGGTTTGAAGGAACTGCTACTTTGGGTCTAATTCTAGCCAAGATGGGTAGAATTAGGAAGTGGAAGAGACTTTGGGAAAACCCTCCTGGACGGGGTGAGGGGGGAAAGGTCAGCCTTTCTGGGCTTAGGCAGGCTCTTGTCAGAGAGCGTCGAGCCAAGTCACTCTTGAACCCAAGGCCCGAAGCACAGAGTGGGGAGATAAGTCCAGTGAGAAGGTGGCGCTCGGGAATGGGATTCTGAGCACATTGTGGGGGATAGTCTCATGGTGTCGCAAGAGACAGTGGGTGCCCACGGCAAGCAGGCCTGGGCATGTCTGTTTCTTGCTGCTGCTCACTCGTGGGCATTGCTCAGTAGACCGCGGCTACAGCAGTCCTCACCACGCCCGGCTTCTCCGGGCCTCTCTAGATCGCTTTCCTGAGAACACAGCTGGAGTGGTGAATGGACAGTGAGATCCAGGGATAATCCTACAGCTCACTGGCTCCTAATCTGCTCCCGCTGGCTGCTCAATGCTACTAATGCCTTCTCCCGTGCCCCTCCAAGCGGGCGCTGGTGCAGGTGTACATGGGGCCCACTCGTGTAGAGGAGGCATGGGGTGATGGCCCCGGCTGCCTCGGGAAGCTTACCACTAATCTTCCTGGGGAGAACCGGCGCTGGGGTGGCTGGCTTCAGGCTGAGGCATTTTTCACACGAGGCACAAGCAGGAGGAATAATAGAGAGAAGGGCTTTCCTCTTCTCTTCCCAGGGTGACCCTTCACAGAGGGTTTGCACCTCACGTTTGGAAACAAGGAAAATGTCAATGTCCAGCCTGTCCCCCAAGCTTGTGAACTCTGCAGACGCCTATCCTTTCCCTCCATGTCCCCAATGGATTCTGTGCCCTGTGTCCATCTCTTCTCTCTCGTCCCCACCTCCTGCCCCAAGCCACCTAGTAGAAGGAGGGGGAGCAGGCGTCTGTATCAGATTACTTGGTTCCCATGTATCACTTCTGTGGTCCTGCAGATCGCGGCCTCCCTTCTCTGCTGACCCCCCGGTTTGCTCAGGGCCCTCCCAAGCCCAGGGAAGGGGGAACCAGGCTACCCAAGCTACCTGACTCGATTCTTTATCGGCAGCTCACAGGACGTTTCTTCACTTTGCCCATATTGACTCTGGAGTCTGGGGGATGGTTTCCATCTGTGGATCCAGTAGGATCTCAGGGATGCAGTCCAGATGCTCAGATTAAGGAAAGTCAGTATCAATTAAGGTGCCTCTCTCCTCGGGCTCCTACTCTGTGGCTTCGCTTTTGGGGCTGGGTTGGGCGACTTCCAGCCCCAGAAGCCTTGGGTGCTGTGGACATGACCCCGAATGGCTGCATGCCACCTGCCCCGAGGCCTGAGCCATGTCCTCACTGATGACTCTGCAGCCAGGAGTCCCTTCCTTGAGCCATAATGCCACCTCCGTCCTGCCTTCCTCCCCAGTTAACTTCAGCAGCAGCGAGGGTTCAGGGGGTCCCTCTGGCTTCCTGTGCCGCCTGATGGTCCATGGCAACTTCTCATCGCAGAAAGCCTCCCTTCTCTCTCGCTCCAGCCGAGGCCATTCCGCCAGTCTTCGTCCTCAACACGAGGAGGCAGAGGGTCTCTCCTGCCCTTATGATGTGCTTTCAGAAATTTAACTTCCGAATGTCTGCCACTTCCCACAGGAAAGGAATACCCGCCCGGGTGCTGGGAAACAGGTGCCATGGCTAAGGCAGCAGTGGGCTTTTCACCCCTGGGTGAGCTCTGGTTCAGGGTTCGAGAGCGTCTCTTGTTTCCATCAACTCTCAACCTCAGGGACCGACTCCCGTTATATCTGGACGCCTGGTGGGAATCCCCTTTCCTAGGATTAATGCCGCCCTCCTTCAAGGATATCTGTAGCTTTCATTGCTTTCTGGATACTGCTGTGGACCTAGCACTCCTCTTTCTGGAGTCTTTTTCTAGACTCTTTCGGGAATCTTCCCACCTTGCTGGAAAGAGGAGCCCTAATTAATATCGACTGCCATTAATCTGAGCCTCTGGCCTGCATTTCTGTCTCAGTGCTGTGCAGAGGTCGCTCTGGGATACTTCCTCCTCCCCTTCACCAGGGCCAGCACGTTGACACCCTGTAAAACATTTACCTTCTTTCAGTTTTGAGCTCACATGACTCTCTAAACTGTCCTGCCTCCACTTTAACTGTCCCCACTGTCCACATAGCCTCTGACTCCAAATCTCTGAGTTTGAATTCCTCCATGAAGGACGGTGGCCAGCTCACGGGATGGCTGGCTAACCAATGGATGAGCTGTCTTTGAGTCCGGTGTCACCTTCTTGACCCGTTAGCTGTGGTCAGGTGGTGATGGGGTCATGCGATACAGAACATGGCTGGTTCTACTCAGTAGAGGCTATGGGAGGCTGATAATGATGGATACCTTAAGAAAGGAGCATGGGCTATACATGGTCTCCAAACCCTACCAAACCCATTCAGGGCACATGCTGGGAGCCCATCCCCATCTACTCACAGGGCCCGGGCCTTGACACGTCTGTGCTCCCAAGATAGGAGGGTAAATAGAGCCAGCTTCCCACTCAGAGGGACTCAGAAAGGGACATGAAGGAGTGGTTTTGGGGGGGGACCTTGGACAATGCCATCCCTGCAGACAGGGCCCCTCTGGTAGGTTCGTGGCCGTGACCTTTCAGTGTCTATGCAGAGCACCTGCAGGCTCAATGCCTGATTGAGCCCTGAAAACCAGAGGCGCCTACCAGGCAGCCTAAGCAGCAAAGGCCTGACTTCTAGAATGGAGTTTAAGAAGTTGGCGTTGGGCTGAAGGGCCCATGACCCAGCCAGATCTCCTCCTGCTGGGATGTCTAAGAATGGAGACATCTGGCATAAGGCAGAAGGGTTCCCTTTCACTCTCCTCGCTTTCTGTCTGCCACTTGCTCACACAGACCCCAGCCCTTAGGACAGTTGAATGGGAACTCCAGGTTGGTTGGTGGAAGGGGACACGCCCACCTTTCCTTGTCCCAGGCGTGGCTTCTGCTCTAGAACTCACATGGGTGTCGGCACGGTCTTTACATTCCTGAGATATTCTCGGAGTGTGACCAGTGTGCACAGTGGAGAAAGCTTTGGTCTAAGAAAAAGGATGTAGGTCCCAGTCCCAGGTCTTCCAGCTTGCTGTGTGATCTTGGGCAAGTCTCTTCCCTTCACTGGGCCTCAACTTTCCCGTCTGCGTAATGAGAGGATTGGATGAGATCATCTGTAAGACCCTGGCTAGCTCTCACATCATCCTCATCCTCATGTGTTTTACCTGCCTGATCTCGTTAGATCCTATCATTGTTTGTCTAACTTCTTCAGAGGAAGAAATGAAGGCTCAGAGAGGTTAGGTAACATACCCAGGATCACACAGCCAGGAAATGGTGGGGCCTCTCTACTCCCAGAGACTTTGTGGGCCCTTCCAGAGGACAGGAACGGTGGATGTGGCACCTCTCATTTTTGAAGGCATTGACAGCCTTTGGGGCTGCTCGCCCCGGGCCCCAGCGCTGTCCCTGCCATGTACAGTGGGATGGAGCCAGCATGTTCAAGAGGACTCGGTAGGTTCTGAATCATCTCCCCCTGTCATAAGGTAATGGGTGGTCCGCAGCCCTGACAGCCAGACATCACTCTGTCCCTGGCCTACGTTTATGTTCTTTAAGCACCCAAACTGGATCACATCCTGTTTCCTTCATGGGGAGGCCCCGCGACCCAGGAGCTGCAGTCAGATCAGTATTTTTCAGGCAGCACCTTCCTCATAATGCCTCCAACATACGAAATGGCCCTTTCGCCGCATGCAGGCGCCAGGGATTTTTTTTCTTAAATTAAGAATTTGATACATTCCTTCGGTTCCCCTCCAGGGGTTACAGAGAGCAGGGAAAGTGATGCCTTGAGCTAATGTGCAGGTGTGGTTATGCATTTTGAAGGAGGTCTTGACAATCTCCAGGAAAAAAAAATGTCCCCAAATGACCCTCCGTTCTTGGTGAGAAATGCTGGCTTGTGTAAGTGCTGAAGGGCCTCATGTCCCCTGGATAGCCAAGGCCTGTATGTTTGAGAGTCAATGACAAAGTGCAAGGGTGTGTGTGTGTGTGTGTGTGTGTGTGTGTGTGTGTGTGTTGAGTGGCGCAGGGACACTGGGGCGCAGGGACTGATCTATTCCGAGTGAGTGCTCTCAGATGAAGGAGCACTGGGGTCTCGTTTGCAGAGTGACCTTGGAGCTCCCCTCACAGGGCTGTTGTGAGCCCTTATCCATGGCTTACATACAAAGGGCCTGGCACACTATCATCTGCAGGCTCTCCTTGCTGGGGAAACAATGCCCTAGTTTGGTGAGGGCAAATGTCCATGGAGGGTGGAGAGGGGACAGATCTTAAGGAGGGAGGATGATGAGAAGTCAAAGAAATGGGTGTTTTGTCCTGGCTTGGCAAATTACTTGGCCTCTCTGAGCCTCAGTTTCTTCATCTGAAAAATGGGATAATGACAATACATACATCATAGCTTGTTGGGAGGATTAATTGGGTGCGAATCAAAGGGTATTGCATGTGGCAAAATATTATTAATTTTTTATCATACATGAGGTTTTCTTGAAGCTGTATATGTTTATTTAAATTTATAGATACTTAAGTTAATAGACTTTATTTTTAGAGAAGTTTTAGGTTTACGGGCAAATTGATCAGAAAGCATAGAGATTTCCCATACACCCCCTCCCCAGTGTTCCCTATTTTTACCTCTTGCATTAGTGTCCTACATTTGTTACAGCTGATGAACCAAAGCGGATCCATTATTATTAACGAAAGTCCTTAGTTTACATCAGGGTTCAGTCTTTGGGTTGTACAGTCTGTGAATTTATAATGTATAATACAGTATTATATACAGTAGTTTCACTGCCCTAAAAATCTCTGTACTCTGCTTATTCACCCCTCCATCCATCCCTCCCCCTGAATGCCTGGCAACCACCATCTCCTTGGTTCTGCCCTTTTCCAGAAGGTCAAGGGGTTGGAATCATACAGTAGGTAGACTTTTCAGATTGGCTCCTTTCACTTGGGAATATGCTTTTAAGTTTCCTCCATGTCTTTTCACGGCTTGATAGCTCATTTCTCTTTATCACTGAATAATACTCCATCGCCTGGATGTGCCACGCTTTGCTTATCCATTCACCTGCTCTACCGGAGGACGCCTTGGTGGCTACAAGTATTGGCATTACTAATTTTATAACATCGGGGAGGGGGGGAGGGTGAGTGTCATGGTTTGAGGGCAGGGGCTTTAGAGTCAGACCCAAGGGCTTCAGATTCTTCTGCTGGCTAGATGATCTTAGAAAGTTATTTCATCCCTTCTGCCTTCCTCTTCCACGCACTGAGGCTCTGGAAGGCCAGACCATGGGACTGTGGACATACACTGCGGCGGCTAAACACCAATGGAAAATTCTCGCAGGTAGTGGGACAGGTGGGTAGGCTCCTGGTCGGCAGAGGGCGCTGCCATGCAGGGTAAATTCAGGGACCCCAACCCACCACTTGAACACCAGGCTCCCACAGTCGCTCTCATGGCCCTGGTCCCTGCCAGAAGCAGGAGGTCGAGAGACTGTGGGGACTTCACTCCCTTCACCGCCCTGGCTGGCAGTGGCGGGGTTGCCCCTGATCACATGCTATTGGACAGCGCTTGGTCACATGGCCTCACCTCGCTGCAAAGGAGGCTGGGAAATGTAGTCTGGCCATGCATCAGGCTTCAATTTTCAGTAGAGAAAGGTGGAGAAGAGAGTTTGGTGGGTAGTGGACAGTCTCTGCCTGGTGATAGAACCCATTTCATAGGTTTCAGATGAGGATTAAATGACAAGGTTTGTGTGAAGCCTGTAGCTTAGTGCCCGGTGCATAGTTAGTGCCTAATATGTGTTAGTTCTATGATTATTCACTAGGAACTAAAAGATCAGAGTATTTTCTGAGCCAGGGGCTTTTCCAAGTGCTCTCAAAAAATGAAGAGACATTAAAAAAAAAAACAAAACCTTAAAAATCACTTAGGGCAATTCCCTAAAGTCACTTAGTGGGCCCCTTCACCTCCCCAAGAGCCCCAACCCTGTCTCAGCTTGTCGGTAGGTTGGGGTGCTTCAGGGCTCAGCTCCACCTTCATCAGGGCCACCAGAAGAGGCACGATCAGGGTTGGCAATGAGGACAAAAGAGACAGGGGGACCAGTAGTCCCTACAAGTGTGCGGACGCCTCTGGGTGTGCGCATCTTGGCAGAGTATGCAAGTCCCCACGCATTTCCCGCCTGTTCTCGTGCAAGGTTTCACTCCCAAGCCCAGGATTTCACATCTGCACCTGATCCATTCTATCCTGGCACACTGGTTCCGTGCCCAGGGCACCAGCCTCTCCAGATGGTTTGAACACGGCTCTGGGGTCCTGAGTATGTGCTTTGTCTCCGGCTCCACAGCATCCGTGAAAGTGATGAATTCGCCTCCCTGTCATGTGTGGGCTCAGAGGGCTGTGGAGCAGAGTGTTAGGAGTGCAGGCTTGGGGTCCGTGGACCCAGGTTCAAATTCTGGTTCATTTGTCCATTCTGCCTGTTCTCCCAGGACTTCAGTTTCCCATCTGGGAAATGGGGATGAGAGTATGTTTCTCAGAGAGCCAGTGTGAGGATGAGTAAGATCATGTACAGAAGCCATTGATGAATGGCAGCTAGTGTGAAGTATTTGCGACCCTAGCCAAGAGGGAAAGTTTAGAATACTAAAAAAAAAGTATTATTAATAGTGATACAGACTGGTTAGAAAAAGCCTCTGGAGGACAGAAGTGAACGTCTCTTCCCTGGCTTGTCTTCCCTTCTCCACCCACCCCCGTATACCTCTCCAGAGGTTACACTTCTTGCAGTCATCTTTAATGGACCTCAGGCCCCTGGGTTATGGTCAAGAAGCCTTGTCACACTTTGCCTTATAAACTCCTCACCACCTGGCCCCACCTACCTTTCCTTTTTCACCTTTTGTCGATCCTGTCTCCTCCCCTCCTCTCCCCCACCTCGAGTTCCAGCCACACTGAACTGCTAGTCCAGGTGCCATGTCTTTGCCTGTGCCGTTTGCTCTACGTGAAGTGCCTGTACTCCCTTTCTTTTCACCAAACTTCTACTCACTCTTCAAAACCCAGGCCACACAGCTCTTTCCCTTTGTGAAACCATCTTGGATTCCCCACTTCCCTTATGCTCTGGAATGGTTTGATCTGTATCTCTGGACCCTCACATGGCCAAGGGATGCACCTTGGGTCTCAGCCTCTCCCCCACCCTGGGGCCCAGCATGTGGCCGGTCCCAGAGCGGGTGATCAGGGAGAGTCTTTGAAGGACGAATTTTCTTTTGGCTTACATTTACGAACTATCCAAAACCCTTCTCTGGGGTCCAGCCTTGGGGTTCTAATTTTTCTCTTGTTGAAGGGACAGCTGAGCTAGGGCTGGCCCCAGCCCTGTGGTTCTCTCTAAAGGTGGATTGGTGAATTTAATGAGGTTAATGGCCAGGGAGATATAAAGGGGTTTGCTCTACACAACATGAATGGAGACCCTTTACATGGAGCCTTGGAGAAAGATAATATTGCCATTTCTCCATCCCTTGGTATGTCTCTCTGGGGAGACTCAGCTGGATGGGTTCAGGCTCCTAAGGAAGCCTCTCCGAATGAGACCAGTGCTGTGGTGTGGGTTTGGAAGCAGCATGAGCAGGCACAATGTTCTAGAACCTTCTGGAGAGATCCAGGGGTTCAGCTGCAGCTGAAGTCTCTACAGAAGTTTCTGCAGCTCCTTGGACTCAGAGATGAGGAAAGCCAGGTAGAGACGCGCCAGGTTGGCCTGGGCCCTCAGCTGTGTGCCTCTGCTCTCTCTACCTGTGTCGCCTCGACCACTCTTTGGCCCTGGGACAGATAGCGTGCCTTCTGTCGTGCTCTTCCCTCCCCATGTCATTCCTGCCATTTCTGCACTACCCGACCTGACCCAGCTCATCTTTCAAGGCTCGCTTCAAACTCTATCTTCTCCATGAAGCCTTCCCTGATTCTCCCCGACCTCTCTCTAAGCTAGGGTGAATTTTCCCTCTTTCCATTCCAGGACACTTTTGGTGTTGGTTACTTCATATTTACTTACTTAATTTTTAAGTTGTAAAAGAAATGTCTCCTTGTTTTAAAAGTAAAAAAATAAGGATTTATTTTAAAAACGGAAGAATCTGCTTCTCCCACGTTTCCTACCTCTCCAAACCTGCTTCTCTCTCCAGTAACCCCTGGCAAGGGTTTGGAGTGTTTTCCTTTTTTCATGGCTTTCTTAAGGATTCATACTTGCACACACACATCCACGTGCATGCACACACAGCTTCTGACATGGCTCCCAATGGCCTTCACCTCCTCTATTTCTGCCTTAGTATATTTTCTCCCCCTTGAACATGAGCTGGACCTAGTGACTTGCTTCTCATGAATAGGATACAGCAAAGTTAATAGGATTCACTTCTGTGATAGGTTACAAAACATGCTGACGTCTGCCCTCTTGGTATTTTCTCTCTGGCCCTTTTCATGTGTTTGCTTTCATAGACAAGGGCACCTGGCAGGGAACTGAGGATGGCCCCTGGTCCACCACCAGCGAGGGACTGAGGACCTCTGCCCGAAAGCCCTGGATGAACCGAGTTCTGCCATCAACCACATAAGCGAGCTTGGACACAGAACCTTCCACAGTCAAGCCTTCAGATGACCTCAGCCCCGGTGGATACCTTACCTGCAGCCTTCCAAGAGATCCAGAGCCAGATGCCCAGCCAAGATTCTTGACCCACAGAAACTTATATATTTTTTAATTATTTTTTTAAATGTTTATTTATTTTTGAGAGACAGAGAGACAGAGTGCGAGTGGGGGAGGGGCAGAGAGAGAGAGGGAGACACAGAATCTGAAGCAGGCTCCAGGCTCCGAGCTATCAGCACAGAGCCTGGCACGGGGCTCGAACCCACAAGCTGTGAGATCATGACCTGAGCCAAAGTCGGAGGCCTAACCGACTGAGCCACCCAGGCGCCCCCTATTTTTTTTTTAATGTTTATTTATTTTTCAGAAACTTTTAGATGACAAACGTGTGTTGTTTCAAGTTGCCAAGTCTTGGGGCAAGTCGTTAGGCAGTGATAGACAACTACCACAGTTTATATGCTGGTGCTTTAAATTCTACAGGATAAATTTGCAGTAGGGACATGAAGAGTCAACAGGCACACACACATCTTAATTGTTGCATGTGGAGCCGCCATTCTTTCTAAAAGACTGTAGCCATTCCTATCCCCACCCGCCTGTACCCTCCCATCTCCATCAGAGCTGAATATTGTCAATCTGTTACAATTTTTGCATCTCCAGTGGGTGAAAATGGCATCTCCCCTTTGTTATCAATTGCAATTTTCTCACTACTAGGGTGGTTGAGCATTTTTTCTGCATATCCATTGCCTGCTTGTATTTGATTAGACATGTATAGAACCCCTACTGTGTGCTAGGTACTTTAGATTGTTAAGCTGTTAGGAGGACATGGACCTTGTCTTCAAAATGCTCACAGCTTTGTGGGAAAGAAGAAGATGTAAAAATATACGACATGGTGTGGTAAGCACTGACATAAACATTTGCATCCAGTGTTCTGGAAGCTGGAAGTAAAAGAGACCGGGAGTTTTGGGGGTTGCGTGAGAAGACAGGTGGAAGAGGGGACGCTTGGATAGGGTATAGAAGGAGGGGTAGAAGTTTGTCAAAGGAAGATGAGGATGGTGTGGACAAAGATACCAAGGCATCCACAGGCTGGCGCTCGGCAAGACTGGAGCAGAGGAGCTTGAGCGGTGGAGAGGAAGAGGTGTGGGGCCAGAGTTGAGATGGAGTGGGTTGGTTGTGGCTGACCATGAGAGGCTTCAGAGGCTGTGCTCAAGCACTTGGATGCCATCACAGAGGCAATAGGGAAGCCCCAGAGGATTTTTCAGCTGAAGAGTGACATGATGGGTTGACATGACTTGGGTTTATTTGTGCACCTGCCACTTCTCATTGACCAGAGGATGGACCCCTAGGGTCCACATCAGTTTCATCTCGGTGTCTTTCCCAGCACATGACAGGCATCCCCACGGATCTGTGGACTGAATGAAGAAACAGGTTCAGACCCCCGGAAGGAATGGCCAGTGTGGGCTGGAAACATCAGTGTGGCTGTGAGTTGAGAGCCAGAGGCTGAGACGTGAGGGACATGTGGGATTCAGGAAGCAAGAAGTGAGGTTCTCATACCAAAAAGATGATCCAAGACCATGAAAGGCTCCCAGATGCCCAGGATCCACTTGGGGTCCCTGCACCTGATCCCTGCTTGGACCACCCTTGCTACTTAGCACACCCTTGGGTTTTCTCTCCACGCGGTTCCTAAGAGACGTCCTGAAGGATCGGTCCCAGCAGACAGATGGCTTCCTTTCTTCTCTCCTTTGCCTTGGTGTCTTCTGCCTCCCAACTAGCTGTGATGAAGGTGGCGACCATGCTCCTCATTATGTTTTTAATAAGGCTAGATGTTCTCAAGGAGGAAGGATGATGAGCTATGAGGAGCCTTCATATTTCTCCGGTGCAACAGCCCTCCCCTGACAAATGTAGTTATTTCTCCCGTGCATGAACCCCCATCGATTTTCCCTCCATCAGAATTCCTCAGGCGTTGCCGGTCTCGTAATGGTAACCAATGAGGGCACATCTGGCTCGCATTGTTAGCGGGGCTGCCAGTGGCCTTGGCCTGTCTCTGACTGACCTGCTGCAGGATTAGAACAGCTCTGCCAACAGTAATAAAAGCTGCCCTCCGTCGAGGCCATCGCGCACCAGGCTCCGTGCTACGCGCTTTACGTATGCAGTCTGGTTCACCCTTCTCACGAGTCCTGTGATGCCTGTATTTTAGGCCCATTTTATAGGCGAGGAAACAGAGGTGCAGGGGACTTACCTAACCCTCATTGCAATGCTGACGCTAACTAGGGAGAGGGGCCCTGGACCCCCAGCCTCTGTTGGGAATCCCGGTGCCCTGCAGATTCACATCCACCCTTTAAGCAATTCGAACCCCACACTGTGGGCTCCCACCGTGTGCCGCTCAGGAATATGTCTTCAGATGGTGCCCCGCCAGCTGCTGGTGCAGTGTCTCTGCATGTGACCCCCCGTTGTGGGTACCAGGCACGGGGTTGGGTTCTTGCCCTGGTGTTTTGCTCAGAGTAAGGCGAGCAAAGGGGTTGGTTTGAGCCAGCAGTCTTGATGAGCTCAGCAGAAACCAGGAGGTGGGGCATTATTTAGCTTCAGGGCCACAGGAACGTGAGTCTTGGAGGAGTGGGCTGGAGGCAGGAGATTAGGGTCTGCGTCGAGTACTGGAATCAAGGTCTGGGGGGGGTCTTTCCTCGGCCGTGGGCTCACCCCCATATGGATTGGGGGGGAAGCTCAGAGGGTCTTCTGAGCGTATGTTACCTTTGTCTTCATCTGTTTCTGGTTTAGCTTTTCCTTCTCTTCTCCCCTTCCCTCTGCCCATGTCCTCCAACACGGAGATAACGGAATTGCTTTTCTGAACATAAAAATTCATGCTCTGGGTGAAAAAAGTCATACAGTGTAAAAGTTTGAAGACAGACATAAAAATAATCCATAATCTCCACCATCCTGAAATAGACCCCTTGACATTTCGGTGTATAGCCGTTCAGAGTTTTCCACGTTTGCTGGAATGGAGTCAGGTGACAGCAGCTGGTTCTACGAGAACCTCTCGTTTTAGAACAGACCGTGGTCACCTCCTGGAAGTGGCCATAGATCGGCCTTGTCATCTGACGTGCTGTAGGGTCTTTCCTGGTTGGATGGACTGTCACTTGGTTAGACCTCGCTGGTTGTACATCCATCGTAACACACGGATGTGTGCGTCTCAGAAACTAGTTATGGCAACTTCTCATGTCCCCCTGTTACAGGTCTGTCATCTTGTTCCTCTCTGGCCTGCCCCTGGACCGAGGGCCCTAGGGTTCAAGGTGGATGAAGGAAAGGAGAGAGATGCTCAGTGTCCCCATAAACCAGGGAGGGAGAGCGAGCATTCCGGGCAGCAGGCTGGCAGGATGCCCAGGTGTGGGTGAAGGGGACATTGGGAGGCATTGCCTGTACAGGCAGCACCGCTCCGGGTGACGGACAGAGCTTTCTTGGGTAACTTGACATTCTAGACGAGAACAAATCCCTGGCCCACGAGAGAATGAGATGTCAAACTTCCATTCATCCATCAAATACGCATCCATATCCATTCCATATGTCAGGCGCAGTGCCAGGCACTGGAGATACAGAGACGAATAAATCATGGCCTGTACAAAGTGTTGTAAAAAGATTCATGGGAGCGGAGAGAGGGGGAGGATTGTGACCTCTCTGGGGTGTTTGGGAGGAAGGCATTTGAAACAGGTCAGGGAGGAAGGGAAGGCTGGAAATTCCAGCCTGGAAGAATAGCATATACAGACCGTTGGCATGGCTGACGTGTAGGTGAGAGTGGGAAGGAGGAGGGTGATGGACGGAAATGAGTTGATTAAGACTGACTAGGGCCAGAAGAGTGTGGAAGATCAGATGTCACGCTCAGGAATTTATCCTGCAGGCCTTTGAAGGGTGTGGAGCGCGCCAAAGATCTGGTAACAAAGATCCCTCTGGCCACTGTCATGGAAGAAACAGGCTGGGGGACTGGGCATAAGGCTCTGCATGGCCTGCGGGAGAGATGGAGAGGGATCGAGAGCCCAGGCACGTATCTTGGGGGCCAAGGAAGCAGGAGCTAATAAGACAGAGGGGGTGGGTTTGGTGTGGGGCAGCTGTGGGGGTGGGGAGAGGGGGAGGGGAGAGGAAGGGGTAAGGGCAGATCTCTGGCTGTCCAGGGTGGGAGGTTCATGAGCTCAGAAATCTGGGGGCGTGGAGGGTCAGGACAAGAGTAGGACACAGCCGAGGTGGGAGAGATTTTGCAGCCCTCCCTCGCGCGCTGCCTGGGGCAGGAGGAGCCAGCAGCTGACCACTCTTGGTCTGTGTTTTGCCTTTTGATTCTCACAGACCTAGAGGTTTAAGAGGGTCTTGGAGATCACCCCACCCACCTCATTTCATGGATGAGGACACTCAGACCCAGAGAGGGGAGCTACAGACGCAGGGTCACACAGGAAGTCACTGGGGCCGCACCTCAGGTGCTGTGAGTCCCAGGACAGCCTGGCCCCACCGCCAGGTGCCATGATCAGGTGCACAGCAGCCGTGGGCCATACTGCCCACCACCCCTGGCTGGAATCTGGGCTCCGCTCCTGGCCAGCGACCTTGGGCAGGCCCATCAAGTCCCCTGGAGCTTTAGTTTCCTCAGCGTGACCGTAGGACCAATGATCCTTGTCTCACAGAGCAGGCGCGAAGTCTGAATGGGATGCAGGAGAAAGATGCATCTACCATATGGCTCCTCTGCTTCTTTTCTCTCTCCGAAACTTGGCCTCTTCATTTCCGGCTCCCAACCTCCTACTCTGCACCGAGAGCTTATACATTTCCTGAATTGGCCAGGATTCAAATTAATGGTAAACGTCATACCTTTAGCAAGTTTCTTAACTTCTCTGGGACTCTGTGTTCCCATCTGTACAATGGGAAGAAGAATCCCTACCTCCCAGGATTTGGGGGGATTTAAAGGAGACAGTGTGGATGAGGCACCTTGTGCAACAGCCAGCCTGTAGCACCTGCTCCATGTCACCTCTGCGGTCTCTGGATAGTGGTCACCTGAGCTCCCAGGAGGCATCGGAGGACCCGCAGCTCTCCTCATGGGGACACACCTGCATCAGAAGTACTGGCCAGCTCGAGCCTGGCATCTCACAGGGCCCACCAGGGTGCCTGGAGCAGTTCTGGAAGGCCAATTTAGGAGGCGTGTTCTCTTCTTTGCCATGTCTCTTTTTAACTTATTTTGCTTTGATTTTTTCATTTGCTACTAACCACGTATGAGTTACCTGCCTCTGTGATCTGTACATTAAATACAGCTAACTGTTCAGCGTGAAGATGAGGCTGTTTTCATTCATGTTTTTTTTTTTTCCTATTAATGAAGACAGGGATTTTAACATGCACCGGGCTATTATGTAGTCTATTTTTTTTGTTGCTGTTGTTCTGTCTCCATGGGATTGGAAGAGACCAGGATGGAGAGTGACCTTGGACAATGTGGGTCAACCCTCTGGACAACTGGATTAGTGTGTTTGGATTTACTAGTCATGATCCATGACCTTGTCTGCTCAAAAGAGCAAATCTGCCTTCTCACACTGAGAATAAAAGCCAAAGCCCTTAGCTTGGTCCATTCTTGGGGCTTTTGCACTTGCTGTTTCCTCTACTGGGAACATTCTTTAGATAATCCTCCAAACTTGCTCCTTTATTTCCTAATAAATATTGTTTATAATATTACAATAGTATAAATACTATTTAAAGGTTCTAATGTGTTTGTCTTGATTAGAATTGTGTGCAGCTATAATTCTTTGATACATGTACTATATAGTAACATTCAAATACCTGATTCCAAAATGATTTACTGATGATTCTTTTTAAATTTTTTAATGTTTAATTATTTTTGAGAGAGAGAGAGTGGGGAGAGGGGACAGGCAGAGAGAGAAGGAGACACAGAATCCGAAGCAGGCTCCAGGCTCTGAGCTGTCAGCACAGAGCCGGATGTGCGGCTTGAACTCAAACCTCGAGATCATGACCTGAGCTTAAGTCCGCCGTTTCACCGACTGAGCCCCCCCGGGGCACCTTGACTTACTGATAATTCTTATTTTTTTTTTTTTTTAAATGTTTTTATTTATTTCTAGGAGAGATAGAGACAGCATGAGCAGGGGAGGGTCAGAGAGAGAGGGAGTCACAGACTGAAACAGGCTCCAGGCTCTGAGCTGGCAGTCAGCACAGAGCCCGACGCGGGGCCCGAACCCACGAACCGCGAGATCATGACCTAAGTGAAAGTCGGACGCTTAACCGACTAAGCCACCCAGGTGCCCCGACTTACTGATAATTCTAATATTGAACACAAAATAGTTTTCTCTCAATAACAGTAAAAACAACAACATGAAAATCACTGAGTTTATCATGGGAAATCTGAATTCAAGCCATCATTTCATAATGTGGAAAGTGAGCAATCGGCTTGAAGATGATTTTCTCATTCCTGCAGCTTACTCTGTCAGTGCGTGCTTCAGGACTTCTCTTCTCAAGCTACTCCTGCATATGATGCACTTGGAGTCACACTGCACCTTTCAATTGTCCTTGCTCTGGGCCCCCGTCTGTACCCTGGACCCGCCCTACCTATTGTGGCTTCTTATCCTCAGCCTGGGTTTACTTGCAGAAAAACATCTTTAGCACCTTTCCAAAAATCCGAAAATCCCCTGGTGTCAGGGTGTCCCCTTCAGCCATGCTTGACCCCTCCTCGTCTTCCCCACAGGCTGCGGGGTCACTTAGGTGACCGCCACGCCAGCGGTGCCCCAGCCAGGGACACAGTTGTGCTCAGAAGCTCAGCGTGGCCAAATATTATCTGTAAATGCTGAGTACTTCCTTGTTTATCAGGGAAGTCCTCCCATACCACCTTATCTAATATTCTTCTGCTATCCCTTCACTCCGGCTTATTTTCCCTCACAGAACTAACCACCTATGCACCTGTTGTTGCACTGCGGGCTTATCGTCTCCCTTCTAGACACACAGGGACCGTGTCTGGTTTTGCGCGTGGTGGGAGGCACCCCCACATTCCGCCCGATGCCTGGCCCAGGGAGAGATACTCGGTGAGTGGTTGTTGAACGGAGGCCAGCAAAGGCACCCGAGGGGCCCTGGCGATTTCTCATAAAAGCTTTTCCCACCCAAGCCCTGGGCCCCAGCAAGCCGGGGCAGTGACAAACGACTCCCACTTTGCCACCCCCTGCAGACAGACCACGGGGCAGCTCTTAAGTCTGACACAGCAAGAGTGAGAAGGGGTAGGCTGTGTGGCTCCCACCCACCTGCCAGTCCTCGGGCGGGGGCCCTTGAGGTGGCCACTCGACCCTCCTCACCCTCACCTGTGCACAGTCACATCACACCTGCGCTGAGCGCCGCTCTGTTCCGGGCCCTCTTCTGAGCGCCCTGCCTGAATCAAGTCATTTAGTCCTCATGGTGACGCTGTGCGCCGGGCCCACACTCGCAGAAGAGGAAGCTGAGGCTCGGGGCATGTGAAATAACCTGCCGGGGCCACACAGCTAGAGAATGGAAAAACCGGAATTGGAACCCAGAGCTCTGGCTCTAGCATCCCCGGGCGCTCTGGGACCAGGGTGGGGAGAAGCCACCTGCCTGGTCACACGGCTCCTTTTGGAGCAGCTGGGCTGTGACGCAGGCCTCCTGACCCTCGGATGGGACTCCTCTCGTAAGCCCAGGTGGCAAGGCTGCATGGGACGGAGGTGGGGGTGGGAGTCAGGAGACCTGGATTCGAATCCTGCCTCTCGCTGACCATTCGCTGACTCCAGAGCCCTGACTCTGGGCCCTGCTGGGCCCAGAGGCCCGGGAGCTGGAGCACCTGTCCCGACTGCACTGGGCACTGAGGACGAGGCCAGGGCCACCCGTGTCCCTGCGGGCCTGCCCCTTGCCCGTTGAGTCTCACCAGAAAGAACGGGGAGGAGGGCACAACCCCAGCCTTCCTGGCCTCAGCCTGGGAGACTAGGGATTCAGGGTTGACAGCGGCTTATGTGGGTGGTGTCAGAGCTGCAGCCACCTGGGTTTAAGCTCTACAGGCTCTTTGCCTACGTGATTTGAAATCATGGGTTGTGGGGAGGACTCTGTGAACTTGGAAATCACCCTCCAGCGCCGGGCCCGTTATTACCTGTCCATAGGGTCTTTTGTCGCCAGTGGCAGGAGGCGGCTGGCAGTACCCGGGTGTGGAATGGGCACTGGGCTGAGGGCTAGAATACCTGGACAGTGTCTAGGCTTTGACGCCTGCTCGCTGGGTGACGTGGGGCAAGTTACTCAGCATCTCTGAGTCCCTGGTCCTCCTTCTTTAAACCGCCTTACTTCTGAAAGGGCTGTTGTGAGGGTTTTATGTGATGAAGTAAGTCAGAGCTGCTCAGACTTTCCCAGCAAAGCAAAACCTAAGGGCAAAAGCGAGTCAACAGGTACCCTGGGGGTTTGAGGGCATAGCTTAAAGCAGCCTGCCAAAGCCGGCAATTTATTGAAGTGGCACTGTTGCTTAAAAAATTTATGTGCACTTTGCATTCTGCTCCATAATATATCCGTGTTGTTTCTTCAAACACAAAGAGTGTTTTAAGTTGCTTCCCATTGGGTAATTTTAATGCCGGCAAGATGGGCTGTGTTTGTCACTCTGTTAACTCCCTGGCCCGTGGACAGGAGCCCCGAGGGTGTGTGCACCCCAGTTTAAGAAGCAGTCGTGTAGACAAAAGTGCTCTGAAAGAGCAAAAAATAAAGGTCTGACATAAAGGTCAGAGAGTTTTAATGTGACCGTTGGCAGTAACGGGAAGAGGAACAGCGAGCAAGATGGATGAAGGGAGAAGAGAGAGAAGGGCAGAGAAGGAATGGGGCAGGGGTGGGGAGTGGGAGGCAGGATCTTGTCCGCCCTTCCCCCTGTACGTCTTCTCACCCTTCACTGGGAGGGTCTTCTCACCCTTCACTGGGAGGACCCTGGTGCTGGTGGGAAAGCGCTAAACCTCTATAGTCTATAGTCCGCAGAGCATTTCTGTGGGCTGGTGGGGACCCTGTCCCTGGGGGCCAGTCAGCAGGTGCGGGAGCTGGAGTCCATCCTGGGAAAGGACTCCATGCTGGGACTGTCCATTCTGTCCCGCTGGATGACTGAGGTTTCCCGTAACCACGGGAGGCTGCTGGCTTGGCAGCTCACTGTCACAGTAAGCCGTCTACTCATTGACTCCTTTGATGTAGGGTGACTTTCCGCAACTGCCACCCTCCCCAGAGTGTCCTCTTCAGCGCTGGGGATCGGCCCTTCATATGTCTTTCGTGGCCGTGGAGTCTGGTGTGTGCAATCCCTCCAGCAACCACCCAAATCCTCCCTTCATGTAAATTCTCCCAGGAGAGCAGGGAGGGGGGCAATGTCCCAGAATTCCCCAGGGGGGCGTGCAGATTAGGCCCCACCGTGACCCTGGCTACAGATGCAGACCCCCTCAGCCTTCCGTCTGCTCCTTTTGGTATCTTTTTAAAATGGCAAAGCTCCCATGCAGAAATACGCACACCTCGCAATATCACAAAATGTCTGAAAGCAAATATTTCCAAAGAATTGTGGGAACACAAGCAAACACCTTCCTTTCTTCTTCTGTTATTTCTGGGCGAAAGCAGATAATGACTTACCCTTTTCACAATCAACGTTCAGTGGATTTTTGGCTACATTATTCGGAGCAAATATAAACAGGGTAAGTTAAAGGCATGGATTATTGCAAAATAAAATTGGGATACACGAAGCTTAAAACTCTTAATTTTAAACTACTACTCACAATAGGCCAGAACTTGATCCTCTGTAATTCTTTGCAAACAGCGTTTGCATTTTATTATTGAATGTGTTTTATAGTGGCGTAGGATGAGATTT
This sequence comes from Hyaena hyaena, assembly GCF_003009895.1. Taxonomy (NCBI): domain Eukaryota; kingdom Metazoa; phylum Chordata; class Mammalia; order Carnivora; family Hyaenidae; genus Hyaena; species Hyaena hyaena. The sequence goes on from NW_024080874.1 coordinate 1,755,292, forward strand.
GGCTCATGTTTTTGCATAAATATAATAAAAGGAGGCTTCCCAGTGAACACAGATTTGGGAAATAGTGTTTACTTATTTCTCTCAATTCAAAAGAGTGTGAACTGGAAATTTTTTGTTTCAGTAATTTTTTTTTTTTTAACACAAAGGCTGTGTATTGTTTCTTTCCACAAAGAACACAAGCCAATCTGGGGACAATTATGGTTTTTTTGTATTTTTCTCTGAGGAGTGCAGGCCTGCACTGAGAACTTGCCAATCAGCAAACAAGGCTCCATGCTGCCCAGACAGGCTGTGGACTCGGCATGGCGGGAGCAGCGGTCAGGGCTCCAGGCTCAGGACAAGACAGACAGGGCCACGGGGAACCAGGGGAAGGTGAGGGCGGGCAGGTTGGGGGGGGGGGGGCACTGAGGTGTGAGGCGGGCAGTGCCAACACTTCTCTGTGTTTATCTAGTCCTTCAAGAGACCTGCTGAGGGTTACTGGGAGGGGACGTGCTTATTTCGGGTGGACCCTGAAATCGCAAAGGGGCCACTTTGGGTCTAGAGCAAGTAGGAGACTGCAACGAAATAGTGGTCTGGAATCAGCCAGGTCTGACTCAGGTCTGAATCCTTTCTCTTTCACGCACCAGCTCTTTGACCGTGGACATGTGACTTCATATCTTTGAGCTTTAGGTTCTTCATCCTTAGAATGGGATAACCATAGGGCTTAGTTGAAGAGATTTTTGGTAAAGATTTCCTGGAGAAATAATGTATAGGATTGTTGAATTCCAGTAGAGTTCGATCCAGATTTGTTGAATTATTGTGCACGTGAAACTAATGTAACACTGTATGTTAATAATACTGGAATTAAAATAAGAAAAGTTAATAATAAAAAAGAGATCGACTAGAGAAAAAAAATTAGGTAAAGCACCTTGCTTGATGTTTGGCCTATGTTGCTGGCTCTCGTGGTTAGTTCACGCTGAGCGGCAACACCCACACTCAGAGAATTTTACGGTTCTGAACTTGGGCCTCAGTCTGCCAAGTTATCTCTTGATTATGGTTAAGAGCTCCCAGAGGGCTGGGGTTCACTTAGCCCACTCAGGTGCCTCAAATACCCAGTAATTGTAGCTTGAAGTTCACTTCATTTAATTTCTCTTTCAAGCCAACCATTCATGCCCTACTTTGTTCCTTTCCTTTGTCAAGGTTTTTTTCTGCCTGGGGTGGGAGGAGGTGGGGGGGGGTCCCAGTTCTTGAAAAATGTCGGTGCTGTTCCTGGCAGGATTTTCCTTTTAGAATTCTCTTCCTGCAATATGTACTCATCACCACCAGGTGGCAGTAGAGTTCCTGGCAGTAGGAGCCAGGACGCAGCACACAGGATTTCCATCCTTGGGAGATATTTAAAAATGGAATTTCTATTTAATAAACCAGTTCAATGAGATTAACCTACTCACCACCCCCAACGTGAAGCATGGCAAGCGCCACAGCAGCTAATGAGACAAAATACAAAGTGTTTGGTACACTCAATTATCTTTTCTTAACTAATCCCTATAAAGCATATAATCCGGTGCTCACATCCTTTCAGAGAAGGCTTTCTCTTCTCCTAACACCCAGGTTTGCTCCACTTGGTCTCACCACCCGCCGTAGCTTCCTTCTGCTCTGGCTTATAGTCACCTATTCAGCCAGTACTTACCGTTCCTCTGCTCTGTGCCAGCCCCCGTGTAGGGTGTGTTCTGACCTTAACAAGCTCACGGTTTAGCGGGGACAGGCTGCCGAGAACAGAACAGGAGGTCACGATCCCAAATGCCGATAGCGTCTGGGCAGGAGTGGAGATGAGGGGAGCAGGTGTGGGTAAGAAGGACAGGGCGCTGAGGGGCGTTGGCCATCTGGAGCCTTGGGACCCATCTCAAGGGCAACAACTGTCACTCAGCTCCACCTGACTGTCACCAAAGATCTTCCTCTTCTTAAAGATAAATAATATATTGATTTTTTCAATCTAATTTTTTTAGTGTTTATTTTTTGAGAACGATAGAGTGTGAGTCGGGGAGGTGCAGACAGAGAGAGGGAGACACAGAATCTGGCAGGTTCAAGGCTCTGAGCTGTCAGCACAGAGCCTGACATGGGGCTCGAACCCACGAGCTGTGAGATCAAGACCTGAGCCGAAGTCGGCCGCTTAACCAACTGAGCCACCCAGACGCTCTATTCAATCTAATTTTTTAAGTTCACTTTTTATTTATTTTGAGAGACAGATAGAGAGCAAATGAGGGAGGGACAGAGAGAGAGAGAGAGAGAGAGAGAGAGAACCCCAAGCAGGTTCTATGCTGCTAGCACAGAGCAGGACGTGGGACTTGATCTCACGAACCATGAAATCATGTCCTGGGCTGAAATCAAGAGTCGGGATGCTTAACTGACTGAGCCACCCAGGTGCCCCTATTGATTTTTTTTTTTTAAATATATAAAACCACTTCCTTTCAATCTATTCCTGGGCCAGATTTGGCTCTTGGACTGTGGGTTTGAGACAGGAACAGAGAGACCGGTGGCCCGGCATGATGGAGCAGCGAAGAGCCGTGTCCGGGGGACGGCAGGGACCCCAAGAGGGGAGCCCCAGCTCTGCTTGGAGCAGACATGCATTCATTCGTCCAGCAGGCATCTACTGCCTTTCTGTTGTGTGCAGAGCTCTGTGCCGAATGCTGGGGCTTCCTAAGTGTGGGGCCCCCTTTGTAGAGCGCACGGCCTCGGAAGGGAGACGTACCCAATGCTGCATCCCACCAGTTATGCTGTGGTTGTAAACTGGAGGGACAGGAGGGCAGTGCAGTGAGAATCTGGGGATGGCTAGGAAAGGCTTCCCTGAGGAGGTGACGTTGGTTTGAGGTCTGAAGGCTACATCGGGGTTTATCTTATCCATTTGCCAGGCCGGCCGCTTCCTCCTTCAGAGGGGAGTTAAGTGCCCACTGGGGAGGGTTCACCCCAGACAGGGTCGTGTTCTGGAGAAGGGGCTATTTCTCAGGAAGGAGCCCCAGATGATCGGTGCTGGATTATTGACCTCCCGTGGAATGTGCTGGATGGAGCAGAAACCCACTAGTGGTCAGACGAGAGAGAGAGAGAGAATGGATTTGTTCTGCCCTGGCCTGGGCCATGTGCTGTGGGAGAAATGGTCACTCCGGCTGGCAGAGGAGAGGCCCTGGGCGGGGGGGCCGCAGGGGTGGAGGGAGCAAATAGCTTCTTCGAAGACCAGAGAGAGGGTGTCAGGCCTGCTTTTTGGGAAGGAGGACCGGACAGAGAATGGAGGCCCAGGCCCTGGCGCCCCGGGGGCCGGGAGATTCCAGGCTCGGGCTTCGGTGCCTCAGAGCGGTGACTGGTGCTCACAGTGGAGCTGAGTGTGGAGGACACAGAGGGTGATGATGCTCAGGGCCCACGGGTCTGCCTAGAGGGCTCAGAAGTGGGGTGCACAGGTGCCCTGGGTTTGGTGTAGGGGGGAAGGAACCCGCCAGATCTGACTTTATATCCCCTCTCCCCATGGATGAGCTGTGCTATCTTGGGCAAATCGCTTCAGCTCTCTGGGCCTCAGCGTCCTCAGCATCTGTCAGATGGACAGTTTATATTCCAGGCTCTAGAGTGGGGTGATGACACGGGGGTGCCGGCAAGAGAGCCTCGCACTGAGCCAGGCCCGCGGCTAGTGTCCTGGACATCTGAGCTCTGTTCTTCTCTCCGAAAGTTCCTGCCTTTCGGTCTCCTCACACGCACCAACTCAGAATTTGTCCCCCCTCCCCACCCCTCAAGCCCTCAAGGTCACAAGGGACATCCTCAAGGTCAGAGGTCCCCATGGTGCCTGCACCTCCTCTCCATCCTCAGCCTTACCTGGGCTTGTCCTGACCACTCCGTTTGGACACCTCTCCTTAAACGGTAAACATTCATCAGAAGACACAGCCCCGCATTTTCCAGTATGTCCTCTTTGGCATGAGAAGAATGGGTCGGCCTTGGTCCCCAGCCCGGGGTCTCTGGGAGAGTGGCCTGCCTCCTGGCTCTGAGATTCTCAGCTGTGTGACTCTGGGCGGGAAACACTTTGTAGACGTTACTCTGTGTGTCGAGGGCTGGTTTACGGCCAGGAGGTTTTCCCTGGCACTTTCCTATTGCTTTCTGCTCAAGTGGGGGACTTGAGGCGTCTCCACCCATCCGCTTGCTTAATGATTTCAGTCTCCGCCACTCACAGAGCTGGTGCATGTGAGGCTCCGCCCTCTGCTGGGCCAGTGTGGGGCTCCCTGGTGAGAGCGGGGAGTGGGGCTTGTCTGTGCTGGAAGCCTCCCTCCAGGAGGCTCCTCGGAGGCAGACCACAGTCAGCGTCAGGTCATCTGCTCGTTGGCTGTGGGACTGGCGGCACTTGGCTGCCTGCCCTGACCCGTGAGGTCTCTGTGTTATTGTAGGTGACACGTGGGGCATTCATGTCAGGGGTTCAACGAGCCTTTGTTCTCACTGTTAACTGCTATTTACAAATGCGAGCATTCCTGATGCAGAGTAACTACTTGTAACCATCATGCTCACAGTCATGATCGTTATGAATTCCGCACACAGCATGCCTGGGGGGAGGTTCCAAGTCGGTCCTCAGTAAAGGTGGCTTGGCGTGTCCAGTGGGATTCTAATTGTAAGCGGTGTCCCGGGCCTAAGGGTATCAATACTAAGGACCAGGAAATGGCGGGCGCAAGGGTGGGCATGGAGGGCGGGGGGCTACTGCTCCTCTCCACCGTGCGTGCTCCCTCCGGTCCGGCTCCTCCTCCTCCTCCTGGGTCCAGGCTGGATGGGCGGCTTCAGCATCCCTCAGCGACCTCCCTGGGCTCCTCCTCCAACCCCTCGGCCGTCCTCAGACAGAAATGGCTCTTGCAGTCTTTGGCTTCAAATCTGGATCTGGATTCTCAGCTCCTATCCTGAGCACCCCCCTGAGGCCCTGGCTCTACACCCAGGACCTACGCTGGGGGAGGGCACCTCTGGCCTCTGAACCCCCCCCCACCCGCCACTCCCATCCCCAAACCCCAGCTCACTGCGCATCTTCAACCTCCCAGGGAGCTCCCAGGTGTGGGGACGAGACTGGTCTCAACTCTGAGGACCTAGGGGCCTGTGCTCGAGGCTCCTACCCATCGTCCCAGGAGGGCTGGGAGAGCCGGTTATGCCGTTAAACTGCACTCCGTCCCCCCAGGGACACAGGTGAATGCTCACACGCAGAGGCCATACTTGCGCACGCTCTACATCCTGGGCACAAGAATTCAGGCAGGCACACATGGAGGTCTTTTCCCAGACATACCCACCCACACCCAGTGTGGGCTTTCATGCAGGCATACACACAACCAGACTTCACACCCGGGCTCACCACCCAGCACACACACACAGACCCAGACACACACACACACACAGGCCCTTACCAGGCACACCCCTACACGGAGCCACCGTTGCATGCCGCTGCACGCTTGTGGAGGCTCTGGGTGTCCCCGTACGTGCATCTGAACACACGCCTCCAGACACTTCTCTTTCCTCACGCATTGGACATATTGCACCATCTCCCGCCCCCGCTCATGGACACACATTTGCAGTCGCACACACATACAGACACACACACACAAAGGACAGGAGTCCTCCCAAGGACCCACCCCCCATGCCCTTCCCAAGCACAGACACACAAGGGCATGTGAAAACAAGTGAACCCCCCCACTCACCCCAGACCCACACACCAGGGCACAACCCCTCCCCCTAGATTTGACTCTGGACCCCGTGAGCCGCTGTAAGCATGGACAGCGCTGTAAGCACACTGCCCCCCTCGTTCAAGGGCCCTCAAAGAGCACGCTTATAAAAACATTCTTCCCCGTGATGGAGTGCTTCCTTTGGGCCTCTTCGGCTTGTAACAGATTAAAGGCGAATAGGCATTTGTCACGGGGAAGTGTACCCAGTTGTGCTAGAAAATGGACTTTTCGATGAGCGTGAGAGCTTGAACCTGCCACAGAGGGGAGAGCCTGCGTTATTGCAGCCTGCCAGCTGCGGTGGTCATGGCAGGCGTTATCGGCGGTGGCAGGCGTCGCCTCCCACTGAAAGGGTCCCATTACGGTAAGTAATGGCTTAATCATAGCCAGTTTGTAATGGAGATGACCTCTCCTGTGTCCCAGCGGCCTCCGGATGGATTGCACCTCTCCACACTGTGACTAACAGCCCGTGGTTCTGCTCTTCCGTGGAAGGGCCACCGGGCCCGGCCGGGATGTGGAAGCAGGTGGCAACCAGGAGTGGCTGCAGCCCGGGAGAGCCAGGGCAAGGGCACGAGAGGAGGACGGGCACCGGAAACCTCTGGCCCGACTGGTACCGGTGGGGAAACAGAGGCCTGCAGAGGTTGCCCTCCATGACCCCTGTCTTGACTCCATTTTATTCTGTGCCTGTCACAGAGCCTCACATTTACAGCAGGATACTCATGACACTCAGCGTCTCCATTTGATGGGTGCCAGGATCCGTTTGGCACTTTCTATGCTTTATCTTGCTCCAGCCCTGGGAGGTAGGGTGTTATCATTGTCCCCACTTTGTAGATGAGGAAATTGAGGCTCAGAAAGAAGACGTGACTAGTCTGAAGTTTTGGATCAAGTGAATGGCGGGACTGGGACTTGACCTCACGCTGTGCACCTCCGAAGTCCGTCTCCTTGACTGTATCCAGAGATACTCCCATCTGCCTTAGGGGCTCCTTGTGTTTTTCTTCCTGGCAACCGTGTGTGCCGGATGTTTCACCTTCGACTCCCAGGCAGCCATGGTGGGGGTCTGAGGTCACTTGGCCACAGCCCAAAGTCCAGAGTCTTCTGCAAGCCCGAACTGTGTGTCCCTGGGGCTGCCTTAGGAGAGTCTTGGGGCTCGGGATCCTGAGCTCCCTTTGCTCCACGCAAGTCCAGCTCAAGCCACTGGGCCAGTTACCTGGCAGAGCCCAGAATAAAACACATGGAGACTCAAGAATAAAGGGACTCTCTATTCCCTGTGTTCATTCATTTCTTCATTTAGTGCCTGGGGAAGAGAATGGAGCTGAGGAGGATTTGAGGTTGAGTCTCTGTTCTGCCACCTGCCAGCGGTACGACCCTGGAGCGAGGTGGGAGCTTGGAAGCTCTTGCTGTCATTGATATTTGGTTGTGAGCCTCTGTGACAAGGCAGGGAGTAAAATGAAGCCAAGACAGGCACTCTGTGCATGTGGTGAACTCTGCGGGCCTCAGTTTCCCCTATCTGCACCAGATAGTTGGACAAAGCCTCCTCACCTCCCCGTGCCTCAGTCTCCTCACCTGGGTGATCCCTGAGCCTACCTCACGGAGGTGTGAGGGTTAGAAGGTATTATATGTGGGGAGAATCCCAAGATGAGCCTGCTCTCCAGCTGGGACTGGCCGAGATGAAAAATACCTTCAGTGAAGCTTCTGGGAGAGAGAGGCCAGTTGGGGGCTGAGTTGGGTCCCAAGAGTGTGGTCCATGTGTGGTCGTGGTTACAATCCACATCAGGATGGTGATGAGGATGGTAGTTGACATTTGTTGAGGTCTTACTGTGTGACAGGCACTCATGCCTTCCGTAGATTTCTACATAATTCTCCCCAAATTCAAGGCCATAAGTTATACACTTTTTTCCCCATCTTACAGATGAAGCAAGGGAGGTCAGGGGCTTTGTCGGTGTCAGATAGTTAGAAAATGAAGTTCGTGGATACAAACTCTGGCCGTGCGGCTGAGAGTCTGCGCCTTAACCCACTATACTTCGTTTGGGACATCTGACCCACTCTACTTTGTTGGAGACATTGGGGAAGCCCCAAGTCTCTTCTCTTTGGCTTTGGGATCCAACGTGAGCACCTCCTCATTGTCTTTGGGCACCGGCCTGCAAAACATTCCAGTTCGGGTCAGGAGAGGGACAAGGGCTCAACTCAAGAGGTGTTCAGGAAGACTCTGGGGTTACAGACAGGTGGGACCTGATTGGGGGGCTTTGACTCTGAGTAGTGAGTCAACGGGGCTGAAGAGAGAGAGCCAGGTTGGGAGAGTCAAGAACTGGGGCCTTCAGAAGATGCTCTTTGCTACCACAGTGCTTACGGGCAGGGCTGCCGGAGGCAAGCCTGCTGCCCCGTGGCAGGAACGACCCAGCCACTGAGGCTCTGTTGTTTACTGAACAACATCTATTCGAGGAATGCCTAGCAAGCGCCTACGATGTCCCAGGCACTGGTCCAAGCTGCCATGGAGTTTCATTTGCTTTGTAATGTTTATTAACAAATATTTCTTAAGTGCCCACTGTATACTGGCCGGGCGCTGGGATTCAGTGGTGAGCAAGGCAGACACGAGTCCTTCCTTCCTGGAGGTGAGCCAAGGAGACACAAAGAGGTCAGCTCAGCACCCTCAAGGTGTTTGTGGAGGGCATACTCTGCCAGGGACAGGTGCGTCCCGCCTGTTGTCCTTATGACAACTGCGCGAAGAGGTGGCAGAATGGTGCTCGTTCTCTGAGCTGAGGCTCAGAGAGCTTCAGCTACTTGCCCGAGGTTGCACAGCTGACAGGGGATGGAGCTGAGCCTCGAGCCCTGATCTGCAGAAAGCTTGGGCTTGGAGCAACTACCAACATCGTTCTGCTCTCCTGTCTACCTGCAGTGTCCCTCCCTGTGCGTCTGGGGCCACGCGGGGAGGTGGACGGGTGGTGAGGGAGGCCCTGCCCTCTCCCTCTGGAGGGCACTTTCTTTACCCCCAACACTTCTCCCCCCAACAGCTTCCCTCAGCCCCCAAAGTCTGGGCCTTGCCTTCTCTGCAGTTGGGGAGAACTTATTCTCATGCTAATTGCAAAACTAATTGTTCTTATTGCAAAATCCATTATATAGTATATTTATATTGCAGATAATGAGCTGTTTGGATTAAATAGCTCACTAAAAGTCAATAAAAAGAAATTTGCTTTACTGTTCCTCCCCTCATTTTTCACCGGCACCGTTAACACAGCCGTCCTTCTCCCTGAAGGCTGGAATTCATTAAAACACCCCGGAGCAGCGAGGGGGTGTCGCTGTGTGCTTCCTCCCCCTTCCTTTGCAAAGTCTTTGGGAGGAGGGGGGTTGGGAGATGAGAAGCAGACCCGATTTTAGTGACGCAGGGATGACTAACCAGGAAAGGTGCGTCTTAATTTCTAGCAGAGTTGAAGAGCGTGGTTGTTCCAGAACAATCCGGGGCTTGATGGGGTGGGGTGTAGGGGGTGTGGGTAAGGGAGTGAAGACAGAGGGTGAGCTGAGGCTGTCGCTGCGCCTCAGGGAGGTAGGGTACTAGCCAAAGGCCTCATGCTGGGTGGGTTCTGCAGGATGAAGCTGTCCCCGAGGCCTGGCCTGGGACAGGGACAGGGAATGGAGGAGAGGGGGAATGGGGGGGCAGTGGGGGCAGAAGACAGTCCCGGTCACACTCTGGGAGAGTGAAGATTGGGTTTGAAGCCAAAGGTCTGGATTTCTAGGTTCTGCCTCCTTTTAGCATCGCAACATCTCTGGTGGCTTCCCGAATTTTCTGAGTCCATTTCTCTGGCTTAGGTTCTCAACCTGAAGGTGGTTTGTTTAAAGCTGAGTGCCACCAGGAGGGGGGCTTGTCTGTGAAGTTTCGGGGTTACAAGGTCAGGCCCTTCTGCAATTCCTGTGTTTCATTTGCATACTGGGTGGACTTCCCAGGAAGGGCTGCCGTCACAACCTGAACCCACATCCATGCTGCACCAGCAGCCAATGGCACTGCTCTGAGTGATGGGGTGGGGGCTGACAGGAGGGGCCTGCTGCTTATTTCTTTCCCTAGGAGCCAAGCCCATGTTGGGTCTGCTAAAATGGCAGGATCTGACCCTTGCGATGCCTGGCTGAGGGCTGCTCACTCCCTCAAACACAAATCATTAATTCATTCATTCATTCATTCACTCTTACAGTAAATATGCATTGTGTGCCCATGATGGTGAAGACATTGGTGTTAGGCCTTGGTGATGCCTGAATAAAAATGTACAAAGTCTTTTTTTCTTAATGTTTATTTTTGAGAAAGAGAGAGAGAGAACACGAGCGGGAGAGGGGCAGAGAGAGAGAGGGAGACACAGAATCTGAAGCAGGCTCCAGGCTCCAAGCTGTCAGCACAGAGCCCGACGTGGGGCTCGAACCCATGAACCTCGAGATCATGACCTGAGCTGAAGTCAGATGCTTAACCGACTGAGCCACCCAGGCGCCCCAAAATGCCTGAAGTCTTTATTCTCACAGAACTTAGTGGGGGAGCGGATCCCAGTCACATAGGCACACGGATGAGTGATTAATTACAACCAAGGCAAGTGTAGAAGAGAAAAGAGTAATGCTAATAACATAGGCTTGGAGGACCCAGCTCAGATTGTGGGGCTGGAGAAGACTTTCTGAGGGGGGGAGAGGGTGCCACCCATGAGCAGAGCCCTGCAGGGTAAATGCATGAGACAAAGGGGGAAGGGGAGGGTGGGCTCAAGCCCACCCCAGGAAGGGGACAAGGGACAGTCGTGAGACAGCAAATAGGCCCCTGAGATGAGGCTAGGAGGGAGGGTGGGTTGGGGCTGGTGCGTGCAGGGCCCTACATGTCAAGAAGTTAAGGGATTTAATCTTCAGTGCAAGAGCAATGGGAATCCATTGAGGGGTTTACAGCAGCGGGTGACGTGACCTGTGCATTGAAAAGCTCACTCTGGCCTCTGGTGATGGAGGGAGGCAGCCCTGGGAGATTTGAGCACCTGGGATGGGTGGTGGAGCCGGTGGAGAGGACGGAGAGGGAACAGGAGGAGGGAAGACAGACCTTGGGGAGGACGGAGGAGACGCAATTTGCCGGAAGGAAATCAACGCTGCGTTAGTAGGGAACAGGGATGCTGGCCGTCTTCCCACTCAGTGCGGTGCCCAGTGGGCCATCGCGTGGGGCGGATTTTCTGCTCTCCGATGGCGGTGGTGTGGGACTGGCCTCCAGCACTACCCAGGGCTCAGCAAGCTACTCGATGCTGGGTCAGTCTTGCACGAATGCCCAGGACTTTGGATCGGGAGAAGGCCTGGGGCTGGCCAGTCTGGAGTGGGGTCTCTGGGCCCCCCCAGACAGAGCAAACAGGCGAATGGCAAAAGCAGGGCAGCCTGAGAAGGTCCTGCCCCAGGCAGCTCGAAGCGCTGTAATCTACAGCCATCTTTACAGAGCAACTTCAAAGGCAGATGGGCAGAGAGAGGCAGCTGGGTGTCGGAGCAACTTGAGTGTGGCTGAGATCAAAGGCAACACAGCGTGCTGCCATGCGCCCCTCCGGGCCTCAGCACCCACAGACATTCTGGCACAGAGGGGCTCTCCAGGGGGGAAACTGAGTCCAGTTGCAGGGGCACAAGAAGCCCCTTGCAGGGTCTCTGAGCTCTGATGCCCCGAGGCCCCCTGGCAGATGGTCAGGGACTCCCTGGAGGAAACAAGCTCTTCGAGACTCTATGGTGCAATCAGTGTGTGTGTGTGTGTGTGTGTGTGTGTGTGTGTGCGTGCGCACGCGCGCACGCACACAGGCGTTCTAGGCTGTCATCCACTCCTTTGGAAAGTTGAGAAGTCGGCCTGGCAGTGGTATGTGGCATAGAAGTGGGGAGCTGATGGACATGGTCGGGAAGGGCTGGTTCTTTCTGATGCATCTCTGGAGCCGCTTAAGAGCTAGGAGCTGGTTTGAGATCCGCCATGCTTGGGAGCAGGGGCATGGTCAAGTCCTCTTGTCGCATTAAGTCTCGATGGGGTCCCTGGACCTGGGTAGAGGCCATCACCTGTTGGCTTATAGCCCCAGTGTCCTGCTCCTGCTTTGAGAAATCTCTATGCCCTTGGACTTGGTGCTTCCGTGTCTGGGTCTCCATGGATGGCCAGCTCCCTGGGGCAGGCCCTTAGTCCTCCCTGTCCTTTGGGACGTCATTCGGAACAAGCAGTAATAAATGTTTGCTTAGTAAACAAATGAGGGAATATGTGAATGACTGACATTTTTATTGGGCTGTGACTGGTGCAGTGAAGGGGGAGCCTTCACTGGGAGTGGCAAGGGACTGGGTGCCTCGGTCCCTAAGCTCTGGGGAGAGTTTAGTTTCCAATAGCCAGAAGTCAGGATGGGGGCTTGGAGGAAGGCCAAGAGCCGTGTTCCTGGTGGTACAAGGTAACTGCTCAGCGTTTGTGTAGGTAACCAGGATAGGAAGCGTGGGGAACCAAGGGGTTGGCAGGGCTTTGGAGATCCCAAAGGCTTCAGGGAGCACAGAGCACTCGCATGGTGGGTGGGTCTAGAGAATGGAGGTGGGTGTGTGTGCGTGTGTGTGTGTGCGTGTGTGTGTGTGTGTGTGTGTTGTGTATTCTCTTGGCTCTATGGTTAGGAGGGATGCATGAGGACTCTGGTTTGGGACCACAGGAGGCATTTGGGGGTATCTCTGGGAGGTGTTGGAGTAGAAGGTGTGGCCCTCAGAGGTGAGAGGGGCCTTGGGGTTCCTGGGGTGCAGGGAAGGCAGACGGGGCCTCTGAGAGGGCTGGTGTGGGGCCTATGGGATGCCGAGGGGAGAGGTGTTCCTTTGACCCTTATTTTTCTAGCACTAAGCGGAGTGGCTGGCCAAGGAGAGGCTGGGGCAGGGTGCTCTTTCCCCTTCAGCTGGGATGAAGGAGAGTCTGCTCCTTTCCAATTCCCTCCTCAGCAACTCTGCATAAGACGGGAAGTGGCTTGGGGGGCACATGTGAGATCATCTGCATTCGGTCGGGCAGGGCAAGGGGGGAACCCCAGGGCTTGGAGCCGAGTCCCCGTGGCCTTCCCCTCTGCCCCTTACCTATGATGTGGGGCACTGGACACAACACAGGGCATTGTGCTGGACTCACTGGGGAGTGAGGGTCCTGGGTAGGAAAGAAGCTCAGGACCTGAGAGAGCTGCCCTTGGGGGAGTTCCAAGAGGCAGAGTCTCACAGGACCAGGGTGAGGGGTGCTGCTGGCCCCAGACGTGAGGGACTCTGCAATGAAGACGGAGGGGCACTCGGGAATGAGGTGAGAACAGTAAAGGCAACAAAAGATTTGCAGCGTGTGTGTGTGTGTGTGTGTGTGTGAGAGTAAGTGTGTACTCCCCTCTGTGGGTATCAGGGTAAGTGTGCACGTGTGGTGTGTGTGGTGCAGATTGTGTGTCTGAATTCCTGTGTTTGGGGGTTTTGTGATGTGTAAACTTGCATGAAACGTCTTTCTGAGTGTGTTTGTGTTGCTGTGTGTGTGTGTTGGTGTGCGCGCGTGCGTGTGGCCCTGTTGCACGGTCCAAGGGCAGTGTGAGCTGTGCTTCCTCAGGGGAGGAGGGAGGCCCGGGAGGGAAGGAGCGTGTGTGCGTGAGCGTGTTGAGCGGCAGGAATGACAAATGATTAATCTATAGAAATCTATATTCTATTCTTCCATGCGTCCACTCCGCCCTTCTCACGCTCCCATGCATCACCTCCGGAAATCCATCACCCGACTCCCAGCCAAGGACAGGCCTCGAGGAACGAGTGCTTGCCTTATTGATGGACTTGCCTGTGTGTTTTATACATTTGGATATACGGAGAAGGAGAGCTTACTCTGGCCTCATCATTCATTCTCTCATTCGTGTATTCATCCATCCAATCACCGGGCCAGCAAATAGTTCTTGTATGCCTACTATGTGCTGGGGATGGCCCTGGATACTCAGGGCATAATGATAAAGTAGGTCGATAGAGTCCTGACCTTACAGGCCAGTGGGGGGTCCAGACTGCATGAACTTGTCCCTTAGGGGACACTAAGAGTGGTTCAATTGGCGGGGGCTGGAGTATGAGGAAGGAAGGGGCGAGGGATGAGGGTACATAGGTGGGGGGGACTGGGGAGAGCCTCCGTACCCTGTTAGGGAGGCTGCATTTTACCTGGAGGGCAGTGGGGAGCCAGGAAAGCTTCAGGTGGGGGTGATATGATGTTGTGGTATATAAGGCAATCTCTGGTTGATGGTGGGGAGACTAGAGGCAGGGAGGCCAGCCTGTAAAGGATGCTGTAGATGTTCTGGGAGGGGATGGCTGTGGCTTGGATCCCCCCACCTTGGATAAGGGATGGTGGTGGGCATGGAGAGGTGTGTGTGGGCTGAGTCCAGAGGTATTTGAGAGGAGCACTGGACACTGGGGTGAGAGAGAGGCAAGCATGGCCCTGCATTTCCGGGCAAGTGAATCTATCCCCCTCAGCTTCAAATTCCCCATCTCTAAAATGTGGGTGACAATTCCTGCTTTGTAGGGTGGTGTGAGGCCATTGGACTCCATCTCCATTTCTGACCACCTCCAGAGTCCCCACTGGCAATGATAAGTTTCTTCCTACTCTCCCACTGTCCTTTGCTAGGAGGTTTTGGGCCAATCGACCCCCAGGGGGGTGTTCCTTAACCCGCACCCCAGGCAACCTGTGTACTGTGCTCTGGTCTCAGAAGCCTGGGGTTTTAGCCCCTGAGGTCATCCAGGCTGGCCCCCAGTCCACAGATGAGCAAACAGGCACTCAGGGAGGAGAGGACCTGTCATCTACCCTTACTGGTGTCCCAGAGGCCGCCGACACAATCCTCAGGCAGCCTGACTCTCTGAAGTCACCACGTCCCACCCTCTGCCCTCAGACCCAAAGTATCTCTGCTTGGAAGGTGACTTCCTGTTCCTAGAGGTTATCAGGGAGACCGGGAGCTCCCAGGCCCTTCCCCATGGGGGGGGGAAAGAGCACCGGCCGGGCCCCCTAGGAGGCTCTGAGGGCTGTTGAGTTTTCAACTAGCCCTTGTGCGGTAGGATGAAACATCCAGAGACAACTTTCACTCTGATCGCCCCCCGGGGCAGTCAAACAATTTCTGATCTGAGAAATCTTCTTGCTTCAATGTATTGCTTGTGCCTATTTGGATAATGTTCCATTTTGCAAAACAACAGCCTCTTTCATACGCAGGCAGAGTTGACACATATCACAGCAAAAACAGTTTTTTACGCTCTTTCCTCCCTCTCCCTTCCAAGTGTGCCTCGCAATAATACTGCAAAGTCTGCCGTGCAAAAGCCTGTCCTCTGGGGAATGGCAGCGAGAGGTGCCGGCCCCCAGGGGAGGCGGCCGTGTGGGGCCGGGGAGGCAGGAGGGTGAGCTGGCTGGCATTTCTGCCCGGGTCTCTGATGCATTGCTGCATTAGGGGAGGACACGGGACTGTGGACCAAAGGGCACCGGGCGCTTCTCGGCAAGGCCTGCAAAGTGCCAAGGTGAAGGCCCCGCACACTTAGACTGTTTTCAAATCAAGTGACAGCACGCACAACATGACAAGAGAGACGGCTTGGATTTCTTTAGAGTGTTCCCTAACAATTTATCATTACCTAATTTTTTTTTCCCTTGGGTTTGCTCTCTCGCACATTTTTTATCCTGATCTGACAGCTAAATGTGGAATCACATTGCCTCTGTTATCTGTTTTGTTCAAGAATTAATCCCATCGTCAAACACGGGCTGCCTGTGAGCAGAGCCGGCCGTACCACCCCGGACGGCTCCAGGGGTCAGCGGGGACCCCTTCTAGCGGGCTGTCCTGGATACCTGTTCCGAAAAGGTGGCCTGCAAGGAGACGCATGAGCTTTCTGAGAAGCTCTGCATGTCCCCCTGCACTGGCCACCGGCTCTTGGGACAGAAAAGCTCCTCTGGGGGTGCTTCTGCCCCAATCCTTTGTCAAGTTCATGGGGACATTAGACATAAGGTCAATAATTGGGAGGTCATGCTGCCCGCCTCCCTTCGCCTCTGGCAGGTTTGAGAAAAGAGTCAGGAACCCTGACCTCTGTGGAGGCGTGAATTCAGCGACAGTTGTCCTCTTGGGACCCCCTGAGATACTTAACTCTTTTCTTCCGCAGCTGTGCTCCTCGCGGTCCATCGCCCACCTTGCAAGTGTCTGGGAACCTGACCAAACGCCAGCTAGAATGAGAGCAAAGCGAAAGGCCTTTGGGGTGCATTTGGGCTTTCAAAAGTGGCTCAGGTGTCTTCCCTTTCTCCCCCCTCCTCGCCTTATTCTTTTATTCTCCTCTTACTTCCCCTTCTCTTCTTCTCTCCCTTCCTTTCTCCTTTCTGTGCTTCTTCCCTTCCTCCTTGCCTTCCTTCTTTCCTCCTTCTGCAATTTTTATTACTCTCCAATGGTGAAGAAGACAGACCTGGTCTCTGCAATTGCACAATCACAAATGGAGTGAGTTCTTGGAAGGAGAGGGCTGCCCCGGCTTAAGGGCAAGCTGCAAGAGTGAGGTGACAGACAGGGTGAGGCTCGGGGACAGAGAGAGAGCACCAGGTGGGGGCACACGGCTCCAAGACCCTTGGCTCTATCTGCAGGCACACCTCCACGGTGTCACTGTTTGACTGATAGCAGCCTCGCCCATAAAACCGCCGGGTGCGTGAGCCTGGGACCATGCGTGGCCTAGCTCGTGCATGCCACCCAGCTGTGGGCGCAGAGAGGGGGAGGCGTTTATCGGCGATCACGTTAGGCATGGGTCCATGAAGGGGTGGAGAAGTGGAGGCCGCGGGCTGAGGCGTGGACGGTATCCACAGTCCCCAGGTTCCTCTGTAGCTAGCAATTTCCTGCCGATAACTAGCGCTTCCCAAATACAGTTTTCTTATCTCTAGATGTCACCTTAAGTGGCCCCCAACTTGTGCTGGGGAGGGAACATTACCACATACGGGAGGAGGGTACCAGGGCAGGCCACCCACTAAGGGCACAGCCCCTGCAGGCATGCGTGCTGGCCCCAATCCAAGGTCTGCTGCTTCCTATTCGTGAGGCCACTGAGCCTCAGTTTCCTCCTCTGTGAAATGCCGGTGAAACACAGATGAGAGGGGCTAGGCTCTGTCTTTTAGAAATGCCGTGAGGGTGAGACCAGACGTGTAGCGGGGCCTGACACGTCACCTGCGCCCTGGTACGCCCTGCTCCAGTGGGGACTGAGGAAGGTGTCCAGCCCTTCTCTCTCCCGCTCCAGCCCCCGGAACGTTCTTGCCCTTGTCCTTCTCTGGCCAGCACGGGGACCTACTGATCCACGTGCCCTCGCCTTCCCTCCAGCTTGGCTAGGTGGGGATGCTGGTGAGGAAGCAGATGGCAGCTGGGGCTGTGTGACAGTGATTACGCAGCGGAGGGGTGATAATTTATTCTGCTCAGCCTTGACTTGGAGTTGGAAGGAGAAATCTATTACTTCTGGAAGGCAAGGCTCAGGGTGACCTCCACTCTCTGACCTGTAACAGGCGGCTGGCCCTGGTTCTCCCAGCTTCTCAGCTGGGGGAAGGTGGGGAGCAGGTCTGGGAGGGCCCCAGGAAGCTCCCCTGGGCAGGGACCTCCAGCCGGACTTGGGGGTGAGGGCTGGACTGCGAGGTGGGCCCCGGAGAGAGGAAGCTGGGAGGCGGCAGGACCCCAGCCCCATGTGGAACGGGCTGCGGCTTCCCGAGCAGCGCTCTCAGGGTCTCTGGCTTGGCCGGGGTGCCAAGGTCAGACCTTTCCCTCATCAATCTGCTCATCTTCCTCGTGAGTGGCAGAGGCCTTCTAAGCAGTGGGGAGAAAGATGTAAAACTAATCCCCACTCTAATAAAAAACAGCCTCCCGATTAAATATGTATGAACACATATTGATTTGGGGATTACACAGAAAAGAAAATTGAGCCTGTAATTGAGCTGGGGAACATGTACGGGGTGAGACTTGGGATGAACTTCTCCAAACACACCTGCCGGGGGCGGGCCCCGGGCCAGGGGCTGCCTGCGGTGGGGGCGGGGGGAGCCGTGGGTGCCACTCAGCGGCACCTTAGATACTCCTCGTGAAGGGGCAGCTGCTGAGAAAAAGGAAGAAGCTGAGCGAAGATTCAGCCTCCAGCTTTCCTGACTCCAAGTCCAAGGCCATGTTTACTGTAGACCGGGGCGGGGCGGTCTGATTACACTTGGGCTGGCAGAGTCGAAGAATTATGCATTCCGCAGGCTGGAAGGGCTTTTGGCCTGGAGTCCAGCCCCCTGTCTGAAGTTTATCACCTACTTCCACTGATACAAGGTCACCTGACGTTTCTTTGGGTGTCTTCAGGGCTGGGGAGCTCACTATCTTTAAGGGGGAACAGAGAGCTCTGTTCCTACCGTGTCCACTGGTAGCTTCCATATCTGCTCACTGGGTTGAATAAAGGGGGACAGGGGAGATAAGACTGGTGACTGTGGAGCACTGACCGTGTGCCAGGCCCCGTGCCGGGCGGCCTCACCTCGATTATGACCTTTAGCTCCCCAAAGACACTGCGGCTTACATCTGATTATTCCCCTCAGGGGGCACCGGGTGGCTCAGTCAGTTGAGTGTCAACTCTTGATGTCGACTCAGGTCATGCTCTCACGGTTCCTGAAATTGAGCCCCGCGTCGGGCTCTGCGCTGACAGCACAGAGCCTGCCTGGGATTCTCTGTCTCCCTCTCTGTCTCCCTCTCTTTCTCTCTCTATATAAGCAAATAAACAGCCATTTCTCGCTCTGTCCTCTTGGAGAAGTGTGGTCTCCTGGCTCCTTGCTGTTAACTCCTCTCTGGATCCTGTAGCCCCGGCTCTGGCCCGCGTGGTCCAAGCAGGTCGCTGCCACTCTCCCTGCGCCTGGCACAGGTCCCCGGGCGCCTCTCCCCCGGAAACTGCTGGGGCTCCTTCATCCCTGCCCAGCCCACAACCCCCAGCATCTGCTGGGAGCTGCCTCTCCCCCACGTGTCCTCTGCGTGCGTGCTTACTGTGCACGGAGCGATTTCACTGGGTTACCACATCTGAGGTGTGCAGTGCGCTGACGCCCCATATGACATGTGAAGCCTCGAGGTATAGACAAGTGAGGCAGTTTGGCCTGCATCATGGCGCCAGGTGTGTCTGCCCAGGTGACGCGGCAGCTGTCCCAGGGCGCGGGCAGGACCCACTGAGGCTGTGTGCTGGAGTGGAGAGAGGACACAGTCTTGGGCTCAAGCCCCCGTGCTTCCTCTGGCTGGCTGTGTGACCCTGGGCAAGTTGTGTAACCTCTCTGGGTTGTATCTTTTTTAGGCTTAGCTTGATTCCCTTTTATTTTTTTACTTATTTTTTAAATATTTATTTATTTGGGGAGAGAGAGCACAAGCAGGGGAAGGGCAGAGAGAGAGGGAGAGAGAGAATTCTAAGCAGGCTCCAAGCTGTCAGAGCAGAGCCCAATGTGGGGCTTGATCTCACAAACCATGAGTTCGTGACCCTAGTCGAAATCAAAAGTTGGACGCTCAACTGACTGAACCGCCCAGGTGCCCCTCGGGCATCCCTTTTAGGAGTTAAGTGTCCAACTTTTGATTTTGGCTCAGGTCATGATCTTACGGTTGGTGAGTGACCAACAGTGCAGAGCCTGCTTGGGATTCTCTCTCTTTCCCTCTCTCTCTGCCCCTCCCCTGCTTGCTCTCTCTGTCTCTGTCTCTATCTCAAAATAAATGAATAAACTTTTTAAAAAGTTAAAAAACGTGCCCCCAGGACTTAGGGTTCACCCACACAGCTGATTGTCGGAGAGGCACCGGCCAGGACGGCTGCCCCCTTGGCATGGCCCTGGGAGACAGGAGGGAGGCCCCAGGTGTGGGACGGAAGGCCTGTGGATGTGCCTCACGCATTGAGACCCACGGAGGCTGCTGATAGGCCATGGGCCTCTGCCTGCAGCTGCCTCCGCCCCGTGGATATTAAAGCAATGACTTAACTTTAATAAGCGCCTGAAGAGTTCTTTTGGAAGCTGTTGCTACCACTCTGTCCCTGATTAAAGGAATGAATCAGGGAGCTCCAGCTCCTACCTCATGAGGCTGGAAACAGGAGCACTGGGCTGGACTCCAGCATCTGCGGACGGAGCCCGGGCTTTGGGGCCCTGTCCTTCTCGCTAGAGATGGGGATGGGCTGGTGGTGGAGGGACCAGGCTCCTGCCATTGGAGGTTGGGGCCCGCCTCCTGGCTCCACTGCTGCCCAGCCGTGGGACGGGGGCCGAGGGACTCAGTCTCTCTGAGCCTCAGTTTCTTCTTCTATGAAATAAACACGAGACTACGTGGCTCAGACTCTTGGTGAGATCACAGCAAAGAGGACATAAGGGACACTTATAGGGCTGGTGCCCGGCTCACGTGTGGGTGGCACGAGAACCCGTGAGCCATTATCTGCGACGTGAGTCTTCTCTCTCTTGCACCTGTTACGTGCAGGCTAGGATTCAAACCCTGGGTTTCTGAGTCCAAGTCTAGGCTCTTTGCCTGTCTTGTCGCTCCACCACTCCAGCAGAGAGAGCGCACTCCCTTCCTTCTTCTGTGTCCCTGTCTCAACCTTCATGATGGTTGGAGAAGGAAGCGTGTGGGCAGGTGTTCAGGGCCGGCACACCCATTTCCCAGCTTGGCAAAGTGGGTCTGGGAAGGGCTGCTGCCTCCCCCATCCCTCCCCATCCCCCTCCTCTGTCGTTCTGCGGGAGCGTCTCCAAGAAAGCCCTGGGCGTTCTCTGGTTTCTTAGGGAGACCACATCCACGCGTGTTCAGGAGGGTCCTGTGTGTGCTGAAGGTGTGGGTTTGTCTCCCACAGGCTGGTGGTCCCTGGGGTTCTTGAGCTGGCTTGTCTGCTGCAGGCCTGCCCAGGTGGCTTAGTCCCCAGGACATGCTCTTAATGTCCTCCTTCCTCCCAGCACCCATCCCTGGGAGGCATCTGGTCCAGACCGTCTAGAGCAGAGCCTGTCCTGTTACCTCCCTGTGAAAGGAGGCGAAGGATCCAAGTGATATTCTATTGCTCTCATTCCCGGTACTTTTCCACTGTGCTTAGCCTGAAGCCCAAACTTCTTACTGTGGTTTCCAAGGTCCTACGTGATCAGAGGGCGGGCTAATTTCCATTTGCCTCCTAAAATCCAGGCTTCACCCTTCTCCTGGCTGTTCCAGGTCTCAAGGTGACGACCCAAGGGGATGTTCTCTGGCTCCCAGGGCACTGGCAGCAGCAGGAGAGCGGGGACAGGGAAGATGCTGGGTGTTGGCCTCATGGCGCTGTCCCCACGGGGTCCCTGCAGCTCTTTTGGCTTCTTTCAAGGCAGTCCTCTCCACCCAGCTTCTGGTAGCTGCCGTGTCCTCCCAGCCTCTCGCTCGGGGTGGTGTGGTCTTAAAGATCTCCACTGCCCTGTGACCTCCATGCACACACCTGCATAAAGAGTCCCTTTATCAAACTGGTCTCACGTGACCCAGCTTGCGTGCGCCATCTTGGTTCTGAGGGCCCCCGGCTGATGCACCCCTGTCCATCTGTCTGACCATCCAGCACACTCATCCCTTATAGCTGGGGGTCCCTTCTGACTGATGGTGGCTGTGCCATGGCAGTCGTTAAACATTTTGAAATGCACCTCCAACTTCATCTTCCCTCCCTCGCTCCCTCGCTTGGTGCATTCTGGCCAGTGACCCCTCTTCTGTTTCTTCAACAACCCAGGCTTGAACTGCTTCCCCAGCTACCCTGCCTCCCAGCGCGTTCAACAGCATCTGCCCGTATCAGTCAGGGGCCCAGGGGAAAGGCAGAACGTGCTTAAATGGGAATGTGAAGGGGTGTGACAAGGGTCAGGGAACCCAGGGACCAGCAGTCCTGGGAAGCTGTTAGCACCCATGGGCTGGGGGGCTCTGGAGGAAAGGGCACTGTCAGAGACTGGAGATCACCGGAGCGGATGTCCTAGAAGGACCAGTCCCTGACAGAACGAGGCAATGAGGCACAGGGAAGCAGAGAACACATCCCTTGACCTCTCTTCCTCCCAGGGATCCTGTTGTCTGAGCCCAGCTAGAAGCAGGCTGGTCCGGGAGCCCGGGATGCAGGCACAGGGCTCAGTGCCTCAGAGCAGGAAGATGGGGGGTGAGTAGGGGAGGAGGAGAGAATGGAATCGAGGTCAAGGGAAGAAAAAGAAAGCCCAGCAAACCTTTGTGTTCCCTTTATTGTGTTTCTATCACCGTCTGAAATAATCTTATTTCTTTGGTCGGCTCATTGTTACTGGCTTTCTCTTCTACAAGAATGTCACCTCCACAAGGCCAGGAACCTCTCGGCTTGGCCACTGTGGTATCGTTAACGCTGAGCCAGGTGGTGGCACAGGGCAAGTCCTCGAGGACTAAGTTAAATGAAAGAATCAGGAAAGAATGAGGATCTGCATTCGGCTCGAGGTGCAGCTGCTGTTGCTCAGGGCTCTCTAGGCCAGCCTGGTCCTCCTTGGGTTTAGGCTCAGGGTTTAGGGCAACCCAGAACAGGGAGGGGATGTGTGTGTATCCTGCCAGACTGGAGCTTGACATTGGCCCTGCGGGCTCCATGGCCATTGTCATGATGCAGGGATTAGGCCCAGTGGGTGGGGAGGAAGCCCAAGTTCCACTGTCCATGTCCTAGGTGCTGAAGTGCTGGCCCAGCTTTGGAAGGAGAGTAGAGGGTAGACTCTGAGAAGCTCTGGCTTGGTGGGAGGGTCTCAGCATGGACAAGGGGACCCTTCTTTGTTTTCTTTCTAGCCACAAAGCCAGAGACTGAGAGTTAGAGAGAGGAGATAGGGTTGGTTCCTCAGATGACCACTTCTGTTGTATCTGTGGTTCCCAATGTCCTGGGCAGGCCCTGGGAGCAGTGCTGGAAGAAACCCTCACAGTGTTGGGTGCTGTCACTCAGTACACCTGGGTGCAGCATTATTTACTGGATTCATCCATTTGTTTGCTTAGCAACTATTCATTGAGTATCTACTATGTTCTATGCCCTAGAGATGACCACGAACAAGGCTCCGACCTGCTCTGTCTGTACATTGCCCACATTTCCAGGGCCCCCTAACAACGGTGTCGCTCACACCCCCCACCTTCTGACACAGCAATGTGTTTGCTGAAACCTAACCTCACAGAGTGGTGGACCTGGCTGGGGGCACCCTTGCACATTAGCAAATCACAGTAGCTCCATGCGGAAAGCAAACTCTGCATTACTCAGCAAATCCCACCACGGCCGTGACTTGCGTTCCTCAGTACGCGCTCCCACGGCCCTTATGCTCGTCACTCTGGGTGCCTTCCCAGAGGCAGCCCTCACACTACCGCTGGACCTTTGCGCGCATACCTCCCGGGACCCGGACCACATGCATGCTTTACAATATGGAGCCCATCCGGTGGGAGTGACTCAGTTCACTTCTACCTGAATCTCCCAAACTTGTAGGAAACCATTGTCCCCAGTTGCCGGGGGCAGTGGAAGGGGATAGGGTGAAGGGAATATGCTGGATCAGAAGAGGCAGAAGCCATATGTTCTTGGAGCAGGAAGAGACTTTAAAGATGGTGGCAGCTCTTTGCAAACGATGAATGAAATGTAGAGCATATGCTGTGAGCGACTGTGGGCAGGACTGCTCTTGGCTTGGTTTCCCAGTCTCTCCCAGCAGAGCCTTTGGCTGCAGCTCCATGTCCCCTCCACACTGGGGGCCTTCTGAGGGTGGGCTCTGGGACCCGTGACAGACCACGGCAAGCCTACAGCCCTTGTTTCTTCTGGTGTCTTCCTAAGAGGAGGCGCTGGGTACCCAACCCGGCTGGCAGACTGCTTCTGCCTAAGCTGGTCCCCCCAAAGTCCAAACAGAAGGAATAAAAGTCATAAGGAATAGGGGAGATCATCACGCCCAACCTGGACATTTCCCGGATGACGAAGGTGAGCCCCGAGTGGGAGGGGACCTCCTTCAAGGTCACACGGGGAGTGAGCGGCACAGCTAGGGCTGGGCTCCATCTCTTCACCTCTGGTCCCCGTTCATAATGACACCGAGGGGCAAAGGGCTTTGTTTCTCCGGGGTGGCCCCCACGTCTTTATTCCTAATTGCATGGTTTGGGGCAAGCCCCATCACTTCTCTGAGCCTCTGTTTCCTCATCTGTAAAATGGAGATGCATGTACTAACCTGATAGAGTTTTGTACACAAAACTTGTGTTCAGCTTGGCCCACTGAAGGCGCACAAATGGTGACTGATTTAGCTCCAGTCCTGAGCTCTCGGCAGAGCTCCAGCCCAACGTACAAGATGTTAAGGAGGAAAAGTCAGACCGTCTGTTGAGCTTGTACGTCCCATTAATGA
Source organism: Hyaena hyaena (assembly GCF_003009895.1). NCBI lineage: Eukaryota > Metazoa > Chordata > Mammalia > Carnivora > Hyaenidae > Hyaena > Hyaena hyaena. The sequence goes on from NW_024080874.1 coordinate 1,779,232, forward strand.
GGCTGCCATGTTCCGAAGCACCTGGGGGGGGGGGGGACCCCAGAGTCCTCTTTGTCCTGTCCACAGACCCCAGTGTCCTACATCCCAACAGGCACCTCCCTTGTCTCTTCCATCTGTCTCCTCCTCTCTACCCCCTACCCAGCTACCTCTGGCCTATCTGTTAGTCTCTGTATTAGTCAAGATTTTTAAACTTATTTTTATTTGTAAAAATGTTTATTTATTTATTTTGAGAGAGAGCGAATGCACACATGTACGTGAGTGGGGTGAGGGGCCGAAAGAGAAAGAGGGAGAGAGAATCCCAAGTAGTCTCCGCGCTGCCAGTGCAGAGCCTGGAGCGTGGCTCGATCTCACAAGCCGTGAGATCATGACCTGAGCCAGAACCAAGACTCGGACACCTAATCGACTGAACCACGCAGGCGCCCCAAGATTAAAAAAAAATTTTAAGTCATAAAACTGCAGCTCAAATGGGCTTATGCATAAGAAAACAATTTATTGGTTCATGGCAAGTCCCTTCTTGCAATTGCTCTGACCAAAGTTCCTGGCACCTTTGACTCTTCTCTTTTCTCTCTTACCCCACATCCCATTGATTACCAAACCCTGTTGGCACTGTCTTCAGGATACATCTGGAGTCCAAGCTCTTGGTCCAACTTCCATTCCTGTTTCCCTAGTCCTAGACACCCCCGTCTCTTGTCCAGACCGTTGCAGCCTGTTAACTGCCCTCCCTGCTCCAGCCCTCTCTCTCCCCCGTGGTTGATCTCTGCAGAGCCTGTAGCTGTCTTTTTAGAGCTAAAAGCAGACCACGTCCCTCCTCTGCCCATGACCCTCGAAGAGCTCTCCGTTTCCCTTCCCTCCTTCACTGACCCTCTCTTCCAAGTCCAGGGACATGCCAAGCACATAGCAGCCTTGGGAACATCTGTAATTCCTCCTACACCACAGTACTGGTGTGGCTTTAAGTGTTGGTGTGGCTCTTCGAGGCCCCCACTCAAGTATCACCTTCTGAAAGAGGATTCCCGAAGATCACATCCAAACCCAGCACACCCCGCTCTGGGTTTCTTGTCTTACTTTTCACCACGTGATAGGTGTTGGTTTATTTTTTGTGTTTCTCCACTAGAGTGAGTCCTATGTGAAAGCTGGTGTGCTGTCAGTGCCTGACATGAAGTATGTACTCAATAAAACAAGTTTGAATGAATTGATGAATAAATGCAAGGTAACCGCTAGGTGCTGGGGAATGTGAGAGTAAACAAGGGAGAAAGATCTCAGACCTTTAGAGCCTGCTATCCCATGAAGGTAATGCACATTAAATATAACAAAAAGGATCTAATTATTATTGAGAAATGTACTACAAGGGAACAGGATAGGCTGATAGTTAAGGGAACTAACCAAGTGCTCCAAAGCAGAGGAAAGAGTGTGGGGAGAAGGTATATCTGGGAGGGCTTCCTTGAGGAGGTAATCATTTGGATAAGACCTGAAGGATGGGGAGTTGTCTCCATGAACAGTGATGGGAAAAGCCAGTGGGGGCGGGAGGGGGTGGTGCCTGGATGGCTCAGTCAGTTAAGCATCCAACTTCAGCTCAGGTCATGATCTCACCGTTTGTGGGTTCGAGCCCCACGTCTGTGCTAACAGCCCAGTGCCTGGAGCCTGCTTTGGATTCTGTGTGTGTGTCTCTCTCTGTCCCTCCCCCTATTATGCTCTGTTTCTCTCTGTCTCAATAATAAACATAAAAAAAAATTTTAAACTAAAAGCATTCCAGTGTGAAAGGAAGAAAATGTTCAAAGTCTCTGATTGGGAGAAAATTCAGTGCTTTTATAGAGTAATAGGAAGGCAGGCTGGCCAGAGCAGAGAGGATGGGGAGGCGGTTGGAGGGGGAAGAAGCTCAGGGTGGGAATAAGGCTGTGAGCTCCTGCTTCATATGCCTCTGGCCCAAGCTCAGTCCTGGCCCATTGGCTGGCGATGCAAAGAGCACTGGACAAGGAGCCTGGCAGACCTGGAGCCTAATCCTCACTTGCTGTGCATCCTTGAACAAGTCCCATTGCTTCTCTGAGACTATCTGTCCCTCATCTGGTGCTATAGGGGCAAATGATAATTCCATTGCCCACCCGCCGCCCCACCCCCCGGAACTGGGTCTATCTCCTGCGGTGCCCGCACAGCTAGACAGACTGTCAGCAGTGAGAGTGTGAGGCTGCTTCTGGAGGCAGCCATTGCTGCTGCAAATGGAGACATTCAGAACTTAGGAAATGTCCTCCCCTGGATACCTTCTAGGATAGGAGCCATGATCCTTGGCTGGGGCTTCCCCACCCAGAGACAGCGTCCGAAACAGGACAAAACACCCTTGTCCCCAGCCACCTCGATGTGTTCTCGTGATCCACAACTCGGGAAGCCAGGGCACTGTGTCGCACTCCGTCCCTTCCCTGCTTCCCCCAGAGACCCCGCCCAAGTGTGCAGCCTGCTTCGGACACGGTTTGTGTCTCCTGCCGAAAGCGCGATGCTTCCAGCGAAACAAGACACTCGCCTCTTGCGAGGCTTGCTCATAAAGGATGGTGATGACAGGCTGGCGGCAATAGGTCATGTTGATATTTTCACATTAGTTTTCTATTCTTATTACATTTTGATGGATGGAGAGAGTGGGGATTTTATCGTAATCTCATTCCTGTCTTAAACTGCTAATTCATGCCTGAGTTCCCTCTTCCATTTTGTTTCTACAAATTCAGCCAAGTGCTGATAGGATGAAGATTTAATATGCAGCCGCGAGACGAGGCGCGGCACGCTGGCGGGAAAGCGTTAGCTGGGGAGCAGTGTGTTTGAGGGAACAGTCTAATCAAGTCATTTTGTTATGGAAGTGCCTTGTTAACCCCGGAGGTTGGCCTCCCTGTGTATATTAGCAATAACTACATAACACGAAGCAGTGTCTTACGTGCAGAGGGTGCTTTTCATTTTTTTGTTCTGTTTTGTTTGGTCTTGAATCCTCCCGGCAGCCCTGCATGTGCGGGAGGGTGTTCTTATCCCCATTTTATAGATGGAGAAACTGAGACTCGGAGGAGAGAAGTGACTTCAACTCAGCACCTCTCAAAGGGGAATGTAGAGATGAGACGCTAGGAGGCCTGGGGGAAAGCCTGCATTTCTTTCCTTTTTTCTTTTTTTTTTAAATGTGTTTATTTATTTTGAGAGACACGGTGCCAGTGGGGGAGGGGCAGAGAGAGAAAGAAAGAGAATCCCAAGCAGGCACCCTGATGCGGGGCTCGAACTCATGCACCGTGAGATCATGACCTGAGCTCAAGTTGGACACTTAACTGGCTGAGGCACCCAGGCGCCCCCAGTCCCAGGGGATGGACACTTCATCTGGTGACATTTGTGTAGTGCGTGTGCCGTTACGGACCTTTCCGCGTGTTCTGCGGCTTCTTTTCAACTGCCCTCCCCCTGACTATACACTTTGGCGGCTAAAACCTCCTACTGGCTCTTCTCCAGGATCCCAAGGTATTTACAGGGTCTCCCTCCCCTAGGGTCTCCTGGCATACCTCATTTTGTCTCACTCACCCATCCCCTCTCTGTCTTTGCCTTTCCCATTCTCCTGGACCGAGCCAGCAGGTGCCTCATATTAGCCCCACTGAGAAACCCTCATGGGCCCCTGACTCTCCTGCTGCCCCTCTGCTCTCAGCAGGGCCTCCTGCCCAAACCCTCGCATCTGGGCTATGTAGGCCAGGTCCTCCGGCTGCAGATGGGAGGAAACAGCCTTTCAAGTCAAGGACCAAAACAGGCACAGCCTCAGGAATCCTGGTGCCGGAAGGGCCCTCGGTGCCCACAGCCCTCTGCAGTTACGAAACGCCTCCACAGCCGTGCACACCAGATCCCCATGTCCATCCCAGGGGGCCCCTCTAGGAACCCCTGAAGAACCGGAGGCTCTGAGAATCTCCATGACCTTGTCCAAGGTCACGAGCAACTCTGGGCAGAGCCTCAACTCCAAGTCAGGTCTTCTGCCCCCTGCCGTCCAGGGCTATCTGCAGCGACCATCAAGGAAGCCTGCAACCTGCCCGGGCAGCTCTTTCTGGCAGTGTTTATACCTCTTCCCGCATCCTGCATCGACAGTGGGAGGCACCCTGCAGAGCCCTCTCCCGCCGCTCCCCCAGGGCTGCGGCACACAGTGTGCGCCCCGTCAATGTTAGCCAAGACCGCGGCAGGCTGGCACGCGGCACGTGCCGCCAGGGAGCCTGGGCCAGATTCCCCGGCTCTCCCTGCCTCTCCGTGCCTCTCCCTGCCGTCTGCTCCGCTCCTCACTCCCTTGCAATCCCTTTCTCTCTCCTGCTGCTTTCTCTCTTTCTCTCTCCTGGTCCTTCTCTCTTTTCGAAGAATAAAAATGACTGGACTTGGCATTATCTGCTGGTTTCCATGGTAATAAAATCTGTTTCCGATAATGGCCCTTCCCTGGCTGTGGTTAGTTTTGGTAATTTTAGCAACACTGTTGCACAGGCCACCTGCATTTCAATACCACGCGAGCTGGATGCGACTGCCGCTTTCAGGTTGAATAGAAATAAGGGAAAATGCTTGCTCTAAAATTTCTAGGCTGGATAAATGCTCGGAGAAGGAAAAGGAAAGTTACGTAAATGCTGCGGCCTTGAACGTGCATGTAGCTGAAGACGAGTGTGATCATGTTACTCTTCTGCCTCAAACCCTCTGCACACCACAACCTCGGTGCTCACAGGGTGAGTCTAGGCTCTCCAGTGGCCTTGGGGCCTTCAGGAGCCCGGCCTCGAATGGCCCGTCTGTCCTGTCGGTAGTCCTCTCATTCCCTAAGGCCCTGTTTCTTTTTATTGTCAAGTTGGTTTACACATAACACCCAGTGCTCATCCCAACAAGTGCCCCTCCATGCCCATCACCCCCTTCCCCTCTCCCCCACCTCCATCAGCCCTCAGTTTGTTCTCAGCACTCAAGAGTCTCTCGTGGTTTGCCTCCCTCCCTCTCCCCAACTATTTCTCCCCTTCCCCTCCCCCATGGTCCTCCGTTAAGTTCCTCCTAATCCTCCTATACGTGCAAACATATGGTATCTGTCCTTCTCTGCCTGACTTATTGCGCTCAGTGTAACACCCTCAGGTTCCATCCGTGTAGCTACACGTGGCCAGATTTCATTCTTTCTCATTGCCGTGTAGCATTCCATTGTATAGATAAACCACATCTTCTTGAGCCATTTGTCCGTTGATGGACACTTGGGCTCTTTCCATGTTTTGGCTATTGTTGAGAGTGCTGCTATGAACATTGGGGTCCATGTGCCCCTATGCATCAGCACTCCTGTATCCCTTGGGTAAATTCCTAGCAGTGTTATTGCTGGGTCATAGGTGAGTTCTATTGTTAATTTTTTGAGGAATCTCCATACTGTTTTCCAGAGGGGTTGCACCAGCTTACATTCCCACCAACAGTGTAGGAGGGTGCCCATTTCTCCACATCCTCGCCAGCATCTAGAGTAAACTGATTTGATCATTTTAGCCACTCTGACAGGAGTGAGGTGGTATCTCAGTGTGGTTTTGATTTGTATTTCCCTGATGAGGAGGGATGCTGAGCATCGTTTCATGTGTCTGTTGGCCATCTGGATGTCCTAAGGCCCTGTTTCTTACCTTTGAGTCTTTGCAGATTCGGTTCCATCTGCCTACAATGTCTATCCTATGACTGCCTGGTGAGCTCCTACTCAGACGTCGAGAACCCATTCATGCATGCCCATGTCCCTCTCTCAAGGTGTTTTTTTTTTTCATGCCTTCCTGTAAATGGTACATGTTTCTATTAGGCTAACATATCCCAATGTATTGGCATTTTTGTCCTTGTGAACTCTTTGAGAACACAGATCATGCTTGGCTTCTCCTGTGTGGCTCCAGGACTTGGTACCTCACATGTACTCAGTGAATAAGAAATATATATGATAACAGCTTCTGCTCATGGTTCATTTCCTCTGTGTGCCAGGCACTTGGCTAAACACCAAATTGTGTGCAGTATCACATTGCTTCTCACCCTCAGAGGTGGGTACCATTGTTTCCCTCATTTTACAGATGAAGAAACCAAACTCAAAGGGGTCACGATGCTGGCCGAAGATGAAAAAGTCGGTTAATGGGATGGATATTAGTTCAATGAATTGTGCACACGGATGGATTCAGGGGCGAAACGTGAGTGGCCGGTGCTGAGTCCCTTCTGAATCTGCGGGAGGATTTTTCTGGAAATCTCCAGAGGGGGTAGGCAGAAGTCTGACATGGTGGGGAGAAGTCTGAAAGGCAGGGAGGAGGGAGGCCGGGGAAGAACACAGACGTGAGGGAGCTGCACACACATGTCACTGGTGCTGCAGACTTCCCAGCAGCGTCGGGAATACCCAAGGCAGGAGGGCCGGGGCCTCGAGCAGCCCAGCCTGAAAATGGGCTTGCACCTCAGCCCCCGAGCCAGCTGTGACTGCTCTGGAGGCGCTGGTGAAGATCTGATGTGCTCCGGGGCCTCATGAAAGATTTAGGGCTGGGAAGCCTCTTGGGCTGCTGGGAAGGCAAGAAGAGAAAGCGCAGGAAGAGGCGGAAGACACTCAGCTCCTTTCTGCTGACAGCCCTGTGCTGCTCTGATTCCTGCGCAAGCCCAGCCAGGGCTCCCCGAGGACCCGCTCTGGCACGTCTGTACTCGGAGTTGAAAGGGTTCTTGGAAAGCACTTAGTTGGGCCTGAGTCCGCGGGGTGCTGGGTGGGGGGGCGGCTCTTGGTGTTTTTCCAGCAGGTCGCTGTCTCCCCCAGCCCCTCCCAGTCCTGCAGGATCGGGCAGGAGCTGTGACACACGGAGCCCAGGGCAAAGCAGGGCCACTTTGTCCAGGATCAATGGGGTGAGGGAGGGGAGCGGCCTGCAGCACCTTTCCACAGACCGGCGGGCTGGGGAGGCCGCTGCATCCACTGCTGGCTTCAGGAGGGCCAGGGTGAGGCCAGACCCCCACTCCAACCTTCTTAACCCGAGGAGCAGAGGGTTAACAGTAACAAAAGCAGACAGACATTCCCTCCTCATTTGCCTCCATGTGAAATTGGGTAAGGTGTCTTCTTATTGATAACAATAGCCAGGGCTGATATAACACTTACTAGATGAAAGTGAACTCCTTGCTAATACTACTCCCATTTTACAGGTTACAAAACTGAGGCCCAGAGAGGCTAATTTGCCCAAGGTCTCACACGCATGTGTGGGAGTGAAGATTTCAATCAGGCAAGGAGTCACTGGTGGAAACACGGCCAGAATCTTGGAGAACATTCCCATCTTCCCTCCATTTGGTCAGTAAACACTTGTGAGGACCTTCCGTGGGGTCAGCCTGGGCCCCGCTGCAGTGATGAGAGGGGAAGGCCCGCTGGGCTCCGTGCCCTTTGGGGCAGACATTGCCGGGCTGATGGGGCTGTGCACCCAGGGAGGACCTGCAGCTGGGCTTGGGGATCAGAGACTAGGGTTTGACTCCCAGCTGGGCCCCTTTCTACTTGCATGTTTTTTTTTTTTTAACGGAAGATGGTTTTTAAAAAATGTTTATTTATTTATTTTGAAAGAGAGAGAGAGAGGAAGAGAGAGAGCCGGGGAGGGGCAGAAATCAAGAGAGAGCAAGAGAGTCCTAGGAAGGCTCTGTGCTGTCAGCGCAGAGTCCGACTCAGGGCCTGAACTCACGAACCGTGAGATCATGAGCACGCTCTTGGGCACGTGAGCAGGGTGCTGCCTCGCTTGGGTCCTGCTTCTGCCCAGCGGGGCGCACATATTTCACATGGGCTCTCTTGCAGGCTGACCTGTGTCCTCACGACCCGATCCATAGTTTACTGTGCTACAGGTGAAAAGGCCTCCCCAGAGGAGAGGGGGTGTTAGAAAATGCATATGCTAGAAGAACAAGCCCACTTTGCCTCACTGTGGGGACGTTGAGCAGGGACCTCTCGGGGGCGCGGACTCCCTGTTCTAGACATCGCTCCTTTTCTTCCGCTGAGCCTTCGTCCCGGCCAGGCATTGGTAATCACTTCTCTGCTCTTGCACAGAATGTCAATAAGTATTGAATTGAGATGTGAGCTTGGAGAGAGGGCAATTGTTGAAATGGCCTCTGGCGGGCAAGGCCAGTGTGGGACTTCTCAGATTCAATTTAGATCCACTTTTAACTCTGACATCAAGAAGGGCGGCATGAATGTATGCCTCTTCACTCCCATTTTGCAGAAAGTAAAGCTGAGGTGCTTGGAAGGCCTATCCAGCTGGTGGTAGAGCTGGAAAGTTAGACATGCCACACGGGACACACTTCAGTTCCTGCTCAAGACTTTGCCACAGACCAGGGGCTTTCCCAGGGTGTGGAGCAGGGGGTGGAGGGGTGTTGGCTCAAACTGGCACAGCCTCATGAATCACCCCGAGGACCCAGAGGAGCCAGATGCTCCCATGTGTGACCCCTAAGTCCCCTCTCCTCTGAGCTGGGCCTTCCCTCTGTCGGTCCCTGATCCCTGCCTGGCAGACACTCTGGAATGGTCTGCCTGGCCCTCTGGCAAAGTGTCACCTCCATATCATATAGGGCAGAGCTAGAAGGGCATCCAAGCAGGAGAGGAGAAACTGAGGCCCAGAAAGGGGGAGGGGCTTTGCCCAAGGTCACTCTCTAGGAGCCCTCCGTGAGTGCGAGTCCCTTGCCGTTTCTTTGCCAAGCTGGTCCTCATGAACACAATGCTCGCTCCTCATTCCTCTTCCCGCCAGGTAATAACTGTCTTGTTTAAACTGTCTCTAGGATTAGTCAAACAATCAGAGATCACAGCCAACAGCCACCCTGTTCTCTCATTACTGGGTGCCTATAATTAATATTTATAAACCGAGAGGGTGCTTGTCTTTCTTCACTGAGAAGGACTTCAGTATTTCCAGTCAATGCAAACATGCGGCCTCTTACTACCCATCACGGAGAAGGAGCCAGGCTACTTCAGCAAATGTACTTGTAATTGTAGCAGATGGGAAAACTGAACCCCCCCAGGGGTGGAGGTGCAGGGGGTGGGGAAAGGGGAGACGGGCCGGGAGAGAGGGACAGAGACACAGAGAGTGCTGGAGTCATAGAGCCACGGAGGCAGAGAAGGAAGAAGATGGGAAACGTGAGCAAGAGAGAGAAGGACCGTATAAGCCCAGAGAGGAAAGAGATTTGGCCGTAGACCCGGGTGGAGAGGGGGTGAGACCCACACGGGAGGCAGGGACAGAAGCACAGAGACAGAGACACCCGAAGCTTCAAAGGCAGAGGAGAGAAGAAAGAGGGAGGGCCGCGTGGCTGGCAGGGAAGCGGAGGAGGCAGAGTTCTTGCGCAAACTGCCACCGAGTAGGCAGCACGTGGCACAGAACCTGCGCGTAGTAGACGCTCAGCCAGCTTGTGGCCGGACCCCAGTTGCTCACCTAGCTCCAGATCCTGACATAAGCTCCCCAACACAGGACCCTGACATCTAAGAGATGCCCCACCCCCAGCACAGAGCTGGCCTCTGGCAGGAGTCCACCACCTGCCTGGGGGTAAGCCAGGCACGGTGCTGGGGCGTAAATGAACCCCAACCTCCAGACCCTTGCCTGTGCTCTGCCCTGCCTGTGATGGGCAGGGGGCAGGGGAAGGCGAGCACTGGGCTGGCAGTTGGGAAAATCTGGTTCCTGCCTCTGCCACTGATCACTGACTTGAGCAAGTCTACTCACTTCCTTGTGCCTCGCTTTTCCCGTATGTTAGATGCATTGTGCCTCAGTTTCCCCATATGCTAGGTGAAGGTTGGTTCCAGGCAGTCTCTCAGGTTCCCTCCCAGCCCAAGATTCCCTGACCTCTGTCCCTCTGGTCTCATAACCAGCTCAGATGGGCCCCTGCTATTTCCCAGTCCAGCCCAGCCACCCTCCCCAGGCTCACCTGAGCCGTGGCGCCAGGTTCTTGGGTTCCTCCCGGGGCTGCCCGGGGGCCTTGGTGCAGCAGCTGGAGAAGAAGCGGCAGCAGTAAAGAGGGGCTCTTAGGAGCCACTAACGTGGGCCTGGGAAAGTGGATGCGCATAGTTATTCATGAGGACTGAGGCAAGGCAGTAGTGGGGGGGGGGGCGGGAGCAGAGGGAGAGGGCGGGACTGGGAAGTTGGGAGCTGCCACCGGCAAAGAAAAGTCAGAGACCTTGGAGGGGGCGCTTTAAACCAGCCCCGGGAAGCCCCTTTATTTTACAGGCAGGGAAAAATGCTACATAACAAACCACTCCCAGATCTCAGGGGCTTATAACCCCAGTCATTTGTGTCCTTAGATCCATGGGTCCGCTGACCTGGGCTGAGCTTGGCTGGGGGGTGGCTCTGCCTCACAGGCCTCTCCTCCCCCGTCTCGAGACCAGTCGGCGGGCCTGGCACATCCTCGCAGGGCAGTGGCAGGGAAGCAGAGACACACATCTCTTGAGACCTAAGCTTGGAGCTAGCAGATGCCCCCTTGTACCTTACTTTACGGGCTGAAGCAAGTCGCGCTGCCAAACTCAAATTAAGAGGTGGGGTGGAGCTCCTTGGGGGGCTCAGTCGGTTAAACATCTGACTTCATCTCAGGTCATGATCTTGCGGTTTGTGGGTTCGAGCCCCACGTAGGGCTCTGTGCTGATAGCTGAGCTTGGAGCCTGCTTCAGATTCTGTGTCTCACTCTCTCTCTGTTCCTCCCCTGCTCACACTCTGTCTCTCTCTCTCTCTCTCAAAAATAAATAAAGATTAAAAAATTAAATAAAAAAAAAGAGGTGGGGAAACATCCCACCACAGAGAGAGGGCACTGCAAAGTTCACGGCAGAGGCCACAAGTACAGGAAGAAGCAAGGTGCTGAGGCTGGTGACGTAATCTCCCAGAGCCCCTGCTCTGTGCCGGGCACTGTGCTCAGAGCCAGGGATTCACCGTGAACAGGACGGCAGAGGTGGCTGTCCTCACAGGCTTCCATAAACACGCAAATGAATAAAGTCATGGAGTGTGAGATTGCAATAAAGGAAATCACAGAGGAGGTGTGACGGGGAGAAACTGAGGCACCACCCACTCTGGTACGATGGGTTGGGACAGCCTCTCTGAGGAGGTGGTGTTTGCACAGATCCGAAGGGTGAGAATAAAGAGATGGATGAAGAGTATGTTGGACCGAGAATACAGCAGGTGTCGGCTCCAACTTCAGTATTCTCTCCAAGCAACGCTCCTGCCTCTTGGGGGAGAGAGCCCTAGGCATCCTGAGGGTGACCCCTTTCCTCCAGCGACATGCCAGCGCCCTGATCACCTCTGTCTGGATGACTGGCTCCCACCTTCCACCTCTAGTCTCTTTGGTACAACCCCCCATTTCAAGCCCCCTTTTTAACCATGAATCTATGTCATGACTTGCTCAAAGCCCTGTAGGCTCCTGAGAGCCAGCTCGCCGTCCAAACCCCTGAGCCTCAGATTTTTGGCTCTGTACAAACCATCCCAGCCCCCGCGCCAGCTTTATCTCCTGCCCCACCCCCCTTGTCTCCAGCCAGACAAAACTGACTCCTAACAGCTTTCTTGCGCTCTCTGGCTTCTGTGACTTCTGCCTGTGTGGCCCGCCCCTCTGACCTGTCCAGCTAACTCTTGCTCTCCTTCAAGACCAAACTCCAATATCAACCCCTCTACCAGGGCTTCCCCGATGCCCTCTGGGAGTGAGCTACTCCCTCTTCTGGGATCTTGCAGTGCCCTGTTCAACACCTATTAGAGCACTTGCTACACTGTGTCGATGTTGTCTGGGGGAAGGCCAGCGGTGGCATTAGGGGCCTGGTCTCCTGCCCCTGAGTTCAGCGCTCTGTCTCCCAGGCCAGTTGCCTCTGGGATAAGGGAACCCAGGATGGCTTTGGATGGCCCCTTGCTCCATCCCAAATACCGCGGTCTATGTCTGCAACTGAACTGTGAACTTTTCAAGGGCTGGGGCCGCATCTTCACCCCCTCTGTGTCCCGGATGCCAGGCCAGGGACTGGCTGTCCCAGAGGAGTGCTTAGCCAAGGTTTGGTGTGACTGTATAAGGCGCAGGTGTGCTTGAGGTAGCACCGTGGGCTGCCTGGAGGAAGCTCTTAACCATTTTTCCCGTGTGGGAAAAGCCATACTCTGCCCTCTAGGCTCTGGTTTAGGCGGTAGAGAGAGTCTGGGATGTGTAGTGGGGACAGAGGCTTTCCAAGCCCCCAAGCAGGCACTGGCTGAGGGAGATCTCTATTTGTCTTCAAGTGTAAGGGCAGCAGGATTTGGGGCCATGGGCGTGAGTGGAAAAGAAGCTGAGTCTCTACCAGGCTTTAGGGACAAAATTTCCAGGGAGGAGTCAAGTGCCTGGCACAGAGTGGGGCTCAGTGAGTTGTTACGTGAACTGCATGGAGACCTGTGAGTACTTCGAGGCGCCTACAGCTTGGTGCTCGGCCCTGACGTTAGCGTCACCTGGGCAGCTTTAAAAACCAACCAGAGCCTGGCTCCCTCCCAGGCAGCTAAGTCAGAACATGGGGCTAGGGCTCAAGCACACGCCATTTCTCAAAAAGTCCTCTATTGAGGTAGCCTTCACGGCCCCGACAGACAAACCTTTAAAGTCTTAATGGTCTAATGTGGGAGAAGGGTTTCTTGCTTCTGTGACGTTCATCCTGCCTGGCGGTTATTATGCTCCACACAGTCACTCAGGTCCCCGTCGAGGGAGGCTCTGTCATCATCCATTCATGGCTTCCAGGGTCACCTGGATCTGGACATCTAGTTGGCAGACGGCGGATTGCTTGGGAGGGTTTTTATGGGGGAGCTATAGACATGATGCACATGACTTCCACCCACATTCCATTGGCAAGAGCCCGGTCAGTGGTCCCAACTTTATGCAAGGGAAATTGGAAATCTCGTCCTTGGCAAGGAGACCAGTTCCTAGCCACCCTAGGCGGGAGTTGTAAACCTCGGTGGCCAGCTGGCCACTCTGTCAGCTTCCCGGGTGATTCTAATGTGTGGCAGGGTTGAGAACCACTGGCCCAGAGCTTCCCGGCGTGATGAGAATATTGCTCCAACTCCTCCCTGCCCAATCTCCAGTGCAAGGGAGCTACAGACCAACTTCCCCCGGGTGGCCATGTCTTCATTCCACCATCATGGTGTTTCTCAGAGCCAGCAAGGATGAATGGGGACCATAGAAAGTCTCAGGATGTAGCCCTCTTCCCCTGGGGGGGGGGGGGTACCCATCAGGGAGTGGTGGCAGACGAGGCCAGGACAGATGGAGTCAGAGCCTGGGGGACCATCATAAAGACCTGAGAGGCTTGGGCTCTATTCTGAAGCCATCCAAGCTTTAGAAGTAGGTAAGTGACAGGCTGAGAATGAGTTTTAGGGGGTTAATATGGTGACAGGGAGTGTGCAGAAGCCTGGAGGAGGCGATGTTGCCGGTCCATTGTGTTTGCATCAAACTGTCTGCACAGTCCTGCATGCTCTGGGGTCTCCTCAGTGCCCAAGAGGAAAAACAGCACCTGCATCCTGCCTCACCTCCAACACCCCCCTTCCAGGAGGCCTCCCTCTACTCCCTGATTTGCCACCCTGAGACTATTCAGAGGAGTATATTATAGTCTCTGGAAGCAATCCTAGGAAAGAAATGTCTAATGTTTTATGCCATGGGAGTGCTATTGTAAGAACTATTTATAGCCTCCCAAGGGGAGGTCTTTGGGGGGGAAACACTCTTTTGTGTATGCAGGTCTGGTTTGTTTTGAAAGGGAAAATCAGTACTTTATAGCTAAATTCATTCACTCGTTCATCCAGCAAATATTTACGGAGCCCAAGTCCCACGCCAGGCACTGGGACGCAAGAGAGAAGGGGACAGGTGTCGAGGTCCCTGCCCCCAGGGACCATGTGGCTTTTCTCTCCTTTGCTTAGGATCCGGATTGTGTCCATTTGCAGATGAACCTGGCTGTTCCTAAACGCCCTATTACTGAGGCCCATTTAGGTCTTTTCAAATTTGAGCAATACACTGGCATCCTTTGATAGAGACCTAATCGGAACACAGCACAAAGGTACCTTTACAGCATGTGGAGTAAACAGAACAATTTTCTCTCAACAAAGTGTTTGTAAGGTATTCAGGCTTAGAAAATTGTGCCTAAAGATGGTGAAAGTCACAGGAATAGTTTCTGTGCATGCAAGGGTTTGTTCACAATACTCCATTTCAGCCAGACTTAATAGCCTTAGTGGTTTTTTTTTTTTTTTTGAAAATAATGTTTATTGTGTTTCTGCTTATAAAAGTAATATGTGCTCCTTGTAGCAGATTGAGAAATCACCAGCAGTAACATTTTGGTGTTTTTCCTTCCGATTTTTCTTTTAATAGTTACATTAGGAAAAAAGTCACTATCAAAACATTACATTATAAGCATTCCCTCGTTTTATTAGCATTTATCATAAGCATCTTTTAAAATGACTACTTAGCGTTAGAATATATGACTCTATCATGATTTACTTACCTAATTCTCTGTGTGAAGCACTTATGTTGTTTCTTGATATTACAAGCAATGATGTGCTATATGACTTCATGCATGGAATTCTGTCTGCTTCTCTGATAAATTCCTGCAATATTTATCTGTTTAGAAATTAAGGCACCCAATTAAAAGTGGGCAAACAATTTAAAGAAGGGCAAGCCATTTAAAGACACGCATCAGCAGCAAGATATGCAGATAGCTGCAAGCACACAGGAAGCTGGTCAACATTGTTACTCACCATAGAAATCTACATGAAAACCGCAATGAGATTCCACTCTATACCAAGGAGATAAAAGCACAAAGACACTGTCAAGTGTTGGCGGAGAGAGGAAGCAACTGGACCTCTTATACACTGCTGGAGCAGCTGAAAATGGTATAGACATTTTGGAAAATGATTTTTATTCAACTTACAGACACACTTACACGATGACTCAGAAATTTCACTTCTAGGTGCATACCCAGGAGAAATGGGTGTGTGTCCATAAAAAGACATATACAAGAATATGCATGGCAGCTCTATTCCTCATAGTCCCAAACTAGAAATGATCTAAATAACCATCGATAGTTACGTGGGTAAATAAATCGTCCTCCTTTCATACAGTGAAACATTATTCAGCCACAAAAAGGAGCAAACTCCTGGCCATGCAGCCACATGGATGGCTCTCACAGGTATTATGTTGAATGAAAAAAGGCCAGAAAAAGTTTTTTGGATGACCTCATTTATATGAATTTCAAGAACAGGCACAATGAGTTCATGTTTATTTATTTTTTGTTTTTTTATTCTTGATTTTAGAGAGAGAGCGAGAGCACACATGTGTGCTCATGAGCCAGGAATGGGCTGAGGGAGAGAGGGAGAGAATCTTTTTTTTTTTTTTATAATGTTTATATTTTGAGAGAGAGAGAGAAAATGAGTGGGGAGGAGCAGAGAGATAGCACTGTTAGCACAGAGCCTGATATGGGACTCGAACCCACAAACTGTAAGATCATAACCTGAGCAAAAACAAAATCGGCCTCCTACCTGACTCAGCCACCCAGGCGCCCCAAGGGAGAGAATCTTAAGCAGGCTTCACTCTCAGTGCAGAGCCCGATTCGGGGCTTGATCCCATGACCTTGGGATCAGGGCCTGAGTCGAAATCATGAGGCCGACTCTCAACCCACTGAGCCACCCAGGTGCTACAGAGTTAACGTTTATTGCAGCCAGAATGGTGATTACTTCGTGGGGGAGGTACAAACTCAAACAGCATATGATAGAAGCTTCCAGGATGCTGGAAATGTTCCTTATCTTGATCTTGGTGGAGATTGCCTGAGTGTAGAGAACAGGAAAAACAATATCAAGCTACACAATGGTAACAAATACCCTTTCGATGCTTTACTGCTGTGTGGGCTATCCTTCAGTAAAAAAGAGAAAGGAATTGGGATGAAAGTTTGATGATATTGCTGCCAGGAATTCAGAAATTCTGGAATCCAGCCTTCTCCATCATGGCTCACCTGCCTTTGAGGATGAGGAACGACAGGAAGGACAGCAGAACTGGGATCAAGAGCCACTTTGTTTGTAACCATGTGAGCGCCCAAAGTCCCAAATTCTGAACTCCAGCACAGGGCTGAGTGGGGGTGTCTATTAGTGAGGGTTCTCTAGAGAAATAGAAGCAGTAGAGAATGTATGTATGTAAGAAGAGATTTATTATAGGGAATTGGCACACATAGTTATGGAGGCTGAGAAGTTGCACACTTTGCTGTCCGCAGGCTGGGGACCCAGGGGAGCTGGTAGTGTGGTTCAGTCCCAGTCCAAAAGCTGGGCAACCAGAAGCACCGAACGCAGAAGATCAACATCCCAGGTCAAGCAGCCAGGCGGGAAAGGCCCAATTCTTCCTTCTTCCACCTTTTGTTCTATTCAGTCCCTCACTGGATTGGGTGGTGCCCACCCACACTGGGGAGGACAAACCATTGAACCAAGTCCATTGATGTGAATGCTAATTCCATCCAGAAGCACCCCTCCCCCAATAATGTTTGGCCAAATCTCTGAGCCCCCCATGATCAATCAAGTTGACACATAAAATTGGCCACCGCAGGTGCATGGCTTCTCCTCAGGGCTTGAGTGGGGCCAAGGCATCCCCTTCTCCTTGGGTCTAAGTGTTGGGTCAATAGCCTCAGGTGTGCTCACTAACTCTACCTTACCGGGTAGGAAGCCCCACCAAGAGCACGCTGCAGGGACTTGGCTTCAGTGTCCCTGACGGATGAGGACTGATGGATGCCTCATGCTCTGACCTATCAGATGCAACTTCCCCTTCTTTCTTGGGCAGAGGGGGTCATAAAGGGATTGGACACAAAGAGGTGTCTGGCACAGGGGGAGAGGCTGAAGCATGTCTTCCCACCGCTGATTCCAAGAAGATAAAAGGAATGAACATTTTTGAAGGTTTTGGTCAAATTGTCCTCCGGAAAGCTTGTATCAATTTCCACTGTTACCAATAACACATGGGAACACGCATTTCACCACATCTTTGCCAAGACTGAGTATTGTTATTTTGTCAGACAGGCGATGAAGCCTCGAGGTGCTTGCCTTAGGCATCATCTCTAGAAACCTAAATTGCTCTGACTCTGATATTGGCTGGGTGAAAAGGAACTAGTGACTCTTGCCACAGTGGGTTAGTTCTGGGATGCGATGGGGGGGAAGAGCCCAAACCAGCCCAGAACATGGACCCAAAGACACTACGGTGGGGGCTCTTGTTGGGTGGAGTGGCCATTAAGCCCTCTCTCTGGGTCCCATTCAGGCACGCGCAGGCACCCAGAGGCAGGTGGCTGGAACACAGTTGCACCCAGAGCAGGCAAAGGTATTTCTTTCTATTTCAATGGCGCTCTGTGCCCATAGCAGCCAAAAAGATTGTTCCCTTGTGACCTGTTCCGCCTAGGCGTCTTGATGATGAGCCCCCAAAGAAATCCACCCGGGGTCCCATTTTTCCCTCTGTACAGACCCAGGCAACGTGGGCTTCCTCCCCGCGAAAGGTTTTCTAATTTCACCCACGAAATGGGGCTGTGGTTGTTGAAATTGGCATTTCTCTAACTACTCGCGAGTTGGATCTTCCTTCCCAGGTTTGCTGGCTCCCCACTTCTGTGGATTCACTGTTTATGTCCTGCACCAGTCTTTCCCCAGAGGGTTTCCTGGTGCCTTTGACTGGCCTCAGGAGCGTCCCTTCCTTCCTCTGGGTGGGGTGCCGGCTCAGTCGGCACGGGCCTCTTGGGCCCTGAACCGTTACGAGTGTGCTGGATGTATTTTTGTTGGTGGTGGTGGCACTCGGCATTTTTGTCTACAAGTACTTTCCCGGGAAGCTGTGTCAGCCCCGCAATTAGCTCCCTCAATCAGGAAAGCAGCTCATCGTGAGATTAGACACATCTCAATGGCTGATTGCCGGGAATTTGGGAGAGAGCTGGCGGGTGATAATCTCCCGCTTTCTCTCTTTCTCTGTGTCTTTTTTCCTTTTTCCATTTTAAATAACTGCTTGATTGTAAAGAGGGATGATTCACTACTCGAGATTTCTTCTGTAACTTAGTGGGGAGGTTAAGAGAAGAGAACTACCTCCTCCCCGCTCTCCCCCACCCCCACTCCCGAGTCCCATATCCCTTCTGTTCCGTTTGCTCCCACGGGAAGGCAGGAAGAGGGAAGGAAGCATAGAGCCCTGCCTGGTCCTCCCCACACTTCCCGGGAAAACCAGAGAGCCTCCTTCACCCCGACCCTCACTCTGGGAACCCACTTCCCAATCGCAAATCTCCTCCTACCTCCCCACCCCACCCCCTGCCACCTGCCCCATCCTGCTCTAGTAACTTCCGTCTCACTGTCAAACATACCTTCTCTATCTAACTCCAAACCCTCTTTCTGAATTTCATTTTGTTCGGTCGTCAAGAGCAATTTATTCCCTATTCTCCCTGATGCCTTCTTCTGCAGGTATTGGCCAGCCTTCCCCTCCCTCCTCTCGTTCCCTTCCTCCTTTCCTCCCTTCCTTCCTGTCCCTTTCTCTCATTCCCTTCCTCCAACAAATATTTACTGAGAACCCAGCATGTGCCATGCATTGTTCTAGGCATTGAACAGACCAGACGTAGTCCTTGACTTCACGGAGCTTACATTCAACATGGGGAACAAGACAATAAAATAAATATGCACATCTATTTATATTACGACAGCAGGAAGTGGTCAATGGAAAAAGGTAAGATAAGAAGATAATAGCAACAAGGGAAGCTGTTTTGTGGTGGGCAGCGATGACCTCTCTGAGGAGGTAACTCTGAGCAGAGAGCTGAATGAGGTGAGGGAGAGGGTCGCATGGATATCCCCAGCTGCGAGAGCAGCAAGTGCAAAGGTCCTGAGGCAGGAACGTCCTGGTGCATTATGGCAGGAGCACCAAAATTGAAGGACAGAGATTTGGCAGTGAGGCCAGAGGTGAACTAGGACCAGACCACGCAGCATCGTCTTTTATTCTGTCTTTTATTCTATGTAGAATGAGAAGCTACTGACAGTCTTTGAGCAGAGGAGTGACATGATCTGACTTGGGTTTTGAAAGCCACATCTGGCTGCTCTTTGCTGATTAGACGGTAGAGGGGCAAGAGTGGAAGCAGGGAAATAACCCCAATATCCCTTTTTTCTCTCAGCGAAATAACCCCCTCCCTCCAGCTGACAACAGGGAACAAATTCAGCTTGAAGTGTCACAGGCAGCTTAGCGACTGTTCAGTGAGGCAGAGCCTAGAAGCCACCAAGGTGTAATTTGTCTTTTACAAAGAGAAGAGTTAAAAGGACAGATTATAAAACTCAGCCCAGTGGTTTTTTTTTTTTTTTTTTACAAGCATCTACTGATTTTTTTCTCTTTCAGATGTTTTGTTGATCAAATTATATTCTTGACATTTTGGGGACCTTCTATGTTTTCCCAAATGCCGCTTAATGATGCCAGAGTTGCAATTAAGACTAATTTGTTGGCAGAAATAATGGGAAGTTGTTAGGTTCTACGGCGGAACAAACCTAGGCGCTCTTATTATTATTATCCTTATTATTGAGGCCATTATTATTGCTCGAAGCATGTGTCAGGCCGAAAAAAGCAGGAGGGAAGATGAAACACATCTGGGAAGGGAAAAGAAAGTGTCTCTGAAGAAGTCAGACTTCCTCAGACATGGAGTCACAGAGTTCGGATCTCACCAGCACCACCTGTTCACTGTGTGACCTTGGACGAGCGACTTGACCCCATCCAGCCTCAGTCTTCTCATCTGTGAATTGGGTGTATTAATATTACCTAGATCATTGGATTGTTGGAGAGGAACCGAGATGAAATATTTAAATTCTTGTCAGAGAGATGGAGAATTGTGTCATTCAGGGTTGTTTGGTTGTGACAAACTCAAAATAACAGGGGCTTACACAAGTAGATATTTATTTCTTTCACCTGCAAGTCTGATACAGGCAATGCAAGGCTGTTGCCAAGTTGACTCTATCAAGCCCTCAGGGACCCAGTCTCCTTCTAGCTCCCGGGTCGAAAATAGTGGCCAAAGTTCCACCTATCACACATACTGTGCAGGAAGCAAGGTGAAGAAGGGAGACAAAGTGGGGGTCAAAGGACACATGCCAGCTGCCTTTAAGGACAGCTCCCAGAGCGACCACATGACCCTTCTACTTAGGTTGTGTTAGCAAGAACTCAGTCACATGGCCATATCAAGCTGCAAGGGATGCTGGGAGATGTAGTCTTTATGCTGGGAAGACTTTAGTCCAGCCAAGAACTGGGGGATTCTAATATAATGGGGAAAAGAGAGATCAGAGATTAGGAGATAAGTGGAGGTCTCTCCCACAGGTGGGAGGAAGGAGAAGGAGCTAGGGAGAGACACCCACAAATATCAGATTTTGTTTCTCCTTCTCCCTCTCTTCTCCATAGCCAGGCAACCTGCAAGCCCCGTTGGCTCTACATGTTAAACTTCTCTTGGATCCACTCTTTGCCCTCAGTCTCCACAGAAAGGGCCCTCATTCAGGCTTCCCCGTCATTCTCTAGGACCATTACAAAGGCTCTTCCTTGCTCTTCATCCCATCTTGTGGTCCCGCCTCTTCACTAATGAGCTGCCTGGGACTGAGATCTAATGGGGTCCCCACCGCTTACAGGATAGAATCCAATCCCCTGAGCTCAGCCTTCAAGGCCCTTCAGGATGATTCTCTGTTTCTCAGTATTTCTGCCTATATAACTTTCCTGGCAGCTGAGCAGCATATTTTGCTGTTGGCTGAATAAGCCACCTCTGTCTTTGAACTTGCTTTTTTCCCCTCTACCCCCCCCCCCGCCCCGCTTTCCTGCTCGGAAAGCTCCTATTCATGCTTTAGAACCCACATCAAATGTCCTCTCTCTACAGAGTTGTTAGGACTCTGCCACTGATGGGACTCTTTGCCCTCAAATCCATCCCTCGCTCTTCCCCTTCCCTCCTCTACTGTTGAGGGGTGGGCATTGGCTAACTCCTCCAGGCTGTGTTTTCCAGACTGCTGGCGAGATGTCTTTTGGCTGGGTTTAGAGGGTAAGAGGCACTGGCAGGAGCCTGGAGGAGAGCAGGGAGAAGGTGGGGCATTTCTCACCTTTTCTCTTCCTGGGATAGCACTCTGGCAGCAACTGCCATCTCCTGCCAGACAGTGCCCCCACTCTGTGGTTCCAGATTCTGCCGGGCAGCCTTCCTGGGTGTCTGGCTCCCTTCAGGGTAACTCTGTTTCCGGGGTCTCGAAAAACCATCTCTTCTCACGGTCCTTCCACTCCTAGGGGTGCTGGTGCCTTCCTGCTGTCCGTCATTTTGGGATAATGCTAGTTTGATGCCTCAACTGTTCTATCACCTGTGTAACCAATCTCCTGCATTAAGTTCCCACTGTGTGAAATGCCTAGAATAGTTTCTGTTTTCCTTTAAAAATTTTTAAGGGTTATTTATTTTTGAGAAAGAGACAGAGCAGGAGTGGGGGAAGGACCAGAGAGAGAGAGAGAGAGAGACCCAGAATCTGAATAATTTTAATTATTAATTAAAAAATTAATAATTTTTTAAATGGGGGGGGCGCCTGGGTGGCTCATTTGGGTAAGTATCCGACTTTGGCTCAGGTCATGATCTCGCGGTTCGTGGGTTCAAGCCCCGCGTTGGGTTCTATGCTGACAGCTCAGAGCCCGACACGGGGCTGGATCTCATGAACCGTGAGATCATGACCTGAGCTGAAATCAAAAGTGGGACACTTAACCGACTGAGCCACCCAGGCGCCCCCGTTTCTGTTTTCTTAACCAGACCATAAATGAGCCAACTGTCTGGCATAGCACCGGGCCTAGAGTGTATGTTTAATTAATAGTTATCGAATGAATAGATGAATGGAGCTTCCCTACCCCATCAAACCATGAGCTTCCCCAGCTCCTATGTCATTGCTTTATTACAGCATGCTTGAACTTGTTTGTCGACGCATCTGTCTCCCCCCGTAAGACATAGCTAGTAGCTGGGGATGCACAAATACACAGGCCTCCTGACTCCGGAGAATGTTTCTGCTACTTTCTGCATCTGAGAGCAGGGAAGGAAAGGAGAGGGGAATGGGATGGAGAGAGGTGGAGAGTTCTCTACTGGTCTCTCTGCCTCTCTTATTTTAAACACAGGGCTTTGCTTCTGGGTTCAGGCAAGGATTTATGAGTGTGTTTAGGCAGTAACACAAGGGGACCTTTGGCGAGAAATGTTCCCTGTCGCGTTCTGACAGCCTACGGAGGGAGACAGCTGAAAACATCAGAAAGGAGATTTTCCCAGAGTCGGTAGAGCCCGGCTTGCCACCCTTTAAATGCCACTCAGAAAGGCCTGGGGGAGAAGTGGGGAGGCTCCTGTCTTTTGAGTGGCATGTCAAAGACAGAGCACTCCGATGCGTTTTCTCAAATTTTAGTCTGGGTTTCCCCAAAGACAGAGAAAGGCAGTGAGGTTTAAGCTACAGTTGGAAGGATTTGGATCAGACATTAGGAGGAGCTGTCGTCTGATCCTTCATGATGATGTGAAAGTCGACTCAGGTGCAGAGCTAATTATTATCTCCTACAAGTCTCCCCGTTCTCTCCACGCTGGCCAAGCTGGCCTTCATTTTGTCCCTTGAACGTGCCTCAGGGTCTTTATACTCATTATCTTCTCCGCCATGTCTGTCTTTCCCCTTCATTCCTGGATCCTTCTCATTCAGATCTCAGTTCACATGTCCCCTGCTCAGGGAAGCATCCCCTGCCTGCTCCGTAGAAGGTGGCTGCACACAATCAGTCATTCCCAAACCATTGCCTGGTTTTATTTCTTTATTGCATCGGTTCCTCTTTGTAATTATCATATTTCTTTATCTCCATGCCTGTTCATTTTCCATCGAAACCTACTAGATCACAGGCTTCACCAAGGCAGGAATCTTTTCTAGTGTTTTCCCCACTCATACCTGACACATAGGTGCTCACTCATGATTCTTTGAATGAGTAAATTAGGTCTGGTGCTTCAAAACCCTAGTGGCTCAGAAGTGACCCTGGGTATGCACAGCTGAGGTCAGTCTGGGAGATCTTGCTGGGAAGGGGAGAACGGGCATAGAAGTGCACTCTGGGTCCTGGGCTGGTGCAAGGACATGATGTCTGCAGTGTGCGTAGAACAGGGCCTGACACGTTATCAAGGGCTCAGTCGATGTTGGCAGCTGTTAGGTTCAGATGTGCTCCCTGTGGAGCCCCTCCTGAGTGCTGGGGGGTAGTGTCTGGGCTGCAGGTATCTGCGTAGCAGGCCTGGGCTCGACATGGCCATAGAGGCTGCTGGACCCGAGGCCAGGGAATGGCTTGCTCACCAGGGCTGGGAAAGACCACCTGCACCACCAGGGAGCCTCTGAGGACCTCGTGGACAGGCAGATAGTATCATTGCTGGGAGCGTGGATCTTGGAGCCAGACACCAGGGTTTGAATCCCAGCTCTACTGTTGACTAGCATGGCAGTTTACTTAACAGCCCTGTGCCTCCATTTTCCTATCTGTAGAGCTGGGACAGATAGGAAAGACCCCATAAGACCCGCTCGGCTCTGCCGGGATCTCATAAAGCACCTTGGTCCATGTCTGGAATGAAGTAAATGTCACAGGCATTGGTGGCTAACAGCACCAACACCAAACAACAATATCGCTATTAGTTCTCTGGGTCTTATGGGCTGAATGGTGCCTCTCTGCGCTCCCCCTCCCAACCCCGAACCATTTGTTGAAGTGCTACCCCAGTACTTTAGAAGGGCACTATATTTAAACATAAGACCTTTAAAGAGGTGACTAAGTAAAATAAGGCATTAGGGTGGGTCCTCATCCAGCCTGATTGGTGTCCTTACGTGACTACACATTTGGACACGCCAGGAATGTGCACACAGAGAAAAGGCCACAACTGGACACAGAGGGGAGAGGACCACGTGCAAGCCAAGGAGAGAGGCCTCAGGAGAAACCCAACCTGCCCACACCTTGATCTTGCACTTGCGGCCTCTGGAACGGTGAGAAAATAAATACATCTCTGTTGGTGAAGCCACCCACTTGGTGGGCCTTGTTACGTAGCCTGAGCAAACCAGTGCACTGGGTCAGGAAATTCCGAGGCCCAGAGATCCGGGTGGGTCCTCACCCTCTGGGAGGTCCCCAGCTGGGGATGGCTGCCCTCTGCCGCCCAGGACATCCCTGATTCCATTCACAGTCCCCTCCTTCATCCATGGGGTCCATCAGGGGCCCTGTCTGTGCCTTGTTCATCGGGTCAGAGCAGCACTAAAGAGGCAGAGAGCAAACTTCTTGCGATCGGTCCCTGGTGATCTAAGAGCAAGAAGGCAAGCAGCCTACCTGCTTGGGCACCTCTGCAACTACAACCCCTCACCTATTAGTCCGTGGGTTGGGACAAGCTCAAGATCGGCTCTTTCCCAGGGCGTTCTCACTTCCTTTCAATCACCTCCAGCCCCTCGCTACCAGCTCAGCCTCATTCCTTGTTGTTTTACTTACTTTTTAATGTTCCATTTGTTTCTGAGAAAGACAGAGAGACAGACGTGAACAGGGGGAGGGTCAGAGAATCCAAAGCAGGTTCCAGGCTGAGCCCGACGCGGGGCTCGAACCCACGAATCGTGAGATCACGACCTGAGCCAAAGTCAGACACTTAACCGACTGAGCCACCCAGGAGCCCCGGACATTAGAGTTTTAGATTCCCTCTTCTTCATTCAGAGCCAATCCCAGAGAAGCAGGTGGGAATGGATCCACCTGATTGGAGCCAGAAGCGCCTGGAGGCGGGGCCAAGCGGTTGACTGACCTGAAGGGCGTGGCCCGCTGGGGCTGAAGGGACAGGCCCGGAGCTTGCCAGAGGGCGAGGCGGCCAGAGGCTCCGGGAGCAGCTGGTCAGCCGGGGGCTTTGGCGGGGTCGGTAGCGCGGCTCAGCTGGTGAAGTGATGCTCTCCTCTGATTGAGCTAATTATGCTGATTGAATTTCCTCCTTCTCTCTTCAGTGCCTCCTTCTGCCTCCTCCCCTCCCCTGTCTCTCCTCTCCCCTCTCTCCCTTTAGAGAGAAAGGGAAAGGTTTCCTTAATGTGACTGGTAATTGTTATGCACACAGTGTCAGATGTTAATGCGGGCTGTGATTGACAGCTAATCAGCCCATCAGCTGTACAAAAAGAGTGAATAACTCGGTAATTTGATTTCCCCTGATTCCCCTGCGTGGGATGGCAGGAAAGTCTAAATTAGCAATCAGGGAGCCCTGGCAGATCGTGGAGGGCGGCGGTGAGGGTCTAGGGGCTGCGGGCGCAGCTGCAGCCTGTGGGTCCCGGCACCCAGGCTGAGAGCCTCTCCCGGCTTCGCCCGGGCGCTGGAAGAGCTTGTGAGCCTCAGGGACTAAGGGGAGAGGCTGGGGCAGTGGGTCAAGTCCTCGTCCCCAGGGCTGCCTCTTCCCTGGTGGCAGCTGGGCCGAAGCCGCAGGCTGGCCTCCCCGAGAGGGAAGGGGTCTGGGCTGGCGGTGCTCTTATCGCGTTGTCTAGGAGACCACCCTGGTGGTTGGGATGTGGCAGCCAGGCGCCTCCCCCCACCCACCCTTTTAGAGCTGGTTGCCAGGGTTTCCACAGTGTGACCCAAATTCTTCCAATTCAGGGAAATAGTTGTCCCCTCACTCAGCTTCTGGCAGACTCCACTCAGGTAAAATGGAGCACAGCAGAGGCACATGCGGCTTATCGGGTCTCCTGGCCCTCCTGGGCAAGCAATAGTAGCGAGGCACAGCCAGCATCCACCGGGGGCCACGCCAAGTGTTTGGTCCGCGTCCATCGGAAGGAGGAAGGAAGACTGGGCACCTGGTTCCAAGTCTCACAGGGAAAAAACGGTGGAGCTGGGATTCGAACCTAAGGCAGCGCCGGCTTCTCGGCTGTGGTGCCAGAGGCAGCGTGAGCTGTGGGGTGCACTCTGGCCTCAGGGGGCCTCTGACTCATTAGGCCTCCCCACTCCCTGTGAGGTCCTCACCCCAGAGACCTCCCGCCCTCCCCCACTGCCCCTGCCCCAGAGAAATGTCTGTGAGGATCTATAGCCATATGTGAATGTTTGTCCTTTTACAGATGGGGAAACTGAGGCCCAAGGAAGACAGGGATGGACCTGAGGGCACATAAAGGGCTATTGACCCAGCTAGGGCTGAAACCTAGCTCTCCTGGCCCCACCTAACAGGGTCCAGCCCAGACTACCCTCCAAACCCCCGTCTTATTTCCTTATTTCTCCTTTTACTCCTAACCCCAGCCATCCTCTCCCTAGATCCCCCCTCAGCTGTGGGAGCCAGCAGGGAGCTGGGAGGGGGGGAGGGCAACCTTCCAGTCAGCAGGGCCTGGAGCTGCTCAGGGATGGCCCTAGGTGGCAACGGCCTGATGCGGGGAGAAAGCCAGCCCTGAGCGGCCCCACTGGCTGCGGGAGAGGCAGCTGCTGGGGGCTGGGGATGGATTTGGCCCCTTGATGTTCTGAACACAGTGGCCTGGGCGGGGGGGGCCAGAAGGGCTGACTGTGCCCATCAAACACTGCCTGGCCCACCGCCAGCTTGAAGCCCTCATTCCTCTATTGCCTTCCCTGCATTCCTCTTGGGGATACAGATATGAGGGGGGCGGGGCCATTCCCTGACAGTGGTTTCCCGGGGCCACTCGGTCCCATTCTTGGGCAACGGGCACCCATGCCAGTCCACGCTTTGTGCATGTGCACATTTAGCAAACCTGTGTGCATGTATAGCCACACAGATGTGTCATTTGTCCTTGCCTTGGGTGCTCTTTGGGGATCAAGACCCCTCCATGGGCCCCAGAGGAGTTCTGGAAGCTGGGCCTTCTTGAACCAGCCACTTGGATGCTGACAGAGGGATGAAGAGTCTGAGAAGAGTCAGTTTACAGGGAAGCAACAGCCAGATGGGGCAGAAGTTGGTGTGAAAGCCATGGATCATGGCCTTGACCTTTATAGGATCAAGGGTGGGGAACCTGCCTGGGGAGGGGTTGTGCTCAGACCTGAGTCAGAAAGAGGTGGAGTCCGGTAGGGGTGGCATTTGGAAGAGCCACAATCTGGGGACAGTTGTGAAGCCTATTTTGTTCCAGTCTATGTGTTGGCTAATGGGTTATTACCCTCAGTGTGCAGATGATGAAATGGGCTCGGATGGGCACAAAGAGAGACTGCTCAAGGTCACACACCTATGGAGAAGAAAGCAGAGATTCTGCTTCGTGTGGAAGTTCACCCTTGCTTCCCTGTAAGACCCAGTGGAGGATGGAGGAGGCGGGGAGGGGAGCGGGAGGAGGGGGAGGAGGAGGAAGTGGGAGTGCAATCCGTCAGGAGCCAGAGCCCCCAGGAGGCACAGGAGGGCAGAGTAGAGTTGAACTTCTGAGCTACTGACCTCAAATATTTAATTGTCTTTCAGCCAACAAGTGCTTACTGGGAAAGTGCTGTGTATAAGGGACCCTCTTGGTGGAGCAAGCAGCTTGCAGCCTTCTCTTGTGGCGCTTACTGTCTAGTGCTTGTATGTGCATGTGTGCGGCTTACTGCCCAGTGCTTGCGTGTGCCAGTGTGTGTGTGCACACGCATGTACATGTGTGCACCTGTGTGCATGTGTGCGTGCTGGGGGAAGGCGGGCGATGCTAGTCACAACAGCAGCTGGAACAATCATAGCTCATGTCACTTGAACTCTTAGTAACTCCTCTGATCCTTACCCAGAGCCCTGTGGTGCGGCTCTGTTCTCCCCTTCCTACAGATGAGGAAAGAGAGGCACTGCAAAATTAAGCAAATTGCCCTACGTAAGTCACACAGCTAAGATGTAATAGACCTAACTTCTGAATCTGGGCTGTTCAGCTTCAAGGTTAACACTTTTACTCTTACGATCATATCTGCTGGCAAGTTGTCATGTGTGCTGGGGAAACCAAATGGAGGCGGCGTTGAAGGGGCTGAGTATCTGAAGGGCCTTAGCGTGCACAGAGCGCTGGAGAACTTGCAAAGCCCTTGCTGTTCATCATGTCATTTCATCCCCTGAGCGGCCCAGAAGGCTGGACTAGGACCCCATTTACCAGATGGGGCCAGTGCAGCTCAGAAGGGTCAGGTCACCTGCCTAGGTCGTGTTCCCTTTGAGTTCAGAGCTGACTCCCTGAGCTCCCACTTCCATCCTCGACGGGCCCCGTGGGCTGGCTTGTGGGCTGTTGAGCCTACTCAGTCCTCTGTTCGCCTTCTACTCTCCAGGGTCCCATGGGCAGCAGACCCTGCCAGCTGCCAGCCCCCATGTTTCCTAATGACATTTCTGTGGTCTGGCTGCTCTGGGCTGTGAGCTGTCCCCTGGGCAGCCTGCCGCACCTCAAGGGGAAGGCTGACAGGTCCTCAGCTGTGAGGCATTTAGATTCTGCCCTTGAACTTGCCCTTTCTCTTCTTTCCCTCAATTCCACCTGCTGCCCCCACACTCTAAGCAAAGAGGTGGTGGGGTCCGACACTCCTGCCCTTATGTCTCTTTGGGGCTAAGACTCTGGATCTCAGACCCATGGGCTCCATCGCGGGACCCCTGCTCAGCAACTCTTTACAACCTTGGCGTTCCCACAAGGGCTGAGCCCTCAGCAGCACCGGGCATTTCCAGGGCTCTCTCACCCATCCCTGCCTCTCCTGTCCCCTGACCCTCATGCTCTACCTCGGTGGCATCAGGGAAGACCCTGCTGACCCACGGACACAGTGTCATGTTGTGTCACTGGAAGTTGGTATCATGTACCCATTTTTCAGATGAGGGAACTGACACTTGGAGAGCGTGAGTGCCTTGCCGGAGGTAAGAAGTAGAGCTGATCTCCCGAGATCTAGAGTCCATATCCTAGAGAGAAGAAGGTGTGCCATCCCCGTGCCTCCTTGCTCACCTCCCCTCTCCCAGAGGTTGGCTGAAAGCCCAGCGCGGGACATCGATTTGGGTGGAGGGACTTCCTGGTAAAGCTCATCTGCGAGGCACCGGTGAGCTCTTGTCTCAAGTCCAAGCCCGAATGGCTAGTGTGGGGCGAGGCGAGGGAGAGAGAGGGTAGGTATTTAGGATAAACTGAGTCAGAGGCCAGCCACATGAGGACCGGGCTGGGTCACGACGACGAGCTAGAGGCCAAAAGCAGAGACACTAAGCAGTGGGGCCTGGAGACTGGGCAGCTTTGCCAGCGAGCCCTCTCCAGAGGCAGATGGGGTGGCTGGGGATGGAAGGGACATCCACGGTGGCTCCTGCCCGTGTCCCACCTTCTGCCACTTTTCACTTGGGAATGGAAGGCGGGGAACAGAGATGTCCTATGAATTGCCAGAGGCAGCGAGCCAGGAATGGGGACCCAGGTGTCCTGGCTCCCTGCCCAGGGGCACCCGATAGCCCAAGAGGACCCTGCTTCCCCAGGGCCCCCCCAGCCCGGGGCTGCACGGACGGTTGTGTGCAGCCAACCGTGCACGGTGGGGTGCCCGTCAGGAGGGCTGGACCTCTGCTGGTGGAAATGCCCCCACGTGCAGATACACTCGCAGACACAGAGCTGCCCCCAACCCCCTTACACACAACTCACAGACACATGAGCACAGCTGTCACAACTCACAGATATGCACAATCACACAGGCACACACATTCAT
Organism: Hyaena hyaena; assembly: GCF_003009895.1. Lineage (NCBI taxonomy): Eukaryota > Metazoa > Chordata > Mammalia > Carnivora > Hyaenidae > Hyaena > Hyaena hyaena. The sequence continues at coordinate 1,808,689 of NW_024080874.1, forward strand.
GTCCACCAGCCCTCAGAATAGTCACCAAGTACTCACATACGGTCTTTTTTTGTTGTTTTAATTTTTTAGTGTTTATTATTTATTTTTTAGTGAGAGACAGAGCGTGAGCAGGAGAGGGGCAGAGAGAGAGGGAGACACCAAATCCGAAGCAGGCTCCAGGCTCTGAGCTGTCAGCACAGAGCCTGATGCAGGGCTTGAACTCACAAACCGCCAGATCACTACCTGAGCCAAGTCGAGACACTTAACTGACTGAGCCACCCAGTTGCCCCCAGACAGTCTTCTCCACACACACAGCGTGCTCTCTCTCTCTCTCTCACACACACACACACAACCAAGTGAGCAGGAAGCCAGGCACCTGCAGCTCTGTTCCTGTTTTGTCCTTGCACTGTGACCTTGTTCAAGGGTTATTTTATTTATTTATTTTAAATTTCTTTAATGTTTACTTATTTTTTTTTTTTGAGAGAGAGAGACAGACCAAACGTGAGCAGGGGAGGGGCAGAGAGAGAGGAAGACACAGAATCCGAAGCATGTCCAGGCTCCGAGCTGTCAGCAAAGAGCCCGACGTGGAGCTCGAACGCATGAATTGTAAGATCATGACCTGAGCCGAAGTCGGATGCTTAGCCGGCTGAGCCACCCAGGCGCCCAAGGTCACCCATTATTTTAAAGCCTTTCCAGGTGGCTCTCTCATCTCAGCCCCTCCCCCTGCGCCCACCTGGAACTGAACACCACATCTTGCACAGACCCTGTCTCGGCACTCGAGGCTCCTTCTTACACTGCTCGCCTGATTACCAGCCTGCTGCCTCCGCTAGACGGGAAAACCCTCCAGAGCGGCTTCCAAGGCTGCCAACAGGTGGGTGCTCTGCTGGTGCCCTCCACACGGGGAACCGAGTCATTTGGTTTCCCACAGGCCTTGACTCCTCCTCCTCCCAGCCCTTGAGCTCCCTGCTCCCCATGAGGATCTTGTTAAAATGTAGATTCTGATTTTGCAGGGCTGGGGGCTGGGTAATATGGGGGCAGGGACACACTCTGAGCTGCTCACTCATTCCTCCAGGCTAACCCTTCACGACCCCACCCGGTATGCTCTGTGTCACCTCCCCCAAATGGCCACAAGCCTTGGCATGGTCACTGCTGAGGACAAGAATGTCACTACCCAGATGCAGCCCCTCTGGAAAACAGTGTGCAGGTTCCTCAGGAAACTAACACTAGAACTCCCCTATGACCCAGCAATAGCACTGCTAGGAATTTACCCAAGGGATACAGAAATGCTGAGGCATAGGAGCACACGTACCCCAATGTTCATAGCAGCACTCTCCACAATAGCTAAAACATGGAAAGAGCCTAAGTGTCCATCAACGGACGAATGGATCAAGAAGATGTGGTTTATCTATACCATGGAATACTACATGGCAATGAGAAACAATGAAATCTGGCCATGTGTAGCAACATGGATGGACCTTGAGGGTGTTATGCTGAGCGAAATAAGTCAGGCAGAGAAGGACAGATACCATATGTTTGCACATATAAGAGGATTAGGAGGAACTTAACTGAGGACCATGGGGGAGAAGAAGGGGGGAAATGGTGGGGGAGAGGGAGAGAGGCAAACCAGGAGAGACTCTTGAATGCTGAGAACAAACTGAGGGCTGATGGAGGTGGGGGAGAGGGGAAGGGGGGTGATGGGCATGGAGGAGGGCACTTATTGGGGATGAGCACTGGGTGTTATATGGAAACCAATTTGACAATAAACTATTTGTAAAATAAATAAATAAATAAATCATGATTTAAAAAAAAAAAAAAAAAAGAATGTCACTACCCAGAGAGCCACATTCCTTTACCTTCCTTCCACAACCTCTCCTTCCCCCACCAGCTTGAGTTCTATCTCCAGGCAGCCTTCAGGGATGACAAACGAAGGCCAAGGCCTTCTCGGTTTACTCTCCTCCGAGGCCTGGGGCTATTTCCTTTGTACATTCTAAACTTGGTAAGGTCCCCCTAATGTGTGATGAGAACTGCATGCAGCACTCCAGGGAGGCCTGGCCAGAGCAGGTGCAGGGACGCAATCACCTCCCTTAATCTATAATTCATACTCCTATTGACACAGCCTAAATTTAACTAAATTAACTAGAAATTTAGTTAACTAAATTTCTTCAACAGGTGCCCCATTGTGCTGGCCAGTATTTTCCTTGTGGTCACTGAAGGACACCAGAGCTTTGGCCTCACACAAGTTCCCATCATACAACTGTCCTGGTGAGGGACAATTCTGTTACCCAACGGTCCTGAGGAATGTGGTTTGTAGTCAGTAAGTGGGGCCTCCTCCTTCCTCCCTCCTGACCACACACCAACTCAGAGATCTGCGCAGCTGTCTTGCTGGCTGGCCCACTGGTGTGTTCTCTCCAGCAGGCTTGACGTTTCCCCTGTATTTTCATCCTGCCTGTTTCCCTCCACCCCATCATGGTTCTGGAACCACAAACTCACTGCTTGCTTCTTTGCCTCTCTTGTGTTTCTGGAATAAGCTATAGTAAGAGAAAGTCTAAATTAAGGAGGTCAATACATTTGATACAAATGTTAACCCATCTTTTCCCAAGGAGACACTTTAGTCCCCGGGTCCTGAAGACCTACTATGTGCCATGCAGTGGTCAAGGTGCTTCTTGCATGGGTCATTTGCCTGACTCCAAAGCCCTACAGAGAAAAGGCAAGAAGAGGTGGTATGAATCAGAATTTTTCATCCATTCATCCATCCATCATCCATCCATCCATCCACCCACCCACCCATCCATCCATCCATCCATCCATCCATCCATCCATCCATCCAATAGGTATGTATTGAGCACCTACCTTGGCCACGTACTGCTGTGAGTGCTGGGAAACCAGGAGAGAATACGGTAGAAGAAGCTTCTGTATTCAGGAACTGATGACATTCAATTGGGGTGACAGATAAGATAACTAAATAAAGATAGAAGGCAAGAAGCCAAGAAAGGAGATGGGGGACGGAAGCCACTTTCCTCAGAGACAGTGTGGCATGATGGGTAGAACCCAGACTCTGGGGCTAGATTGCTCTAACTCTCACTGCGTGGCTCTTGATGAGCTCCATGCCTCAGTTTCCTCACCCTTAGGCTGTTATAAAGTACCTGGGCAGTGCCTGGCACCCAGTGAGTGCTTCTTTGAAGAGGTGCTATTTAAGGTTGAATAGGTGCCAGGCAAATACAGATCAGGAGAAAGTGGAACAGAGAGTGGAAAGGCCCCAAGGCTGGAAAAAGTTTGGCTCATTTTGGGGAATTGAAAGAAGGTCCCAGTGGTTGGAGAGAGTGAGTGAAGGGAGAGGAGATCAGATTCAAGAGGGGCCGGTCAAGTAGTCTGGGTGAGAGGTCACTGTCACTGGTTGGATTATAAACTGAGGCCCGTGGGCCATCACTGAAGGGTTCTGAATAAAGATACAGTTCTGTTTTGCTTTTTCAGACTTGAGGGTGCTGTGTGGGGCAAGTTTGCAGAGAGCCAGGAGGAGGAGGCAGCCGAGGGCCTGAGTGCCAGCCCCAGGCAGGGCTCTGAACCAAGCCCATTAACCCAGCTGGGGACTTGTTCCAATAAGGATGGCAGGAGAAGTGCCTCCCCACTGTTCCTGAATCTTCCTAATCCACTGGGGCCTTGAAGGGAGAGCAAAGAGGCCCGGAAGGGAGTTTTTGAGGGGTGTTATTTTGCATCCTAATTGCATGCTAAGCAGGCCCGTGGGCAGGGCCAGCTGCACAGCATTAGCTGCCACCAAACTCCAGTGACTCAGGCCACAGAGCCTTAAAATATTTATCTCTGCTGCATTTGGAATTCTGTGCCTGCAAGGGAGCCCCCACTGGGAAGCAGGAAGTGGAAGCAGGTACCTATTGGCAGCAGCGATCTGGAAACAACGCAGGGCTGCGTGAGTCCTGCCTCCTGAGCGAACGAGCAAGCAAGCAGGGTGCAATGGAGGCCTGTGGGGTGTTGGAGGCAGGCGCCTCACTCGCTTGCTCAGGTGGCTTGCCGTCCCTGGCACCTCCCGGGAGATCATGGCCCCCCTCCATGACAAATTGATTTTCCACTGTATCATCTGGATCCCTGGTTTGCAGCCCACCTCACATCCCTTTTTGGATCCGTTTGAGGGGAAAAAAAATCTAACGTCAAGTCCTGGGTGCATGAGTGTGGTAGTGGACGTGCTCGGGGGGGGGGGTGTGTGTCCAGCTGCATTAACAAGAAGCTCTCTGACTACCCCCAGGGGCGCATGTCGGGGGGTGTGGTTAGCAGGGTGGTTTAGGGGGCGGTGGAGTTCGCTGCCACCACTTGCCAGGACTGTAGCCTTGGCCAAAGCACCATACCTCAGTGCCCTTCATCTGAAAAATGGGGCTAAGAGCCCTACCTCCCAAGGCTGTCCTGAGTTTTAGCTGAGGTTACTCATGCAAAGCACTTGGCCTAGTGCCTGGCTTGGTGGGTCCTGAGGGCTCCATAAATGGTGGAGATTATTATTGGTGCCTTCTGGAGGGTATGAGCAGGGCCCAAGGATGGGCCCCCTATGACCCGTGGGGAAGCTGACCATGGACTCTTGGACATGTGCTTCCGGGGGAAGGGCTCAGGCTGGAAGGGGGGGAGGGGCAGACAGCATCACTCTCTCCTCATAGGCGTGACTGCTGGGGGGATGGGGCGGTGGGGGAGCTTAAATGTTTGATGACTCAGTCTCAGCTCTTTTATTTCGGAGAGTCTGCTGAGGCGGGAGCGGGGCTGGATTACCATGAAGTGCTCCTAATTTGCACAGAGAGATAAGGAGCTCATCATAACTGAGAGAGGGGGACTGTTATTGCCAAGCAGCTGCTGCAAGCTGGTCCTAGGTGAGCCAGGATCTCTGGGCTGGGGGTGGGGGTGCTTGGGCTCACTCTGCTTCCAAGGCCCCTGCACCAGGTGATCTCAGGCCTGGCCACCGTGGCCAGAGATCACTTCTAGACAGAGGTGCTTGGGAGGAAGACACAGAGAAGCCTGAGCTCATATTTTTGAAAATTGGACAAGTTATTGAGTTTTATGAATGCCTGTCCTGCCCGAGGGATGCGTAGCTGTAAACTTGGCGATGGGCTGCCATGATCTATCCCCTCCCCCAGTCATCCCCCCCGCCCCCACCCCCACCCCAACGTCTGAGGCCCAGAAGACGATCCAGCTGCTTTTATTCACTAGGCCTGCTCAGCCTGCAGTCTGGGCTCTTGCTGCTGAAGGGACAGAAGGCAGATCTTGGGAAGAACTTCCTAAGGAAGCATCAAGAGGGGTCTGTGCGATCTGAGCCTCAGGTGGCCTTTAGGGAGAGGCTCTGCGTGATGTCCCCTTTCCGGGTCTGAGCCCCAGCAGACCCGGACTTTGGGGGACTGACTGGACCTGACAGGGAGGGACACGTTACTGAACTTTCTCGGGCTTGGAAGGTGCTCAGGTGGGCAGCAGAGGGGTCTAGGGGGCATCATTCTGGCACGACAAGCTCCACACCTGAGCAAGGTGAGGTTTTCATAGACGCATATGGTCTTGAGCGCTTTTTATAGTAGCTTCAAGAGGCAGGAGTCATTGGCCCCTTTCTGCATAGAAGGAAACTGAGGCACAGAGGGGGCCATCTCGGGAGTGCTGAGTGCTGTCCCACAGGGCTGTGGGCTGCCCCCCAGGCTGACTGTGGCCATAGCTGCTGAAGAGGAGGAACTTCAGGGCAGTCAGGGCCGACTTCCCTCGGCTGCAGGAAGGACGGCTCTGCAGGGGAGAGGGTCTGAGACCTGAGAGATTGTGCATGGGTGGTGGGCTCATGGAGGCCACCTCCCTGCCCGTCAGTCCCGCTGCCCTGTGGGTGCTGCAGCGAGAGCAGCAGAGCGGCTGCAGGTTGGAAAGAGCACTGGATGGAAATCTGGCCTCCATCCATTCCATAAACATTTATTAATCACCGCAGTATTACCCCCATTCAATCCCACAACAGCTCAATGAGGTGGACCCTCTTTGTGTATTTCATTGACTCTGAGATACAGTCTTAGAGGTGGGAATCGCGTTCTGATCAGTGGGGTTATAATGGAGAGCGTTTTTCTTTCTTCGTGGTCTATGCGCCTACGGCATGTTTTACACCAAAGAACAGTTCTATGCAGTACAGAGCTCTCCCGATTTTACAAATAAGGCAATCATAATGATAATAGTGTTAATAGGTAACCCCTGTTAAGCGTTGAACGTGTGCCAGGTGCTAGATTAAGAACTTTGTTGTTTTTGTTATTATTTCCATTTTGCAGATGAGAAAACTGAGGCTGAAGAGGTTGCTCAGGGTCACACAGAGCTGGAAGGGTATAGTAGGGATGGGAGCCACATCTGGCTGCCGCCAGCTCCCTGGGTTCTGGATCACTTGGGGGGATCCCAGTGTGCCCATCTGCTCTGGGCGAGGTTTGTTTCTGGGGAAGAGCCGTGCGCAGGGCAGATGTGGCCCTGGCTTGCTCGGCCCTTCAGCAACCTGGCGTGCGTGAGGCAGCCTTGGGGGCTCAGACAGCTTTGGGGGTCCTTGAGCAACTGCTGGTGAGGACGTGGTCAGGAAAGGGGGCGGGGTTAGGAGGGGCCGTGGCCAGTATTTCTACTTTAAGTGTCTTTGCTGCCAGCATTTTTGCCCCATAGCTAATTGCTTGGAAGGCAACTTTGCCCTAAAAGGATAAAAAAATAACTGGTTGACAGTTTGATTTGACAGTCTGGTTTCATCGACTGGTTGAGAGTGTGTTTTCACTTCTCCACTGACACAGTCCCTCCGTGTTTGTATGGTATCGATCTTAGCCCTCATGATCGTCTGGACTGATTGTCTGCAGGTGCAGAGTTTGAACTCACATCTCCCAGCGAGTTTTGGAACGTCTATCAAGGGACATGTGACAATATGCCAAGAACAAACAATAGCGTAGAAGGCTTTCGTATCACAGTACGAACCTCGTTTGCAAACACGCATCCTAGTTTTTGGAAACGGATGTTTCTCTTATGAAGGAATTTTAGTGAAAATCGAAGGCGTCTGATGCCACACAAAAAGATGAACTCGTGGGCCAAGAAGCTTGTGCCGTATTATGACTGAAAGGCTCCGAAGACAAGCATGAAGGTACAAGCCACTAAATAAACCATTCGCACTGCACTGCCGTGGATTTGTACATATTTTAAATGTATTCAAACACCGCAAGAGTCTTTAATTTTGTGTTTCATGTTTCATCATGTCCTTTTTAAGGAACATCCCTCTTGGTTTTTGTGGTTTTATCTATGACGGCAAAATTGCCTCATGGCCAATTAGTTATGCATGAAAATATGGCAAAAATGTGTACGGTGAAGATGCTTATGGCCAAACTACCTAGAGCCGGAAGGTGGGTGGCCTGGGTGCAAAGGAACGCTCAGGAATGGTGGTTGGGGGTCGTGACCGTTGGCTCTCCCACCTCCTTGCCGTCACCTCCCTCCCTCCTCTCGTTCTTTGCCACTGCCTCTTGTACACCCATCACCTTCTCCAGGCAGGGCACAAGATTGGTGTGTACATCCAAGGTGGCAGCAGAAGTCATGGGATCGATGTACCTCAGCTGGCTCTCACCAAGAAGAGACAAAAGCCTCAAAGCCCAATAAAGCCAAATCTCTGAGCAGGAGAACCATGGGCAGGTACATCGAGGGGCTGATGGTAGAGCATCAGGACGTGTGATGGGAAGGCCACTTAGCTTCTGGGGTGTCAGGCCCCAGAGAGGAGGCAGGAGTGTGTGCTGGACAAGAATGCAGACTTCAAGGTCTGATTAACTTCGGTTCTCATCCGGGCTCCTCTTCGTACTCCCTGTGTGGCCCAGGCAGGCTTAACGATTTCTCTGAGCCTTGGTTTCCTCTTCTATACAATAGGAATAATAATTTTATTAGTTGTCTACTGCTGCATAACAAATACTGCCCCTCCTCCCAAATTTAGTAGCTGAAAACCATATACACTTAGTGTCTTGCAGAGTTTGTGGGTCAGGAATCAAAGCGTGACTTAGCTGAGTCCTCTGCTCGAGGTCTGTTACAGTCAATGGGCTATAGTTTCATGTCAATGTCATGGGCTGTAGTTTCATCGGAAGGCTGTGCTGGGGAAGGCTCTACTTCCTAACTTACATACAGGATGTTGGCAGAGCTCAGTTCCTCCAGGGCTGTCAAATGAGGGTCTCAGTGCCCCACTGGTGGTTGGCTGGAGGCTGCCCTCAGTTTCTTGCCACATTAGCCTTTCCAGTTGCTTCATCATGAAGAGAGCGAGAGAGAGAGAGAGAGAGGGCAAATGGAGTCACAGCCATTTATAACCTAGTCTCAGAAGCACGAGGCCATGACCTTTGCTCTATTCCATTATTAATCATGAGAAGCAAGTCACCAAGTCCAGCCCACACTCAAGGTGAGGGGATTATTACACAAGGTGTTTTTATGTGACTACCAGGAGATGGGGATCATTGGGAGTCATTGTGGAAAAGTCATGAAGAGTAAATAAGAGTCCGCACATAAGTAATTAGCGTACTACCTGGTGCATAGTAGCTGCTCAATAAATTGACTGTTGTTATTTTGTTGTTGTTATTCTTTTTTTTTTTTAATTTTTATTTATTTCTAGGAGAGAGAGAGATAGACAGCGTGAACAGGGGAGGGTCAGAGAGAGAGGGACACACAGACTCCGAAACAGGCTCCAGGCTCTGAGCTGGCAGTCAGCACAGAGCCCGATGCGGGGCTTGAACCCACGATCCGCGAGATCATGACCTAAGCGAAAGTCAGACGCTTAACCGACTAAGCCACCCAGGTGCCCCTTGTTGTTGTTATTCTTAAAGCCATCCTGGGCTGAGGCTGAGATGGGACAGATCCCAACGACCTACCCCATCTCCACGCGGTCAAATCCTAGTGTCTCCCTAGGCTCACTCCATGCTCCAGGAGGATTTCCCCCAATTGGCTGTGAGCTGCACTTCCTTGAATGTCCCCTCCTTGTTTGTAGGGAAGGGAGCACCCATCCCTGGCTCGGCTGATGGTCATGAACACCCCACTAGCATCGTCTGTCTCATAGACTTTGGTGGTGGTGGGGCTATAGCATTTGAGGTTTACAGATTTCTGAGATATAGCAGTGGAAGGGTTATAATATTTTTTATCTAGAAGTTAAAAATTGTGAAGTTTACATTATTGCAAAGTAAATAGAATCGTGACTTCGGTTTCACAATTTCTGTAGCTCCTTTATGTACTTATGGCAGTGCTAGCGCATTACTGACAGTTACAAGATTTTCTCTCCCTCTGGAAAATTGGAGGAGGGGGTCATGTGACACCTTCCCACTCTGAATGCTCTGCTCATTACAGGTGCGGAAACCACCATGCAGGTGACTGGTCCAAGATCACAACACGATGGAACCAGGATTTGAAGCCAGTTCTCTGGTTCTAAGCCCATGCATGGTCTTTATATTATATTCATTCATCCATTTATTCAGGAAGCATTGTTTAGTCTCAGCGATGTGCCAGCCTCTGTGCTGGGAACTAGGAATAGAGTGATGAGTATGTTTTTGTTCCAGGTCTAAAATGCTCTTCATGTTCCCCTTCTCCACTACCTCCACTGGCTTATAGCTTTTCCAAACAGAGCCCCCCCTTTCTCAACCTCTCTCCTTCTCTGTGTCTACCACATGATTTTGAATTTGAAGTGGGACTGTATTTAAGGAGAGGTTCTATCAGCCATGGGCTTGAAGGAAATGTAGCAAGAAATGGCTTTAAGGTCCCAAGAGAGAAGGAACTGACCGGTTACAGATTCGGATGGAAGGTGGCCAGAGGTCCCGGAGGGAAATGAAGAATGAGGTCTATAAATTAAAGCAGCTGACTGACTTTCAACAGCAGGCCCTTGTCTAGGCCTTGAGAGCCCCAGACCTCTCCCCTCTCCCCTCCACGGCCCTTGAGGAGTTAAACCCAAGCCACTGCCTTCCTGCCCAGTGAGCCAGGTGATGGGATTGCAGTTAATGGCAATTTGAACAAGTTTGGTCAACTAGAAATACATAAGGAGATTGAAACATGAAAATGCCCTCAAAATTTATACAATTGATATATTGTAGTTCAGCCAGCTGTTAACTCTATTGTATGAAAGATGGCAGAAATAATTTGTAACCAGCCTCACATTTGTTTACTGAACCTTGGCAAAGGAGGACATGGAGGAGTCAGCCATGTCACCAGGAATTCCCCCACCCCCAACCCCCCGTCAGGCACCACCAAAGCGGTCCCTCAGCCAGGCATGACTTGCTGCTCAGTGTCACCTTCGTGTGCTGGACACTTTTCTAGGCACTGGTCATGTGATGGTGAACAGAGAGGAGAGTCCCACCTTCCCGAGCTTACTTACTAGCAGGAGACTTTAACAAAGGAATATATGAGTAACTAAAGTGAGGTAGTGAAAGGTGCTCTGGAGAAAAGACGGGTAATGGAATAGAAAGGGAAGGGAGTGGGTGAAGGGGGAGCCTAGGAGAGCTTCTGAACACTGGGGCCCTAAATAATTCTTGAGATGTTAGAGGTGCAAGCCTCACCTGGCTCTCTGCTCTACAGCTTCCTGTCCCAGGCACTAGCTGTGTATCTTTGGGAAAGTGACTTAAACTCTCTGAGCTTTGGATGCCTCATCTGTAAAACGGGAATAATACGTATCTGTCACAGGATTATTTGAGACAAACTGTATAAAGCAAAGTGTTCTATGTATGTGACTTTTTAAGATTGCAATTCCAGTGCAAGGTCATTCCTACATTCATTTATTCTTTCCTTCACCAAATATTTATCATGTGCCTTCCGTGCACATTAAGGGGCACCCCACTCCTGATTTGCTATTCTGGCCCAAGCATAGAAAGACTTTGGCCTGGCGGAGCCTGGGCTGGAATATTTAAACAAGATTTTACCAAAGCCTCGAGAATGACAACAGGGAAATAAGCATGGCACGATTTGTAGGTTGTGTGTAAGTGAGCACGTTCGTATGTCTGTGTCTATGTGTGCGTGTGCATACTTGTGTGGGATGGGGGGGTGTTAGAGGACTGCGATTCATCTCAGGGAACAAGGTGACTTTACCCCAGTTGGGGTCTGTAATATTTCTAAGCCTCTTGCGTCCCATCCCCCACAACAGACGGATGGCACGGAGGTTGTCATTCCCATGTGACGGGTGAAATTGAGGCTTCATCAGATGCACCGAGCTCTGGCTCCAGCCTCTGCCCTATACCCCGCCCCCCCCCCCCCGGCATCCCGTACCGCCCCTGCCTCGACTCCTTGGGGCTCCCGGACGGACCAGGTTCTGTCTGCTCCCTTCTGGGGCGAGGGAGGGCCTAGCCTGGCAGGGGTTGGTGTGGCTCTCCCCGCCTGCGGTTTCCGGCTTCAGTCCCGGGTGTAGACAGCCCACTACCTGGCAGTATGGTCCTCAGCTTAGAGCCACAGGAAGAGCTTTGTAGTCAGAACCTGGGTCTGACCACGTCGACCAGATGGAGCTTTTAAGCTCTCCAAGCCTCCGTTTTCACACCTGTATGTGAAATATGTTCATAACTTCTAACAACTAGTAGGGCGGGGGTTGGAGTAGAGGGTGACAGACGTGAAGGCCCTGCACAGGGCCTGGCCTCTGGCAGGTGGTCAGGGGATACACATCCCCTTCTCCCCAAATGCTGCCCTGACTCCCAGCCAGGGAGGCTTCTGATTCAGACCGATTCTTCCCGCACGGCGTCCGAGTCCCCAGCCTTGGCTCAGGAGAGTGGGGGCCCCGGCCATTCTGCCCAGTTCCTGCCAGGCTCCTCCGTCCTGGGTGGGGGCCGGCCCATGCTGCCTTCTGCTCCCCTAGCTGCTGGCTGCAGCCCTGGATGTACTCAGTCAAGGCTGCCTTTAGCCCATAGGGCTCTGACCCTTCCATACGACACCTGTCGCCCCACCGCTAACTCCCATGGGACTCCCAGGTTGGCTTTTCCATGTTCTTCTTCACAAAGGTTCACTAGACCAATGTGTGGTTGGTTGCAAATTACTTCTACCTCCACGTGGCGCTCTCTGGTTGTTCCCCCTGTCGCGGGCTGTGCCTCATTGCTAACGCCCTCTGTAGAGGAGCTCGACCTTGCCCCCCCCCCCCCCCCACACACAAAGGCCCACTGCATTCCAGTCCTCAGCTGGCTCGGCACCACGGGATTCCAACACATCAGGACAAAAACGTCCATCCATTCACATGCACTCTGCTCTCTGCAGCTGTGCATGGTAAATGCCATCCCTCCTCCCTGTGACATCCTTTACAGCAGCGGTTCTCAAACTTGGCTGTACCTTAGAATCAGCGGGGGAGGGGCGCCCGGGCAGCTCAGTCGCTGAAGCGTCTAACTTTGGCTCAGGTCGTGATCTCATGGTTTGTGGGTTCGAGCCCCACGTCGGGCTCTGTGCCACTAGCTCAGAGACTGGAGCCTGCTTGGATTCTGTGACTCCCGCTCTCTCTGTCCCTCTGCTGCTTGCACTCTGTGTCTCTTTCTCTCAAAAATAAATAAACATTAAAAAAACTAAAAATAATGATCAGCTGAAGAGATTTTTAAAAGTACCAATTCCTGGATCCTCCTCAGACCAACTGAATCAGAATTTCTGGGGAGGAGATCTGGGCATTGGTATTTTCTAAAGGATCCCCCCTATGATTCGAAGAAGCAGCCAGTGCTGAGAACCACTGCCTCCCCCCATCCTAATCTCTCAGGAGCTTCCTGCAGCTTTCAGAGGATCTCATTTTCAGACCTCTCGTTATTGTAGACTCTGTCCACTTCACATCACTAGTCAATGTCACATGGGACACATGACTCCATATGCTGAACTGGACTGTATAGGGCAAGACCAAAACCGCCTTTACTCATGATGTTATATCTCTATTAATATGACCCCAAATCAAATACAGCATTTTTTTTCTTGTCTACATCCCGCTTTATGGCTTATTTAAGCTCACCCAACCTCTTTCCATCAACAGCCCTTCTATGTTTCTACTCTGTTTCTACTGATGTAGGAATTCCTGCCCAAGTAGGATGAAAAATTAGTTCCATGAATACATGCAATCAATTCCAAGGAAACCTTCCAGGACTTGGTACAAGTTTCTGCAGGGTTCAGAGTGATTATTGGCTCTCCTTCTGTTCCAACAGGTCCATCCTGAGGTTAGCTTCATCCATCGCTTCTGATTTGGGATGCACATAACAGGTATCTAACTCCCATACATTCGATACCTGCTCTTAAACTTAAATAACAGATTCCATTAAAAGAGCATTAGCATGGCAGTCCCGTAATTAATCTTCTCCGGAGAACTAATAGTTCAGAAGGCACGCAGTGGAGCAAGGGCATCATACATCACTAAGCTCATTTATCCTAATTGATTTATCTAAGAATTGCTGGGGCAACCAACCTTGTGCCCGGTGACCCGTGCTGGGGGCCCCATGGGTGCCTGGAGTTGGGGGAAAGGAGCAGTGTGCGTGCAAACAGGGCTGGCAGGGGCTGGCTCCATCCTGATCACAAGGCAGCAAACAACATAATGGGCCAGCCTCAGAGGCAGGCCGGCCCGGGAAGCTTTTAGAGTCTCTCAGCAGCCCTTGTAGTGCACCCAGATTACACATGGAGCTATTTCACATCATTAAACCCCCCAATTTTGTCCCTGAGTGCTGCACGCTCTCTGCATCAGGCTGGGCTTCAAAGTGGCTGCTTTGCCAAAGCAGGTGTAGCCACTGCGGCAGGCCGACCCGAGGGCACAGGGACACGTTTGCTGGCTGTTTGTTTGTTTGCTTGCTGGCCTGTCAGCCCTGGGGCTGGGGACAATGTGCTGGGGACCTGCATCTTCTCAGCCTGCCTGTTTTGGTTCCTGCTGCCATTGGTGCAGAGAGCTAGGGAGTGGGCATCACTGGGCTCCCAGACCCACCAGGGGTCCATAATTCCTCAGGCTGGCCAACAGTCAGTGGGCATCGGGAATGATCCCTTAGTACAGAACAAGCCTTGACTGTGTATGATCTTGCATCTATTTTCCCTAAGAAGCAGGAGACGGGGTGCCAACAAAGCAGAGCGGAGCGTAAGGAGACAGACCCCCTGTGCCAGGTGACACCGTCTCTGGTCTCCTGAAGCTCTTCAGCTAGGCGCTGTGTCAGTGCTGACTCTTCCCCACATTCACCCGCTTTCCTCTCATAACCTGTTATCTGAAGCCCTTCCTGATGTCCAACCCATAGCGTGGGTTTGATTCCCCTTTTGAATCCACTCCCCAGCCAGCACCTGCCTCCTGCTTCCCTGGCATCGAGGCTCCAGCCCATCCTGATCTCCATTCCTGCAAGCTCCCTCCTTCCTCTAAAGGCACAAGCTGGGTGAGCCCCAGACTGCAGTCCCTATTCCCAGCCTCTGTATTATTGCCTTCGTTTACGTGCCACCTTCTGCATCGGTTTCCTGGTTGTGTCTCCCAGGTCCTAGCTGGAACCAGAGTCCCGTCCTGTATACCGGCCCATCTGCCTGGAGCATGAATGCGCCCAATCCCCATCCAGCTTTTGCCAGCTTTGTCCTCTCCTCGGGGCTGGATCTTGTTTTCTGTATCCCTGGCCAAGCTATCCTCCGACTTGTGTGCCATTTTTTGTATCCTTCCCACTCGATGTGACAGATCCTTGCATATTTGATCTAGGTCATCCCTCCTGGAACCTGGAAATTACGGATCCTGTTTTTGCCCTTGGCCCACCTTTCCCTGCTCTATAGTCCTAACTTGCATGAAGGCTACAGGACAAGGCACATCTGCAGACTCAGTGGCTCATGCCTGTGTGACCTTGGGCAATTCCCTGTCTTTAAGCTTCAGTTTCTTTATCTGTGAGATGAGAAGGTTGGAAATAATGATTTCCAGGGATTCTTTTACCTTTGTAATAAAATGGGAAATGAGATTCTGAAGACAAGGAGGGATTAATATGGTGGTCAAATCAAGCTAGGTCTACTCTCCCCTCTGCCTGGGGCTTCCACATCGTGCAGAACTTGGCAGTGGATTTACAGAAGATTCTTAGCACAAGGGCCCTGGGCTCTCACCTTTGGAAAATGGTGCAATTTAATGGTAATGCAATTACAGATGTGCTGAGATTGAAACAGCCCATCTTATCTCAAACTCATCTTCCCCACCAAGTATCAGGGCAGGTGCTGATCCCTAATGGCTGCTGAAATGAATTCACCAGGCAGCTGGGGGCTCTTAGAGAGATCTGTGTGCAGAAAAAGACAGGATGGGAGGGGGAAGAGAGATAGAGAGAGGGAGGAAAGGAGCAGGGAGTGAGTGAGAGAAATAGAGAAGGAGATAGATAACACACAAAGAAATGGGGAGAGACAGAAGGAGAGGTGGAGGGGGGTGTGGTAGCAAGGAAAGAGAGACACGGGCAAAGAGAGAGAAAGAGACAAAGCAGGGAGAGGAGGGGGATCTTGGAAGAGGGAGGGAGGGAAATAGAGAGGAAGGAGAAAATAGAGAAGAAAAGAGAAGGAAAAAGAGAAAGTGTAATGGAGAGAGACAAAAAGATGGAAAGACTTGGAGAGACCATGAAGAGACAGAAGAGGGAGGGTAGAAAGGGGAAACGAGATGGAATAGCCTGGGGTTTCTGAGGGGTGGGGGTGGGCGAAGAGAGAGAGAGATTTAGAGAAGGGAAGAGAGGGAGAATGGAGGGAGGCAAGGAGAGATTGAGAGTGTCAAGGAGGAATGAGAGGTAGGGAAAGGAGGGGAAGAAGGAAAGGGACACAGACCGGAAGGGGAAGGAGCCAGGTGGGGCTGGGGATGGTAATGAGACAGAAAGAGAAATCAGGGAGAAGAAGCTTGATTAAAGAGAATGAAGATAGGTCTGTATTTCTAAGACATTAAGCTTCTCAGGCCCACCAGAGGCTCTGTGTCATCCTAAGGAAGAATCCAAACAAAAAAGAAAAAGAAAGAAAATCATGAAATGACTAGGAGGAATGAGCTCCTCAGGACGAAGGCAGCCACCAGAGAGAGGAAGCACAAGAAAAGGCACTTGAGGATTGGATCCAGAATTAGAGAGAGGATTGGGAGCTCCGGAAAGAAGGAAAATGTAATGATCCAAGACCCTAGAATAGGCACAGCTCCCCAGATGATCAGCGGTCCCTGCAGCCAGTATTCATTTCCACTCACTGGCGATTCTGGGACGGCTTGGGTTCAGCACCACGGACAGCTCCGAGCCTCCCTCGGAGGTTCAAGCTCCGCAGACCAGGCAGCGGCCGGAGGCAGCCCCCCTCCCACTCTGGCCCCTGGCTTCTCCTGAAAATGGCTCTTTGGGGGCAGTTGGAATGCAGGCCGGGAGCTGCTGAATAGATCAATTATTTTTCAGAACATGGTTTTGATCTCGATGTTACTTCACTGGATCACTGAGTGGAAAGGGCTCGCAGAGAAAATGGCATTTTTTATAACCCTGGCAAAATGCTCCCGCGCTGATGAGATGAGCCACCCAGCGAGAGCGCGCGCGCACATATGATACATAACTAACCAGAAGCATAATCTTCTAAATTGAAAGCCATAATGTTTGCTGTTGGAGCTAAATATTAGCAGGGCGTTGTCTTCCAATGACCCTCGGGAGGCAGCTGGCTTAGCGGGAGGCTGTCGTCATATTCAAGCAACTTGATTAAATTCCTTTCTGCCGTCAGAATTAAGAAATGAATAGTTTTATGAGAGTCATGCCACAAAGGACAGGGAAATGAAATGCTCAGGAAAGAGGGTGGGGCCGGGGGCCCTCCAGTACCTGCCTCCTACTTCTGGAGGGAGCAGCTTCACCCTTCCTGGGGCGGGCTAACGACTGTGGGCTGACAGCTGGGTGATATCAAGCCACTCTCTCCTCCTCCCTGGCATCCCTGCTGACCCAGCCTCCCAGCTTTCTTTCCTCTTGTTCATCTGAGAGCCGAATGGATACATGAGACCTTCCTCAGGGGGCTTTTCGATTATTCATATCGGAGGCAGGAAAACGTAGAGGCTTAAAAATGGCCTCTGGGAGGGGCGCCTGGGTGGCTTAGTGGGTTAAGCGTCCGACTTTCGCTTAGGTCATGATCTCACCCTTCATGGGTTCGAGCCCCGCGTCGGGCTCTGTGCTGACTGCCAGCTCAGAGCCTGGAGCCTGTTTCAGTCTCTGACTCCCTCTCTCTCTGACCCTCCCCTGCTCACGCTGTCTCTCTCTCTCTCCTAGAAATAAATAGAACATTTAAAAAAAAATGGCCTCTGGGGCTAGCATCCCTGGGTTCAAATCCAAGCTCTGCCACTCACTGGCTGTGTGATCTCAGACAAGTCATGTAACCTCTCTGAATTGAGTTTATTTAGCTATGAAATGGATTTATTGTACTACCTACCCTCCAGAGCTGTTGTAAGGATGTAATGAGTACTAAGATGCTCAGATTAAGGCTTAGTATGTAGTAAGTATTATATAAGCATTTCTTATTGTTATAATTTGATTTAGATTGAACTGTTTAAAATTGTTGTTTTGCAGATAAAATATGCAATATTGACAACTAAATATGAAGTTTGTACAACAAGATGTTTCTCTCCCACGGCCATTCTTTTTTTGCCTCGTGGCCCTGACACAGCCGCAGCAACATTGCAAAGGTTCTGTTACTTAAAGATATCCTATCAAGGTGCTATTTTTGTCCTCAGAAAAAGTGCTTTTTTATTAGAAAAATACCAGTTAACCTCAGGCTCAGAAAGTTTAATTTGTGTTTCCTTGGAAGGAGGAATGCAAAGGGAATCACTGTTTATTGGCCACCTTACTAAGCATTCTGCACTGCAGTGGGTGCCTTGCATATATTAAGTTTGTGGGGCACCTGGGTGGCTCAGTGGGTTGAGTGTCCGACTTTGCTTCCGGTCATGATCTCATGACTTGTGGGTTCAAGCTCTGTGTCGGGCTCTGCCCTGGCAGTGCGGAGTCTGCTTGGGATTCTCTCTCTTGCCTTCTCTCTCTGCCTCTCCCCGTTTCCTGCTTTCCCTCGCTCTCAAAATAAATAAATAAACAAAAAAAGAAAGTTTGTTTAATTGTCTCAATAATTCTGTGACATGGGCATTGGGACCCATTCTATAGATACAGAAACTGAAGTTCAAGGAAGTTGAATGCTTGCGGAAAACCACATGGCCTGGGAAGCAGAACAAGCATTCAAATGCACTGCATCATTCTGGAGGAAGAGAGTGAGGTGGAATGCATATTTGATGAAACTTATCTAACCTTATCCATCCTTTTCTCTGGATTTTCCCTCCTATCTTCCTCCCAGAAGACCTTTTGTGTCTGTGTCTCCAACATGAGCCTCTTTCTTTTCCCTTTTGTAAAGTGATAAAAATATAAGATCACAGGAACAACCCCACGCCTGTCTGGGAAGCCCACTCTGCCCTCTAATAATGGTTTTAGGAAGAGTCATGTTTACTTATTTACTTATTTATTTTTTTAAAAATATTTTATTTGTTTAAAGTAATCTCTACACCCAATGTGGGGCTCAAACTCACGACCCTGAGATCAAGAGTCACGTACTCCTCCAGCTGAGTCAACCAGGCGCCCCGGGAAGAGCCAAGTTTGGGTGGCCCCAAACTTCTGGGAGATCTGCTCCTGTAAATAAAATCCTTTCCATAATAAACAGTCCAGAGAAAAGTGGGGGGGAGGGCATGGGAATGAACAGAACCTGAATGTGTGGGCTGGTGAGAGGGGGCTTGGAAAACAGCCACCGGAAACATCATTTGTATCAGAAAAAGAAATAGTCATGGCAGAATGGGAGGTATTGCATGAAATCCCATTTTTTTTCCTTACTTGGAGAGTCCATTTTTTAACCCCAGAGAGAAGCAGGCAGAGAGCATTCTGTTCTGACCATGAATAGATCAGGTGAGCCTGACCCGGGGAACTATCTCTAGTGGTTCTTAGGAGGGTGAAGGAGAAGGGGCAAGTGCTCTAGACAAACTTGGGTGGAGGTGGAGCCAATGGGAAGAGCTGACTTCCAATTTAGGAGGGACTGAGCCCCATGGGTAGCTCCCAGTGGGAGCTCTGCCTCTGAGGAGTACCCTAGAAAGTACCGTAGGGGCAGTTGGAGACTTAGATGCGGGAGGAGGAAGAGACAAGCAGTAGCATTCATGTGCTCACATCTATATTCAATGCTCAGCAAAACCCTGTAAGATTGGTATTGTCATCTCAGTTTCACAGGCAACCATTCATAAATAACAATAGCAGCAGTAAGGTAGTCCTGATGGCAGCGGAAATCGCCATTGTAACACTTACTACGCACCCCAGATACTTCTGTAAGTGCTTGTAGATGTGAGCAGCCATGACTGTAGGCTTGTGTCCCCTTCTCCTCCCCTGCTGGAGAGCTGTCACTGGGAAGTTCTGCCCAGCCAGGAACCATTTCTATTTCTAACCTTTCTTACACCTACATGGGGTCCTAGCTAGGTCTTATCAATGGAATGGGAGGGGAGATCATGTGTGGTCTTTCTGGGCCAAGGTGGAGAAGCCTCAGCTGTGTCTTCTCCAACTTCCCTCTCCTGCCCATTGACTGGATATTGAGGGCTCCGTGCCTCTAAGAGAGGGCAAGGCCGCTACACAGAAGTAGCCTGGGTCCCCAAATCACCACCTGAAGGCAAGCCACCTACTGAACTGAAACAATCTTATTTAGTTATTATGTAAATGAGAAAGAATACACTTCTATTAGGATAAGCTGCTGAAATATCAGGGCATATTCGTTACAGAAGTTACCATTACTGTAACAAATATATGTGCATTATCTCATTCAATCTTCACAGCAACTTACAGAGGGCAGGTATCAAGAACCCATCTTAAAGGCAAAGAAACCTAAACTCAGAGGTTACGTGATTTGTTTGAGGTTACACAGTTACTAAGTGATTCAGCCTGGGTTTGAACCTAGCTCCCCCTGACTCCAGGTGTTCCTTCACCATGACCTTGAAGTGAGGGGCAGGCACAGAAAAGATCATGGGCCTTCAGGAGGAGGAGATGGTAAGGAAGCCTGCCTTTGCCTAGAATTAGAACCAGTCCTGAGTGGGGATTTCAGAACAACTTCAGGACTCTTGAGTCAGAAAGAGAAACCTACAGTGATCACATGCTGGGTTTAGGTCCAGGAAAAGGAAGGCGGGGGTGGGGGGTGGGCATGAACCTGAGGGTCCCGCAGTAGGTAAAGGGGCCTCCATGAGGTCAAAGTGAGGACTTGCGTCCAAGAGCATGAGTATGATCTTTCTCCTCCAGGATCCTCTCTCTAAGACACAGAAAACAAGACAAGAACAACAATCCTAATAATTATAATAGTAGAGGCAGTGGTAGAAGTAGTTGGTACTGATACTTCTATGTATGTTCCAAGTGCTTTACATACATACATTTAGTCCCAAAAGCCTGGAAAGCAGGCTTACGAGGTAGGTGCTAAAACTATACCCATTTACAGAGGGGGGAACTGAAACACAGCTTGTCATACAGCTATTAAGAGAAAGGGCTAGAACAAGAACCCGGACCCTTACTCCAATGGGGCCAGCCCTGTTGGAGGTAGGAATCCAGGTCTGCCTCAGGCAGAGCCACCCCAGAAGACCAAAAACATGCAGAGTGCCACGTGTCCGGGCCTGGAGAAAGCTGACCTTGGTGGCTGTGTAGATCTGCCTATGAGCCTTCCAAACTCTGGCTTAGTTGTCTCGAGCACCTGTCTCTGGAAATCTGCCTGAATTCGTGTGTGGTTTCTACAGGGGCAAGATCCATCATTACTTTTCTTCCCCAACAGGAAAATAGGTGGGCCTTATTAATTCCTCACCTGGGAATTATCCACTTTGTGGCAAAATGTCAGCTTCCAAGATGACTTAGCCCAGCTCCTCACCCACCTCTGGAGTGGCCTCAGTCATCACCAGTGTGCTCGGGGAATGCAAAATCACTTTAATATCAGCTAGAGACAAGCATAATTAGGAAGGTAAATCTGCTGAAAAAAATCATATTATGCAAATGTGATTAGCAATGACTTTTGGGTTCTTTGTTATCTGAGAGTTTCTCTTCCTTGGCACCAATGTGGAGAGCTGGCTGCTGTATTCATGGGGACGACTCTTAGCAGGTGCTCAGGAAATGGGAGCTTGTGAACATGGAAATGGGGAGATGGGCCTCCAGCCTTGGGCGATCAGAAGGGGATTCCTCTCTCAACCCCCCTTGGGGAGTCTCTGCATCCCCAGTCAGAGCCAATTCCCATGGAGAGGCCCCAGGGAGCAGACCCTGACTGGCGGTAAGGCACCCCAGGAGGGGAGGGAGCTCTTTGTCTCAGGCTAGAGCTGAACTTATAATAGAAAGAGCCATAAGTGTGGTCCCAGGATGGCTGCTTCTGACAGTGGGACCACCATGGTTTGTGGTGAGACCTCGGCTCTGCCTGCGTGTACCACCAGGAGGTGGTCAGAGCCTGGAGTGGCTTCATGACAGCGGGGCAGGTTCGGGTGTTTTCTGGACGTGGCTGCAGATGCCACACACTCTGGCTTTTGGAGTTTCTTTTATAAAGGTGATAATGTTAAAAAAAAAAAAAAAAGGGAGGCACCTGCTTCGTGAGTACTTATTAACTTCCAGGTACTGTGCTCAGCCCATTTTCTTTTTCTAACAATTATATGAAGTGGGCACCATTATTACTCTCTATTTAGATTAAGAAACAGTGTGAGATGATGCAAGGTGGTCATCATGTAACAATATATGTAAGTCACATCCTATGCTGTATGTTTCACACAGTACTATCTGAATTACATCGCGGTAACACAGTACTATCTGTGAGTTACATCGCAGTAACAAAGGGGGGAAATCGCTGGGAGAACAGGGAAGAGGAAGCTGAAGCATAGAATGGGTAAGCGGTTTTCACCGGGTCACCTCTGTCAGTAACAGAGGCAGGATCTGAACTCAGGCTTAGCTTGATGCTGAGGTCTACACTGCTGGCCCCTAGGCCACTCTTCCCTGTGGAGTGTCATGCCAGTGAGTCAGGGGTAAGTAATCTTACTGAGCTCCCATTCCCATCTTGCCCAAACACCTTCCTAACCCCAGTGAGACCTCCAGAAGTTTCTGGAAGCTGGCAGTCCCTGCTCTACCCTGGGAGGGTGGCCCTGACTCTACTCCTGGGACTCCTATACACCGATGATAGCCCGCCCCGTGAGGCTGTCGGGACTCGGGTCTGGAGTAGATTAGGGGTCCTTTTGGATCCCCTTACAACTCACCCTTCAGCACAACCCCTCTCCACCTTTCTGGGAGCCCCCCTTCTCTTTATGTTCCCCCACTTCTCTCCTGCTGCTGAGACTCCTTTCTCACTTCTGAGGGGACCTCGAAGCCTCAGGGAAGTTCCCTGACGAAGGACTCCTGCCCCGTTTGCTGCCTCTGTCAGGGTGTTGAGAAGCCAGTGCCACCTCTCAGGGCCAGGCTGTTGTCCTGGGGTGCCGCAACCTGCCCCCCAGCCCAGTCCGCCCAGAGCCCCCAGTCTGTGCAGGCTCCCTCAGTCCTCTCTGGCCATCAAGCCACGCACCACAGGCCCTTCTCAGACCCTCGTTTCCAATAGCCACAGGGTCAGCCTCCTCCGCGGGGCGACATCAGTCTGCTCAGACCTGACATGTCCACAGTCGGCCCCCTCTTGCCCACAGACCTGGTCTCTGTCAGTGCTCCAAATCCAGGGATGGCACCCACCTCCCCTCTCTGTCCCTCACTCCAGCGTCGAATGGAGACCAAACCTCTCAGATGCATGCTCTTTCCTCCCCTCTCCATCCGCACTGCCGTGGGTCAGCTCACCACCTTCCTGCGCTCTTGCAAAGTGCCCACCCCCCAAGGTCGGCACATCTGGAGCCAGTGTTATAGCGGTTCAGTCTGGCACTGTGGCCACAGTTCTCTTCTAATGCAAACCACCGATGGCTCTCCATTGCCTATGAGTGACAGCAAAGTCCTTGGACAGCACCCAAGGCCACCCACAGCCGGGCCCCTGCCTCTCCAGCCCATGTCCCCACTGCTCCTCACAGCACACTCCAGACCAATTCGCTTTTCCTTATAATTTGCCCTTGTTTCTGCGATGCCTCCCCCCCTTCCCTCCCCCCCCCCCACCCCGGGACAATGCGAGACTGTATCCCGTGCTGCCCTGTGAACTCTGTTGGCTCCTGGGCCACTGCGGATCCTTCTCCCCACATTCCTCCAGCATTCTGTCTGCTGCCCTTTTACACCTCGGATTACACTGCGGTTATTGCTTTATACACCTGTCTCCCAATGGCCAACAGCCCTCGGGGAGTGTAGGCACTCAGGTTTATCTATTACCAAATCCCCAGCCCAGCAGATGACCCAGCACATAGTAGGTGCTCAATGAGTGTTGGTTGAATCGAATTTCCTCAGAACTCCTGGAATTGTTTCAATTTGGAAACGACATTGTATCCATAGAATTGATTCTTGCCTCCCCCAGGGGTGCGTGAGGACACAATTCACCTCATCGGCTGCTTTCTTTTTTTCTTTTTTTCTTTTTGGCAGACAACAAAACTCCCCATTTCTAGACAGAACTGAGCGTGTAGACTGTGTGGGAGGGCCAGGAGGCCTTGAAGTGGAGCGGGCCTTGCTCTCCTCAGAGAAAGGTGTGCGCTGTCAGGTCACCCCATCATGTCACGGAAATGAAAAAGTGGGGGCTGCTATATTACTTTCCACAATTGAGCCAGAGGCTAAAAGTAGCCTTCCTTCCTCCTGGCTGACAAATAGGGGGAATAAATTACCCAGGCACTAAAAGTTGCATTAGGCAAATAAACATTTCGACAAGAATTATATGTGACATTGAAGAGAAAGCAAATAAAACCTAAGTTATGGAGACCTGACAAAGCTCTAGGAAAATTAAGTAACTAAAAATCGTTAGAAGCTCTTAAACCTTCCCTGCTTTGCTCTCCCCACTGCAGGGGCTCAGAGTAATACCACGTGTCCCCTGCCGTGTGTTTCCAGAGAAGGCCCCAGGTTCCTGGGACCTCAGGTCTGGAGGGACCTCAGAGAGCCTCTGGACCAGTGTTTTTAAACCACAGGCTCTGTGGGGAGGGGCAGCCAGAAGGCAGCCCCCCGCTCCATCTAGGGAAGTTTCTCTTCAATTGGAATTATATTAATGAGGGGTTCCAGAGCTCTCTTCTGTGCGAATAGAAAACCACCGTATGTATGAACAAACATGCACCTGCTAGGGAAATTTCTCTTAGCACACTTCAGCAAATGATTGTTCAGCCTCTTTTGAACACCTCCAATGACAGGGAAGCCATTCCAAAATTTTCAGTCAGATGCAGGTTCCTCCACCTTCCTTCCCACGAGGGAAGTCCCATCCTAGGACTCCGGTGCCAGGGGCGTGAGCTCGAATCCAGACTGCCACTTCCTCACTGCCGAACACCAGGCAGCTTCTAAGTTCTCCGTGCCTCAGTTTCCCTACCTGTAAAAAGGAGGTAACATGCAGGGGCGCCTGGGGGAGGGGCTCAGTCAGTGAAGCACCCGAGCCTCACGTCGGGCTCTGTGCTGCCGGTGCGGAGCCTGCTTGGAATTCTCTCTCTCTCTCAAAATAAATTTAAAAAAAAAAACCCAACTTTAAAAAAGGAGATAAGGCATATTTGTTTCCTATGGCTGCTGTAACAAATTACCACCAACTCCGAGGCTTAAAACAACATACAATTTGGGAGGTCAGAAGTTCAAAATGCATCTTATGGAGTTAAACAAAGGGGTCTCAGGCCATGTGCCTTCCGGAGGGTCCGGGGAAAACCCTTGTCTTTCCAGAGGCCACCTTTATTCCTTGGCTCATGGCCCTTTACTCCATCTTCACGGCACACCACTCCAGTACAATCGTCTGTCTCCACACCCCCTTCTCTGACCCATGCCCTTCTGCCTCCCTCTTACGAGGCCCAGCCAGATAAACCAGGAGTGAGTCACACCTGCAACATCTCCTTTGCCATATGCGGGGTTCCAGGAGTTAGACCGTGGGCACCACGGGAGGCTGGTGTCCTGCCCACCACACGACCATAGCACCGGCATCAGAGGCTTGTGGTAAAGGTTCAGGGAGGAAGTGCCCCACACGAATGCTTTGCACGGAGCCCAGCCCGGCTCACAGATGGAGCTGATCAAGCCTAAGTCAAATACCCAGCCCATATGTGACTCACCTCCTCCCCCTCGCCCTCCTGCAGTGCAAGGGCAGACCGTACCAGACCTTGGACATTTGAAGACGAGGGTCTCGGAGGGCCTGCCCAGGAGTTTGGACTGAGAGCCGTGGCTGTAGGAAGCCTGGGGGGTGTGGAAGCAGGGGAGGGCCGTGGCAGATACGCTGTTCAGGAGGAACTTGCTGACCACAGCGCGGCTTGCGGGAGACAAAGCAGGTGCCAGCGGAATGGGATGGAAGTTGCACCTTTGCCCGGGTGTCACGAGCAGGACTGCCCCCCGGGCTGGGGAGTGGTGGCCAGATTTAAGGACCGTTTCAAAGGTGGAAGTGGGAGGGCCTGATTGGTGGGGGGCACGCAGTAGGCAGGGAAGAATCCAGAGTGACTCCCAGCTTTTGGCTTTGGCTGCTGGGGACAGGATGGCACCGCTGATGGAAGATGGGAAGCGGATTCGAGGGGGCGGGGCTGGTGAGCTCAGCTAGGAGCTGCTGTGTCCGGGGCAGGGTGTTGGAGAGGGAGGCCGAGAGCCGAGCCTGCAGTGGGGGAGAGAATGGAGCCAGAGATGGCTTCTGAGAGCCCGAGGTGGTAGCGAGAGCCCTGCAGAGTGGAAAGCGGGGGTGGATGGTAGATGCGGGAAGCTGCAGGCAGCTCATGGTACTAAAGAAGAGCACTCAGCAACAGAGGAGCCATGGCCGTGCCGGGGGAGGCCCCAGAGCAGAGGGCCCCCCACCATCCATCCCGTGCAGCTCCACCTGCCAGACCGCTCTGACCTGCCGCTGCACACCTGGGTCCATCCCTCCCTCCTGTTTGCGGGCAACTTGGCCATTTTCAGCAGCACCGTCTCCCTGCTTTGTTTCATCTGTATAACCAACCTGGGTAATTGGGGGAACAAGGAGGGAAGGCCCAGGGGGCCCAGGCTGTGTTGGGAGCCTGGAGACTTACAGGGATGGGGAACAGAGCCTCAGATCTGAGACTTTTTCTCTGTTTTCTCAGTCTCAGGCATTTCAGCAAAGCCCCCCTTGCTAGGAGCTGACGGTGAAAACTGTCCTCGGAACCTCAAGGTAGGATCTCAAGGCAAGGTCCTAGGCAGGGCTGGGTCTCCAGACTTCCGGAATTGCATAACCCTTTATAGTGATCGGCTCCGAATATGTGCCCGGCTCTGCTCTAAGTGCTTAACATAGAGTAGCTCACCGAATCCTCATAACAGCCCCATAAAGCAGGCACTGCTGGGGTCCCCATTTCACATGAGAGTCCGGGGTACCGGTCGCCGGGCCACCTCTGCTCTTCCTTATGATGTCAGGGATAGAGAGGTAGGACCAGCCCAGACTAGCTTTTCCCTCTCTTTGTTGGAGCCATCTTGGACGTTCATTCTCATGAGGCAATGAGGTGGGGGTATCACAGGAGGGTGGGCCAGAGCTGGGCTGAGATGGTCTTCCCTTCAGCAGGGATCAGGGCTCTGGGACATCTTCTGACCCTGAGAGGTCTTCCCTCCCCACCTCCCTGCCCTGTAACCTCTCTGAGCTTCAATTTCCTTACGCAACAAACAAGACCAAGAGCTCCTTCCCAGGGGCGCCTGGATGGAACAATCAGTTAAGTGTCTGACTCTTGATTTCGGCTCAGGTCATGATCTCACGGTTCCCGAGTTCAAGCCCCGCATCTGGCTCTGTGCTGACAGCACGGAGCCTGCTTGGGATTCTCTGTTTCCTTCTCTCTCTGCCCCTCCCCTGCTTGCATGCTCTCTCTCTCCTCTCTCTCTCTGTAAAAACAAAACAGCTCCTTCCTCCTAGGTCGGTGGTGGTAGTGCTTTTCCTCCAAATTTCCCTTTGGCTTTATCACCATCGTCCCAGGAGCAGGCACCATTTGCTGCAGGCCGGGACCCGCTGCAGGTGCTTCATTGCCCCTTTCTCCGTCCAGCAGCCCTGAAAAGCAGGTATTAGGATCCCTCTGATGGAGGAGGACCCTGGGGCCCAGAAAGGCAAAGTAATTTTCCTGAGGCCACCCAGCCTGTAAGTCACAGTCAGGCCTGAATGCGGGCCAGGGCCACTCTGCCACACTGTATCCGGGTATCTGGCCTGGCACACAATGGGCACTTCATGCACATGGGTTTTCCCCTTTTCTTCTGCTCAATATTCCTTTGGCAAAGGGTTTTGCCTTCCTCCCTGCCAAGAGCCAAAGGCTTTCCACTGGGAGTTCAAGATCCTAGTAGGCCTGAAGATGGGGGCAAGGGGCGCCCGTTCAGCTCCCCATCCCCTCTCCTGCAGCCCCCCTGAACACCCCCATCCCAGGGACCTGCCTCCTCCCCCAGCACCCTTGCCAGCTCCCAGTGAATTTGGAGCCCCTCTGCGGCAGGGAATCTAAATTTAGACCCTGTGCTCTGTTAACTCCGTGAATAATGCCAATTAGCATAACAATTCTTCCTGCAATTAAGTTGGGGAGGGGGTGAGGAGGTGGTGCTTGGCCCAAGAGGAAATTACACGGGGAGGCCTCGCTTATTGCTAGTTTTGGGAGGCCTCACTCGAGGTGTCTACTTGGCGTGGCTCTCTTCTTGGATGGCTGGATCCAGAAAATGTCTATTTGGGGCGGAGGGAAGGAGTGTCTGTCTCTAACCCTATTGTGATGTGTTATTGGTGCATGTATTAAAGTGCAGCTCGGAGCCCTGCATGGCAATGAATTAGGTTTTGTAAGCAAGCTGTCACCTGCTCTGAAAGGTGTGAAAAAATTATGAACTGCATTGTCCTGGAAATCACAAAATAGCACTTCTTCCTCGAAGTAAACACAGAAGTTTGGGTATGAAGTTGAAGTGAAGCGAGATTTGGAATTTAAATGTATTCATTTAGCGAGATTTGCCAATTCTCTTGCTTGACCCAGTAAGGCCGAGTTGCCTACATTTGGATCGGGACAACCCTCCAGGCCGGAAGCCACCACCTACCGACTCCACCTGCTGCTTCTGTCCTTCCCTTGGGGACATTAGGAAGGCTGACACCTCCGCTGGCGGGGACGCGTGAGACAGATGAAGAAGAGGTTCTTGTATGCTCTGATGCTCCTTTCCCTCATTTTCTTAAATACTTTCATGGTGTTGTTGTTTTTTAAGACTCTACTTCCATTCTCATCTCCTTCTTCTGAGCATTCTTTTGAGTAGTATAGGACAGAGAAGCAATCTCCCCTCCATTGCTCTGGTCACTATACCTCTTTTGATACAACCTAACTGAGCTCACACTTTTGTAAGCAGCCATAGAACTCTCTTGGCTCATGTGGAGCTTGGTCATGGCTAAAACTGCATTGAAAGAATACATTCATTCATTCATTCATTCATTCATTCCCTATTTGTGTTAGGCATTTTGCTACTCTCTGGGGAGGTGAGTGAGAGATGAATTAGACCTAGCCGCAGCCTTGGTGGAAGGCACGACTCTCTGGGGAGACAGAGACTGGGAAGGGGATCCAAGGAGAGGTAAGGAGGCCTGTGTGAAGGGGACCTCTGGGGCCAGGAGGGGTGGGTAGGACTCTGACAGCTTGTGTACCCAAGAATTTGTGCCAATTCAAGTCCCTTCACCTTTTGTGCCTGAGATGCTGGTACTTGAAAGGAGGGGCAGGATGTGAGATTGATCTTAATTAAAGGGCTGTCTCAGTGCTGAGTCTGGGGTGTGCCATTCAAATAAATGAGCTCCCTGTCTTATCTGGGGTCATTCACAGGGTTGACTCTGATGCTTTAATACGTCCTGCGTGTGCCCCTCAGGAACATTATAAAGAGGAGAGGGCCAGTCTGAGAATCTCTGAGAGCTTCTTTCAGTGGCTCCATTGCACACATCTATCCTCTGCCCCCCAGCAGCCCCCCATGGCCTCCTGTCTGTTCCCTCACCAGGGGTTGCCGAAGCCCCCCTCTTACTGGCTGCTGCCCTGACCACTCTCTCCTACTAGGTGCTTACCTGACTGTCCCTTAGTGCCTTGGGACTCCTTAGTGCCAGGTGTCCAGTGCTTTCTCCTTTCTAGGCTCTCTGCCAAGTGCCTGGGGACACAAAGCCCCTGGAGGTAGATATTGTTCCATTTGTTTACTGAGCCTTTATGACCCAGCCTTCCACGACTGGGGAGTGGGAGAGCTGGGAGCTGGTGCACCCTCCCCCCACCCCCTTCCTGCTCCCCTTCCCCTCAGGGCAGGGTCCCGGGCCCTGATTTCTGCGTGCTGATCTGGGGCTCACATCCTGACAAGTGGCTGATAGGTGGTCCACCCCAGGTTCTCCCTTAGGGGAGCTGCCGCGAGGCTGGGCACGGGGACTGCTGTTTGGTCGCCCTGTGGTCTGACCTGTGTCTTGCCCCCAGGCTAACGTGTGGACAAATAGATGTAGAAGCTAAAGTCCAGCCCATCCCAGAGCCGGGGCGCAGGCAGGCAGATGGGGCCATCAGTGAGAGGCAGGACCACATCCTCCTTGTGAAGATGAGGCTCACTGCGGCCCACGGGGAAGATGAGATGACACTTGCTATGCACGCACACACACACCAGTACGAGCTGGCACCTTCCGCACCTCCGTGCCGAGCGAGCTGCTGGCTCTCGGTGATGATGGATGCCTCTCCGTCGATCGCTCCACTCTGCCTCCCTCCTTATTCTGCACGCAGGGCTCGCTGAGTAAATGGCTCCACCCGGCCGCCTGGCAGGGGTGGTAGATGGAGGGACTGGGGGAGGGGCAGGAGGCGTGGAGCCATTTGTCTGGGGCACCGGGAGGGGAGCTGGCCACTTACGGCTGTGATGGATGGTGATGCTGCTCTCTGCCATCTGTTGGGACTGGCAGGCTGCTTAGCGCAGTACTGCACACCTGGCCGGGGCGTCCCTGCGGAGCGGGGCCCGCCTTCGCTGGGGCCTGGGCACCGGGCTTCCGATGCCCTGGGGCGGGAAGCTGGCAGGCAGGGGCTGGGCAGTGCTCCCTGGGCCCCGGTGAGGGAGAGATGACACATAGCCTGAGAAGCGGGCCCCGTGGGCCAGGCCTGTCCCCGCACTCACCTGCTTTCTTTGCTACTAGTCTGAGCCTCTGCGAAGAGGAGGGGGCCTGGGGCTCGGCGCTCCTGGCCGAGCAGAGCCCATCGGAACTTAGCTGTCTACTCTCCTTGGTAAGGACTGTGTGCAAAGCCTGGCATTTAGCACATGTGTGCCGAATGGAAACGAAGCAGGTTGGACCGTGCTTCACGTCCAGCCCCTGTGAATGTGGGGCCTAAGGATGTTTTTGAGGTCACCTGGCTCCTTGGGTGGAAGACAGGAGGGAGGTGCCTTGGCCACGCCTTCTCTGTGCCGTGCCCACCCTCCAGGATTCCAGAATGTTAGTGTCCTGAGGATCCCCGGAGGCTGGCTGCTCAAAATCATCTGATCTTCGCGTTGACAGTATATGGTGAGCTTAGTTCCAAAATCATCGAGCCTACAGGTGGGAGGCTGAGGCCCAGAGCAGAGACGGCCAGCTTCGTGGCCTACAGCACCCTGTCTTTCCCCTAACTGTCCCTCTCTCCCTAGCTGGCCTCGCCCTGGCCCCCAGAACCAGACTATGGGGGTCTGGCTCTGTCTTAGTGCTTGGCCTTCAGTCCTTACCCCTCCTCAGACCACTGCTGCTCCCCCCAAACCTTCATCCACTGGGCTTACCCCATTCTCTCCTGTGTGTCACACTGTGTGGATTCTAGTCTCTTCCCCGGGGCCACCTCACCATTCCCGTCAGAGTCCAAAACCCATGTCCTCCTCCAAGACAGAATGGCAGTGTGGGGGAGTTAGTGCAGTGCCTGGCCCAGGTCTCCTCCGGGAGTGGGGGGAGAGGGGGAGAGCCACATGGGAGCCTGGGGAGTTGGCTGGTCAGGGATGAGCTGACCTTCAACCTCAGCTCTGGGTTGAGTTTAGGTTGAGCCAAAGAAAAATAAAAAGCGGGCCATTCCCCCCCCCCCCCCGAATCTGCAGGGGCAAACCCATAGTTGGTCCAGACATGTGAGCGGATCCTTTTTAGAGTAGAGTTGGGGCGCCTGAGTGGCTTAGTCGGTTAAGCGTCTGACTTCGGCTCAGGTCACGATCTTAGTTTGGGGGTTTGAGCCCTGTGAAAGGCTCTATGCTGACAGCTCAGAACTTGGAGCCTGTGTTAGATTCTTTGTCTCCCTCTCTCTCTGCCCCTCTCCCATGCACATTCTGTCTCTCTTTCTCTCCTTCAAAAATAAATAAACATTCAAAAAAATTTTAATAGAAAAATTAAAGTGGAGTTAGGGAGGCTTCGGATGGAAGAGGCTGTGTGAGTAAAGGCCCGGTAGCAACAAAGTCAGCTGGAACCCTAACAAATTTTGTTTGGTTGAAATAGAAATTGCAAAGAGGCATCACCCTTTGTCCCCGCCTTCAGGGACCTGCTTCATTGTGAAGAGGGGGTAAATAACACAAGGGGGAGAACAAAATTTGCGTACTTCAGAGAGAATTAAGAAGAGAGAGGATGATATAGCTGCAATCTGGCAGGACTTCTTGGAGGCGGTGGCATTTTAACTTCCAGATTATTCTGGATCCTTCTTTCCTGTAGGATGTTGGGACAGGAGACAAAAAAAACACGCTCAGGGACCTGGGATAACAACTAGAGGGTCTTACCCACCTTCCCCCGGGGGCTCTGGCCAAAGAAGGGAAAGCCTCCTGGCCCAGGGGGTGCCTGCGGGTGGGAGACACCCTTGTGCAGACCACAGTCTCAGGACAACCTTGGGAGAGGCACTGTTTGCCCTGCAGCCAAAGACAGCGAGGCTCAGAGAGGTGAAGTGATTTGCCCAAGGTCACAGAGCCGGGAGGCTGCGGAGTGGGGACCGAACAGCTAGGTCTCTGACTCCAAAGCCAGCGTGTGTGCTTTTCCGGCACCATTAACATCCTGCGGGACACTGGGCTCCTGGCAGACACGTGAAGCTGGGCAAGAGGTTGGTTCAGCCGGTGGCGCTGGCCACTGGAGGTGAGTGCTGAAATGCCAAGCCTGCTTCTAGACATGACAGCTGCTTTTGTTTGCAGGGCAGCTGTGGGCTGCGGCGTTCCGAGAGCCTGGAAGGCTGGCTCCCTGCAAAAAAAGAGCATAATTTGGCTCCTCTTAATTGATTTGCAAATGTACTGAAGAATTGTGGTAATTCCTTTACATTTTACTCTCATTCAAATTTTCGAGGTAAACATAATGAGAAAGGAAAGTCAGCACCATATAATGGAGGAGGAAAAAGGTCTAGCATTTTATTTTATTTTTACCCTGGGTCTAAGGAAAGCAAATTCGCTATGAATACCTCATTATTTGAATTTCAAATCTTTCTCTCCAGTCGGGCACAAAAGGAAGCTTAAAAAAAAATATATTAACACACACTCACACATACATACCCTGAACCGTCTCTCCTCTTGAGTATGTGACTCAGAATGTCCTAGTTTAGGTTATAATAGCGCAATTGCGAGAATCAATCAGTACCAGATAGATATGTTTGCTCAGAAGTGCTCAGAAAGGAGAGCAGTCAAAAGAACATTAATATCTTAAAACACTGAAATTATCTTTAGCAAAGAACATTAGTTACAAGCATTAATATTTGGGAATTCTCTTTTGCTCGTGAAGTGTCTGCATTCACATGAGCCCGGGGGTCAGGGTGTAGAGGAAGGTGGTGATTCCAATGACGGCACAGCAGCTGGAAAGATCTCCAGAACTGGATTCCTTCCTTCAGTCATCACTTATTCACATGCAGTAATTAAGCGGTAGAGAGTATAGAGTAAAACCATGGGCTTTGCCATTGAAGCAGGTGGAAAGCCTTGCTTGGCCACTTTATTCAGCATGACACTCTAGTGAGTTATTTAACTGCCCAGGACCTCAGTTTCTACACCTGTAAAATGGGATTCATGATAGCGTTAAGCCAGGAGTGACCTTTTAACACGCTCCGCACAGGACCAGTATGAAGCAAGTCCTCAATAAACGGTGGTGATTTCATTGCCCTGCCCACTGAGTGTTCTATGTATCAGGCTGCGAAGTGGGGACCTCCATGGTACCTGTCCTCCTGGCGCCTATTGTCTAGAGAGAGGGAAGGGGGCAATTACCATCGTGTTACTCCAAAGACTGGGTTTAGATGCTGGCTGAACCAAGCTCTTAGCTGTGTGACCTGAGAAAACCTCTTAACCCCTCTGGTCCTCATCTGTGAACCGGTGAGGAGGCTTTACCTGCTACTTAAGGAGGTGTGAAAAACAAGGAGAAAGAGCACAAGGGATTTTGGAAACAAGAGTTCTGCGGAAGCAGGGTGAGGCACCAGCTGGGGAAGGTTGTGTCCGGTGTGTTTAACCCTTCTGAGCCCAGGACCCAGGTGGAATCAAGAATGAACACCACAGAGTTCTTTTGTTTCTGGGTCTGGTTTTCCAGGACCCTCTGGGTATAATTGACCTTATGTGGCCTATCATGCTAGGGGTTTGTACATGACCCTGAGGACAATGAGGGCTGCTGGAGGCTTTTAAGCAGGAAAGTGATGGCCTCAGACTGGGTTTAGGAAGACCATTCAGGCTGTGGATGAAGTGTGGGCTGGAGGAGTGAGCCTGGAGCCAGAGGGCTCGGAGAGAGGTGACAGGGACTCCCACCTTGACCAGCTGTGGTCAGGCTCTTCTGAGCTCTCCTCTTGACTGGCCTTGACCTTGATTTGCTGTCTTTCATCTCTGAGCCTAGTTGTCCCCAAGGACCCTCCCCCGCTTCCATACCTTCCATACCGGAACCGAATTCCTCTTAGTCTCGCCCTCCCCTTTGGCTATAAATCCCCCATTGCTCCCGCCGTATCTGGAGTTGAGCTCAGCCTCTACTGGAATAGCACTGTCTTACCTTTTTAGCGAGTGTGGGGAACAGCTTTCCTTTGACACGGGGCGGTGGCAAGCCAAGCACAGGACCGTGAGGACCGTGAGGACTGGGGGACCGGGCACACTTTGGAGGTAGAGCAGCAAGACTGGTTGTGGGGCAAAGACAGGAAGGTGTCGGGGACCCACTGCAGGCTTCCCGGAGGAGGAGGAACGGAGGTGCGGAATCTTGGAGGGAGGGCGGCTTGCGGCGTGGGAATGCCACGTTCGGTTTTGGGTCCTCAGATCTGGCCCCGTTTGCCTTTGGTGCAGCCCCTTTGGGGTTTTCCTTCCAGATGCTTCCTTTGTGCTTCTCCACCCCATTCCCGAGGCGACCACTGGGTCCCATCTGGGCCTGCTGCCTCTTAACAGTTTCTCCTTCTTCCCAAAACCCATTCCCTCAAGAAACTGCTCTCCTGGTGTCCGGTGCCTAATTTAAGCGGCAAATCTGGGCTAACGCGCTCTCGCTCTCCCACCCCCCTCCTGCTCAGCGGAAGTATTTGCATTTTAACAAGGACGGTTAGGGGGCAATTCTCTTACCCTGAAGACAATGGAATGAGGTTTCAGAGGACCCAGACTTAGGATGGAGGAAGGATTCCGAAAGCCCTGCGCTTGCGCTTTGCAATCAGGCAAAGTTGAGTTGAGATCCAGGCTCAAAGGAATTCTTTCTCTTGGGTTGGTGGCTTCAGTGAGCTCACCTATCAAACCTGGGCAAGTCCGTCACTCTTCTGGGCCTCAGTTTTCTCACTTGGAAGGGGGATGGTGCAGGCACACAGACCTTCCCCATCCCAGGAAGTGCCCCCTCATTCCCACCTTCATGGGTGGCCACTGGCTCACTCTACCCCTCTCTTGCCCTTGACCTCTGTGCGTGCCCGGTGTTTGGTCTGAATCCCCAGTGCTACAGCATTCCAGCTGGAAAGTGTGTTGTTTCTAAAGATGGGTGGAGAGGCCCACCCTTGTTGCACAAGCCGGGAGCAGCGGAAGCCAGGGCTCCCAGAAGGCGGCCCTATAATTAATCCCCTAGCCCTCGCCACCATTGTCTCTTCCCTATTGAGATCGGCCAATTAGCAGTTCTGCACTCCTCCGCGTGGCAGCCACTTATTAGCGAAGACAAAGGCAGCATTGATTTCAATTTGTCCTGCATTTGGCTGTCTCTGAAGTTAAAGATTGCATTTGGGTATCAGTGCTGGGGAAGAAACGCAGGGGCCATGTAGTAAGATTGCCTAAAATTAGTTGAAATAATTTTAGCTCCGTTGTGAACGGCTCAACTAAATATAAACAGAAGAGAGAAGAAAAATCTTTGTAATGTTAATTACCATAAGCGTGAAGTACCCAAAAATGAGGCGTATGGTTTGTTTGGTGACACTCTGATAATTAAATCATTTTCTCCCATCGAGGCTCCTTGCAGGTCTATGCGGAGCCTGACTCTTCCTGAGTCGGTTCCTCTGGTCCTGAGCGATGCTCAGAATTTCGTTTCCCTTGTTTCTGAGTCCACAGTTTCCCTCCCGTTCAGGTGAGCTGTGCTATATTACTGCTCAGTTGACTCCTCGCTCAACTGATTACTAGATCTTGGGTGAACCAGAGACCCTAGAGGATGATGAGCTGGGTTGAGATCTGGGCTGAAGTGGAGAAGAAGACTATTCACTGTCCATCCATCCAGCCCTCTGTTGCTCCGTCCGTCCATCCATGTTCATTCACCTTTTCATTGATTCATTCAGCCAGCAACTCCTTTTGTGCGAGGCATTGAGGATACAGAGAGAGAAACAGTGCTTGTCCCCAAGGCTTCTAGCTGGGGAGGAGGAGGAAGACACATTCTTAAAGAGCTACTCATAACACACGATCAAAAGCCCCATGACGGGGGTATAAGTAAAGTATTTTGAGAGCACCACAGTGAGACACATTCATTTTGCCCAAGTTGTCAAGGAAGACTCCTCAGAGGAGGTATCATTAGAATTGAGTAGGAGTTTGCTGAGCGGGGAAATGGGAGAAGGGACAGACCCACCTGAGGGGACTGAGCAGGAACAAAGGCACGGGGGGGGGGGATGACTTGGGTGAGGGGGAGAAGGCTGGTTTGGGAGAAGGGGGTGGGTGAGGCAGGTGGTTGTAGAAGTGCCAGAAACATCCATGACAGCAAAGCATTTATTTAGCACTTACTATGTACCTAACATTGTGCCAAATATGTTATCCACATCATCTCACTTAGTCTTCACCTCCAGCCCACCCCGAGGTGACCGTCCACTCCTTGTATATGCCGTCCTGGGGCTCAGAATCTACAAAGCCAGTAAGAGGCCTCAAAACCGCGTTCTTAGTCACGACATTGTCCTGCCAGACTGTGGGGCAGACGGAAAAGAGCTTACGTGCGAGGCTAAGGAGCTAGGGTTAGTCTGCAATTGTTGAGGATATATGTCCAGAAGATGCTGACCTTGAGCTACCTGCCTGGTCTAGTTAAAGAGAAGGGTGTTGATCCATTGTGGGGGTAGGTGGGTTGGTTTTGCTGCCTGCTTAGTCCTTCTCTGGGCTCTGAGGTGTCTTTTGTGCCGAATACTTGCTCCTGGCGTCCATGGCCCCACCGATAGCACTGATACAGTCAGGAAGAAGGTGATTATGTGCTTAAGTGCATGCCACTCACTGTGAAGTCCTTTGTGTGATCTCTTCTTGCAAAATGGGCCTTATTGTCCCATTAATACTGAGAAGGCTCAATACTTAGAGACATCATGTGACTTGCCTAGTATGTCATGGCCCGGGGCTCTTACCCGGCTCTAAAGCAGACGTGACTCACCCTTCCAACACTGTCTTTCCTCCTTATTCCGTCACAAAACTCACCCTTCTCATATCCTTGGAAAGATGACATGGCTTGGAAGAAAGAGGTGTTAGAGGATTCTAACATCCAATTTCTTGATGTCCCAGTGGAATGTAGGGTCTGGAACCCAAAGGTGCATGATCCGAGGGTGGCCTGGCTAGGACCGATCAAGTGAGGGGTCAATGACTGCTTCTCAGGGCCACCACGCCTCTTCCGGCTACTGCCCCATTTGCTTTGCCCTCTTGAGTGTCAAAACTTCTTGAAAGGGTTTCTTTAATTGCACACTCCAACTCTCCACCTCCCATGCTCTGCTTCACCCTCTCCAATCAGGCTCTGGCCCCAGCACTCCATGGTAATCACTTTCTTTAGGCTCATTAATGACCTCATGGCCGTCTCTCCCCCATGTCGCCCCTCCTCTCTGGGGGCCTCTGCTGCTGTGTACCCTCTCTGCTCTTGCTTCACTCTCGCCTGCCTTTCTTCTTGATGCTCAGACCCCTCCTTTTGGGCTGGATCTTTTTCTCCTCCAGAACTCTGTTCCTTGCTTCGTTCCTTCACTTACTAGTTCTTCTAGTGAAGAGCTAGCTCCAGATGCTGGTTCTTCTCTTCTTCTGCCCTCCTCTCACAGTGGGTTTCTTTTTATGTTTTTAAATTTTTATTTGAAAGAGAGAGAGAGAGTAGGTAAGAGGGGCAGAGGGAGAGAATTTGTTGAAATGTTTTATTATTTTTGAGAGAGAGAAAGAAAGAGAGAGAGAGCATGAGCAGGGGAGGGGCAGAGAGAGGGAGACACAATCCGAAGCAGGCTCCAGGCTCTGAGCTGTCAGCACACAGCCCGATGTGAGGGTCAAACCCGCAAACTGCAAGACCTGAGCCGAAGTCAGACACTCAACCAACTGAGCCACCCAGGCGCCCCAAGAGCAGCTCCACACTCAGTGCAGAACCCCACTTGGGGCTTGATTCCATGACTCTGGGATCATGGCCTGAGCTTAAATCAAGAGCTAGTCAGTGAACCGACTGAGCCACCCAGGTGCCCCTTTTTCTTTTTTTCAAACCACAATTCACAGTAGGCAATTCATTTTGTGTTCTGTCCCATTAGCCACTCCTGTATACCACTGAAACAAGTGTTACAAAGCCGTATATTAATCCTTACCAAGTGTAGTGCATGCTGGTATTCTTATTCTGTTCTGTTCTACTTTATTATTTTATTTGAAAAATACTGAACTTGGGGCGCCTGGGTGGCTTAGTCGGTTAAGCGTCCGACTTTCGCTTAGGTCATGATCTCGCGGTTCATGGGTTTGAGCCCCGCGTCGGGCTCTGTGCTGACTGCCAGCTCAGAGCCTGGAGCCTGTTTCAGTCTGTGACTCCCTCTCTCTCTGACCCTCCCCTGCTCACGCTGTCTCTCTCTCTCTCTCCTAGAAATAAATAAAACATTAAAAAAAAAAAGAAAAATACTGAACTTGACCCAGTAAACCAATTTTGCAACCCACCACTAAGGTTTAGCCCATCATTTGAAAAACGCAGTTCCAACCTATCAAAGGAGTTGCACCTGAAGGCCTTTGCACTTGCTGTTCTCACCATGGAGAATGCTCTTTCTCCAGAGAGTCATACAGCTGCCTCCTTCTTTTCTTTTTAAAATTTATTTATTTATTTTGAAAGAGAGAAAGCACAAGTGGGGAGGGGCGGAGAGAGGAGAGAGAACCCCAATCAGTCTCCTCACTGTCATCATGGAGCCCCATGCAGGGCTCGAACTCACGAACCGTGAGATCATGACCTGAGCCGAGTGGGACACTCAACCAACTGAGCCACCCAGGTGCCCCATATACACCTATTATCTACGCCCCTGCCCTGGAGGAGAGAACGTGTCTAGGCACTGCTACGGCCTCAAGGCCTAGAATCAGCCTGCAAAGCAGTGGGCATTCAACAAGTGCTTGTTCTCTGAGTGACAGCTCAGCCAACCACACTGACTCGGTCAGCAGTTGTGCCAAATCACCGACTCATACATAAGGGACGCCGGGGTCTTTTGCAATGACCTGCAAAAATACTCACAACGCAGAATGATAGAAAATGAGTTGAGAGACCAAGTTCAAAGGTAACATGAGGTAAGAGAACAATAGAGCTGGTGTGGGTCAGGCTGGTTTTGGCTACAAAATATTAAATGATGAGCCCATTTGTCTTACATCCCAGGAAGTCCAGCAAGGGTGACCCAGGGAACCACATTCCCTCTGTCTTTGTCCCGGTATCATTTGTGTGTGTGTGTGTGTGTGTGTGCGCGCACACACACACACATACACATGCAAGCACGGTTTATCCTTAGGCTAGGAGCACTCCTAGGGATCGTATCCAGACATCATGACGCCCTAAAGAAGATGGAAGACCACCTCTTCTTAGGAAAGTAGAAACTTTTTTTCAGAATCCCCCCTGCCACCAAACAGACTTTCACTCACTACTTCTTATTGGCTAGAATTAGGTCCGTTATCCACTCCTAAACCAATCATGGACAAAGGGAATGGACTTTTCATGGCTGGCTTTGGCTGATCACAGGGGCTGGGACAACTACTTGGGCACTGACTATAATGCTCATGATATTTTGAGTGAGGGAGGTGACATACATACCATAAAATACCCAGAAATACATATCATGTGGTCTTGTACAGCTGTTAGAGGTGGGCTGTGAATTTAGCTCTGAGTTTCCCAGCAGCCAAGGCAAAAAAGGGAAGCCGCAGTGTTTAAAATTTTACAGCTCCCTTAAGTTCTAAATAAACTGGGTTGCTTAGGAGGCCTCCAACTGTTTCTGACACTGAAATCCAAAAGTTTCTGCTCTGGTCTTCATGAGTAACATGTTGTGGTGAACCATTATCCAGGCCACATACTTCACTGCTCCATACAGTGGCAGACTTCATATAGCTATTTCTTATAATCCCTCAATGCAAGCTAAAGGAAAAATTTTAAAGCCCTAGCACCAAAGTACAATTTACAAAGTGATTCAGGGGTGGAACGCCTGGGTGGCTCAGTCAGTTGGCTGTGCGATTTCAGCTCAGGTCATGATCTCACGGTTCGTCAGTTCGAGCCCTACATTGGGCTCTGTGCTGACAGCTCCGAGC
Organism: Hyaena hyaena; assembly: GCF_003009895.1. Classification (NCBI taxonomy): domain Eukaryota; kingdom Metazoa; phylum Chordata; class Mammalia; order Carnivora; family Hyaenidae; genus Hyaena; species Hyaena hyaena. The sequence continues at coordinate 1,848,444 of NW_024080874.1, forward strand.
CTGGAGCCTGCTTCAGATTCAGTCTCTGACTCTCTCTTCCCCTCCTCTGCTCACGCTGTTTCTCTCTCTCTCTCTCTCTCTTTGTCCCTCCCCTGCTCACCCTCTGTCTTTCTATCTCTCAAAATATAAATAAATATTAAATTTTTTAAAAAGTGATTCAGGGGAAAGATAGAGAGAGAGAGAGTAAGAGATGCAGGCTAGAGCAGCTCGCACAGGTTACCTAGCCGGCCTGCTGATGGACCACATTGGATTTTAACAGTGGGTAGAATATAGACTAGCTAAAAGAACGGATGGATAATTTGTCTTTCAGGCAGCCCACCCCAAGCATCATTTCTCGCAGCGAAGTTCTTGACAAAGAAGGGGCAGCAGAGAGTTCGAGGTTGCATTCTCTGGCAAGGACCTACGTGCAGATTTTCTCAGATACTCCTATGTTTTGACAGCTGGCAGGGAAGATGGGACGTTTTTTGCATAAAAATGGAGGAGCCTGACCAGAACGCGTACCTGACTGGATGTCATAGATGCGAGTGTGGTCACATCCCGCCTCCCCCGTGCTTGTGAAATTGATATTTTAAACCCATATTCAGGGCTTTGAACTGGGGTGGCCATGTCCCAGCATTCCATTTTCAGTTGGTGTCCTTTTTACTCTTTAACGTGACCCATTTTGCAGGTAAATTATACAGCCTTTCGACACGCATCCCCACGGCAGTATATGTGGTTAGCCGTCCAACCCAGAGGAGCCCCTGAATCTTGAGTCTGTTACAAAATATGGTTGCACTGCACCTTCTCCGCCAGTCTGATCATATATGGTGTCATCTCTGTCTCATCTCTGTCCAGGCGAGAGGATGCATGAGGAGCTACAGAGCAATCGGATGCTGATGTACATGCATGTGAGTATGACCATATGTGTGCGTTTGTGTGTTTGTGCATGTACGGCTGTATCGGTGTGAAGGTGAGGGTGTGTGAGGTGTGAGTTCATAGGCACATCAGTGAAGCGGAAGGTGAGTGTGTGGGAATGTTCTTCCATGTGTGAAGGTATCTCAGCATCTGTGTGTCCTGACTGAGTGTGTGTGTGTGTGTGTGTTTGTGTGTATATGTACGCACGCACGAATGTATGGCTATATCAGTGTGAAAGTGAGGGTGTGTCAGTGTGAGTTCATAGGTACATCAGCGAAGGGGAGGGCAAGTGTGTGGGAATTTTCTTCCGTGTGTGGAGGTATCTCAGCATCTGTGTGTCCTGATTGAGTGTGTGCTCACGTGTGTGTGTGTGTGTGTGTGATGGCATGGCACCCACATTTGGATATCTGTGCAAGTCGCATCTCTTTAGATGATCCTTATGCCAAGGTCAGATGTGAGTTTCTCCCTTTTGCTGCAGCAGCAAACTCACTCCAAACGTGATCCCTGACAGCCCCTGCCTCTTGGACCCCCACGTCCCCTCCCACGGAGTCTGGGCTGGCCTGTGACCCGAGTCACAGAGACAATGTGGACTGGTGGCGCTGTGCTGCATCCTGGCCTCAGCCTCAGGAAGACTTCACGGCTCTTCTTTTGTGCCTTTCGGGGTCTGAGCCGCCACCGTGCTGGAGATCACGTGGAGAAGACCTGGGACTCCCTGGAGAAGGGCCCCCGCCCCCCAGCCACTCCCGGCAAGCGCAGGACGTGTGACCGGGCCACCCAGCAAGTCCAGCCCAGCCAGGTCCCTGATGACTGCGCCCCCCACTGACATTACGTGAGCAGAACCGCCCCGCTGAGCCTAGTCAAGTCTCCAAATCAGCCCTCTGTGAAATGGGTGCCATCACGACTGCCCCGGTTTTGGGGGGGATTTGTGACCCACAGGAGAGAATCATGATACTTGGGGAGCGGGTCCTCTCCCTATCGCTAGCTCCACACAGGAAGGGGCTGCTGACCTGGGGAGGGGTGGATGGTGAGGGGCTGGGGGCAGCCAAGAGGGTGAAAGCCTCTGCTCCCTCCTTTCTCCCCTTCTGTCCTGCTTTCTCTGGACCGGGCACCTGCCCCCCTGCGAGTGGATGGCAGGTGCTGGTGTCCCTCCTTGGAGCAGGGTGATGGGCCTGTTGGAATTCCACCCGCATGCCGCCGGGCAGACAGGCATCTGCTTAAGTGGGTAATTTCATCAAGGGGGAGAGGCCGTCTGCACTGTGCCCGGAATCCTGATGGGGGAGGCCACGCAGAAAACACAGTTAACCTCGGGAGCACGGCAGCCGGCCCCCTGCTGGTGCCCAAGCGCGGTCCCCACCCAGAGATTCCAACCCATTTGAGGACCGTTATCAGAAAAGAGCAAGAAAGCCAGAGAGAAAGGAAGATTTGGGATCTACGGACACAAAGCCCTAAGTTAGCTTCCTGGAAAAACTCACCTTAAGAAAAGACAGGAAGATGTACAATCAGTTCAAGGCAATGAGCCGCCTGGGAGGGGAGATCTGAGTTGGGTGGGAGGGGGTTTCCTTGGAGGGGTCCCCAGCACAGCCTCTGGGCTCGGCCTGAGTTCTGGGGCAGGGAGCCTGCGGTCAGAGAAACCCTCTATTTCTCTGCTGTCTTACGTGGTGAGTGACAGAGGCCCACGGAAGCCGGCTCAGGCAGAAAAGGAACTGTGTTGGGTGACACGGGGTGTCTCCTGGAAGCCAAGGACAGGAGTGCAGTCGGCCCCGGGGGGCTGAGAAGCAGCAGCTCTCCCAGTTTTCATTTCTGTTTCCTTCTGGTCTCTCTGCACATGGCCTCCCTCTGCTTCCTCACGCCCAGAGAAGCTGACCTTGCAGAAGCCAACCTCGGTCCAAATTCCCGGGAGAGAGGAGCACTCTGACTGGTTCTGCAGCCTCAGATGCCTCCCCCCACCGACCCCATCAGCTGGGACTGGGGGACACAGTCTGGCACGATCCCAGATGTCTGTGTGCCTGGGAAAGCACCTCCAGCTCGAGTCCCCCACTGTCCCCACAGCCGCTGGGACACACTGAGCAGGTTGCGGGCCACATGGGCCGCCAGTTCGCTCTGCAGTGGACAGGCTGGCATCATCGTGCACAGGCAAGGCACCTGGGGGCCAAACCGAAGAAGACTGTCGCCCCGAGAGCTGAAGGAGCAAGTACCAGCTTAAACGTTGCACCTCTTCATTCGCCCGCCTGGAGTCCCAGCCTCCTCAGTGAGGGGAGTCTGCACTCCCGCTGCATGCAGCACAGGTACCCCTGGACACTGGTATCCTCAGAGCAGATGGCGGATGCCCACAGAGTAACACATTGTTCTGGGGGGCGGGGCGTAGGGGGCACCTCTGTCGTGTGTGGGCCTGGCAGTACGGGGGCATCATTGCCACGGGTCATAGAGTAGCAGAGGCCACATAGTGGCCTGAGTGTCCATGACACACGGAGGTCCTGGAGGCTTGTGGGAGGTGGGAGTGGGGTGGAGGGGGACCCCCCCTCCTGTGGGTGGAGGGCAGAGTCAGAAACATACCAGCTTGTCGCTGTTACCATGAACTTGTTCTTACATCTGGAGCTGGGGTGGCTCGCAAAACAGGTCAGATCACCGTGATGCCCAGTGTCACTTTCCTGGGCCCAGTATCATCTGCTCATGACAACGGTCCTGGGCACAGACGGGCATTGTCGTCTTGTGGGCGTGTATAAGGAAAGCAAGGATCTGAGGGGCCATACTACCTACTGGCCAGTTCACGCCACCGACATCTGAGACTGGAGGGGTCTGCGGGGAGCCCTGTGGCCACGTGCCCTGTGCACACAGGGAAACTGAGGGCCGGGAAGTGTGCTCACCATCACAAGGGAGTCAAGCCGTGGAATAAACCCCACTGAATCTTTTTCTTTAACTTCAACCATTACCTACCTCGCGTAGCCCAACCGAAGCTTGACTTGGACGCCGTGCATTTCTAAACCGAGGACAAATCCCTCCAACCTGGGGTGTTGAGAGTTACACCCACAGCCCTGTGACCTATTTCCGCGGGCTCACCAGTCTTCTCTGCCTGATCCCCCTCCTTTGCCCACCTTCCCACCTGCCCAAGATGTCTCTCTGATTTTAGCTGATGTGGGGCAGCTCAGTTAGGACTTGTCGCAGATCCTACTCAGCTAGAAGATTCTAGGCCTGTTCTTGGTTGCTCCCAGGGGCTCCCCTCACCTTGAGGGAGAGCGGAAGGACGAAGTCCAGCCAGGCAGGAGCACCCCCTCCCGGCCTGACAGTCTTTGCCCAAGTCCTCGTTTCCCTGCCAGGCAGCCACTGCGTCTTTGAAGCTTGAGCCTGTGTTACTGCTCTTTTAAAAAAAATGATGAATTTTAAAGCAATAAAATCTGTACATTAAACACTCCGTCCTGGTGGCAGCAGTAATGGCCCCGACAACCCGCCAGCTCACTTTTGAGTCGGCTTTGCGGGGGGTGGGGGTGGGAGCTCCGTTACCTCCCAGTTGCACCGAACTTCACCTCTAAAACACATTTGCAAGGGATATGCTGCGTTTGAAGGAGATGCAAAGCAATACTCTTCTAAATAACCCTCGGGTCAAAGAGGAAATCACAATGGAAATAGGAATATATTTTGAATTCAGCAGAAATGAAAACAGGAACAAATCAAAACTTGTGGGAATTCAGTTGAAAGAGTACTCTTACCCCGGAGCAAGAATTCAGGGACCCTGTGAACTTGTTTGGGGGAAAAATTATATATTTATTTTAAATAACATGGAGCCGAAATTTAGCATCTCCTTCAGTCAGGAGTATAAGCAGAGGACCACAATGGTATTGTGGCATCACCGATAGATATCACAGAAAATGAATCCCATCCATCAATTTGGGGATTTAGTGGATTCATTTTCTCTGCCCAGGCTTGCCTAGATACAGGGGGGCACAAATGGCAAGAGTTTACGCTTTTTCTCGCTTTCTGAACTATCTGTCAGCATAAGCACTAAAGAAAGATGCCTTGATTTTTGCCAAAGAGATGGCACAGGCAAGACTTTTAGGTTGTCATACACGGAAACTTCCAGAGGTGGACCTGGCCAAGAGGACGGTCAGGTAGATTCTCAGAGCAACCTTAAAAGGTCTCAGCTCCACTATCAGCCTCACTTACTTTTTAAAAAACCCTTTTAGGGGCACATGGGTGGCTTAGTCGGTTAAGCGTCTAACTTCAGCTCAGGTCATGATCTCACGGTTTGTGGGTTCGAGCCCCGCGTCGGGCTCTGTGCTGACAGCCAGCTCAGAGTCTGGGGCCTGCTTCTGATTCTGTGTCTCCCTCTCTCTCTCACCCTCCCCTGCTCATGCTGTCTCTCTCTCTCTCTTTCTTTCTCTCTCTCTCTCTCTCTCTCTCAGAAATAAATAAAACATTAAAAAAAATAAAATAAAAAAACTTTTTAGTTTGAATAGATACGGATTCACAGGAAGTTACAAAAATGGTAGAGAAGATCTCATGGATCCTTAACCCACAGGTTACATCTTAAGGAAATGTATCAAAATATATCAAAGTCAGGATATTGACATTGATAGGAAAGTGTGTATTTAGTTCAATGCAATTTTTGTCACAGGTGTAGCATTGCGTAACCACCACCACAATCAAGCTACAGAACTGTTCTATCACTGCAAAGATCTGTGACCATCTCTACCCTCTGACAACCACCGATCTATTGTCCATCTTGATAGTTTTGTCATTTCAAGAATATTATATAAATGGAATGCATAGGAGACTTTTGAGATTGGCTTTTTGCCCTTAGGTGATGTCCTTGAGATCCATTCAAGCTGTTGCGTGTCATCAGTCATTTATTCCTTGTCAGTGCTGCATAGTAGTAGTAGTTTATGGTATGGACGTCCCACAATCTGTGTAACCGTTCAATGACTGTAGGACATTTTGGTTGTTTCCAGTTTGGGGCTGTGAACAATTGTGTACACAGTTTTGTGTGGATGCGTTTCATTTCTTTGGGATTCGTGCCCATGAGTACAAATGCTGGATTGTATGAGTATATGTTAAGTTTTTAAAGAAATCTCCAAATTATTTTCCAGATTGCTGTACGATCTTACCATTCCCACCAGCAAAGTCTGAGAAATCTGCCTCTTTGCCAGCATTTGATATTGTCACCTTTTAAAGTTTTCTGTGTTGTAATAGGTATGTAGTGGCATTTTGTTGTGATTTTAACCGGCATTTCCCATGATATGGAAGTTCATGTACTTATTTACCACCTTAGGTTCTCTTTGATGAAATGTCTCCTTGTGCCTTTTGCCCAGTTTCTAACTGGATTGTTTTCTATACTGCTAAGTTTAAAAAAAAAGTATAGTAAAATACACATAACATAAAATGTATCATTTTAACCATTTCTTTTTTAAAAATGTTTATTTATTTATTTTGAGAAAGAGAGAGAGCAGGGGAGGGGGCGGAGAGAGAAGAAGCGAGAGAGAATTCCAAGTGGGCTCCACACTGCCAGCGCAGAGCCTGATGCGGGGCTCGATCCTATGAATTGTGTGAACATGACCTGAGTTGAAATCAAGAGTTGGACTCAGTGGACTGAGCCACCCAGGTGCCTCTCATTTTTAGTCTTTATAAATGTACGGTTCCTAGTGTGAAGTATATTTACATTATTGTAGAACCAAGCTCCACAACTTTTTCATCTTGCAAGACTGAAACTCTGTACCCATTGAACAGCCCCACCTCTGCCTCCCCTCCGTCCCTGTCAGCCACCATCCTACTTTCAGTCTCTATTGATTAGACTCCCCTCGATAGCTCACATAGAATGGAATGGAATCAGCTAGCATTTGTCCTTTTGTGACTGGCTTATTTTATTTAGCATAATGTCCTCAAGGTTCATCCATGTTGAATTCCTTCATTTCTTATGGCTGAATAATATTCCATTGTATGTATACACATTTTTTCTTACCCATTGATTCATTAGTGATCACTTGGATTCCTTTGACCTCTTGGCTATTATAAATAATGCTGTTATGAGCAGGGATGTACAAAAATCTCTGAGACACTGCTTTTCTTTTGGATATATACCCATAAATGGAATTGCTAGATCATATGACAATTCTACTTTTAATGATTTTTAAAATCTTTAACATTTGTATTGACTTTTTGAGAGACAGAGAGAGACAGGGTGTGAGCAGGGAAGAGGCGGAGAGAGAGAGGGTGATACAGAATCTGAAGCAGGCTCCAGGCTCACTATCAGCACAGAGTCCGATGCAGGGTTTGAACCCACAAACTGCTTTTCACAGTCGCTGCACCATTTTATATCCCCATCAACAGTGCACAAGGGTTCCAATTTTTCCACATCATTGCCAACACTTGTTATTTTCTGTTTATTTATTATATATTTTTTGCTGTTTTTTTTTTTAAGTAGTAGCCATTCTAATGGGTGTAAGGTAATATACTGTTGAATTTGAGAGTTCTTTATTCTAGATATTAGCTCTTTATCAGATACGTGGTTTGCAAATATTTTCTCCCCATCTGTAGCTTATTGTTTTTATCTTTTTAGCATGATTCTTTCCAGAGCGAGTTTTATAATCTCAATGAAGTCGAATTTATTGATTTTTTTCTTTTATGGATTGTCCTTTTGATGTTCTAAGAACTCTTCATCAAGCCCTAGGTCCAGAATATTTTCTCCTAAAAGTTTTTATAGCTTCATGTCTTAGATTAAAGTCTGTGATGCATGTGAGTTATTTTTTTTTTTATATAAGGTGTTCATTTTTGGTCAAGGTTAATTTCTATTCCTGTGGATATTCAATTGTTCCAACATCATTTGTTAAAGACTATTGTATTCATTTCTTTAGTCTGTTATATGGCAAGTTACACTGATTGATTTTCAAATATTGAATGAATCTTGCATTCCTGGAATAAACTCCATTTGACTGCAGTACATAATTCCTTTTATATATTTCTTCACACATTTCGCTGCTCTTTTGTCCAGTGCCTGCACATTTAGGATTATTATGTTTTTTCTTGGTGGATTGATTCTTTTATCATTATATAATGTCTGTCTCTATATGGTAATTTTCTTTGTTGTGAGTGTACTTTATCTGATATTAATGTAGCCACTCCTGCTTTCTTTTGATTAATTTTTGCCTGATGTATCTTTCTCCATTCTTTCACTTTCAATCTGCCATATTGTGATTTTTGAAGTGAATTTCTTGTTGCCATCATACAGATGAGTCATTTAAAAAAAAATCATTCTGCCAAATCTCCATCTTTTATTTCTCATATTTAGATAGTTTACATTTAATGTAATTGTCACTATGTTAGGGATTAAGTCTACTTTTTTGTTTGTTTTCTCTTGTTTTGTTTTGTTTTTAATTTCCTTGCCTTATTTTTTCTTGCCTTTCTGTGGATTACATGAACATATTAAAGAATTCATTTTGATTTATCTGTGATATTTTGAGTGAATCTCTTAGTATAGACAGTTTTAAGCATTTCCTGTAGGCATTGTTATATATACATAACTTTATCACAATCTGCTAGTGTCACTGTTTGCCAGTTTGAGTGATGTATAAGAAACCTTATTTCCTTTTGTATCCCTTTACTTCCTCCATTTATCATGTAATTGTCTTAAATACGGCCTCTACATATACTGAGAACCATGTCAGTGTCATCATTTTTGCTTCATTATCGAACATAATTTCAAACAAACATTTCAAGAATATAATTTCAAACAAAACTCAAGAGAAGGAAAGTCTATTTTATTTGCCCATATTTTTACTCTTCTCATTGTTCTTTCTTCTTTCCTGATGTTCTAAGTTCCCTAATTTTATCATCCCCTTTCAGTATTCCCTTACTGTTCTGTCTTCAAGTTAAATTCCTTTAGCTTTTATTTTAGGGTACATCTGTTGGCTAAAAATTCTCCAGTTTTCTTTCACCTAATAATATCTCGATTTTTCTTCATTTCTGAAGGATAGTTTTGTTCAATATAAGTTTTTAGTTTGACAGCTCTTTTCAGCACTTGAAAAATGTGCCACTTCCTTCTGGCATCCATGGTTTCTGATGAGAAATTACTGTCATTCACATTGTTTTTCACTCTATAGGTAGAGTACAGTTTTTCTCTGCTTTCAAGATTTTTTTTTTTTTTTGTCTTTATAGAAGTTTGCCTATAATGTATCTTGGTGTGGATTTCTTTGGGTTTATCCTATTTGGGGTTGCAGCCTCTTAAATTCATTGTGTCTTTTGCCAAATTCCAGAAATTTTCAGCCATTATTTCTTTGAATATTTTTTCAGCCCAGTTTCTTTTTCCTCTCCTTCTCAGTCTCTGATAACATGAATGTTAGGCCTTACATTAAAGTCCCACAGTCCTCTGAGTTTCTGTTCATTTGTTTTTCAATTTTCTCTGTTGTTCAGATGTGTTTATTTCTATTCTGCAAGTTCACTGCCTTTCTTCTGTCCTCTCCATTTCACTATTGAGCCAATCCATTCAATTTAAAATTTTTAGTTATTACATTTTTCACCGCTAAAATTTCCATTTAGGTCTTCTTTATATGTTCTATTTCTTTGTTGAGATTCACACACACACACACACACACACACACACACATATAACTTATATATATATATATATTATATATATGCATATATATAATATATATATATATTATATATATAAAACTTGTTTCAAATGTGTTTGCAATTTTTCGGTAAATCATTTTTGTGATAGCCGCTATAAAGTTCTTGTCAGATAATCTTAACATCTGTTCCTCTCAGTGTCAGCATGTGTTGATTGTCTTTCTCATTCAAGTTGAGATTTCCTGGTTCTTTGTATGATGAGTGACTTGATTGAAACTGGGACATTTGGGGTATATTATGATGAGACTCTGTATATTATTTCACTCAGCTATTTTAGCAGGACTCATCAGACATAGCTCTGGGGTGGAAAGGAGGAATGGTGTATTGCTACTGTCAGGTGGGGATGGAAGTCTAGTTTTCCCATTCACCATGGTGAGGGCAGGACTACTTGTTATCACAGGCTGGGGGTGCAGTCTCCCCACTAGGCCTCTTCTGATGTGACTCTGGCTGGAAGAGGCAGAAGTGCCTTGTTTCTGCTCTCCACATGGCCTCCATTAACATGGTGAGGGTGGTGGTGCTGCTGCTGGTGGTGGTGGTAGAGAGGCCTCATTAACTCTGGGAGGTGGTGAAATCCCCCACTCCTCACTAGGCCTCCTCTAATACCACCTCAGCAGGAAAGCAGGTGGGACTGTTTAAAAATGTCTATTTATTTATTTTGAGAGGGAGTGGGGTGGGGGGCAGAGAGTGAGGGAGAGAGAGAATCCCAAGTAGGCTTTGTGCTGTCAGTGCAAAGCCCAACCTGTGGCTCGATCTCATGAACCATGAGAACATGACCCAAGCAGAAATCAAGAGTCGTAGGCCCAACCAACAGAGCCACCCAGGCACCCTGGGGGAGGGGACTTTGACACAACTGTGTGTGGGTGGACGGCCAGGCTGCCCAGGTGATCTCTTCTGACACAGCATAGAGAAGCCTCATTATTACTCAGTGGGTGTGAAGGTCCCAGTTCTCCATGTGGTCTTTTTTGACACCACTTGGAGGGGGATGGGAGATGGTTGAGCACCTTATTTTAGCCTGATGAGGATGGAAGTCTGGACTCCCCCATTTAGCATTTGCTGGTAGGGGTGGGACTGTAGCCAAAGATTTTCTTAGATGTTCAGCTGGGGCAGTGCACTTATTCTCTAGAAGTTTTCTGTTTGCTAAGATGCCCTTTTCTTGGTCCTTTGTCTCGAGAAAGCAGACTTCACCCCAGTTTTCTCTTTTGTCTGCACCCACTGACATTTCCAGGTTGCTGGCTCCTCCAGCACTCAATAGGATATATAAGGCCAAAAAAAAAAAAAAAAAGATCCAAGGAGCTCACCTGAATCATTGCTTGGTTTCTGAAATACCTAGCCAGTCTGTCTTTTTTTCTCTACCTTTCAGAGCCTTATGTTTGTTTTGAATATAATGTTCATGGTTTTAGCTATACTTAGCAGGAAGAATAAGGGAAAGTACATCTACAATATCTTTCTAGAAGCAGAAGTCCAGTCTCACTTACTAAGAAAATTACCTAAGAAAGAAAAAAAAAAAAAAGCCAGACAAAGCTTTTTTGCAAATGTTGGGCAATTTGATTATTTTGTTCTGAGGCTATGTCAGCAAATTCAAGAGCCAGTCTGCCTGAAGTTCGAGGTGTCTCCATAATTAAGACCAGGACTTGGCACAATTATTAATAGTGTACCTCCACAGTTTGGCCTTAAAGATTTTGATGGAGTGTGTTCAACCTTGAACAAAGAAACTTTGCTAAATAAGCTGCTTTCACGAGTCACTTTATCATGAAGATGAACAACAAATTCATTCTGCTCATCAACATTTTCACACTGGGTGTTGATGTCTCAGAAACACTGGCCAGCTGCGCTCCTTGTAAACCTGGTGTACAGTAGTGAGGTAGAGCAAACCCTTCAAGGCACTTTCTGCAAGATGAGTATTCAATCCAACCCTTATTACAAAAATGAACCCATTTTACCGGCCCACTGAGAACACCGAGGCAATCGAGAGGCAGATCTTTGGAGGTGAAGCATGAAGACAACTGAGGCAATGCTTCTGGCTTGTTTGGAGGGTGCCTGAGCCTGTCCCTGCTGCTCCCGCAGTTGTGCCTGTCAGAATTGTGCCTCCATCTGTTCACTTTCTACAGTCACTGCCATGGCTTGCTCAGGAACTCATACTGTCTTGTTGAGATTTTCTTAAACAGTTATTTTGCCATCAAGAAATTTGCATTTAATGTCTTACAGGCAGCATCATTATAAACATAGTGAACAAAGACCAATAAAATGCCCAAAACATCAACATCTGTTCAGTCACATGACTGTAAGGTAAAGAACACACGTAACCCTGTCTCCCAACTGGTGGTTCAAATATGCTGTTTTGAATACATTAAAATGTGTTATTTTATGGTTCAGCCTATAAGGGTATTTTTTTTTTCTAGATTGGCTGCCACTTTTGACCCCAAATCTCAGCCGTACTACAAACTACAGTTTGGTCCCTCATCTTCTCTCCATCTCCCCCAGTATGTGTGCTCTTTCATTCCAAGGTGATTTAAAAAATTTTTGATAAAATATTCATAACACAGAATTTACCATTTTAGCCATTCTTCAGTGTACAACGATGGGAAATTTGCTTTTATTTCTTTTTATTATTCTTTTAAATGTTTTATTTATTTTTGAGAGAGAGAGAGGAACAGCGCGAGCAGGAGACAGACAGAAAGAGAGGGAGACACAGAATCCGAAGACAGGCTCGAGGCTCTGAGTTGTCAGCATAGAGCCTGATATGGGGCTTGAACCCACGAAATGCGAGATCATGCCCTGAGCTGAAGCTGGACGCTTAACCGACTAAGCCACCCAGGTGCCCCTGCTTTTATTTCTTGAGTTAGGTTTTTAGCCATGAAGTCTTTGCCTGACTTTGTTTGCTTTGTCAGGATACTTAATTTTTTGCCATCATCTTGGTCTTCTCTTCTGTCTTCTTCTTTTCTGCCTCTGCTCTCTGTTCCACCTCTCTCTCCTGCCTCTTTTTTGTAGCATGTTTGGTGGCTGTGCCATGTTCCGCTGGGCTCTTGCTTAATGTAGAAAACAGACCTTCTGTTTTCTCTAACTCAGTGAGGATGAATCCTGCTCTTGGTGCCTTTCTGGGGCAGAGCTAGCAAAGGGAATTGCACACTGATGACCCAACTCCTGGGGTATCACCATTTCACGTTCACTTTGCTGACCCAGCTACACACTTAGTAGAGGTGCACAGTTAGCTCAGGCAATAGTGGCTATGTCCCCCAGACTCCTTAGCTCTGGATAGGATAGTGAGACAATGGGAAGGAGACATTCTTAGTGTGGTTCCCTGACTCTAATAAACATTTTCAGAGAGCAACAAGAAAGTATTTCATCTATAAAACAGGAAGAGGGGCACCTGGGTGTCTCAGCTGGTTAAACACCCAACTCTTGATTTCAGCTCAGGTCATGATCTCGTCGTATGTGGGATCGAGCCCCATGTTGAGCTCTGTGCTGACAGTGTGGAACTTGCTTGGGATTCTCTCTCCCCTCCCCTGACCCCATTCTCTCTTCCTCAAAATAAATAAATAAACATTTAAAAACACAATAAGATACTATAAAGATGTCATAGAAGTAAAAACGATAGTTCACGTTTAAAAAATCAGCGGAAGACAAAGTCATGGAAATATGACATAAAGCAGGACAGAAAAGATAAAGGGTTGAACAGTAAGAGAATGCTGGGGAGAGACATGGAGAATATGCCCTAGAAATTCCACACCTGCCTAAGAAGGCCCCAGAAAGAAAGAGGAGAGGAGAATGAAAGACACAGAAGAAAGAATCTAAGAGGAAAAAATTCCAAAATAAAAGATGTCAGGCTCCCAATTGAAAAGGCTCACATCATAAAGGGGACACATAAGAATGAGAGAGAAAGGACTCAGGTCATGACACATCACAGAAAGGTTTTAGAACCTGGCATGAGGAGATCCCTTAAAAGCTTCCCCAAAGCAAAATAGTGCAGAACAAGTCCCACACAAAGGATCAGAATCAGAATGGCATCAGACTTCTCTGTAGCACCAGAAAACAACAAGACAGTAGCGCCAAAAATCTTATGGAACATAATTTTCAACTGGGAACTTTGCACGCCATCAGGCTGTTAGTCCACTGTGAGGGCAGAATTAAGACATCTTCACCTCCTCCCAGCCTGCCCCCCACCCCCAGGGCAATTTGCTTGCTTGAAACTCTGTCGCAGAAAGCACTGTGAAAGCGTTCCAGCAAATCCTGTGTCATCCAGAAGAGGGGGAGTGATGGGATTCAGACACTCAGGGAAGAGAAGGTGCAGGGTGACAGCTGAGAGGGGCCCCCAGGCAGGAAGGAAGACGAGGTTGGAGATGAGTATGTGGAAAGAATTAAGGATATGCATATGGAGAATTGTGCAAGTAAAAATAATAACAAGTTTTCAAAAAACCACCACAAAACCCTGACCATGAAAAGAGGTCTAATCATATACTGCTCAGCTCTGCAGTGAAACTAGAAATAATTTGCTACACAGCATAATGAAGTAAATCCTTGTGTTGGTGAGGAATCTTCCCTTGGCAAGTCACTCAAAGTGGATTAAACCATAAAGGGATTTAGGGTATTTAGTTCACATGATTGGCAACTTTGAAGGCAGGTTAAGCTCCAGATGAGGCTTGATCCAGGAACTCTCTAAAATCTTTAATATTCACCCTTCCTCTGCCATTTGGAGTATCTATTCAAAGTAAGACGGCCTTTCCTCTGGTTCCAAGGTGGATTCCAGCGCCTTCTAGGGACTTTGTGCTTCCTCCTCTACGTCATTCAGGAAGAAAGCACTTCTCTAGGGGCCTCTACAAAAGTGCAAGGAAATTCTGTCCCAGTTTCCTCTGGGAAACCTCATTGGTTGATGTTGAGTTACATATCTTTTTTTGACCAATCACCATAGCTTGGGGGGTGCGGTTCAGCCAATCGGAGCCAGAGAGGGTGTCTTCATCCAGAGAGGGTGGTGACTGTGTAGCAGAGCCGTGGATTCCCAGATGGAAATCAAAGCACAGTTAAAAGAGGAAAGAGAATCGATGTTACGTGGCCACCAAACAGCGAATGTGTTTCTTACAGCACGAACGATTTAACTACAAATAGTCAACAAGCTGTATGGGGCAATGCAGATTGGGGAAATGAAAGAGTCAAACCCACATCCATCATAATTCAAAATCAATAGAGAATGTCTGGAATGTATGGATCAATACATAGCAGTTTAAATAATATTATTTAGAAATATGGAGGTAGCTAGTAGGAAAAAAAGCAGCTGTGAGAGTTATAAAGAGTTATAAATCGTTACCTCCAGGGAGCCAGACGAGAGGATGGAGTGAGATAGGGCACGGCATTATGATTTTTCATGTGAAGTTCTTTGTATGATTTGATTTTAAAGCTGTAACTTTGTTTAAAAAAATACAGCTGTAACTTTGCATGTTGCTTTGATTTAAAAAAAAAAAAAGCAAAAAACAACTCCAAGCTTTCATGAACAAACATGAAATCACACAACACAGAAAAAAGCAAGAGAGCGCTGGCTTTGGCCGTGACAAAGATGTGTAAGAGTGCAGTTTCAAAACGTCTACACACACAGACCCCTCCCCCGAGTCACTTTTCAGTTAAAGCCGGCCGCCACCGTGCGCGGTATTCTGTGGCTTGCGGACCTTCTGGCACGCGGCTGCCTCTCCCTGGGGAAGGGGGAAATGTGCCCTAGTTGGAGAAGCGTCGAAGACACATCAGGGCCGAGTGTTTGCAATGTTTTAAAAAGGAAAAACTCAAACTTAACTCCAGAGGAGCACCGAGGCCGAGGCCCCCTGTGCGCAGAACACAATACAATAGCACAAAGAGGAGTCTTAACAGAGGCTGGCTTTGGGCTGCTATCAAGAGTTCGGCTCTGCCTCCCTTCTTTCAGGTGGCCCGATGGGTATCGCATTGTCACGGGTGGTGTGACTGCTCATGTTGTTTTTCCTCTTAGCACGCTTTTTCTTTAGTTGGTACCAGCAGCCGCATCCAAAGTGGTTCCCTACTCCAGGGGTCCCTGTGTAGCATCTTGGAAAGAGCCATTTCTGGAGCATAAATATAGGATGTCTTCCTTGGGGAGGTTTTAGGGGTGAAAGGATTGACCACAAAGGGGGAGACTGGTTGAAGTACAGGCCCTTCCCAGCTGCTGTGTGGAGATAACCTCCAAAGTAGAAAGGCAGGCCCCAAAAATTGATGGTTAGAAGCATCAGGAAAAGGTGCTGTTTTAAAAGCTAATGACTTCCTGTTTCACTAAGGGGAGATTTGTGTATAACTTTGAGGGCAATTTATGTCCTAATTTCAGACAAATCCTTTGACGGGACTTTTTGGTCCCACAACTGTAAGGTAACACATTCTTTTCAGAAATGGAGTTTGGGGGCAGGGAGGGAGGAAACTACTTTTCACAATGGTGTTAACACTCTTTTTTTTTTTTTAATGTTTTATTTATTTTTGAGAGAGAGAGAGAGAGAGCATGAGCAGGGGAAGGGCAGAGAGAGGGAGACATAGAATCCCAAGCAGGCTCCAGGCTCCCAGCTGTCAGCACAGAGCCCAAGGCGGGGCTCAAACTCACAGATGCTGAGATGATGACCTGAGCTAAAGTCTGATGCTTAACCAACTGACCCACCCAGGTACCCTGACACTCCGTTTTCACAGGGGGTTGAATTACAGATCTACAGATCGAGGCAAGCCCAGACTAAAGGTCTTTTTTTAACTCCTCTTGCAGGATCTCAGAGAAGACAGGATGGGGGCAAGGATCTGAACTAACATAAGGAAATAGAGACAAAGCAGTTCTGCGATAGAGAGGGAGTTAGTGGTTCCAGTAAGAGAGCATCACGCTGGAGCCCTCCAAGGGAGATAACCCTCCGCACTGTAATTCCCTTTTGCTCCTCACAAGGCTTCTGTAAAATTGTGTGAAATGTTACAATCTGGTCTTAACAGCATTCTGGGGGGATTTAGTATGGGATTTTTAGAAGAACAGAAAATTATTACAAGTAATTCTCATTGACTCCTGGGAAAACCTTGGAGTCCTTTTTTAAGGGGGAAAAACAGGAGCAGAAAACTGCAGAGAATTCTAGATTAGCAGCCCTTCCTTGTTTCTAAAAAACTTTCATTTCACTTGGGATATAAGATTCTTTGCACGAACTATACGTTTAATGCCTGTATTGGAATTTTGTGTTTTGCGTGGAGGGCATACCCCTCCCACAGCACGCCAGGTAAGACTGTAACTGATTAAAATTTAAATCACACACAAATCACCAAACTTCTACAAAAAATTTGATTCAAATTATCATCATGAAACAAGCAAATACCCTGAACTAAGGATGGCACCCAATTCAAATTGTATTAATGGGACTCCCCAATTTGTATCCCCAGTTTCACTGATTGAATCCGCCAGTTTTCCCATCATTTTGCTGATGAACAGAATGCTGGCCCCAAAGTGGGCTGAGTTCTCAGGGAAGTGGCCCCAGCCACATGGAGGCCTCACAAATGGGGAGCTCCTCTCTGGTGGCTGGATGGGAGGGGTTCCTCCGGGGGCTGGGACCCCCTCACAGATGACATTTCTTCTTCCTCTCCCTTGCCTCCAACTGAGATCACTGGCGATTACAGGTTCTCAAGCAGCTGTCCTTTGGAGGCTGGCCTCCTCTTTTCTCTCTGGCTCTCCAGTCCACAAAGTCCTGGCTCTTTGCTGTGGCCGAAACATTTACAAGTACCTCATCCAGGCATTCAGTGGGAGGTAAGAGAGTGCAACAGTTGAGCACTACCTTTGGCATCAGAGAGCCTGACTCAACTGCCTACCCTCTGTATGACCTTGTGTGAATGATTTCTACTTGGATCTGAGGTAGGGAGGTAATAGACTCCTAGCTCATGGGGTTGCTGTGCTGGTGTCTGTGAGGACTTGGCACAGTGCCTGGCACATGGTAGGCATCCAGCAAGTGCCAGTTACTAACATCATTTCCTGCTGGAAAGGAAGGAAGGGGGAAATAATTTAGTTGAGTCTAAAATATAAAGTCAGGGGTGCCTGGGTGGCTCAGTTGCTTAAGTATCTGACTCTTGATTTTGGCTCAGGTCATGATCTGCTTGGGATTCTCTCTCTCTACCCCTCCCCCACTCTTGTGTGTGCACGCGCTCTCTCTTTCCCTCAAAATAAATAAGCATTAAAAAGTTGAAATATAAAATCAATACTTGCATATAAAATTCAATTAATAATAGCTATTGTTAGCCCAACACCTGATAGTTCTCATTTTTGGCTTGTCCTAGAGGAGAAACAGATTAAATAAACAAGACTGAATTGTTTAAGAACATATTAACTCCTAGTTAATCAATATGTAACTAAGGTATTCTTTGAAGCAAGCCTGAAAGGCAAAGTAGACATTTGTCTGGCTGGTAGCCTGTCGTCCTCCCTGAACTTCCCACCCGTGCTGTGTCTCCCCTGCCTAAGGCAGACATCATTAATCAATCCTAGCATCTCATCTTGCCGAACCTGGATTCTGCCTTACGATAGATTTCTTTCGCTTTTCATTTCTCCGTACTGGAGTATTTGAAAGCAAATATCCGATACTGTGTCATTATAGCCCCGCAGTATATGTGCTTCTAAAAAATCTAGATGTTTTCTTACACAGCAACGAGGCATTATCACACTTAACAATTAGCAAAACATCCTTTGTATCGCCTAATCCCCAGTTCCTAATCCAATTTCCCCCGACTGTCTCAAAATATTTAGGATTGTGTTTCACACAGCTGTGTACCCATGGCCAGACTTTCAGGCAGGAGAAGTGACGTTTTCAGCGCATGACTCAGAAGCATCTGCAGGCTGCTCTTTGAAGAAAGGGAAGGAAGGGCCTCTCTTACCTCAGGCTAGCTTTTTCCCGCGGTGTGGGAACATCTGTTGTCTTCCTTCTTTTCTGAGGATTGCTAGTTCCCTGAATCCTTTGTTCTTCCAGGAAGCTCGGGAACCTTCTTTGTAAATGGGACCCTAGGACTCCAGGGACCTCGGGTTTTCCAGGGGTGACCCAGCTGATCAGTCCTTGCACTACCATGACTGGCTGGGGGATGCAAGTAGGTGGGTTATGGAGACCCTCAGTCCTCAGGAAGTTCCTGATTCTACCCTGGAAGGGTGACCATGGGGGTTAGACCTCCCCCTGCTCAGGCAGTCACGTCATCACTCCCCTCTGCATCCCTGGGAGCAGACACCCGGTGTGCTTTGGAATCAACTGCCAGAGTGCCAGCAGGGACCGGCATGGATTTTCCATTTCCTGTGCATGTCTGTGAGGAGATGGGAGACTCAATTTCAGGATGCTTGGGCTCACACAAAGGCAGTGATGATGTCTATTGTCTGGGAAATGGCCCATTGTGAAGATGGGGTGGGGGAAGCAGCAAATTAGGGAGAGAGTCTCGATCAATGATGACTGTCAATTCCTTCCTTGGGGAGCTGAGACTGTGCTCCTGCAGGCAAAGGTCTGATTTAGTGCAGGGCACACTGAAGTCAGAGAGAATGTCCCCGTGGGGGAGAGGGGAATGCTGCAGAAGATTTCAGCTCAGATCCACAGTCCCCAGGGCCTTGCTTAGGTCAGGGGCTCAGGGAGCAGGGCGGGAAGAGGAGCTATTAAGGGGTTGCCGGGGTTACTGGGAAACTTTGGGATGGAAAAAGAGAACGGAGGATTTGTATGTTGACTTCATGTTCTTTATGACACTACCTAAGCCCTTCCAGGGAGAGTGGGACATTGGTCTTTACTGTGTCTCTCTCCTTTTTGTTTCTTTCTCTCCCTCCCTCTCCTCTTCCTTCTCTTCCTCTCTTTCTCCAACCCCCCTCCCTTTCTTTTATTTACTCATTCATTCATTTATTCACTCATCTATACAATAACCAATTATCAAGGGCCTTCCTGCATGTCAGTCGCTGTGCCCAGGACTTAGGTTAAGAAGGTCAAAGAGGCAGACATGGTCCCTGCTCACATGGGAGTTACAGGCCAGGGAGAGACAGACACAAACCAAGTGACATAGAGGTAATGGCAATGAAAGTTGGAAGAAGTGTTGTGTGGAAACCAAGTGCTGAGACAGACCATTGCGCTGGCTCTTTCTTGCTACCTCTCTTGTTTCATCCACTAGTCTGCCATGGATGTGACCCGTCAGCTGACCCATTCCCTGTCCTTGTCCTTGTCCTTGTCCCTCTTTCCTCACAGCCATGACCACTTGTCTTCCTCCTATGACTTCTCGCTCTGCATCCAGCCAGATACCAGCAAGGGGGATCTGAGAGCTCTGGTCCAACCTCCTGAGGCTCTGTGTTGAGACTCCTTGGCTGCTGGTTAGGCCTTGACCTTAAGCCTCAGACCTATTTCTGTGCCAAAAGCCTGTCTTCTTATTATTTACACAAATATGTATGCTATTTTTAAAAATTGAGATATAATTTCACATAGTGAAGCATGCAGATATTTAGTTCTATTGGTTTTTGCTGATATTAGAGGCTGGTTTTGAGGCTGATATTAGATGTATACACATTTGGGATTGTTTTGTCTTCACATTTGACTCTCATCGTATGAAATGTCCCTCCTTATGTCTAGTAGAATTCCTTGTCTTGAATTCATTTCATTTGCTATTAGTATACCCACCTTGGTTTTCTTTTAATTACTGTCTTCATGGTGTATCTTTTTTCCATCTTTTTTACTTTTAATCTTTCTGTGTTTTTATACTTAAAGTGTGTATCTTATAAAAGGATGCAGTTGGGTCTTGCTTTTTTTATTGTCAATTTCTGCCTTTCAGTTGGAGTGTTTAGTTCATTTACATTTAATGTAATTATTGATTTGGTTGGATTAAAAACTATTATTCTGCTATTCGGTATTTGTTTTCCCCTTTCGTTATTTTTGAAAATTTTCTTCCCTCTTTTCCTTCTTCTTTACATTTTTGAGAGGCTTTTGTATTCTATTTTTTCTCATCTACTATTGTTTTTAAATCTACATCGCTTTCAAAATGGCTGTTGTAGGAAATGCCATGCCAATTTACATTTTTAAATTGTCAAAGTCTACCTTAAATTTATATCATTCCACTGCACACAGAAAATTGTTACAACAGTAGATTTCCATTTCCTCTGTCTTTTGTTCTATTTTTGACATCTATTTCATTTTTACATATGTTAACTCTCATATTGCATTATCATTAATTTTTTTTGCTTTAAATAGTCATTTTTCTTTAAAGAAATTAAGAATTGAAAAAGTCTTTTGGGGCACCTGGATGGCTCAGTTGGTTAAGCATCTGACTCTTGATCTTAGCTCAGGTCTTGATCTCAGGGTTGTGAATTCAAGCCCCACATTGGGCTCCATGCTGGGCCTGAAGCCTACTCATAAAAAAAATTTAAAAAAAGAGAAAGAAAAGTCTTTCACATTGACTCATATATATTACCATTTCTGGTGTTCTTTATTCTTTGATGGGGATCTTAGCTCCCATTTGGTACCATTCCTGTTCAAGGGGAGAGGAGCAGGGGGTCAATAGGGGAAGGGGGTCTGGAGAAGGTGGTTGAAGTATTGCTAGCTATATTTTGTTTACAGCTTCCCAGTGGGGCCCCAAAGAAAGAGGCAGCTGTGTGTTATTGAGCTTGTTGAAGAGGCAGGGAGAGAGGGGGATTGCTGGAGAGTGCAATTAGCCAACCGTTTGAGACTGATGAAGTGGATAATGAGAGGTGCTAGGACGATTTTTGTGCTAAAAAAAGATGGAGGAAAGACTGTTGCACGTTAACCTGCTCAGGCCTAATCTTTCTGGAACCAACTGCTTGCCAAAAAGCCAAGGGCCAGGGGACTCCAAGGCTAGGTCATCACCTCCTTCCCAGACAGCCTCCTTTGGGATACTTACCATCCTCATCCTCATCATTAACCCCTTGAGATCATATGAACTAGGTCTTGTGCTGAACAACTCTTATGCTTCATCTTATTCAATATCCGATTCAACTCTATGAAGTTGGTTTTATTATGACCCATTTTACAGATGAGCAAACTGGGGTGCAAGGGAATAAAGGAATTTTCCACTGTCCTAAGTAGTGAAAATGACTATCTCCCTGTGGTCTGCTACCCATACCTAATACATACGGTCTTGGTCCTGGTCTCATGGTCAAGGTATACTTGGCTCAAGAGTATCTTAAAAAAAAAAAAAAAAAAAAAGAAGGACACATCTCCCAGCACCTTCTGTGTGTAAGACAGTATGCCAGACTCTGACCAAGCAGGTAACATTTCTTCTATTTTGTTTTTTCAATTATTTCTAACAACACCCAATGAAAAAGGTACTGTCTCACCAAAATTTTACAGAGGAGAAGACTGAGTATTGGAGAAACCAAATATTTTGTCCAAAGAACCAAATCTAGCAAATTGTGGAATGATATTTGAATTCATTAAACTTCTCGCCAACAATTATATATTGAATGCCTACTATGTGCTAGGCTTTATTCTAGGTATTAGAGACACAGCAATGAATAGAACAGATGCAAATCTTGCCCTCATGGACTCACATTCCAGTGGGGGTGGGGAGCATTGGTAGACAATAACTGAACCAGATGGAGGTAAATTACACAGAGGAAAATAAAGCAGGGGAGGTGGGAAAGGAGGGCGTGGTATGGAGGACATAACTTTCCATAAAATGTCAGGAAGGTCTCCTGAAAAAATGACTTTTGAGCAAAACCCTGAAGAAGTTGAGAGATTCAGATCCTAGATATATACAGAAGAGTATTTCAAGCTAAAGGAACAGCAAGTGCAAAATTCCAGAGGCACAGAGTTGCCAAGTTGCCCAATTCCATGTACAGCATTCACAGAACAAAGCAACAATGTGAAGGGTATCTTCTGCGGTTGTGCAGGGAGGGGGCCCAGAATGAGCTAGAGGGTGTGTGTGGCTGGAGCAGAGTGTTGGAAGGGGAAAGCAGTGGTCATGAGTCAGAGGGTAAACTGCAGCCAAGTGTGGGGAGCTATCTTTCTCATTATATGGACACAGAGTCTTCTCTGATGTGAATAGAGAAAGCTGATCACCAGAAAGGCATTGAGCCACTTTGATAGCCTCCCGTTTGCCCTTGAGTTTTGCCTTCCCCTTGGGTTCTGCCACCCTGATGAACCCCTTGGGTTCTTGCCCTCTGGCTGAAGTGATCCCACTTTAAATACCAAAATGTCCCACCAGCTCA
Source organism: Hyaena hyaena (assembly GCF_003009895.1). Lineage (NCBI taxonomy): Eukaryota > Metazoa > Chordata > Mammalia > Carnivora > Hyaenidae > Hyaena > Hyaena hyaena. The sequence continues at coordinate 1,871,113 of NW_024080874.1, forward strand.
CCTTAGCCCAGGTGAGACAGCCTAACACTGTGAAAAGAACTTGCCCAAAACATGAAATGCCACTCACCCACTGTGTGACCTGGCCAAGCACCTGCCTTGGGCTGCTCCCCTCCACCTGTTGAGTAGGAGCCAGAGGAACACCCACATTACAGTATGGTTGTGAGGCTTGAATGAGGCAATCCGCTCCCTGGGGCAGTGGGTGGAAGGTCCTTCTCTCACCCAAACACTAAGACCTAGCCTTGTGATACATAACCACTCCCTCCTCTTCTCTCCAGTCCCCACTGCTGAGAGGTTGGCTTCCTTTTTCTCCACTCATCAAAATCCTACACACCAAATTTGAGGTCCTGTAAGAATTACATCCCCCCCCCCCCCCACCTCTCACTGATTAACATCTCCACAATTCTTGGACATCATGTTCACTGAAGAGTAAGGACGAAGGTTTTGGCTCCAGACAGGCTTCCCACTTCCCTACACCTCTGGGTGACTTTAGAAAAGTCATTGAACCACTGGAAGCCTCAATTTTCTCATCTGTAGAATGGAATCTTGTCATGGGAGCATTTTAATTATGAAATGAGATAATGCAAGGGAAGCACTTAGCACGGATGGCTCAACTCAATGTTATCAGGAGCACTTCAGTAGGATCCCACAACTTGGCCCTCAAATCAACCACTGAGAGTTTATCCAGACCAGAGGTCTGCAAACTTTTTCTGTAAAGGGCCAGATAGTAAGTATTTTAGGCTTTGCAGGCCACTGGGTCTCTGTTATAGCTGCTCAGTTCTACTGTTGTAGCTTGAAATCAGGCATAAATGAAATGTAAATGAATGGGTGTGGCTGTGTTCCAGTACAACTCCATTCACTAAACAGGGGATAGACTGGATTTGGCTCGGGGCCATAGTTTGCCAGTTCTTGATTTAACCCAATCCCCTCACTTAATAAAAGGAGGAGAAAGAAGCCCAGAACCAAAGAGCCATCCATCTTGGGATGGTTGAGCTACCCAAGCCCAGAAGGAGAGCAGGCAGGCAGGAAGCCTGACTTGGGATTCTGTCCTGACTTGCTCTCTTATTGTTCCGTGTGAGCTAGCTTCCTCTCCCCAATTGGTTTGCCAGTTGCACACATGCTGGTTGCTCATTAAATATTCATTTGATTGGTTTAATATAACAATACATCTTTGACACCATCTTGGAAATGTCTCAGTCCATCCTTTGGAGACCGCTGTGGAAACAGATGCGAGGAAGGAATCCTGGCTGCCCCCACATCCCCGGGCGAGTCAAGAGTTCCCGCTTCCCAGCCCCGGAGGGCATTGTCAGCATGACAAGGACAATCTTACAGCACCAGCCAGCGTGGCAAAGCGCTGCAGCCGTGAAATTCTTCCTTTGGTTTCTCCAAGAAAACAACCCTCTAAAAAGAATCCCGTCTATTAATGTGATTATTAATCTGGAAAAAAAAAACAAAACACTTCTCAATAAAATGAATCTATGACAAGACAGATGTAATAAACCTGGTTAGGATTTATGATGTGCCCAGGCAGCGTTTTGCAAAAGATAATGTTCTCCTGTAATGTTGATTTGCCGGATGAGAACCATGTAATTTATTCTGTCAATGTACATAAGAAATGTTATCTGTGTGGGGAATGACTGATGGCCTCATGAAAGCTGGCAGGGAAACAAATAAAACAATTTGGGCCTTAAAAATATAATCACCTAATGATCACGTCCCAACATTTGCAATGGGAAGAAGGGGACTCGGGAGCTGTGTCTGCCATGAATTTGCTGTCCTGATTTGGGGCCATTTACCCTTGGGCTTGGCACCAGAGGGCAGCAGGGAGCCCTGAGAATCTCTCTTGACCAGATTCCTCTCTCTGGGCCCTTGCTCAGCTCATTCCCTCTTCCTGGCTGTTCTTCCGCTTATCCTTCAAGGTCTGGCTCAGCGGGTCTCTCCTCCGTGGCGACCTTCTGTGCCCGTAGCTCTCTAGACATAACTCCTGGTGACAACAGGGACTTATCCTCCTTAGGGCTCTTGCACGCACCTTCTGGGCCTCTTGTATGCCGCTCAGCACTTGTTCCCTTGGAAGTGAGTGATTGATGTCATCTCCACTTTGAGATTGGTTCATCTCATCTTGGTTCAGTATCCTCTCTAGGAAGGATTATATCATGAGTGTTCATGAGTGTTTGCAGAGCGAATTGATGCTCGGAGGTAGAGCTAATGTTTGTTGAACACTTCGGATGTGTCGGGTCCCGTGCTAGGGGCTTTGCAAGAAGGACGGTAAATGGAACCGCCTTGGAAGGTAGATACCATTGTTGTTTCCTTTCTTACATAATGGGAATTGGGGCTCAGCAGCCACCTGACTTGTCACAGGTCATATATCTACCAAGAAGAGGAGCCAGTTTTCAAATCCAGACTACAGAGTCAACTGTGATTGGGTGTTGAGCCAACTCCTCACCCTGTTTGCCTTCTCCGGGGTGACTGCCCTCTCCTTGAGACCCTTTCTTCTCACAGTTTCTATAGTCTATGCTCTCCTGATTTTCTTTCCACTTTTCTGACCACTCCTCATTTTTCTTTCCAGAAACTTCTTACTTAAATCCTCCATCAGGTTTTGTGTTCAGGCTTTCTTCCTCATTCAGCATTGTCTTATTCACCCCTTAGCTTTCAAGGCAGAGTCCTGTCTCTCAGTTGTCTATCCGTGTCCCAATGCCTCATCTACTGCATACACATCTCCCGGTGCACATTCCCAAGGCATTTCAACCCCAATATGTCTAAAACTGATTTCATCACCACTGGCCCTATGCCTGGCTGCTCCCCAAATCTGCTCCATCTTCAATGTTCCTAATCTGAGATTGGCAGCACTTCTATCCACCTAAAACAAAGCATGGAACTTTGAAGAGAAGCCAGAGTACAGGACTGAGGACCAGGCAGGGTCTCTCACCAGAGCAAGGCCAGCTAGGAAGTGGCTGTGCAGCAAAAGGCAGTCTTGAGGAGGATATCATGGGCAAGGTGCCAGTTGTGGGGCAGGAAAGCCTATATCTTAAAGGCACCCAAGCAAAAGGCCTATAGAAGAAACTGGATTTGGGAGATATCATGGGGCCAAGACAGGCAGGCTTACGGCTATCTACCATGGTTGGGCCATTGGACCTTGAGTTTGGGGAATATGACTACATCATTCAGGGTCTGGTGAGAAACAGAATTCATCCAACATGATCTGAATGAAGACGTCCTAATGGGTGCACTACCTACAGGGGTAAGGGCAGAATTGAAGGAATCCACAAGGTGCCACTCAGAAAGGTACAGTAGCAGAGAGCTGGCCCTAGCTCTAGCGTTGAAGAGACAAAGGGAGGAAATAATGTTCCTAGGGCCCAGTGGAAGCTGAGCCAGGCTGATGGCTGGTAAGAGCTGTTAGTCACAAAGAGAAGTAGCTGTTGCCAGAACCATGGGGCCAAAGCAGGAAGTAGTGGAAAATAAATGACCTCTCTCCCTTCCCACCTTGCCAGTGACTCCCACTGGCTGACCCCAGTAGCAAGGTTAGATTCCTGGGACATGGGACAGATTAGAAAAGGAAACAGAATTGATCTGAGGGTAAAGAGGGACCAACCAACACAGTGATTCACTTTGAATCTCTCCAGCTGGTATGCTGAGGGTGTATCTGGAATTGCAATGCAGAACTGACTCATATACTGGCTGGTCTACAGGCTGGGCTACGAGGGGATCTAACTTTGAGATCTGGGGAGGCAGAGGCAACAGAGGAAAATGGGGAGCCCCTCATGAAGATGGAAGTCTCTCTAATTGACCTTATCTTGCTTGAACTTCAAGCAAAGATGGAATATGGAGTCTGGGCTCCAATGAGGCTAAGAACATGACCCCAGGACTTAGTTTTCCTAAGGGATGTTAGATCAAAGCACCAGTTCTCAAATGGTGTTTCAGGGAGCTCCGGGGCTTAGCAGAGATGCTTCAGAGTTTGGAGGGTATATGGAGAAGGAAGCAAAGAGTTAGGTTGGAAGGATTCTTGCCAAATGCTAATCCAGCTAGCTGGTTAATGCAGAAAACCCTCCTTGCATTTGACTTCGGGAGAGGAGCACAGATGAGCTGAGCTTGGAACACTTCAGCCTGGACCTGGCTAATGCCAGAGAAAGAGGTATGGTAACAATCATAGCTTTTGGCAAGCTTAGACTGTGGTCCAAGATCCAAGAGGCGAGATATTGGGAGGCAGTTAGGGTGGGTCCCAGGCATGGCCTGGGAGATGTTATGGACCAGGCTGGGAAGCTCGCGGGGGAAAGAGGAAATCCCAAAATCATGCCGTGGGGAGAAAATATGGAAACAGGTCCAACCAAAACCTCAAGATCTTTGAGGATCTCGCCTGAGCCCTAAGTTTGTTTGCCAGATTGGCTGTTTCTTCAGACAGAAATGGAAATGCTTCCAAGGAGAGAGGAAAGGAGTAAGTTCTAACCAAGTTCTTTAATGCACAGAAATGCCGAGCTTCAGTGAAAACCAGCTCTTAGCCCCCTCAGAGCTTCCCAGACCCTCTCAAAACTCTCCCTCGTTCTGAATAAGGCCGCATTTGGATTTTCCCCAATGGCTGGCATCTCCTGCTCTCTGCTTGTTCGTGCTGGACTCTTGGACAGTCCAGCTCAACAACTATGGTTTCTGTCATCCTGTTTCTTGCCTTTACTTCTTGGGTCCTTTTTCTTCTTTATTCTGTAGACGTCACCATGTCAGTCTCTCCCAAGGCTGACACCTTTCTTGAGGTTCTGCCCTGAGCAACACTTGCCTCGTTTAAGAGATCTCACCCTTAAGATGCCTGGGTGGCTCCCATTGGTTCAGCATGTGACATTTGACTTCAGCTCAGATCATGATCACGGTTTGTGAAAGTGGGCTCTGCGATCACAGCGGGGAGCTAGCTTGGGATTCTCTCACTCCCTCTCTCTGCCCCTCCCCCACTAGTGCTCTTTCTCTCTCAAAAATAAATACATAAACTTTAAAAACAACTACATAAAAAAAAAAAAAGATCTTACCCCTGACTCCCCGTCTTAGGCACCCCCTCCCCTGCTCATAGCTTCCCCACCAACCCTGCCAGGACCTATGGAGTTTTTAGCACAAGCTTTCAGTCACAACCCCAAAAGGATCTGCTCTTTGCTGCAATGTGTATGGAAAAAAAAATTGAAGAAAAGTTAACCAACACCTTTGCACGTACAAGGTAGTTTAATTTGTTTGAATGTAGCTTCCAATCATAGTAGTGACTAAGAGTCATCGAGCAATTTACAACATGCCAGATACAGTGCTAGGCTCTTCACACACATTTCTTCTGGGCGTGTGTTCTCATTATCCTCAGCCCTACAAATGAAGAGACGGAGGCTCGGAGAGGAAGTGCCTTGCCCAAGGTCACACAGCTGAGACCTGAGAGAGCTGGGTCTTCCTCTTGGAGCCTGTGTGCTGAACAACTATTCTGCCTTGTTCTGGGTTTGTGGAGGGAGGTGAAAAGTCCCTCCGCCACCTCTGAAAGGGCCCTTCTTCAGCCACAAATTGAGCAAATGGTACAAAAATGCAGACAAGTGACTCAGAAAGGCTGATCAATAAGGCATCATCTCTAAGAAACAGAGCAATTAACTGAGGAAATGGAATAGCTTTCTTGTCTGTAAAATAATGGGCTCATATTAATTTAAAACTATTTTCACCTCATTGTCCATGGTACGAAATCCAAGTTTGATTTCTTCTGCTTGGCTCGCTCCTCCTTGTCTCTGCTCTCACTGGCCTTTTCTCATCCTTCAGGTCTCAGCTTGACCTCCTTAGAGAAGCCTTCTGTGACCTTCCAAACATAAAGCACGTCTTCCCCATGGTTCTGTGCTGGTCCTCGGTTCCTTTCCTTCATAACAGTTATTTGCGTACGTGTGTGAGATTGTTCCGTCCTCCCCGCTAGACTTTAAGCTCGGTGAGGCTGCAGACCATCTCTCATGCAGCCACCCCTCTGGACCCCGCCCCCAGCACCATGTCTGACAGGTAGCAGGCACTTAGCAGGCATCCGTCAGAAAAATAGATGAATACGTGTGATGTATGCTTATTTACCAGAGTTCAGAAATCCATTTTTATGTTCTCTGATCTTATTTAATAACATATCACTTAAGAACAATTTGACATCCATTGCAATATGCAAACTGGAAGATCATCTAAATGTGCTTATTACTTCCCAGCTATCAGAGATGCCTCTGTGTGCTTGGAAGGGAGAGAAACAGAATAAAGGAAAGAGCATCGCACTGCGAGTTGGAGATCTGAGTATGAGCCCTGGCTTTGCTGCTTACTAGCTGTGTGACCTTGGCTGTGACCTTTTCCCTCTCTGGTCCTGAGTTTCCTCAGCTGTAAAATGAGCTTGGACCAGCGACTCTCTAAGGGCTTCTTTCAGCTATAAAAGTTTAAACTCTGAGAATTGCATCAGCTGAACCTGTATGTGGCTGAAATGATTGGTTTTGGGCCATCAAAGTGTGTTTTGGGCTGGGCTAGAAATGGGATGGCATTTTGTTAGGACCCAGTCCGAGCCCAAAGCCCGGATGGCTTCTTGTGTCTACTTCAGTGTGGTGGGGGACGCCCAGTCCTCTGGCCGTGGCATTGCAAGTGTGGTGGAGGGCAGAGCTACCCCCCTTCCTCCCCATTGGGCTTGTCCTTTGTCTGCCCCATCCCATCCAAGAGGCCTGCAAACAGAAGCCTGGTAAGGAAGAGGCTGGAAAAGAGGAACAGCAATTTCCCCCTTTGAGCCCCCACTGTCTCCTTGTGCTGACACCAAAAAGCATCCAATTGCTGCTTGGTGACTGCACTGGGAATGAGAGTCAAGAAAGATGCACTGCGAGTTTCCAGGCGTCGTGGCCCGAGGAGCCCTGAGGAGCCCAGGGGAGCCCGGAGAAGCCTGAGGTCACAGGGTCTGCCTGGGCCAGAGCTGCAATGCCTATTAATCGGTATTTAAGTAGCATGGAGGGGCCGCCGCCGCCGCTGAGCTCAGCCCGGGCCCAAGGAGCCGGGAGCTGGGTTAATAACACCTTATTTAGCAGAAAATTCCACTCCACTGGAGCATGTTTCAGAGGAGTTTGATTTGAATGAGGATTGATGTCAATCCTGCAAGGCAAAGGCGCCTGAAGCAGCCGCCACCACCACCACTATAAAACGAGCCATTTGTGGTGACCGCAGGGACGCATGCGGAACATTGCAGGGCCCCATGTTCCTCCGCCGCCACACAGCTCCACAGGCACAGGGGCTGTCCATCTGGGACGGTCTTTAGAGGACTGGCCAGTGGGGACCCCGGTGCGTTGTACATTCCCGGGCATGTTTTCAGCTTTGGCTCCAACAGACTAGAGTTCAAATTGGGGCTGCAAGTTTGTAGTCGTGTGATCTCAGGCAAGGTGCATAACCTCTCATGGTCTTGGTCGACTCACGTCTGCCATGGAGATACTGATGCCTACCTTGCCGAGATGATGTGAGGATTAAAAGAACCGTGGTGCAGGGAGTTACAGAATTAACACTCTTGCTGCCATGGAGTCGGCCATAAAATCATCTGAGGTTCCATCTCACTCCTGTTGCAGGCCAAGGTGAGGACAGGACAGGTGGCCGAAAGAGTGTGGATTCAGGAGAAAGTTTAGAGGAGCTCTTCCATCCATCTCAGGTATGTAGGGGTGGGTTTCACTGTGACTTGCCTCCGAAGCTTTTGCTCCAACCTGTGGTCTATGAGATAGATCCCTTGGACTTAGTGCTAGTGAAGGATCAGACCCTGTCTGCCCTCTACTCCCAAAGATGGGGCTGTGGGGCCTGGTGACGGAGGTCCAGGGGTGTCCTCAGAGGTCCAGATTAAAGACAGTATGGTTGGATGGCTGGTCTCCATAGATCTGTCTTTATCACCTGTAAAGGTAATAAATAAAATCTCTTCCCCTCCTCCCCTCCATTCTTGCTGTGATTCTCAACTTGCGTTTTACAGCCCTGCATATGCAATGTGCTATTGGAGAAAGCAGTCTAGGGGGGAACCAGGAAGCCTGTGTCATAACTTTTTCTGAGTCCTTGAGCCCTCCCCCCTTTGTTTCCCTCAGGGATCTCCTCAAAGACCCAAAGTTACAGTCTCTGTAACGTTCCCAGATTTTGAATTCTCGCAGGGGAGAGGTTCTGTGTCATTGTCTCCACAGCCCTGCTGGGAGCCACAGTCCCCTTTTCAAGGCAGAAGTCAAGAGCCAAGGCTACATGATTTGTAGCTGCAGAAGGACGGGGCCCTGAGAGTGGATGCGTGGCTCCATTGTGTCTCCACTGAAGGGTTATTGCAAGTGCCTCTGAACAGCACCCAAAGCAGTTTTCGTGTTTATTTTTAAATCTCTGTGGGCTTGCTGTTCTTCGTGGCACTGGTTTTGATTCCTCTCCTTCTCTGGCTCTTTCATATGGGAGCTGGATGACAAGGGCTGGGCATGGTTGTGTTTGCCCGAGTGCAGAGAAGATCAATCTTGGCAGATCCACTGAGCCTCAGCTCCCAAAGAGAAATGGAACATAATAAACAGGTACCACAGGGGATAAATAGGGAGGATTAAATCTGAACAAAAGCAGGAACATCTGGGACATACAAAAGCTTGTTCAGAGAATTTCTTGGGAGAAAACGAAATGAAGAAGAAAGCAGTCCACTTCACTCTTACCTGGCTCCTCTACTGGGCTCCAGCAACACAATGCATTCAGGGGCGGTATCTTAAGAGGGGCAGATGAGGCTAGAACAGAGAAGAATTTGTGGTCCTGAAGGATCCCAGGTGGCAAAACTTTGGTTGGCCCCTACATTAGAGGCCAAGGGACACTGGGGCCCCCAGTGTTGGGCCGGCTGAGAGGTGGGGCAGAGACACCACAGAACGGCAGACCTTCTTAGGATGGCTGACCTTCCTGCCACTTCTTAGGATGGCTGACCTTCTTAAGATGGCTGACCTTCCCGCCACTACATCAGTGGCCGTTACTACATCAGCGGGAAACAGAAATTTAAACATTTCAACCCTGGACTTTCCAGTCAAGAGACTGCCCCTGTTATCTGAACCCCCACTAACAGGCTATAAAACCCCACCACCACCCAACCAGGCCGCGACTTCCCCGACTCCCCTCTCTCTGGAGTTGCAGAACCTCACCTGGGGACGCAGACAATAAAACTGTCCCTGTAAATTCTCTCGCCTTGGCAAAGGGTGCAGGCAATAAAACTCCTTCTGCGGAACCTTTTGCCTTGGAGTCTTTTTTCACTCAAAAACCTGACACCCAGCCCCTCATGCCAGCCCTTATTTCCCCTTCCCATGATTTACTTCCCTCTGTATTGGGGATCTGCTGAATCTTCTCCCTCACAAAGCCTCTATGGGCTACTCAGAGACAAGCAAGCAGCCTTTACTCTTCCTTGCATTGTGTTTGAGCTGATTCCCTTCAGGTCTGCTTATCTGATAGTGCATGAAACCTATTCAGCTCCTGGATCACCGGGTAGACCAGAAGAAAGAAAAAATGTCTTATGTGAGTCAGTTGGACGGATGCAGTTTTCCACAGTCACGCTGCTCCTACTGCTCTGGTTCTGACAACCATCACTTCTCCCCAGAGCCTTCAAGACTCTGCTCTTCCATAAAAGCAAGGAGAACACTGGGAAAATTGTCAAAACCAATATTTTCAGAATGCTGGAAATTAATAGAGGCTTGCAACAATCCAGCGAGTGTTTATTCAGGAAAAATGGCTTCTTTTCAGCAAGAACAATGACCTTTGTGGCATTTTAACTTGTCCTGCTCCCTTGGTTCTTTCCCCAGCTCTGTGGCAGCCTTGAGAACCAGCAGCATGATGATCACAGTAGCTGTGAAAACCAGCAGCCTGGCAGTCACTGGGCTGGGAAGCATGAGTTTAGAGCTTTTCAAAAGCTCTATCCTCAGAGAATAGTCACTACTTGACTCACGTAGCAGCTCCCATAAAAGGACTTGTCTTTATTTGCTTTGACTCAGAGCAAGACACTTTATCTGGATAGCATTTGTCAATAACAATCATAGGCAATTGTTTAACATCACTTACCTAAGGTGGTAATACCCGTTGGGCAAACAAGAGGCTGGCCAAAACACTTAAATCTGGTGAATGAGATGTTCCCATAGGGATCTTTGAAAAGCTCTGACATATTCCTGGGGATTTAGAAGGCTACACACAGATCTCTGTGCATCCCCAGGAAAGGCTTGAGAAGGCTCCAATCTCTCACCTCTGGCTGATCTCGGGACTCTGCATAAGCAGAAATTGAAGGGTTCAGGCAGGGTTGTAAATTACTAGAGACTTGAGGTGTGCATCAACACACACACAGAGCCCCTCAGAAAAAGATGAAAGACTTATTCATTGAAAGCACAAATCTCTTCAATCATTAGATAATCACTAAGCTAGTTGTACAGAGATTTCAGAGGCTGCACATGACAAATAATACAGACTTTACAGAATTATATCAGAAACATCACTAAATAAATGGCAACAACAGCAAATAAAACAGTGACAAATCCTGTGGTTTGGAGTGCATCTGATTTGTAGAATTGCCACAATATGTTATTTAAAATGTTTAGTTTTTAACAAAAAATAATGAGGCATGAAAAGAAATAGGAAAGTATGATTCCTTTCCTATACAGGAAAAAAGCAATCAATAGGAATTCTCCCTGAGGAAGCCCAGAAGTTGGACTTACTAGACAAAGATTTTAATCATCTATTATAAAGTGTTCAAAGAACTAAAGGAAAAGACTTCCAAAGAATTAAATGAAAGTATGAGAACAATATGTCACCACATAGAGAATATTAATAAAGAGACAGAGATTATTAAAAAAAAGAAAAGAAAAAGAAAGAAAGAAAGAAAGAAAGAAAGAAAGAAAGGAAGAAAGAAAGAAAAAAGAAAGGAAAAAGAACCTAATAGAAATGCTGGAGTTGAAAATTACAATGACTGAAATAAAAAAATTTACTAGATAGTCTCAATAGCATATTTGAATTGGCAGAATAAAAGATGAGCGTACTTGAAGATAAGTCAATTGAGATTGTTTAGTCTGAGGAAAGAAAAAGAGCTAAAAAAATGAAAGAATGTCAGAGACCCATGGGACACCATTAAGATTTCCAACATGTGCATAGTGGGAGTCCCAGAAGGAGAAGAGAGAAAGAGGTAGAAAGAATGTTTGAATAAACTTCTAAAACGTCTTAAGTTAGATGAAAAATATTAACGTACACATCCAAGAACCTCAACAAATTTCAAGTAGAATAAATTCAAAGAGATCCACATCTAGACACATCATGGTCAAATGGTCAAACGTCAAAGACAAAGCAAGAATCCTGAAAGCAGGAAGAGAAAAGAGAAAGAGATCCTTAATAACATAAAAAACTGGCACCTCATCAGAAACTAGGGAGGCCAAAAGACAGTGGGATGATATATTCAAGAAATGAAAGAAAAAGTTTAACTAAGACATTCCAGCAAAACCATGCTGCAGAAATGAAAGAGATATTAACACATTTCCAGATAAACAAAAACTGAGAATTTGCTGGTAGAGAATTTGCCCCACAAGGTATATTAATGGAAGTCTTCCAGTATGAAATGAAAGCATATGAGACAGTAACTTGAATCCACACAAATAAATAAACTGTACAAGTAAAGATAACTACATAGGTTAATATAAAAACAATATAAATGCATTTTTGTTGATAGTGGTTTTATCTCCTGTCTGATTTAAAACATAACCACTTAAAGCAATAATTATAAAACTGTGTTGAAGAGCTTACAGTATGTAAAGATCTAATTTGTATGACAGCAAAAAGAAGGAGAGGGGAACAGAGATATACTGGAACAATGTTTTTGCATATTATTGAAATTAAGTTGGCATCAATTCAAACAGAATTGTTTTAAGTTTAGATGTTAATTATAAATCCCTAAGAAAGTAACTTAAAAAATGATAAAAGAAGCAGTAAGGAATTAAAATTGTACACCTTCTAGTGTAACTTCTAACATAAACAGAAGCACAGAGGGTTAGAAAACATAAAACATGTAAAAAACAAATAGCAAATTCCAGCTGCAAATCCTACCTTATCAGCAATTACGTTAAATGCAGATGGACTAAACATTCCAATAGAAGGCTGAGATGGCAAAATGAATTTAAAAACATGATCCAAGTATATGTTATCTATAAGAGGCACTTTAGATTCAAAGACACAAATAGATTGAAAGTAAAAGGATAGAAAAAGAGATGTCATGCTAACATTAACCAAACAAGACCTAGAGAGGCTATACTATCAGACAAGTAGATTTTAAGACATACATTGTTAGTAGGGACAGAGAAAGACATTTTACAATGATGAAAGTGTCCATTTCTCATAAAGACATAACAATATAAACATATATGCACCTCACAAGTCCCGAAAATACATGAAGCAAAACCTGATAGAATTGAATGGAGAAATAGATAATCCAACAATAATAACAGTTGGAGACTCCAACACCCCACTTTTAGTGATGGATAGAATGACAGGGCCGAAGATCTGCCTCTCCTCTTTCCTGGTGCTCTGCACACATGTGCTGTACAGTGCTCCCCCAAATCCTGGCTGGACATCAGCTAAGGCAACTAACATCATTATTTGTATACTGTGCCAAGAACTTTGTATTTTAATGCATCCCCACAACAGTCTCAAGAGGAGACTTTCATTTTTTCTATTTTAAAATGATAAATATGAGGTTCAGAGAGGTTAAGTAACTTTCCATTCTGTCCCTCACTCTGTACAATAAGTCAGGCATTAAACTCATGTCTGTCTGGTGCCTGCCTTTCCAAGTACACTGGACGGGGTCAGCCCATTCCCCTATTCAGAGAACTTCCATATATGTCTTATTTCCCAGAGATAACGTCCACGAGTTTTCTCCTTGTCATTCAAGGCCCTCCATGAGCTGTCCCCAACCTGGATGTCTAACTAAACCTGACAGCTGATTGCTCATATTTTCCTTTGTCCTTCTGAATGCTAATTTGTCTTTTTTTTTTTTTTTTAAACCTCACATAGAAAAGTTCTCCCTCTTCTGGCTGGAATGTTCCCTGAGGTATCCCATTGTGGACTTTCCCTGAGTGCAAACAGAAGCATCCCCTTTTGCTTTCTAATAGGAGAAGGGGTTTGGCACATTCAGAAGCACTTGCATCTTCGATGGAGGGGCAGAGGATGGGGGAGGAAGGGAAAGCAGGACAGTTGTGATGCCTGAACCCAGCTATTATTACCAGGAATTATTGGGATGTCTATATAATTTATGATCCAAGTGGAACCACCCTGGAGAGTTAAAAGGATGTTATTAATAATTATGCTGGGACAATAGGCAGAAACCGAGATTCTCTTAAGAAACCAGGATGTGTGGCCACCCTGGTAACTCTTCCTATTATGAATGCCACTGTCCCGAGAGAGAAGTCAGAATTCACTTTCCCAGCCTCGGTGTTAGTTACTGAGGAGGCAAGTGACCTGGGCCTTGCATTTGGCTGCATCGATGAACAGCTTTTGTTCAGAAGAAAACACATGGAGGAAAGAGGTGCCGTGCAGCGGCCATGCTCTTAGCGAGGGGCTGGAGAGCAGCAGAGGGCCATCGAGCTTTCAGAGGCTGCAGTGACAGAGCCCTGGGGATAGCCTTCCACGTTCCAGCGCCTGTGCCCAGGACAGGGACCCTATCTGCAAGGGGGCCAGCCCTCTGACTTGAGTGCCGTCCCTGGCGACGTAGGAGACCAGCTCCACGGCCTTCTCTGAAATTCTCTGGGTTGTCTGATAACTTTTGACACATACATTTTCTCTCTAAAACCAGTTAGAGTAGGTTGTGGGTTCTGACTCATGCAACAGGGAAATGTGTAGGTTTTTGTTATTGTTGGTTTGTTTGATTGCTGTGAACGTGTACGTATGTGTGTGTGTGATGGAGAAAAATTTTCCAAAGCGTAGAAGGTGGCAGCTTCGAGGCTGTAAGGAATAGAATTTAAAACACTTGTTCACAGCCCTGGGCTTTCCTACAGGGGCTTGTGGAGATGCTTAGGCAGCTGAGCGGAATATGGCCTCATGAAACTCACCTTCTGTCATGCTTTCCTGTCTCTGGCCTGCTTCTGTATCCTTTCTTTCTTTCTTTTTTTAAAGAAATTATGGAGACATTTGAAGACATTTTTTTTAATGTTTATTTATTTATGAGAGAGAGAGAGAGAAACAGTGTGAGCAGGGGAGGGGCAGAGAGAGAGGGAGACACAGAATCCAAAGCAGGCTCTAGGTTCTTAGCTGTCAGCGCAGAGCCTGGTGTGGGGCTCAAACTCATAAACTGTGAGATCATGACCTGAGCTGAAGTCGGACACTTAACCGACTCAGCCACCTAGGTGCCCCATTCTGCATCTTTCCTTAACTTGCCAATCTGAGAACTTGCTGCTCAGCCCATAGCAGGGGCTTCCTTGAGCGCAGGGTCTGTCGAGAGCTCCTTGCCCAGCCGATGTGTATATTCAGCTTTGTCCTGTGGTCTCAGTGCCCTGGGGCAGGCCTCCTCAGCATCAGCTGATTTTGGTCTTTGCCACATGCTTTGAAACCTGATTCAAATTCCTTCTCCTGCTCCAAATCTGTCTTGTTCATCCAGCTCAGTGGGGTCCCCCACCTGTTTCCATGCTGGCCCCCCACAGTCCCCAAGGTCCTGATCCCATCTAGCAATGAACCTCGTTGTCTTGTGTAGAGTTGTACCACTGCCTCCTCTCTGAAAAATGATCAAATTTGTCACCCTAAGTTTCCCTGAGTAGATGGCAAGCTCTTCAAGGGAGGAGATCATAACTTAGGCACCTAATTTTCTCTCCTTACTTCTCTTCAGAGCATTAATGGAGTGTCTTCCGTATAGGAGAGGTTCAAAAATATTTGTTGAAAAAAACCCACAAATATGAAGCAGGATCAAATGAAAAGTGAGAAGAATCAAATGATTTGCTTTGGTTCTCTGCCTATCCATTATGGGCCATTTGCAAGAGCTCAGAGGTGCCACTGTCCACATTCTGGACTCAGGCTAGTTTCTATGCATGTCCACGTGGGAAGGTTCATTCCTCTGTGAAGTCACAAGTCACCAGTTGAGGAATGTGGCCGAAGATGATCTTTTGCTCTCTTCCACTCCTCGGGGACAGATGCTCTGTGGAGCCAGCGTGAGTTGTGGCTGTGACTGCGGGGAGCTGTGGGGTCTCCAGTTGGAGAGCAGGGTCTCTAGGCCCAGACCCCCTGGTTTTGAGTCCCAGCTCCTCTGCTCTTGGCTGCTACCCTCTAGGCAAGTTACTGAATCGCCCCATGCCTCAGTTTCTCCATGTGTAAAATGGTGATGATACTCCTACCTTCTGGGACTGTTGTGAGGATTGAATCAGCTACGCTATGTGAAATGTTTCGAAGGTATTTGGAAATATGCAGCCGTGATTATTATTAAAAACAATAACATTATGAGAAAAAGAAAAAAATGTGTGTGCAAGACAAATGTCAAAGAGAAAGATCAGAGCGTACTGCAGGAAGGTTTACAGAATTCTCCAGCATGTGTGTGTCCCTATGCAGCGCGACCTCAGAGAGAGGCAAGAGAACTGAGTTCTGGTGAAAGTGAATCCACTTTCCTGGCATTTGGAGGCTCTGTACCGATGATCTTCCAGCACTGATTGCCTGGCCCCTTCCGCTCTGCACCAGCCACATCCATATTCCTCCTAAAACAAGCACTTTTTTTGTTCCCAAGTCACATTGGATATCCCAGTGGAAAAGGAGCTTTATTTTTAGTTCGGGCGGTTCCTCGGTGTCTCATCCATCTTGCCATGGCTCTTTTCTAGGGTCCCCCTGCCCCTTTTTATTTTGCCAGCGACCACTGACTTCTGATTTCAGGCACATGGCAGCCAGTGCTGGCACACAGAAGGCCACAGCTTCATTGCAATCACACGCACACATGTGGCTGGTTGGGGCCCATGTAATGGAAGATGTCACCAGGTTCAGAGGACTATGTGTCATCTCTCTGTGCACACTCCTCCCGTGCCCACTGCAGGGAGCACGAAGACCAGACTGCGGAGGGTGATGCCTCTGTCCGCCTGGGTCCCTAAGTGACTGTGAGGGGCAGAGACCCCAGGCCCACCCACAGTGCGCGTTCAGGGCAAGCGAGAAATAAAACACTGTTCGTGAATCCACTGAGGCTTGGGATTTAATTTGGTGCTGCAGTGTAGCCTGTGCTGTCTGGATGAATACAAAGACCCACGGAAGGCTCTCCCTTGGGAGTTCGCGGACAGGAACACCGTCCCTGCCCCTGGCCACGACAGCTCCCTGAGGTACCTGCAGCATTTACCATTCGCGACGGCAACGAAAGCCGAAAGCCGAAAGCGGGGCTCTCTGCCGGCAATTTCACTCCTATTGAACCAGGTATTGTATTCGCTCTGTTATTACCTCGCTCCCCAACCATCCGTTCTGTACCCAGAGGCCAAAGTGATCTTTTGAAAAAACACAAAATCTAATTGGATCATGTCACTCACTCGCTTAATGCCAGGTGGTACATCCTCCCCTCGCCCCCCACACCCTGGTACCGAGTCCCCACAGATGACTTGCTATGGAACAAGGAACCCACCGGCTCCTCTGACCTTGTCTCCTGCTCCTCCAGCCACATTTCCTCCTACTTTACAGTCTTCTCACCTGCCTGTCCCCTCTGCCTGGCTTGTTCCTCCCTCTTCTTACTAATCACAACTCGGCTTAAATGTCATCTCAGAGGGGCCTTGCCTTCCCTGACCATCATCGCTGCTAAAATGCCCCTCACCCACCCACCCATTGCACTGCTCGGTTTATGCCTTTGTAGCACCGAGCACCATAGAAAGCATCCTGCCTAATTCTTTGTTTCTCTATTTCTTCTCTTTCTTCCTCGCTAGAGTATAAGCTCCAAGAGGGCACGGACCTTTCTGTCTTGTTTACCATCACACCCCTAGTGGCCAGTCTGGCCCCTGACACAATAGTGGGAGCTCCGTAAATACTTCTTCCACGAATAACGGAATAAGTAAATAAATCACCAGCAGTATCGTTGCTGAGAAACCCTCCTCTGGGAAGCTGCTTGCCTTTGAACCCCGCCTTTGAACTTGGCCTTTCTGGTGGAACAGAAAGTTCTGGTGAACTACTCCTTTGGAATAGTTCAGGGCAATCCTGTTTTCCTATGAGCCGGAGAAAGTACCTACAGCGGTAGGTGAACAACACCCTTCTTTCCGCTTTCCAGATACCCAAGCCCCTAATTGTGGCAGTCTCCTCTCACACAAGCCCCTGGGACTTGGTAAATTTGTTACTGCGGCATAACCCAGGCGGTCCTGACTGGTACAGGAACTTTTAGGGGAGATTCTCCTCTCTTTGGTTCAGCTGGGCTTTTGAGCTGCAGATGGAGAAACAACACAAAAGCAGAATCATAGGATGTTAGTGCCAGACAGGAAATGAAGGACTGACATGTTTTCCTTTTGCAGCTAGGGAAACCGAAGCAGCAAGAAGGGAGGGTAATTACCTTATTGGTCCATTTATTTGATCACTGTGGTAGAGGTTGCCCCTTCTTGTGAACTACTCAACACGTGCACCCCATTCCTCGGAGTTCCCCACCCGATGACTCCCCTCTCTCTCACTCAAGGAAATAAAAATGCAAAGAACTCCCATCCCTAGGAGCCCTTGTAGCTAGGCTGTGGGCATGTGACCCATGCTGTATGCATCCGGACACCAGCCTTGGTCTCTCGATCAAGAATTCACACCATGAAGAAGTGAGAGCAAGTTCAAGTTCCCAGAGGAAGAGGGCACATTGCTGTTGGAGGGGTCAAGGGACCACGGCTGGGGATGGTGGAGGTCTCAGTGACAGGGGCTCGCCATCACTGAAGACAGTCCTCACCAGACACGCCCTGCCACTTGGCCAGGCACTGTTGAGCCGTGTGGTCCCGAGCCTGGTTCTCCAGGACTTGCTGTGACTCTGTGAGCTACTTGACGGCCCTTGGATCAATTTTTTTGCTCCCCCTTCAATCAGGCATAGCTGGTTTTGTTGTTTGCCTCTAAGAATCCTGACTGATCTGTTGAGTCGGTCACTTATGCGGTGTATGCTTCTGAAACACCTCTTGTGTGTGGGGCACTGCGCCAGGAGCTAGAGAAACAATGGAGAGCAAGAAGGATTAAGTGTGGCCCTCGTGAAGCTCACTCGGTAGATGGTCAAAGGACTGAATAGAGAAAACACAGTAAATTGCATTACACACTGTATTAGAGGACGTCCGTGGGGGCCTCAGCAACCAGTTATGGGGTGATGATAGCAGAGTACTTCCTGGAGCTTGAAGGATGAATCAGGGTTTTTGGGGGGGCCAAGAGGGAAGAAAAAGGCAGCTTCAGGGACATCTGTGAAGGTCAGAGCCATAGAGAGGAGCTCAAGGTAGCTGGAGTAGATCATTCACGAGAAACGGCGGGTCCCGATGGTGCCTCCCCATCTTAAGGTGTTTGGAAATCATCATAAGGACGACAGGAGTCACTGAAAGTTTTAAACAGGTTGATGACAAAGCTGGGATTAGAACCCAGGCGCCCTGTCCCCCAGTCGTCTCCTTTCCCTCTGCCGACTGCCTTCAGTGTTTCAACAAAAATGGAATCTGGGTCCCGCAAGATGCAGCTAACACAATGCAACACAAAAGGGGCAAGTCACACACGCTTCACTACAGTCTCAAAGGACATGCAATTTCTTTGCCTATTTTTTTCCCGTAACTGCAGGACTGTCTGTCCCTTCGCAGTCCAAGGTGACACGGTCAGAACTGAGAAAGCGCGGTGACATCGAGAGGAAGATTGAGGGCGCTGAGGCTGCCTCTGAAGGATGGTCCAGGGAGACCGTGAGGAGCCGTGTCCTGAGTGCCCGCTCCACGCTGGGAGGAGGGGCGTGCCAACAGGACAAGGGGCTCGCTGGGGAGACGGGTGAGAGATGCCCGGCTTTGGGCCAGAACCTCATCAGGGCCTCTCCCACATAGCCGGGGACACCGGGGACATGGGGACCTGGGAAGGTGGGCCCTGAAAGACTGTCCCCCATCCAAGGCCCTGGTTTAACAGTGTATAGCAGATTTGGGTTTAATTCAGGGAATGTCAGTGGCAAGCAAAGGCTTTGGAGTCAGTCTGCCCTACATTCAAACTCCAGCCTACCACTACCTACTGTGTGATGTTGGGCAAGTCACTTAACCCCTCTGTTCTCCATTCCCTGATCAATAAAGCGGGCATAACAACACTAATAATACAAAACCCACTTCAAAGGATGGTTGTGCAATTTAAATGTTTATTTATCTTTGAGAGGTAGAGTACAGGTGAGGGAGGGGCAGAGAAAGAGGGGGACAGGGGATCCAAAGCGGGCTCTGTGCTGACAGCAGCAAGCCCGATCCGGGGCTCAAACTCATGAACCGTGACACCATGACCCAAGCCGACGTCAGACACTCAACCGACTCAGCCACCCAGGCGCCTCTAAAAGAGAGAACTCTGTGAAGCCCTTGGCCCTTGATTCCGGTGGCCCAGTGGGTTGAGCAGGGCATTGAGAGTCTGGGGACCCAGGTGTTCATCTGGAGCTCCCGTCAGGGCATTGGCATCTTGGCAATGCTCAAATCAGTCCATCCGCAAACTGGGCTGGCTCCCTGGGGACCAGGACACAGCTGTCCACTCTGCTCCGAGACAGGGGACAGGAAAGGGCTTGGTAGGTCCCAGCTTCTAGTCGAGAAGGGCGGGCTTGGGGCAGGCAGGCTCTTCGTCTCATCAGGGAAACTAAGATACAGATGAAGCAGACCTAGTGGGAGGTGAAGGCACAGCACGTGCCGGGCAAGGAGCCCTCTAACCCATGGCCACCGTTGGCCCCCTCATTCACTCACAATGAATGGATTGAGCACCACACGCCAGTGTCTGCCTGCACCGGCACTGGAGAGGCAGCAGGGACAAAAGACCACAGTCCCTGCCCTCATTTGCTTCCACTCTAGCGGAGAAGAGCCAGCTGCAATTCTGTGAGACGACAGCCATGCCAAGAGAAGGAAAAGGTGTCCCGGAGCAGAGGGGTGCCAGGTGGGGGGTGGGAGTCCCGGAAAGCCTTCTGGAGGGAGTGGTGTTTTAGTTGAGAGCTGAAGGAGGAGTAGAACTTGCCTGGGGAGGAGGGCAGGGAAGGAAGGAGAGCATTGCAGGCAGAGAGCACAGTGTGGGAAAGACATGGGCAGAAAAAACACGCTTCTTTGGGCAAGGGATGTAAATCCAGTGAGACCAGAGCTAGAGATGAGGAGATAAAGCTTGAGATGACTGGACAGGAAGGGCGGCCAGGGCACTGGGAGCCACACTGAAGAGTTGGACGTTAGCCACAGGCAGCGGGGGAGTTGTCAAGAACTGATTTTAAAAAGCAGGTGAGTGGCACCAATGGGAACACAGTCTCTAGAGTTGTGCAGTGGGCAACCGGCACAACTGTATGAGGTGGGCCTGAGCGATGCAGTGGGGCAGAGGTTCTGAGCGTCCTTCTTTCCTGTGCTCAGGGCGTGCGTGCGGTCAGAAGGGCAGCGAGGGATCTTTGGACGCTCCCAGAGCCAGAGGAAGAGCTGACAGCCACATGGGGCAGGTCTGGTCCTCAGGTGCCCCTCAGAAGAAGAGCGGGAGGGGCCCTTTCTTTAAGGCAGTCGCTGCCCTGCGGGGGGTGGGGGCAGCAGCCTCAAGGGGTGCGGGGTGCGGGGAGTCAGCGGCGCAGGAGACCCCCAGGTCAGCCCCACGAGGGCGCCGATGTAAGTTACTACGACGCTCGAGGTGATTGACTTCTGGGATCAAGACATTTCTCAGTTTGAAACCCAGTTTTAAAAAAAATCGATGTTTCACATTCAGCGGTGTTTGGTTAAAAAAAGAAAAATAGCCGCAGCTTGTGCTTTAACGGCAGAAAAGAGTGAGCCCCATCAATTACAGCGGGAAAAACACCAGCATCTTGCGGCAGTTTTGTTCCTTCTACTCCAAAAATATTAAGCCATTTAGCCCTACAAACCATCCACCTGGCGGGCGCCAATGTCTTCATTTGAAAAGCTCGGGTGCTGGAGTCCTGAGGGCAGCGCCTTCCTTCCAAACCAGAAATGCCGGGGAGCCCGGGCCTCTCACCTCCCGCTCACGGGCAGAGGCACCCGACTGGCCACCTGCCTGTTCCGGAGATCTGTGGGAGGGAAGCCAGACTCATCACACACCCCACCCAGGCCCCTGGCCCTGAGAGCAGCCCCCTCGGGCCTCTGAGCCTTCAGCGCTGACTTCCAGTCATGCCCTTAGGGACTGACAAACCTCGCCATTCCTTCAGCCGCGGCCCAGGTTCACAGGCAGTTCACACGGGTGTTCCCAGGCCTGGCCACACGGGAGTCACCTGGACTTTGGCACATGCCAGCACTCAGGCTGATCGCCACACCAGCTAAATCCCAATATCTGAGGGTGGGACTCTTGCATCTGCATTTTTATGGAAGATTTTTAGTTGAGTCCAATGTGTGGCCAAGGTCAAGAACCAAGCAATGTGAAACTCTCCTGGAGGGTCTAGTGTGAGTCAAGTTTTTTTTTTTTTTTTTAATTTTTAATGTTTATTTATTTATTTTTTAATGTTTTATGTATTTCTGAGAGAGAGAGAGAGAGAGAGACAGTGTGAGCAGAGGAGGGTCAGAGAGAGAGGGAGACACAAAATCTGAAATAGGCTCCAGGTTCTGAGCTAGCTGTCAGCACAGAGCCCAATGCGGGGCTTGAATCCACTAAACGTGAGATCATGACCTGAGCTGAAGTCGGACGCTTAACTGACTGAGCCACCCAGGCGTCCCTATGTTTATTTATTTTTGAGAGAGAGAGACAGACAGACAGACAGACACACAGACAGACAGAGTGTGAACAGGGAAGGGGCAGAGAGAGAGGGAGACGCAGAATCCAAAGCAGGCTCCAGGCTCTGAGCTGTCATCACAGAACCTGACGCAAGGCTTGAACTCACGAACCATGAGATCATGGCTTGAGCCGAAGTTGGACACTTAACTGACTGAACCATCCAGGCGCCTCTAGTGTGAGTCAGGTTCTATCCTTGACGTGCTCCCGTTATTCCTTCTCCAAAGCCCTGTTTGCCCTGGTGAAGTTGAGACCGTGAAATGAGGAAGTCAGAAGGAGAGGTGTGATGTGTGGCTCTTCCGGGCATCTCATTAGGGGCTGTCGTTTGACAGTAATACCCTGGTTCAGCCCTCCAGGTTCAGATACTTAATATGCCTGCAGAGGGAATGAGACTCAGGGAACCAACTCAAACTGACTAGACTCACAGACGCCAGATGTACAAGCCAGATGCCATTTATTACAGTGTGGGGAGGGGACGGGAGAGGTGGGTGGATATGACTTTATTTCTATGAATAGAACTCTTATATTACCATTCAGAGAAACTTCTCCATGGTAAAAAAGAAAATCCGCTATGTATTTCCTTCCCATCTTTCTTTTTCCATACATATTTCTTTTTTTGACAAACCACTAACAATTCTTACAATATATTCTATCTTATTTCTTGTAGAGCTAAATATTATGCACAATCGTTGTGCAAAAGTTCCATTGAGAAATTATACCACAGTTGATGGAACCATTGGATTTTTAGACACTTTACTATTTTCACATTTTAGTTGTGACATCATACTTGTAGTTATTTCCATGTTAAGCGCCCATCTCTTAGGCCCAATCCCCGGAAGTGGGAGTTGTAAATGCGACTCTCCCTGGGACAGCCAAGCATCCAGAATCTTTTCCCCGCTGTTGCCGTGTGTGTGTGTGTGTGTGTGTGTGTGTGTGTGTGTGTGTGTGTGAGAGAGAGAGAGATCCATGTGGCTAGATCAGTAATTTCCAAATGTTCCAGAAGGTGTAAACAGGTGTTTCCGAAGGGGCTGGGGGAGGCTGTGTAGTCATAGTTAAAACACAAAGTTGGGCTAAACACCGGTCACGTAAGTTTCTTTCTGTCTGGACCTCTGTGAAAATTCAAAGTGGAGTCTAACCCCAGTGTGAGAGGACCTTCCTTGCCGGAGGGGCTCTCTGGGCCTTTATTATGCTAATGTGCCCCGTGATGTGCCTTCACACCTGAATTTTTTGGAATGGGGGTCTTGATCCTGGGAGTCTAGTTTCTAGTGGGGCCAGTTTTCCAGAGAAGGCGTTTTGGGAAAAGCCAGACTAGATCTTGGATTCCTTCATGGGCCGAGGTTCTGAGACTTTCAGTCCAGTAACAAACACCTGTCTGCAGCCCCTCATAGTCGAGTTCTTTCTTCTAGTACATTTCCCCTGATGCTGTCCTACCCCAGGCTTTGGTTTCCTCTCACTAGAATGACTCAGCAGCAATGCCACCTCTTCCCCCTTTTCCCCCTCCACAGCTCAGCAGACCCACAGCTTCAAACTCCGCTCTGCTCCCACCACCCCTGCTCAGGGACTCACCTCCCACCTCCCCACACAGCCTTCCTGACCCGCCTTCTCTGGCCATGCCAGCTTCCTTCCCCCTCATCCTCTCCATCCACACACGGGCCAGGATCTTCATCCAAAGAAGACTCAGCCTGCGGCTGCTCAGGGAAGTCCTGGAGGCGAGCGGGAGGTAGTGAGGACATGATGGGGAGACGGGGAGAGAGGGCCGTGCACAGAATCCCCCGTCCACGCCTTCCTTCTTAAATTGGATAAAATCAAGAGGAGCACATGCGGCTCCTGGTGGAGAGGCCAGTGCACTGGGCCCCTGCCCTCCCCATCTCCATGGCAACCAGTGCACAGAGGTCTCGATGATGGAACTGGGCGGGAGGGGCTGGATCTCACCCCTTTCTTCTTGGGAACCTGAGCACCAGAGGGCTCCCGACCTTGACCCTGACATTTGCACTTCCTGCGCTCTCTGCCTTGCTCTCATCTACATTTACCCAACACAGAGCTATGGAACCTCTCCAAGTGCGGTTCCTGCACCTGAAGATCAGAAGACGGTGTAGGCCTAGTCTCCGGGTTTCAGCTGCGCATTCATCAGGGGCTCCCGTGACACATGTAGACACCGCAGTAATAATGGAGCCCATTTATTACATCTCTACCATGTTCCAGGCCTCTTTCATATATATTATCTTATTTACTCATAAATCATGAAATGTCAGAGCAGGAAGGGGCCTTAGGGACGATCACTCCAGTGGTTTTCAGATTTGCTCACAGCAATGAACTTCTTTTTCTCCTAAGTGAAACTTTGCTGCAGTAGCTCTGTACCCAAAGCGGGTAAAAGAAGCCGTGCTTGCGCTGAACTCCAAGTTTTGCTCCTCAGCCTCCCTTTCGCCTTAAGGGGACTCTGGAGGCCCATGGGAAACCACTGGAAAGCCACTGATTTAGCCTCATCCTTCATTTCACGGGGAAGACCCGAGGCTCACAGAAAGGAGGCCACAGCCAAGGTTACACAGTGAGTGAAAGCTGCCTGGACGCGGCCCTCCATCCCCTGGCCCCATAATTGTGTGCTGTGCTTCTCTACCCCATCCGGGGATGTGGACCGGTCTGGGCTGAGCTCCGGCAGCCTCTGTCTGGCGGCAGTGGTAGAAGCCAGGCCTTCTGTTTATACTGCCGCCCAGTCGTGTGCAAGATGGAGAGATGCCCATGGAGCAGGTGGTGTGGGCAGCTCCCACAGATGCCGTCTGGAGTGGCCAGATGTGCAGGCACCCGATGCCCTCCCAGGGCAGGCTAACCTCTTGCGCTGCTAAGATCCATCCAGGACAAGGCGACAGCAACTCTGAACATTTGTAGCACCTCCTGGGAGAGGGACACCCCTCACTTCCCCAGCAGAAGCAGGCCCGCATCACTCAGGGATGGGAAATGGCTGCTCTTTGCCCTGGAGCTGGCTGGTCCTAGAGGAGTGCTGGGCCTTCTGAAAGTCCAGATCCCCAGCACCCTGCCCCGGGGAAGGCCTGCGTAGCAGGAGCCTCCCTTACCAGCCTGAGCTGTCATGCTCCCCGGTCCCTTTGGCTGGCCTCGCTTGTTGATGAGACGGTGCTGGGAAGTACCAGAGTAGGAGGGAGGTGGATCCTTTGCTTATCTTGAGGAAACAGCTTTCTTCCCAGGCTCATCCAAAGGGTGCCCACGCCACTGCTGGGGGGAGGAGGGAAGGATAGCCCTGATTCTGCTGCAAGGCCCACACTTGTTTGGGTGAAGTGAGCAGCGAGGCTGGCTGCAGCGATGGACATGGCCATGGCCAAGACCTAGAGCAGGGGAAGGCAACAAGAAGCATTCGGTAGTCATTCCACAAACATGACAGATGACATTCTGCATGCCAGACACTGCGAGGTGCTGGGAATGAGGCTAGACGAGCTTGTTCCCCTTCAGGGGTTTCCCTCAAGTTTTTCCTGCACCTGTTATTTGCACTCAGGGACGCTTGTGCTTTTCCTTTGCAGCACATGCCACAGTGTGTAAATTAGATGTTTGTGATTGGTTTCCTCCTGTATCTACCTATAAATGGCAAGTTTTGTTCACTACTGTATCTTCAGGCCAAGTACAGTGCCTGGCACATACGAGGTACTCGTAAAATATCTATTGGATGAATACAAAGAGAGTTGCTTTTGACAATCACAATGTGCACTCTCTTCAAAGTCGCAGAATGTATCGTTTAAAGACTGTACCCTCGCTGACCAGGCACATGGCTGGTCAAAGCCAAGCAACTCAAGACACTGATGCCTTAAGGGATATAAAATGGTTGAACGCTGATAAGTTGGGTGGACGGCATTGATGGCAGAGCTGGGGGACTTCATCTGGGGAAAAGAGGGCTGTGGTCTTATCAGATAGCATCCCCAGCTTTTCTCTTGCCTCCAGATCCTTAGTGAGAGAGCTTCAGCGGCAGGGGTAAGAAGTGCACACGTCAGGAAGCTGTGGTAAGCTATCATGCTCATTTGTATTTTAAGGGAGAGTCGGGGAAATTGAAGGCTCAGCTAGTGATCACATGCCCCACTGACATCCAGATTCTCAGATGTGGGCAGGGCATAGGATGGGTGCCATAGCTGTCATGGTGGGGGAGTGGGGGGAGAAATTCTCCTGGAGCGAACCACGTGCCTGGAGTGTCCACCATGGGGCCTTGCTCCAGAATCTCCCACCGGTGGCTGCAGAGAAACTTGCTATGAGGATGGGGGCAAGGCGGTGGTGGAGGAGTCCTCCTCAGGTGGCTCTTGGCAATGACTTCCTAACCCAGGAAGCTTGAGGAAGCATCGACACAGACATTTTGAGCGGGTGTGTGACACCTGGATATTACACACTGTAATGGAACCAGCCAAGTGGTAAATGTAGCTTTTAAATAGGTTTTGTGTTCCCCATTAACTGCCCTGATGTTGATTAGCCCTGACAGCCAAGGAGAAGGGGCTGGTCAGCAACTTTCCCCTCACGAGGCCTCCCTGCTCCCCAGGGCTGTGAGAGCTCAGCCTACCAATTCAGCCACGTACCAGAAATTGCATGAACATACTTGGGAGAGGTGGGGGGATGGCTTTTTGAAGGAATCTGGTGGGTGCGCTTAGCCCTAGGCTCCTATTTTCTTTTCTTTTTTTTTTTTTTTTACAAATAGTTTATTGTCAAATTAGTTTCCACATAACACTCAGTGCTCATCCCCACAAGTGCCCTCCTCCATGCCCATCCCTCCTCCCCCCCACATCCATCAGTCCTCAGTTTTTGTCAACATTCAAGAGTCTCTCATGGTTTGCCTCTCTCCCTTTCCCCCACCATTTCCGCCCTTCTTCTCCCCCTTGGTCCTCTGTTAAGTTCCTCCTAATCCTCCTATACGTGCACACATATGATATTTGTCCTTCTCTGCCTGACTTATTTCGCTCAGCATAACACCCTCAAGGTCCATCCATGTTGCTACACATGGCCAGATTTCATTGTTTCTCATTGCCATGTAGTATTCCACGGTATAGATAAACCACATCTTCTTGATCCATTCATCTGTTGATGGACACTTAGGCTCTTTCCATGTTTTAGCTATTGTGGAGAGTGCTGCTATGAACATTGGGGTACGTGTGCTCCTATGCCTCAGCATTTCTGTAGCCCTTGGGTAAATTCCTAGCAGTGCTATTGCTGGGTCATAGGGGAGTTCTATTGTTAGTTTCCTGAGGAACCTCCACACTGTTTTCCAGAGGGGCTGCACCAGTTTGCATTCCCACCAACAGTGTAGGAGGGTGCCCGTTTCTCCACATCCTCGCCAGCATCTAGAGTTCTCTGATTTGCTCATTTTAGCCTCTCTGACTGGTGTGAGGTGGTAACTAGGCTCCTATTTTCCTTCCACCCTTTTACCTACCCTTGCACCTCAAGTAGGGTTGACCATGGAGATTTTGAGCCAGGTGCAGGGGATGACCTCCCTTTACTATACAGGTATGGAAAGGGGGGGGGCACAGTATTGAGGAACTTGCTTAGTCTGGAGGTGTCCTGGGAACAGAATTACGCTCCAGAATTTGAAACACCTGAAAGGTCAACTGGTTCTGATCTATTTAATGGCCTTCTTTAGATACACCTTCAGACTTGGCGCTGGAGACAGGTAGATCCACACTCAAGAGTCAAGGAGGACACGTGGAGGACAACTAAGAACCCAGGGACCATGGCATGAGGATGTTATGTTTCCTAAAATAAGGTCAATGATTGAAACCATGGAAGATTCCGGAAATATGGTAGCTCCCAGACATATCCACCTTCTTGGAATATCAGAAGAGATTATAATGAAGGAGGCTGTGGGATTATTGTCCTTGGGGAAAAAGAGGCAGGAAAGGCTGGGGAGATTGAGTCCTGCCTGGTAGCTATGATCAGGGTTCATAGGTATGTTGGTGGCTCCAGAAGATGGAGAGAGCTGGATGTGTCCTTAGCTGGCAGGAAGAAAGAATTCAGAGAAAGTTGATCAGGGGCAGAGAAGTAACCCCAGGGTGCTGAGCTTAGAGGAACAGGTGTGGGGGCTACTTCTCCAGCCTGCTAGTGTCATCATGTATTCTCAAAGGAGAGTTTTATCAACTGATCTCATTTATGTATTGCCTAGTTCAAGTCCTGGGTCCTGAGTATCTGATCAAAGGAGAAACATCCCCTTTGTGTGCCTTCCTCTGGGTGAATGACTTTTGCTCAGCCCCAGACTGCAGGAGGCCAAGTTATAAAGTCCTGGAAGTTTATCTTAAGTAGCTCCCTCCTCCTTTTGCATCTGTCTCTGTGGGTGGCCTGCATCTTCCTCACAATGTTTTACCCCACTGCTCTGGCAATGTCCACTCCCCCTGCCCCCAGGATGAAACCTTTGAGAACTCTTTCAACTCAATAGAGGTGAATTGCAGACCTGAGTTTTAACTCTATTCCGTCTGACTCCATGCTCGTGTTCCCTCAAGCACCCCGTGTGGCTTTCCCATAAAAATGCTCATCATAGCACGATCCACGAAATAAAAAACTGGAAATAACCTAAATGTTCAACAATTAGGAGGTTGTTTAGTAAATCATGGTGCATTCATTTGTTAGAACATTACACAGACATTAAAAGTGATCATTACAAAGACTGTATAGCAACTTGGGGAAAGGTTTATGATACGACACTAAGTGAAAATACAATGCAAATATTACAATTGCTTCAGTTGCAATGATGGAAAATATGTCAGTGTGTCAACAAGGGCTGAAAGATAATATGTAGAAGTGAAAAATGGCTGTGTTAGAGTAGAGGAGCGATGGGGTGTCTCCTTTTTTTTTCTTTTAAAATAATTTGCTTCTCTTTTTTTCTTTTTTCTTAGTCTTTTTTTTCCCTCTGAGATATCTTTTCCAGGTTGGTTTTGAACATATAGAATATAAGATCAGACAAGACCAGAATCTGAGAAGTTTCCACAGTGGAAAACTCCTCAGAATAGCAATGCTGACTCCTTCGTGTAAAATGAACCCAGCTTAGACAGAGAACCTCTATATTGTGGTTAAGAGTATGTGTGTTGCAATCAGAGAGACAAGGACCAGAATCTCAGGTCTATTATGACTATCTGTATAAGCCTGACCCAGAGAAAGTACTCCTAACTTTGCAGAAGTGTAGAGTCAAAGCAATCTGATATAGAAGATAAGCCTCTCAATACATTTTAATTCCACAGAATGTCTTTCTAACCCCTCCTCCCTCATCTACTATCAGTACTAAGTATTTAAATTTCCCTACTCTCTTCCCAAGCAGAACCTAATGTTTGGCGGGCGGGCAGGCGAGAAGAAGGAAGGAAGGAGAGCTGCCTTAGCTGTTGCTGTCCATGGTTCTGAGTCAGTGCTGCACAGAAGTACATGGTTAAGTTGTGGGAGCTAACACTCCTTCTGCCCTATCCTAGTCATCCCTGAAATCAGATTTATGCTGCCAACTTCAATGTAGTCTTCATCACTGGGAGAATGAAAAACGTTGGTATTTCTGGAGCTGGGCAGGAAAGGGAATTAGAACAAACTACAGGTCGGGGACAGGGAAGGTAGATGACATGTCAGCCCTGACTGACTTATGACCTTGGTTAATGACAGCAAGACACATCATATACTGGGCAAAAAGTGAAAGTTTTAAGTACTAGTATTCTTTGTAATGAAACCAGGAATGAAAAACTACAGGACAGTTAGTGCTGATGCCACTTCTCTAATCTGTAGTTGTCACAATCTTGGTATATTTTATAAGGTGTAAAAAGTGGTTTTGATGATCTATTCCATAGACTATCTCCAAAACATTGCTTGATAGCAACCAGCAAACAGCAATTCCAATAAGAAGTAATCTGTGTCCACTCTGTCTATGTCTCTATCATATTCTTTTTCTATTTATCTCTGTCTTTCTCTGTGCTCAGGTAGTCTCTCTCTCTCTCTTTCCCTTCCTCTCTCTCCCCCCTTCCCCTGCCTCTTCTGCATTCCTCCCTCTTCTCTCCCCTCAATCTATTTTTGCTTGTCAGAAAAATACTATGTAATTTTCTTTAAAAATTAATTCTACTCTACAAAATCTGTCTAAAATATTCAAGAGGAAAAAAGTTTCCTTTAAGAGTAGCTTACATTAGAACTGTTTCTTCTAGTATAATCGAGTTAATGAGCACCCCCTTAGAATTTAATGCAAAGTAACTTTCACACTAGTGGTGAGCTTCAAAGATGGGTGAATAGATAACTAATAGAATGGTTCCCTTGGCAACCAAGGTAAACTTTGATCCTGATTGGGCAAAAATAGTTGAGGAAAAGATGAAATTAAGTACAAACAGCCATATTTGTCACCAGTGCTCTTTGAAGCAATGAGAAGAAAGGCAATAATGGAAGGTGGAAAAGAGCAGGAATGGATTATGAATCTGAAGTTACGTGCACAAGTTTTCTTTTTGCACTATGGAATTTGGTCTTGACCTTGCTGGAGGAACTAGGAGGCAGGAGTGACGCTCAATTCCAATCAAACCAAAAGCAAGGAAAAAAAAAATTCGTTCCAGAGTGTTGGATATGGTCAATCCATGAGTAGCTGTAGCAGGCCATCAGATAGAGGTGAATACATGCTGCTCATTGGCCCTGAAAGCCAGAGCCCAAAGCAGAGCAAACAGCCCAGAAGGCTGCTGATGTAAGGACATGTTCAAAGAAAATTTGCACCCCAGTCAGTCTTTGAAGCCTGTAGCCTCTTTCTACTTAATATCATTTTAATTCTCCCATTTTCTCCATTCCCCACTGCCTTCAATCAAGCTTTTATCATGTCTCACCTGAATTGCTGCAACATCTTTCTAACTTATTTCCACACTGGTCAGAAGGGTTCTCCTCAACTCCTCAAATCCAGTAAGGCCATTCCCTACTTAAATCTCTTGGAAAGGACAGGGATAGTTAACATGAGCATACTTGATATAAACTCTCTAGCATTGAATACAAGGCCCTTTGTGATCTCGCTCCAGCCTTCACCTTGCCAACCAGCCACACCTCTCATCTCCCCCCATCCTGCCCCACCATGAAACCTATTATTAGGCACTGAACAATCTGCCATTCCAGTAATTTTTGTGTCATTCTTTTCCTTTTATCTGGGTTAATCATTCTGACTGAATTCTCTCTTCCTCTCCTACCCATTTCCAACTACCTCATGTCCTTCAGGATTCAGATAAGGTATTGCTCCTGCCTTCCTTGACCACTACTCCTTCAAAATCTTAGCTCACTACCCTTACTATGTATTTCCTAAACAGCAACACACACTTTATTTCAATGTCTATCACTTTCCCGTATGACTGTTGATTTTCCTGTCTTTCTGTTTTTACTAGGGGCTCTTAGAGGACAGGGACTGTGTTTTGCTTCTTGTGACACCCAAGCTCTTAGTGTGGTGTCTGGTATATGCTTGACACTCAGTAAATGTTTATTGAATAAATAAATAAACTCAAGATTTCCAAGTCAAAATTAATTACAGACAAGGTTGAAAGTGACAAGGGAATAAATCTGTCCCTTAACACTGTATTTGTTTAAGCCTTTCTTCAAATAGAATTTTCTCCTAATTTTAACATATAATTGGGGAGTTAATATCATCAATATTTGAAATTTCATGCTTTCAATAGAAGAAAATAGCACCTGTGAGCAAAGAGCAGCTGTCAGTGAAATATGAGTGGTGATAGGATGAAGGGCTTTGGGAGAGCAGAGGAGAGGGAAGGGTTGCTATTGAGTAGAATGACAGAAAGGCCCTTTGTAGCACTTAGGAATTGTCTATTCTGACAGTGTGCCTTGAATTCAACATGGTGCCCACTCATGCACTATGACTGGTGGCTAATGTGCTGAATTTCTGGAACCTCAGCTTTCTCCATGGCAGTGGGGTATCTTAATTTGATCCACCCCTATTCTCATCCCTGGTTTGTCCCAAGGTCTCCCTGGCTTTGGATCCTTCTGGTTCATTTTTTCCCCCTCCTGGCTCCATGTTTGTATAAAAGATACACTCTGTGTTCTTGCTTTCTTGGAATCCAAGGGTTTAGATCTATCAAGCTCTCCCTGTTCCTAGATGTTTTGGATTATCTCTGAGATCTTACATGTAGTGTCCAGCTGATTCTCTGCACCAGGGATTGGGATAGAAGTAAGTCTTTAAGGATGGTGGTAGCTTAATGGACAGAAATTAAGGATGGGGCATAAATTCCTCAAAATGAGGGGGAAAATGAGTAAATGCATAAGTGGGAGAACAGGGGTAGAGTGCTGATTTGGGCATGGCATCTAATCCAACCACAAATGGTGTTCAGTGAGAGAGCATGGCACGAGAAGGGCATGGAGTAGTATTCACACCTTGGAGAATGCCCACCACTGAAGACACTGGGAGAATATGATCCAATAGACAAGGCAGGGAGCTGCAGGAAGAGATGGCAGGAGAACCTGAAAGACACTGCAGTGGGGGTCAAGCAAGACACCAAAACAAAGACAGCCCAGCTCTTAGAGCCCAGGAAGCCATTATAAGACATGCTTCACAACAAGTTTTCTCACAGGTACATAGTTGGAGTCATGGCCAGGGTCACAGACCAGGAAGACACAATTAGAACTACCAATATCCATAGTTGTTCTAATCTAGAACTACCATAGATCATTTTAGGGCTTAAAATTGATGGGGGAAACCAAGAGACAAAGATTAAGACCAAGAGGGATGAGTGGTTGGCCTCTGGCAAGGTCGTCCTGGGAGGCCTGTCCCTGTCCCTACAGGTACATCAGCAAACATATTCTATCTGAAGTCTTCTGGACCAGAATCCAGCGTCTGAAAGCAGGGTGGGAAGGCAGGGTTCACAGTGCTATACAATAAAGAGAATTGACTTTGAAAGAGTCATTGGCTTGGGCAATCTGGCAGACAACGGAAGACTTACAGGGAAGAATAAGAGTACTGAGCCAAGTTACAGGAGGTCAGAAGGAAAGAACCCTCCTTCTTTGACAAGTATGGCTGTGGAGGAAGGTGAGAACTAGGACAGTAGCTGGGGAGCTCAATGGAGGCTTTAATACTGTTATTTTAATAGTTATAGTTTGCATGTAAAACATAGATGCTGTATATCCATTTCCGGCCAAGCACTCCAAGGGAAGAGCCCACCCTAACAGGCTCTCTGCTCCCGTGGTAAGCCCAAGGTTTCACAGGACAAAGGAACTTCCTAAGACTGTCATCTGGAAAATGGGCTCTAGGATCTGCAGGGGTCTGTGAAGACAGCAGGGTCTCTTTTGTGTCCTTTGAACTATTGTCAACATCCCTCCAACCTCAAAACAAAGGATCCATTTACCTGTGATCAGACGGAACAAGGCTGATGACTCAAATGGCAGATTTCTTTGCTTTCGGCTGGAAGTACAGCAGCAGAGTCAGGCAACAGGGGCGGGCTCCTGCGGCTCTGAAGCCCTGATTGCCAGTTATAGACATGTTTGATGAATAAAAAATGGGGAAGTGAATTAATTATTACTTATGAAATGCAGATTGTTTGGTAGACAAATATCTTTCAAACTTTGGGGCCCTTCAGGGAGGATACAAAAGGAGCGATGAGAGGGTTGGAGTCCACGGATCCGAGGGCAACTTTGAAAACCCGGCACCATAATGAATGATGGCAGCTGTCTTTCTGTCTCTCCCTTTGTCTCTGTCTCTCTCTGGATTTCTACCCAGCCTTTCTGTCTTCCTGACTCTACGTTCCTAATGTTCTCTGCTTACGCCTTTGTCGTTCGGTTCCCATCTTCAGTCTGCCCGAGTCAGGGCATGAGTCTGGTCTTCCTGTGCACGCAGCCGGGTTCTCGGGAGTGCTAACTACCATCGGCATCCGTCTCATGGGCTCCACGTCTCTTGGGTTTTTTTGGTGTTGTTTTTCTAGTGGCTTCTCTATCTATGTCTCCGCTCTCTCTCACGCTCTCTCTCTCTCTTTCCCCTTTCCCTCCTCCTCCTCTTCCTCCTCCTCCATCTTCTTCTTCTTCTTCTTCCCTCCCATCCTCTTTGGTCTGCTCATGGTCTATAATGACATTTTCTGCCTCTTCCCTGGTATCTTAGTCTCCCTGGTTCTCGGTTTTTCTATCACGTCATCCTAACTTATTCTCATTGCTAGCTGAAGTCCGTATGTTTTGGGGGGGGGTTACTTGTGGATGGTCTGTCTCTCCTACCCTGACCATTACCCCCCTAGCCAGGGAGCTCTTTGAGAACAGGGCTTTGCCTTAGTCATGTCTGTATCCTCAGGTCCTAGAACAGTGCCTGGCAAATGGCCGGGGGCAGGAGGCAGTGGAAGGTGTCAATAAATATTTGCTGGTTGACTGGGATCTACGTCTCCGAGGGTCTCTACTCTCATTTTTATTGGCTGTCTAGGTCTCCATGAGTCTTGAGTTTCTCCCATGATCTCTATCTCTGTCTTTCTCGGTCCTTAGCTTTCTGTCTCTTTCTGTCTGGAGGAATCTCTTTACCTCGTAAAGCTTTTTCCTGGCCTCTGTTTCTTGGCATTTCCCTCGTGCCCTCCATCTCTCTCAGCAGCATGGGAAGGGGCTGGAGGGTAGTCGGGCCTGGTCCTCCTCCTAGACCTCGCCTTCGGTACCGTGCAGCCTGCGTTGGGCCTTCCCTCAGGGACCCTCCAACAGGGACAATGAAAAAGGAGGGTCCTTTGTTTGTTGGAAGCTAACAATGGCGATTGGTTCTCAGACTGGTTCTCGATCAGACAGATAAAGCTGCCTCTGATTTGATGAACTCCTCCCCTCCCCTCCCCACCCTCCCTCCCTGCCCCTCTGCTCTGACCAGTAAGAACTTTAAAGGGCTGCTCCGGACAGTGACTGCAGCTGGCTGGCCACTGGCTGGGTTGGGGTGTGGGAGCCCCTTTCTTGACAGTTCTTGCCTCCTTGTAGGCTGAGTCACAGACAGATGACTTGGTTACTGAAACCAGCAGCTGCCTCTCTAGACCCATAACTCTGGTTGGATTCATCCAAACATAATGCAGGGGTCTAGACCCTGGGAAGGGTCAGCCCTGGAAGAATGTGGGATGCGGCTCCAGGCCATCGGGGTTAAGAGCATGAGTCACACAGATGGGTTAAAGTCCCAGGTAAGACACTGACCTCATATCTCAGTCTTCACATCTGTAAAATGGGAACATTTTGTCTTCTAGGGAGGGTAGCGGATTAAATGGATAATACACGGCAAGGAAGGCATCTGGCCCATGGTAAACACTTGGTCAGCAGGAGCTATGGGGAATTCTGGAAGGAAGAGAGCACACACGGTTGTGCTGAAAAAAGTTCTGAGAGGGCTGTGTGTGGTAACACCCGATCCCTGGAGGGGGAGGGAGCCTCCTCTGGCCATCTGGTCCAGCCCCCTGCCTCAGGCAGATGTGTTTGCAGGCCACCATTGGGCAGACAGGAGGTATTGTCCGGAAGTTCCCAGAGGCAGACACGGCAGGCTCTCTATGCCCCGTCTCTAGCCTTCCTTCTGTGACAGGGTGGCTTCTTCTTGTCCCCGTGCAAAGCCTCTAGCTTTCACATTGCCTGGTGGCCCATGGTAAGTGTTCCCCAGACCTAAGAAGAGCAGAGAGCTCTCGTGCCGTCCGGCAACACGGCCCTCCAGAGACGGAGCCTCCCAGATGGGAGCCTTCACAGTCCCCCATTTCAGTGAATTACAGGAAGTCAAAGATGACACAGAGTCTGCAGCGCAGAGCCAAGAACTCACTCGAAAATATCTCTGAAGCCTTTCCCAAGTTCCTGGAAATTGAGGAGTGTTTCCAAGACTCGGCCTCTGGGACTCGGCCAGTGTGGGCTCTGCCTTCCTCTCCAGCACCCGCCCTAAACCTGCGAGCACCACCCCACGCCCCGGGCCCGCCTCACTGCGGCTCTTCACCACCCTGGGGGCCATGGCTCTGGGTTTTTCAGCGTGGCCCCGCGTGGCACCTGCAGATGCGACAGAGCAGGAAGGGGGAGGTTGGGGCGAGACTTGTTCCCATCTTTGCTCCAGATGACTCACCACCTGCCTTCGCTTTTCTCTTCCCATCGTTACGTAATCCTGGCTCTGGGATTAAAATACTCTGCTGACTACCCCGTCCATCTGTCACTCTCATATATATATATATATATATATATATATATATATATGATCTTATTTTTTAAAATATTTCAGAAAGAGCACTTCCATCATTCATATTGCATTAGAGGTGGGTTTCCGAGTCAGTGCTGGCTCCCCCCAGAGCAGCAGTCCTGAGGAGCCAGACTCCCCCAAGCCTCCAGGGCTGCAGCCTGGCTCGTGCCTTTACTGTCCTTCAGGTCGGCCTCAGCTCAGAGGCCTGACTTCCGAGCATCCAGTACTTCCTCAGGACACCTTGTCGGCCATCTCCACAGTCCGCACTGGCATTTAAGACACAGGGTTGTCTTCCTCCCCAGCCTGGGAGTTGGAGGAGGGGGTGAGCTGGGTCACCTGGCCTAACTTGGGGGCCTGGTCGTAGATGGCCCGAGTCCAGTCACCAGGACGGGAACCCCTGCTCCCTGTTCTGCCCGCATCTCATGAACCAGCTCCCCTGTCCATGTACCAGAAGCTTCCTTGGCCTGATAGAGAAAAAAGGCAAGAGTAGGGCTCTGTTCTTGTTGCCACAGAATCTGAGGGCTCTCTGGAGCCGAGGGGCCAACACTCTGCTTGGAAACTCACTCATCATGTGCTCGTTTGATAACATGCATGTATGCATACGTGATACATTTGATACATGACACATGTGCCTGGTGGGTCAGACAGACCTTACCTGCCCAGAGGGGGCAGCCAAGGCAGACCAGATAGCTCATGAGAACAAGAGAATCTAGTGTCACTGACTGAGCGATAGGTCCTGGGCAGGGTCCTGTCTGGGCCAGATGTCAGTTATGCGACAGCCGTCAGAGCTCCCAGAGCCTCGCTGTCCTCATCTGTGTAATGGACACGACAAATTCCATCCCGCAGGGCCGACACAGCATTCATGGGAACAGAAGTGTCTTGGGAGCAGGGCGCCCAGCAGGGCGCATCATTCGATGTGCGATGTGCGCACTTTTAAACCCGAGACGTCTGTTGGAAATGAAAGAGGCCTGTGGGAGGGGCCTCCCCCCTGACCACTGCCTCCAGCCACACCTCCTTTGATCCATGTTTGATCCATGTTCCACCCTCTGCAGGGGCCACCGACTGGTCTCTCCCTGCCGGTCATAGAGCAGCCAGCTTCAGTCTCAGCGTGAAGCTAGAGCCCTCTTCCCCTGAGTTCTCTTGGGACCGCAGGGCTGACTGAATAGGCACTGGCCGGGGCGCCAGGGTGGCTTCGTCGGTTAAGCGTCCGACTTCCGCTTAGGTCATGATCTCACGGTTCGTGGGTTCGAGCCCCGCGTCGGGCTCTGTGCTGACTGCCAGCTCAAAGCCTGGAGCCTATTTCAGAGTCTGTGACTCCCTCTCTCTCTGACCCTCCCCTGCTCACGCTGTCTCTCTCTCTCCTAGAAATAAATAAAACATTAAAAAAAAAAAAATGAATAGGCACTGGCCTTCCTGCTCTGTGTGCTCCTGGTCCGGCAATTATGTCTCTGTGTCTCAGTTTCCTCATCTGTGTAATGCGCCCATGAGAGTACACCTCAAAGACCATAAACGAGCAAACGCATGAAGAGCCCATAGAACAATGTTGGGCACACGAGAAAATGGCTAAATGGCCCAAAGGATTTTTTACTAGTGGTAGTTGTGGCAGCCGCTGCTCCTCTGTGCCTTTGAAAATGCTGTTTTCGGTGCCTGGACTACTGTTTCCACTACCTTCCCCCCACCCCCAATCTGGCAAACTGCCACCTGCCACAAGGTTTGTTTAAAAAAATTTTTTTTAAATGTTTATTCATTTTTGAGAGACAGAGTGCAAACAGCAGTGGGGCAGAGAAAGGGAGACATAGAATCCGAACGAGACTCCAGGCTCTGAGCTGTCAGCACAGAGCCTGACGTGGGGCTTGAATGGTGAGATCATGTCCTGAGATCAAGCCAGATGCTTAACTGACTGAGCCATCCAGACTACCTGAAAGGTTTGTTTTAAAAAGTAAGGCTGGGGGCATCTGGGTGGCTCATCTGTTAAGCCTCCGACTTCAGCTCAGGACATGATTTCACGGTTCGTGGGTTCGAGTCCTGTGTTGGGCTCTATGCTGACTGCCTGGAACCTGTTTCAGTTTCTGTATCTCCCTCTCTCTGTGACCTTCCCCAGCTCGCTCTCTCTCTCTCTCTCTCTCTCTCCCTCTCAGAAATAAATAAAGCATTAAAAAAAAAAAAGTAAGCCTGTTAGGGTGCCTGGGTGGCTCAGTTGGTTAAGTGTCCAACTTCGGCCCAGGTCATAATCTCACAGTTTGTGAGTTTGAGCCCCGTTGAGGGCTCTGTGCTGGCAGCTCGGAGCCTGGAACTTGCTTCAGATTCTGTGTCTCCCTCTCTCTCTGCCTCTCTCCCTTTTGTGCTCGGTCTCTCTCTCTCTCTCTTAAAAATAAAGAAACATTAAAAAAAAAAAAGTAAGCCTGTCCTAGTCCTGGCCTTTGTTTTTTGTTTTTTTTTCTTATTATATTTTAGCTTTTCAATTTTTAAAAAAAATTTATTTGTTATTTAATTTACATCCAAGTTAGTTAGCATATAGTGCAACAATGATTTCAGAAGTAGATTCCTGAATGCCCCTTAC
Organism: Hyaena hyaena; assembly: GCF_003009895.1. Lineage (NCBI taxonomy): Eukaryota > Metazoa > Chordata > Mammalia > Carnivora > Hyaenidae > Hyaena > Hyaena hyaena. Next base: position 1,909,587 of record NW_024080874.1, read on the forward strand.
CCATTCAGCCCGTCCCTCCTCCCACAACCCCTCCAGCAACCCTCTGTTTGTTCTCTATATTTAAGAGTCTTTTCAGGGCGCCTGGGTGGCTCAGTTGGTTAAGTGTCCGACTTTGGCTCAGGTCATGATCTCATGGTTCATGGGTTCAAGCCCCACGTTGGGCTCTGTGCTGACAGCTCAGAGCCTGGAGCCTGGAGCCTGTTTCGGATTCTTATCGCCCTCTCTCTCTGACCCGCCCCTGTTCATGCCGTCTCTCTCTCTCAGAAATAAATAAAACATAAAAAAAAGAGTCTTTTATGTTTTGTCCCCTCCCTGTTTTTATATTATTTTTGCTTCCCTTCCCTTATGTTCATCTGTTTTGTATCTTAAAGTCCTCATATGAGTGAGGTCATAGGATATTTGTCTTTCTCTGACTAATTTCGCTTAGCATAAGTGAAATGTAGTTGCAAATGGCAAGATTTCATTCTTTTTGATTGCCAAGTAATACTCCACTGTGTGTGTGTGTGTGCACGCATATATATATATATATCCCTTGGATAAATACCTAGCAGTACAATTGCTGGGTCATAGGGTAGTTCTATTTTTAATTTCTTGAGGAACCTCCATCCTGTTTTCCCAGAGTGGCCGCAGGTCCTAGCCTTTGTGATGTTGTGGTTCTCAGATGCCCAGGCCTGTACCCTCCCCTGGCCCTGCTTTCTCCACAGCCGTTGCGCATCCTGGTTTCTCAGCACATGGTCTTCCACAGATACATGTTGAGGACTGCTCACACGCCATTGTTTACTTTCTGACAAGCCCGGGTTGAACCATGTTCCCTTCAATTCTAATGGCACCACTGGGCTGTGTGAGCTCCTGCTATGGATCAGGTGACAGATCATTGACCCCTCCCAGTAATCCCAAGAGAGATTGTGTCCATTGCAGAGGGGAGGAAAATGAAGGCCAGCGGATCCCCACCACACCCCCAAAGGGAACACGTGTGCTCCCTGACTTTGGCTTCAGGGTCATGATGGCCTTGGGCCTGAATGCTCCTGACCTCCCAAACCTGGTGTGTCTGGACTTTCCTTCTCCATTCCTGTCCCAAACTGAAAGGCTGGCAGGGACTCACCTCTACAGCCCGGGCAGGCCAGGCCCAGCCGCTGTCGCTCTCTCTCTGCCTGAGCTATGTGTCTGTCCCTCCAGTGGCGTGCCCTCCAGAGCAGGCCCCGTGCCCTGGTGAACTGAGGATGGCCACGGAGCACGGAGACTTCTGTTCTGGACTCGCACAACAGAGATGTCCTCTGGTCGCCCACGCAGGTCTGGCTGCAGCGGAGCAGCGAGGACAGGCAGGGAAAGAAGAAAATTGCTTTTTTGCTGCCCCAACTCTAATCGCCTCCAGGCTGCTATATAGTCAATAAAATATCAGAGCCTGTGATGGGGCCGTGGGCCCGTTTCCCGCGGGAAGACCCAGCCTCTGTCTTGACCCAGTCCCAGTTTTCTCTGTCTTTGCTACTGGGCTGGCTGCGATGGCGTTCAGGGCTTCTGGCTGTGGAAGGTGGCCAACGTGCACACACTCCCCCGCCGGGTGAGCTCGCTGCCTCTTCCCCTTCCAGCCGCCTGGGGCCCTCCCTCTGCGCTCCCATCCTCCCTGCCACCAAAGCCATCGACGCCACCTTTGAAGCTCAGCCCTCTTTGGCCATTTGTCCTGGGGGGGGGAGGGGCACCGTCACAGCTGACAGAGCCGGCGTGCTCACTCACGGGGGCACACTTGCAAACCTGCTCAGATGTGCACGCGCGCTCCCTCCCCGTGCATGCAGGGCCACACTCACACAGCCACAGAGGTGGCCCACCCGCCGGTCCTCCTGGAGCCCTCCAGCGGGACCAGAGACACGCTTGCCGTGTGTGACTCTTCTCACACCGGCCCCCATGGATGCACAAGCTTCCCTAAACACAGCTCTGCTGGTGCTCTTCCCTTCTGTCTCCCTCTCTTCCCAGTGCTCGCTTTCTCTCCTCTCTCTCTCTCTCTCTCTCTGTTGGAGATGATGGGGATTTGGCAACAACATCTCTTTGTCTCTGGCTTGCGGCATCCGCACGCGCGGGCGCCCCTCACACAGATGTGCAGGCCTCTCAGCCGCGGCTCTGATCTGCGGGGTCGCCAGTGAGGGCTTCCAGGAGGTGGTTCGGTTCAGACGCCTGGCAGACAGCCGTGCTGTCAGGATGTCTGACAATAGAACAATGATGCCGGGAACAGGAGCACCGGCTTTCCCGCAGAAGACGGGCACGGTGTGGAGGCTCTCCCGATGGCCTCCCTTAGTTTGAGCACCTGGCTCCACCACCGACGGGCTGTGCAGCTTTGGGCAACTTTCATGACCTCTCTGTGCCTGGGTTTTACTGTTGGGAAAATGGGAGTCTATCAGCACCCGCGTCCCAGGGTGGTCGTGAGTTAAATGGATTACGTGTGTAGAATGCTTAGAACCCTGGGCACATGAGCTGCCACTCTAGCACTGGGCACTAGGCACTGGGATAAGGGCCAGATTCTCTGTTATCATATTTAATTCTCCCATCAACTCTGTAAAGATATTGCCCCACAGAGATTAAATGGCCTCCTCAAGGCCACATGCTTATTAGTGGAGGGGCTAGACCTAGAAGTCGGGTCACTGATTCCCAAGCTGTATACTCTGCTACTCCCCGATGCATGACAGCTCTCTGTTCCAGAGGCAGAATCTGGGGTCGAGGATTGCGGGGGGCAGCCTTGCAGAAGGATAGACACAAAACACGGTCGGAGCTAAGACCTCACCCGTGACCCAGGTTGGAAACTCTATGCAGATGCAAAGTTGGTAATAAAGGGGGAAGGCCAGCGGAGTGGACTGGCCAACAGTGGAGGAGAGAGAAGGCTGGGGCTCTTGCAGGGGGTGGGCTGGGAAAGGGGAGGAGCTGGCCAAAGCGGACCTGGGCTGGGCAGGTTCTGGCTTAGGGGCGGTGAAGGCTCCTGGGGCCAGCTCTGGGCTGCCTGCTTGCATCAGGCGGGCACAGAAAGGGACTTGCTGCCCACTGCAGTCCCCCAGGCAACTCTCAGGGGAAGACAAGGTGTAACCTGCTGCTCTTCCTTCTGGGGACACGATAGGGACAGGGTGGGGTGAACCAGGAGGGACAGAATAGAGCATCAGCAGGGACAGGTGGAGGACTGGGGAAGGACACGGATGCTCGCTGATATGTTCTGGGCCTGCACATATGTAATCTCCCTGGATTATTACAAGAACCCACCCAGAGAGCATTCTCATTTCCATTTATAGAAGCAGAAACTCAGGCTACGGGAGCCTAGGCTACCTGAAAGTGCCTGCTGGGCTACACTCGGGCCTCTCCAACCCCTGCCCGCAGCGGCCGGGGGGCAGGACTTGGTGGGGGGGAGCTGAGTAGTGTCCAAGTAGCCCCCGCCACGAGAAGCAGGGACACAGGGCATGGCACTGGGTGCAACATATCCGATGGATGTTGAAAAGTCACAACGTCCACCTTCGGCACCCTGCGCCCGTGACCCCGCAGCAGCAGCGTAGGGCTGGACAGGAACAAAGGCGGTTTTGTGTTTAGGGAACGAGCCCCTGTCTCCTCTCTCCCCCAGGGGCGGCAGTTTTCTTTTGCTTCCCTCCAACAGTGGGCGCTGCACTGTTTCTTCCCCAAGATGGCAGAAAAAATCCACAAGGCAGCGTAGGGAGAGCCGGGTAAGGGGCAGGCGGGAGGGCGAGTCACCAGTCTCAGCTGTTGGGCACAGGATATGACACTTGGGTGGATTAACATTCGGGCTAATTAACATCTTTTCTAATCAGCGTTTCACAGGGAAAAGCAGGGCTCCCTGGGACAGCAGCCCCCCCTTCTCTAGTCTGGGAGGGACGTGGCTCTTCTGGCTCCTCGGCTCCGCCCGAGTAGAGTTACTTATATTATCACATTTACGGTGACAGGAGGGGGGACAGGCAGGTGCTGGGAGGACACGTCCTGGGTGACAGGGTCTTGGTGGAAAAGACACCCACTGTGAGGAGGGGCGTGGCACTGGCAGAAATGATCTCACGGCCCAGCCGTGTAGATGTCGCTCCTGCAAAGGCCCAGACTGACTTCACATTCATCCACTCAGGCAGGGACTGCGTGTTCGTCACCTCCATCTACGAGGCACAGGAAGACCTACTGGGTGAGTAGGTCCCTAGAAGAGCTGTACTGGGCTCTCTGACCCCTGTCCCTGTAGAACTTGCAGGCGAGGGGGGAAACACCCCATAATGACAATGAACAGTAGTTCCATGATGCAGATACGGGAGCCGAGAAGGCACACAGCAGACACTGGCTCTACCCACGGGGCCCCAGCCCGTGAGCTCCCTGAGGGTGGACACCATTCCAGCTTGCACCTCCTGGGTCCCCAGCACCTGACGCAGTAATTCGCACATTTTAAAAGGTCAGAAGAGGGGCGCCTGGGTGGCTCAGTCGGTTAAGCGTCCGACTTTCGCTTAGGTCACGATCTCGCGGTTCGTGGGTTCGAGCCCCGCGTCGGGCTCTGTGCTGACTGCCAGCTCAGAGCCTGGAGCCTGTTTCAGTCTGTGACTCCCTCTCTCTCTGACCCTCCCCTGCTCACGCTATCTCTCTCTCTCTCCTAGAAATAAATAAAACATTAAAAAATTAAAAAAAAATAAATAAAAGGTCAGAAGAAGGGTGCCTGGGTGGCTCAGTCGGTTAAGTGTCCAGCTCTTGATTTTGGCTCAGGTCATGATCTCACTGTGTGGGATCAAGCCCTGTGTTGGGCTCCACACTGACAGTGTACTGAGGCTGCTTGGGATTCTCTCTCTCTCTCTCTCTCCCTCTCCCTCCCAAAATAAACAAATAATCTTAAAAAAAAAAAAGGTCAGTAGATATGTGTCAAGTTAATGGAGGAATAAATGGTTGCTCTTCAACTGAGATGTGAAACACAGGGAGTTAGCCAGACGAAGGAGAATGGAAATGGTGTTCCAGGCAGAGGGAACAGCATATGCAAGGGCTGGGAGGCAACAAAGAGTGCAGTGTTGGTTTAGCATCTCTGGAGGAATGGAGATAAACGTGGGGTGGGCCGTGAGCGGAAGAGAGGAGCAGGAGACGGGGCTCCAGAGGTAGACAGAGCCAGGCCATGATGGGCTCCCGGCCCACCAGGGAAATGAGGAATGAGGGACACATGTGGGCCACCCTGGCATGGAGGTGGGTTGGATTGGAGCAGCCTGAGGGCAGAGAGACCCTCAGGGGCTATGGCAGTGCTGGGAAGGGACAGGATGGTGGCCTTCCAGGGAGGCAAGGGAGGTGTGGGGAGTGGGAAGGGGACAGTGGGAACGGAGAGAAAGAATGGAAAGGCTGGGCTTGCAGGTAGAATGGATGCAGGCGGAGTCGTGGCCACTCCAGGCTCCTGGTTAGGGCCACTGGACTGGAGGTCGTGTCTTCTCCCGAAACAGACAGTGAAGAGGGTGGAGGAAGAGGTGTGGAGCAGGCACGGGAGCATGTGTGTTGAATGAATTCAACAGAGATGTCCCTGGACCGGGGATCGGACTGAGACATGGCTCCACCCAGCTCTCCTTACCCCCCAACCGGCAACCTTTTCATCATGGAGACCAGAGGGATTTCTCTGAAGCTCACATCTTGCCATGTCACTCCTCCAAAACCTCTGATGACTCCCTGCTGCTCCTGCAACAAAATCTAACCTTCTCCTTGTGGCCTTGAAGACCCTGCACGATGTGGCTGGTTCCACTGCTCAGATCGTGTCCTACGTTCTTTCCTTCTGCTCAGCGCATGGCAACTGTGCGTTCCTGGTTCCATTTCCTCTCACTCCAAGCTCTTCCCTGCCTCGGGGGTGCCATTCCCTCTGCTGACATGCTTTCCCCGCACTTCCCTACTTGGCCAACTCCTGCTCACTCTATCTCACAAGTCATGGAATCAGGGAAACCTCCCTTTGCTCTCAGGCCAGGTGAGCTCAAGTAGAGCACCACATCCTTCCTCTGCTCCGCAGCTTCCCAAATTGTAGTTAAGCGGTATTTATATCATTGCACCTGCTGCACCCCGCCCCCCCCCCACCTCCCGCCAACTCTAAGCTCCAGAGGGTGGCAACCATGTTTGTTTTTTGACCCCTGTAGCCCCAGTGCCTAGTGCAGTGCCTGGCCCACAGCGGGTGCTCCATTCCTACTTATCAGTGAGTGAATGTAATATGGGATATATTTAAGATTATTTGTACCATGATGAATGTTTGGCAACAGCTAATTTCCAACGTTAGTAAAGTCATTGAGACCAGAATAGCAGACACATTCCACTTTAAATATAAACCTCTATGAGATGCCTCTCAGCCTGCACCTACAGCAGACGCTCTTTCCCGACCTCTAATCTGGATCTTCAACTGCCTGCTGCACACCTGACCCAGGACGTCTTTGTTGCAAAATGGCTCAGAACACTTTGCTGGCTTTCCAGCTTCAGTCACTGGCCTGCATTTTGTCTTTCAGGAAGCCCAACCCAAACCTGAGCTGAGCCTGGTCTCCTCCGGTCCCCAGATGGTTGATAGGATGGCAAATGAGTGACCTTGAACCATGGGGTTTTCCTTCCAGCATCTTCCATGCACTTTCACTATGGGGAGGTGGGGTGAATGGGGCAGGACGTGGAGATGCCAGGCAGTGGGGAGTGCCGAGAGCCCCGTGGACTCCCTGAGGGAATGGTTCATGTTCGAAGAAGAGGCTGGGGTCTGGGCAGGGCCCCGAGGCCACAGCAGAGCAGACCAAAAGGCCAGCCGCCAGAGGCAGAGACCACCAGAAATGTAAAGGCACTGGCAGGGAGTGCGTTCATTTATTTTTCTATAATTTATGATCTTGCTACATCCAAAAATGATGCGACGTCACTTGCTACAAATATACTGTTAAGTGCCTATGGGGAGATTCAAAATAGATGGCTGGAGATCAGCAACCAAATAGATGGAGGGGAAGAAAATGGCATCAGGCGCTGAAGCAGCGTCTCCAGTCTGAACAGCACTTGCGGTTTCCAGGCTCCGTCGTGACGGTCCCGGCCTCATTTGACCGCTACCGTGTCCTCTCATTCTGCACACAGCCAGGGAGGCCAAGCCACCCATCCGAAGTCACTCATCTGGCCAGTGTCAGGGAAGGAGGGGCGGTGGCCCAGAGAAAAGGCCCAGCTGAGGCTCTTCCAAGAGTGCTCCTTCCCCCACTTTCTCAGAATCCCCTCCCAGCTCCCCCCTGCAGACCTTCAACCCCGCCTCTGCTTTGCAGAAACATCCTGCATCTTTGTCCACGTGGAGCATCCTGTACAGGGGGACCAGATTTGTCACATCAACCACGGGCCTGTGACTCCACTGTGACTAGGGTTCGAACCCCCAGCAGCTCTCCATCTGCAGAAGCATTTATATGTTCCACTGCGCACGGCCTTCGCTGCCCAACCTGGAGGGTCAGCCTCAGGCCCTCTTCCCCTGCCTTTCCCTCCAGGGAGTGGCCACAGTGGAATCGGAGCTCCTTCCAGAAATAGGAGGGACCTCTCTACCTCATGCCCATTTCCGCTCGGACAGCGAATCTAGGGGAGCAGTCGTGCACGCGGCCCCCTAGGGCCAGATGGCCAGGGCTCCAACTCCGGTTCTGCTACCTTAGCTGTGCCACCCTGGACAAGTCCCGTCCCCTCCCTGCCCCTTGGTTTCCTCATCTGTCAAATGGCCTCCCTTACAGGTGCCTCTTTTGGAAGGCGGTTGTGAGGATTTAGGGGGTAGGTAATGCACGCCAGGGACAGAGAGTCGTACCTGGCCCCACCCAGTGCTGTGGGTATGAGCTATGCCCGTTACTCCCCCCTCTCTCCTGGCTTGGGACCCCCTGGCTGCCTCCGCCACCACATTGGCCACTGAAACCCCAAACATCCCAAGGAAACATTCCTGGGGGACTCCTCTCTCCTTTCCGTGACTCCCTCTGCATATGGGATTGGTTTCCCACAGTCTGAGCATTTGCTTGAATCCTAGGATGCTGCCTTTGATCAAGTGGGCCTTCTCCGACTTTCAAGAGAGTCTTAATCCCCATCGAAACGGCGAACTCCCAGGGCAGGGACCGTCTCTCATCTCCCTGTGAGAGTCATAGCAGGTGCTTTGCAAACCCTTGTTAGGTTTATGTTTTATAACATGTGCCCCCTTCTGCCCTGGAAAATCTCTCTCCTCACTCTCAGAGGGGGGGTTCTCTGGGCTGCGGGTGTGGAGACATCGGACGGTCTCCCAAAGGCATGTCATACATATGCCGCTACGAGCCAGGTGACACAGTGGGGGCAGGGGGCGGGGGAGGGGGCAGCCAGCCCAATCAGATGGCGGGATGGCAGCTTCCAGACCCAGAGGGTAATCGTGGGCCAGAGTCGGACCAAGGCCATCCAGGTTAGGTTGTCTCTGCTAAGGTCAAGAGTGGCCATGGGAGCTGGGAGCCAGGAGGCTGACAAGGGGCCACTGGACTGGGAAGGAAGAAACAAGATGGTCATTTCCTAGTGTTGTGATCGTTTGTGTCGCTTCATTCATGCCGGGCATTCTACTACCTCAACCACCCCCCACGTCTTCCCTCTTGCTCACTGAGAAGTTCTCAGCCGCAGCCCCAGGCCTGCCCCCACTGGTTGCCAACCTTGGGCAAACACTGGACTTTTCCAGCCCCACCTACACAGAGGGACTGACAGTGTCCTTCACGACACTCTGGTGGCAAATGTGGTATAAAGCACTGGTTCCCAGACCTAGCTGGGCAGGGGACCACCCCAGGGACCACCTACCAAGGCAGGCACCGGGCCCCACCGCAGTTCAGCCAAACCAGAATGACCATGGCAGGGAGCTCATCGATCTGTAGTTTCAGAGAAAATCCACAGGTACTCCGATGTAGCTGGTCCGGGGACGACATTTGAGAACTACTTGAAAAAAATGTCAAAGTAATAATTGAGATGAATATCATCCTTTCGTCACTGCTTTCCCTTCCTAATTAATAGGGAGGGTTGCCAGGCTTAATTGGTGAAAATTCCCCAGTACCCAAGGGTCTGAAAGAATTCTGGCTTGGTTGCTGTTTAGGACACCTGTTCCGTCGGACCAGGGCGCCCGCAAGTCCTGGCAAGGCCCTCGGGAGATTCTCGCTGTCCCCAGAGCTGTGCCTGCAGATGTGAGAGGGAAAGTAGGAAGTGGGCTTCTTGAAAGCACATTTGCCTCTCTTCCAGAATGTAGACCTGGCCATGATTTCTTTTTACTGTCCGTATTTGCTCAAAAACTCTCACTGATTCAACAAGCACAGGGCGTCTCCTAGGCACCGGGCACAGTGAGGAACCCGCTAGCGACCCGGAGAGTGAGAAGCAAGCACATGGTCAGTCCCTGCCCTACAGTCCAGTGGGTGAGGCAGAGCCACAGAAACAGATCACAGAATAAAAGCAACAGATCTTGCTAGAACAAGCTGGGGCCTGGGGGGTCCCAGAAGAGGGAAGGTTGGCCTTAGACTAGAGCCCTTTTATTAAGTTTCACAGAGGAGGTGCTGTTTGGGTGGACATGTAGCATAGGGGTGGCAGGCATGGCCTCTGGCTTTAAGTCCCAGCACTATTGGCTGTGTGTCCTTAAGCAAGTTACTCAACCTTTCTGCTCCTGGGTTTCCTCGGCTATCAAATGAGGATAATTTTCTTTATTTTTAATTTTAATTTCTTTTTTTTATTTTAATTTTCTTTAATGTTTATTTATTTTGAAGGAGAGACAGACCATGAGAAGAGAGGCAGAGAGAGAGGGAGACACAGAATCCAAAGCGGGCTCCAGGCTCTGAGCTGTGAGCACAGAGTTGGACGCAGGCTCGAACCCACGGACCGTGAGATCATGACCTGAGCCAAAGTTGGATGCTTAACCGACTGAGCCACCCAGGCACCTACCAGATTTAACGGCAGTCTGAATGCACATCACTCCGTTTGGTAGGCAGTGTGGTCACTTAGTGACCACTCACCCGAGTCTCCCCCCAGCCCTCCCACCCCGCAGAAGGCCCTTATGCTGGACAGAGCTCTTTCACCCCAGCGCTTCGTCTGATCCGGTCAAGGGCAGGCTCTAGATCAGACTGCCTGGTGTGAATCCCAGGGAGTAGTGGACCTCTGCCTTGTTTCTGGCTCAACAGACCCCAAGAAGCGCCTCGGATGTTTGGGGAGCTTCCAGCTGCGCGTATGTTCTGTGTCTCCAGGGGGAAACCTGGAACTCTCGTTTTCCCAGCCCTCTTTGCGACCAGGGATTTGGGCAGATGAGTAGGGCTCTGCCGGCCAAATCCACTGGTCCAAACTCTCATGAGAAGTGAGAGAATGAGAAAGGGACTCCCTGTCAAGGCTGGTGGCTCCGGGGGCGGCAGGGGGAAAGGTGGGATGCCTGGGGCGGAACCGGCATCCACGTTGGAGCAGGGTGCTGATGCCGAAGGGCGGATTCTCAGCCGCAGTGTAAACAGCAGGGCGTGCTTGGCTGCGGCATGAGCTGCACAGGTGGCTTTCTCATCAGGCTAGCCCTGTGATGTTGTTTTGGAAGCACACCCCCAAACTGCTTCTGGTCACACTTTGGATGCCCATCTTTTCTGCTTAAACGTCTAGAATCAGCTTCTGTTGCTTGCAGCTAAGAGCCCTCTTGATACACAGCTCTGCCACTGACTGGCTGTGTGTTGTTAGACAGGTCACTCAACCACTCTGTGCCTCAGATCCCTCCTCCAGAAAAGGAAACACTAACAGTAGCTGCCTTACAGTCTTGTTACTAAGATTCGGTGAGATGCTCCTCACATCCCCTAGCACAGGTCTCAAGCCCGCCATAAATATTACCTATTACTTTCACTAAATCTGAGAAAGATAAGGAAAATACCTTTGTTCAATAAAGAGGCACAGAGAAATGAGGCCACTTCTCTGAAAGCCACAAAGTGAGCAAGGGAGGAGGTCTCTGGCCTCCCAAACCCAGGTTCTTGCCTCTCACCTGCAGAAGAGAGGAAGTGTGTACGTGTGTGTGTGTGTGTATGCGTGTGTGTGCGTGCACGTACTTTATTGCATAAAGCCACTGTATTATGTGGGCTGTCAGATATCCTATTAAAAAGCAAAGTGGAGAAAACAGTGAGCAGTCTTCCTCTGCCTGTGCTTCCACTGATTACAAAATTAAATTAAGCTTTGTGGCTTGCTGGGGCTGTTTGATGGGGAATACAATGAATTGCTCTCTGCCTCCCTGTAAGAAGTCCCAGAGAACAGTGCTGTGGGAGCCCGGCCGACACAGTATTTCTTCCTTCCAATGCCCAGGGGGCAGAGCCTTCCTCTCTCCAGAAATGTTAAGCCCCTGAACCAGACTGCCTTTTTATTAGGTTAATAAAACACCAGGCCCATCAAGTCTCAGGCTCGTAAAGGTCAGTGAGTCACGTCTGAGTGCAGGGGAGAGCTGGGAGGGCAGCGGTCTGCTCCCCGGGGCTGGTGGGAGGGAGGAAGCTCTCCCCCAGGCCGGCGCGGACTCCAGTGCCAGGACAAAAGACGCAGGAGGGGCCACCGTGGCAGGACGGGCGGGGATCCTCGTGTGGCAGGCGGGTTTCACGGGCCTCCGCCCCGCCGGGTCCCCAGGGAAGGGGCAGGCCCAGGGGGTGGCGAAGTCTGAGCGGCAGGAGGAGGGGAGACGGGTGGGCAGACGAGTAGGGAATTACACCAGGGCCGCGGCCCTCAGACACTCCGGTGTTTCGTAGCTTCGTGGACAGAAGCAGGGTCTTGGAGTCACTGAGTTCTGGGTTCGAATCCTGCCTGTCCATCTACTGCTGCTCACCTCTGTGTTTCAGTTACCTATTGCGGTGGCACACGGCACCCCAAAACTTGGTGGCTTAAAACTGCCACACGCATTTGTCTCCAAAGCTTTGTGAGTTAACTGGGCTCTGCCAAATGGTTCTGTGGCACCACGCGGTGTTGACTGAGCCGCAGTCGCCCGAGGCGGCTTGACACTCGGTGGGCTCTGTTACCTTGAATGCCTCCTCCACATGCCTCTCCCTGTAGCTTGGACTGATTTTGGTGGCAAAAACAGAAGCTGCACACTTTGGGAGGCCCAGTCTTAGAAACGCCACAGTATCACTTCTGCTGCATTCGGTTGGTCAAAATAGGGCAAGGGCCAGACCTGAGGGGACAGGAAATAGACTCTGCCTATCTATGAGAAGAGCAAGAAAGAACCAGTGGCCATCTTTAATCTTTATGTTACTCAAGACCTTGGTCACTGGGTCCCAGCCTCACTGGTCTCTCTCAGTCTTCCCAGCATGCTGTGCTCTTCCTGCTTCAAGGCCTTTGCACACGCTGTTCACTCCACCTAGACCTAGCCCCTCTCTGCCTGAATCGCTCTTTCTCTTTCCTTAGATGTCAGCAAAAACGATACCAGATGACTGGCTTTCTCTTTTAGTGGCACTGTGGTACTGTGTGCCCACTAGGTGTGAGGGACAGTCTGGGTCCTGTTAAGAATAGATGTGTTACTTGCTACTTCAGCATCCTCTCTCACTTTTTGTTTTAATCAAAGCATGTAGTTATCTGTTTCATTTGTTTTTGTTTTTGGCTTTTGGTTTTTTCCTGCTCATTATCTACATCCTCCACTAGAATGAGGGCAGGGCTATCTGGCTCACTGTGGTTTCCCTTAGCACAGGGCCCAATGCAGAGTAAGCACTCGACAAACATGTGCTGAATGAAAGAATGCTACCTACTGAGGCATGTGGCCTTGGTCAGGTGGCTTGCACGTGACTTGGTCCCAAGTTCAAGGCCCTGGTGATGTAAGATAGACATAAAGGGTAATGTCCTCGGCAGCTGTGACACCTGGCTTCACCACAACTTGCTGTGTGACCTCTGGAAAGTCACTTCACCTCTCTGGGCCTCAGCTTTCAGAAGGAAACCATAACTACGGCCCTTCCTATTTTCCAGGGCAGTTAGGAGTCAAGGCAACCACATGGCACACCACTGCGTGGACACGGTGCTGCATGATCTTGGCTGTCAGAGGCTGGCGGGGACGCTGTGTGTGTGAGGTGGTGTCAGGTGCCCACCCTTCCAAAAGACCAGCTCCTGGGTAGAAGGCACAAGTAGGCACTCCTCACCAGAGGCTGTGCCCACCTCCCAGGTCCCCTGGGCTTGCGTTGGTCCCCAAAAGTGACAGTGATGTTTGCCCACCCAGAGGGATGAGATACCTCGCCTGAAAGTCCTTGTCCATTCTTCCAGCCGGCCCGGCCGGGACCTGGCCCTCCTCCTGGGCGGGCACGCCTGCCTTAGGCGCTAAGGCCGCTTACCTCCTCCACCTCCTCCACCTGCGTGTGTAAATGTTAAGTGCTGCCGAAGGCAAACACTTTCAGGAAGCCGGGCCGCCTTTCCATTTACCTTCCCTTCCGGGCAGGCAGAGAGCTGTCAGCCCAGGAGATGGGATGCAAATTTCAGCACAGGGTTTGCACGAAAGAGCCATGGCCCCTGGCCTCCATGGCCTGCAGAGGAGGAGCGGGGGACAGACCCTGTCCTTTGGGGAGCAAAAGGAACCCTGCCTAGGAGGACTAGGCCTAGGGCACGCACCTCAATCCAGGGACCCTTTCCCAAGTTCTACAAAGGCACCTAGAAGAGAAGCGTCCTGTGGGCCGTGACAGTTTCTCTTGAGTACGGTCCGCAAGCTGTTACACGCGTTATCTCAGCCGACCCTTACCGCCATCCGTTGGGGTTGTCACATACCTGAGCTGATGGGGGAAACTGAGGCTCCTGTGCCCAAGGGGTTGGAAGTTGGCAGCGGCTCTTCCTCCAGTGCTCTTTGCCCCACACCACACGCACGGATGCAAGAGGCAGAAAATATGGCTAGGGAGAGAGGTTTTAGATAAACGCCTCCTAACTGACTATTTGGGTGAATCAAGCGGCCTCAGTAGTGAGCACTAGGCAATGAGTATTCTAGAATGCCCCTCTGGAGCTGGGCATCCGGGGAGGGGGCAAGGACAAGGTGGCATAATGGATGGTAAAGAGTCTTGCAGCTTGTGAGGGCCTCACACAGGAAGGTGTGTTAATCTTAAGAACAGCAAGTTCTCCGCAAACAGCATTTCAAAGGTCAGCGTGGGAAGGAGATTCTTTCTGAATTCTCGCCTGTGACTCTGTGCCTGCAGGTCTCTCTCCGTCCCTGCGCACGCACCTTTCCCACATGTCTGTGCCCCTCTCTCCCGCGTCCCTCGCCTCTTCCATCGGTCTGACTCACCTCTGATCTGTCTGGTCTGCTCCCTGTCTGTCCTTCCTCTCCCCCAGGCCCCTCACCATCCCTCCTGCCAGTTGCCGTTTCCGAGTCTGCACGCAGGTTTCGCCTGTCCCCAGTGATTTATGGGCCTGGCTCAGCCCAGGAAACGCTGAGTGGAGTCAGGGCTGATCCAGGAGCGGTCCCCAGGCAACTGCTCTATTGTTTCTGCCTCCTCCTGGCGGCTGGGCCCCCCACTGGTCCTCAAAGTTGAAGACCCAAGGCCAGGCTTTGAGCTGCCCCCTCCCTGGCAGTCCCTGCTCTGTCTCTCTGCACCAGAGCTATTACTCTGGCTCTGCCTCCATGTGTCTCTGCCCCTCGTGTGGTTTCTGTCTCTCTCTGTCTCTGCGCATCTCTCTCCGAAAGTCCAGCCCCATCCCTGAGCCACCACCCACCCGCCCATCTGCCTCTCTGGCTGTGCCTCTTCTTAGCTGTGTTCTTGTTCCTCCCCGACTCCGCATACAGCACTTAAGTGATGCCAAAGGCGGCCTGCGAGCATGTTCTCCAAGCCGGATTACCCCTCAGACAGCTTGGGTCCTAACCTGCGACCTGGGGCCATGCTGCCCCCACCCCTGCCCCGCCTTGTGTTTCATGTCACGTCGAGGAAGTTTCCTGAACTCCCGGTGACACTGCTGTCAGGGCCCGACTTACCAGGAGAGCATGAATAATTAAAAGCTGTAGCTGAGGCTTGTTCCGATTTAAACTGTATTAGTGTTGTCAACTGTCCTGACCCATTTAATATTCATGCCATTCTTGGCTCTTTTAAAGAGAGGGGAGTTTGCTACCTGATTTAAATTGTGCCTGTCAGTTTCGATTAAAGATCAGGTTGACCACAGTTGCAGGGAAATTAAATGAACATTCTCTTAAGCAATATCATAGGATTTAATGTAGCAATTAATACCTATTGCAATGTGCTGCACTCACAAGCTGCTTGGAGTATAATCCGGGGCTCGTGGGGGTGAGGCCAGCAGTGCCTCCGAATCTCGATTCTCCACAAATGGGGCCCCAGGCAGGCCTGGCCATCGATGGGCCTCTTTCCTGAGAAGCGGAAAGCACAGATAAGAGTTGTTCTTTAGGGCTTGGGACTGATCACGCAGCTTTTTGCCCAGTTCACATTTGGGGAAACCGAGGCACGGGGCATCAGAGGTTTAGTCAAGGCCAGTTTCGATTTGTAACAGAGGTGGAACACTGGACAGAGGGAGGACCTGCCCTTGGGGACCCAAGTGTCCAGGCGGCAGTCAGGCACTACGCACAGCCAGAGGGAGACACGGAGGAACACAGGCAAAGGTTTCAGACAGAAGGGCTGAGTCGGCCTCTGAGCACCTGCAGAAACAGGGCTCGTTCAAGGCCGAGGGGTTCCACGGTGTGGGCCGCTTCTGATAATAGCACCTGCCTCCAGGGAGACCTGAGTTTGTGCACTGTCTGTCAGCTGGGTCTGCCACGGGCCTGGCAAGGGATGTGGTATGTGAATGGGTACTGTGCCTGCCAGAGAAACCTCAGTCCCCTCTTCTGGGACATGGGGAGGAACTAAACTGCTCCTGTAAGGGCCAGTGTGGGGTTAGATGTGCTGACGGCGGCAAAGCACAGGCTGAGGAAAGGCCATGCCGTTCGATGGTTGGAGACGCAGGCTCAGGAGCCGCGGGTGGGTGTGAACCCTGGCTCCGCCACTTGGCGGGTACATGTACTTGGGTAAGCTGACCTCCCTGACTCGGTTTCTCCAACTGCAAAATGCACATAACAATAGTTCTTTATCTCATAGGCTTTTCATGGTGATTAGATTTGTTAGTGCATGGAGTGTTCAGAGTGGGTCTTGCACCAATGGGTCATGTGAATACTTGCTGTTGTGAATGTGGTGGTTAGGACTCAACAGACGAAAAGATGGGGCTCTCTTCTTACTCTAATGTGAAAATGCTTGTGTGACACTATACAAGAATCAGGGGTTGCTTTATTATTTCCTTTCCTCTCTTTTTATTTCATCTGATTCCAATAAAAACATGTGAGTATATAATATATATGTGTGTATATGTGTGTATAATACTTATGTATGGGTATAACATATATTTGTAAGTGTGTGTATATATGTGTAAAAATATATGTTTGTATTGTATACGTGTGTATATGTGCATATAATATCAATGTGTGTATATATGTATGTCTAATATACATACATATGCATCTGTATGTGTGTATTATGTGTAAAGGTGTATTATATGTATGTATTATATATGTGCATATTATGTATAAAAGTGTATTATATATGTGTATAATATATGTGTGTATTATGTGAAAGGTGTATTATATACGTGTGTATAATATATATGTGTATAATATGTGTGTGTACAATATATGTGTGTGTTTAATATATATATAAGATAATAAGATGAATACCAATGTTTCCACCCCAATCTAAGGACTAGAACATTCCCAAACCACTGAAACTCTGCCAGGGATAACTATGTGAATTTTATACAGATCATTCCTTTGTTTTCTTTAACAATATAAAGTCTGGGGTTTCTTTGCTTGTTTTGATAAGCAAGAAAGGTATTTATTTTGCAACTTTTCCGCTCCACCTTATTTTGTAAGATTCCTGCAAGCTGCTGGTTCTGCTGCAGTCCCTTCACTTTCAGGGCTGTGTCATGTTCCAGCGTGTGACTACCACACACCTTGCCCACCCACTTTTTGGTTTCGTGATCGCTGCTGCCCTGTGCACTCCTGGCCGTGTCTCCGGGAGCACACGGCAAGTGTTTCTCTAGGGCGTGAATTTGGAAGGGAATCACTCGGCAGGGGGGTTGCTGGTAAGACAGTCTTATTTCTTATGTAATCTCCGATGTGTTTGAAATCACAGGGAAATCAGACTAGGTGAATGCCGGTCCTGACAGAGGAGTGGGATGGGCCATGGACAGAATGACCTCTGGGCTCTGGGATTCCATAGATCCAGGGCTAGCCCATGCACTTCTGCCCTATTTGTTCCCCTTTTCACACCGGGCACTGCATGGAGCTCCCCAGGACACAAGCTCTTTTGGGGGGGGGCAGTGAAATAAAATGGGTCCAAGTGCTGCTGGTGAGTTAGCAGGCTCGGCCTCTACCAGGAGCTGGGGGACCACGTTTGTCCTTCTTACCTCTTAGCATCAAAGACAGAAAAAGAAGCAGCATTAGTGGAGAAGTGGAAGGGTTATTGGTACCTTACAAGAGAGCTCTGGTCAATATACGGCTCAGTTTCCACATCTGTTAAATGGGATAATAATGTCTGCCTCATAGATTTGTGTGAGGATTGAATGAGTCAATAGGGCACAGTGTTGAGAACAGTGCCTGGCACGTAGTAAGCACCCAATAAATAGTCACTACCATATTATTACACACCTAGATACACAAGCACACATCTGTGCACAGAGAATGCACATATGTGCACACATGCACACGCATGCACAAATTAATATTGTCTGTTTGTTTTGCTGATTTATCTTTCCAACAACCCTGTGATAGAGGAGTTAATATCTCCATTTTACTCATATGGAAACTGAGGCCACAAGTCAGTACTTGACAATTCAAGTGGAAGCCTCTCTGTCCTCAAAACGCAAGCTCGTAATCTCCATGCTCTCCACGCTCTCTGTCCCTCCTCCTGTAAATGCACCTGGTCATCGCAAACATCATTCAATTCATCTGACACCTGACATCCTTCCCCATACATGGGGTAAGTATTGGTGCTGTCAAAAATATGTCCTGGAGCCATCGTTACTATGGAAGGTGGTTATTATTTTATCCCCACTTGACAAGTAGGGAACTGCTGAGATGAAATGGCTCGCCCCATTTACCCCCTCTGTAAGTGGAAGAGCTGGGACTCAAATCGTCTTGTGCTCTGGAGCCTGTGTGGTCAGCCTTCACCCCTTGGAAATAGGGGACAGTTAAGGGTCAACATATACAACAGGTATATGCACCCTTACCCCACCCAGCCCCACGCTGGAGAGGGATGGTGAGGGGACGTTGAGGCATAATGGGAATCCTCCTGGGATGTCCTCAAGGGCATCACCTAATCATTATGTTGGCTCCTGCCTGGTTAGTGGCTGGGAAAGTGGAAGGGTGGTATTTAGACAGGAAGTTGTTTAGGTGCTTCCAGAGAGGTCCCGGAAGAGGGTGCCTTATTTGGTCTGGGCAGGATATCTCCCAGGTGAGTGTGCAGTGATGGTTGGGGGAGTCTCAGGCCACATGGCTCAGGCTGAGACCCTTTAAAATCCCCTTTCTCAACTCCCTGGGGCTGTTTCTAGGACCCCAAGTGGTCTTCAGATAGAAATTCAGTTTCTTTCATTTACATATGTCCGTGCAAAAGACAGTCCCGGCCCGCTGACCGCAGGATTCCACTTTGCTTGACAGTATAATTTCTCACCATAAAGGGATAAATCTGAGTGTGGTTGAGCAGCGAGTGCTTCTGAAACTTCAGGGAGAATATGAGTCACTAGACTAAGGTGTAAACCTTTAGGCCCCTCTCAGGATCTATGGTCCTCTAGGGTGGAGTCAAGAATGTGTAGTTCTAACCAGCTTCTTGGGGGACTCTACTGCTGGTGGCCCTACACCACAGCTGGAAAAACTCTAGGTGCTAACCTTCTATAGTCAGTCTCGGCTAGGCTCTGCTGCAGTAATAAACATTAATCTAATGTCTTGATAGCTTAAATCAACAAGCCGTAGTCTTTGCTTATATCGCAGTCTGATGTGAGTTGGGCGGCAACCCTTGAAGCTTTCCTCACAGTGAAGACTCCAGGATCCAGGCTCCTTCCATCTCATGATAGTACCATCTCCAACATGTGGCCTCCAAGATTGCTGATGGAGGGGAAGAAAGGACATGGGCGATCACTAAACTATGGGGTTTGTTGTGCTACCTAGAAATGCTGTTATCAATTCTCTCATAGCCCAATTGCCTAGACTCAGTCACATGACCTCAAGTTAACTGCAAGGGATGCTTGGAGATGTAGTCTTCCCGTGTGCCCAAGAAGAATGACATGAAACAGGATTTGGTAAACATGCAGCATTGTCTCTGTCACAGAGCTTGGTCCAGCGTGTGTGCATTAACAATACCAAGTGTCTACATTTGCAGAGCTGCAAACAAGTGGCTGGGCTGTCTGCCTCTGGGAGGCACTGCCAGCTTCTCTCCTATGTCTTGTAGCCTTTTTTTTTTTTTATTGAGAGAGAAAGAGAGAGAGAGAGAGAGCAGAGGAGGGTCAGAGAGAGAGGGAGATACAGAATCTGAAAATGGCTCCGGGCTCTGACCTGGCTGTCCGCACAGAGCCTGACGCGGGGCTCAAACCCACGAATTGTGAGATCATGACATGAGCCGAAGTCGGACGCCCAACCCACTGAGCCATCCAGGCGCCCCTTGTAGCCTATTTTGCAAGAGGGTCCATCCCTGTTTGGGTTGGTCACCATTCACAGCATGGTCACCATTCATCCACCTTGTCCATATGGTGAAGGACTGGCCTATAAGATTCATCTTTGATCCAGTGCAATGTTGGGTGGGGAGGATATTTTGAAAGCTAATTTGCACTCAGTGAGCTAACTTCTGTGATTCAGTAGTGATATCTTCCATGAGCTAAGAGGGGTGAGTGGTGACATGAATGCTACACATTTGCCCTCCTCGTCATGGCTATTAGTAGGGCTAAGTCTGACTCTGCGCAGTCTGCTTCCATTTCTATACATCCAAATTGATCCTACTGGCAGAAGAGTTAAGAATGAGTTAGGAGTGGCTCCTAGCACATCGTAAAAGATCAATAAATATTAGGTATTATCCCAGGTGGCTTCTCTGAATCCAAGCTCATCTCTGTATCCTTCTCATGGTAAGATTCCTCAGAGTTCAATTCAACTTTGTTGATGTGGGATGATCAAGACAGAGTAGAACAGGGTTTTCAGTTTCTTTTTTCTACACTCTACCTCTATTAATATAGCCAAAGATTATATTCACGTTTTGGTGACCTCGCACTTGTAGCACACATTGATCTGTTTTCTAATCCCACAAGCCTGTCTCATATATATTACAACCCAGCCCTGTGTCTCAGCCTCCCTGTCTTTGTTCAGATTTTCTTTACCTGAGAGTAGAGCTTTGCATTTACTCTTGTTTTATTTCATCTTGTTCAATTTGTCTTCCAGATCGTCAAGGTCTTCTTTGTTTATACCATGAATGCTCTTTTGTCTGCTCTTCAATTAACTTTTCATAAGCAGTGTGAGGTTGGGTTGGCTGGTAAAGAAACCCATGTTGTAAGAATAATAATAATTGTCTATCCATCATTTTCTGTGTGTCTAATGATGTGCACTTTACATACATTATCTCATCTGGGATTTATAACAACACCATGAGCTGCATAGTACACTCACTGCCATTTGATAGGTAGAGAACCCCATCTCAATCCCAAGGTCTCATGGGTAGAAAATGATCAAACTGAGCCTTGAACCAGGGTCTTTCTGTACTCCTGACCACTGCACATATGGCTGGAGAGGGAGGAAGCCCAAGGCAGAACTTGCTGCCATGATCAGGAGTCTTAGTTTTGGACAGAATGTAGTTCAACCCACTTAAATAAAAGGGGATATGTTCTAGGGATTAAGAAGCACATAAAATTTTCTGGGAGAGTCAGGAAATAAAGCTAGGAGAAATGTCCTACAAAATAGAACTGTTTTAGGAAAGCCCCATGGCCACTGCCTCCCAATGCTCAGCACCTAGGACTAGAAACTTCACAGTGGATGCTTAGCCAAAGCTTCTGAGGAAGATCCCATAGCGATAACCTCCCCTGGCTCATTTTCAACTTCCATGCCTCATCTGATTTGTCTGCTTGGCAAAACCTAGGTCACATGTAAGACCTAGTTAGCAGAGGGTGTCTGGGAAATGTTAGCTTTCAGCTTTCTATTTTACAGGAAGACATCTCCGAGGGGGAGAGTGAAGTACCTGCCATATGTGGGACCCTCTGGGAACTTAAGGGCAATTTTGGCATCCTGTCCCTCTGAGTAAGCTCTTACTCAGCTGACCTGTCACTTCCTGGGTGAAACCTGCCCTAATCCCTCAGGCTGACTTATCATGCCTTCCAGGGCCTCCTAGAATCTTTTACACCCACCTCTGCTAAAAACCACGGCACCATATTCTATTTATGTATCTCTATGCCCCACTAACTTGAGCCTCTCTCAAGAGCTGGATCATGTGTTTTTATCTGCATGTGAAGTAACCAGCATGCAATCTATCATACAGCAGGTGCCAACAGACCTGTGTTGAAAGCATGGATGGGTAGGTGGGTGTTTGTAGAAGATGCCCTCCTATCCTACCTGGTTTCAGAAGGGTGTGTACTGCAGGGAAGAGTGTGGGAGGCTGCTGTTCTCTGAGCATGACAGCATTGCAGAGATTTGGGCACGGGAGAGATTCCTCTTCCCAGGAATGTGTGAAGTCCAGTATTCAGGATCCAGTGTACAGTACAGTATCCTGTACCCAGGATACTGCCCGTTCCTTGGGAAGCCTGGAATAAAGTACACAGAAATCACAGCCATTGGTCTGTCTCACAGAGTCTGAGAAAACTCAGCTGATCTCATAATGCCCAAGAACTCCGGGTCTAGGCAACACTACCTCCCAGGACCAGCCCATGGAAGTGAACTTCATAAAAAAGTAGAATTGCCCAAATCCTTTGTGGCTCCCTGACAGGTCAGGTTCTCTCCATTGCCATGACTACCTGCACCCTATGGTAGACAGTAAAATCCACCATCCCAGGGAGCTTTCCATGTTTGCCCTCAGGAGTCCCACCCCAGCATGGGCTTTGCTATGCACAGGTATAGTTTTGTATGTGCCCTGTGTATGTGCATTGTGACAGGTTCTTGGTTGCAAGGGATAGAACCCAGCTTCAAAAATGTAATTGAAAAAGGGACTTTATTAGAAGACTCATGTGATAATTGAAGGGGTGTAACTTGGCCTTGGGGAGAACTAGAACCATCAAGTTTTCTGTGTGTGTGTGTGTGTGTGTGTGTGTGTGTGTGTGTGTGACTTTCATCTCCCTTGCTCTGTCTTGCTTGTCTTCATGTGCCAACATTGTTCCTTCAAGCCAACTTCCTCCATGTGTCAAGAAATGACCACTGGCATTTCCCACACCTTGTACCTACAGTTTAACCACCAATGAAGACCAGCCCCCTTTCCCTTAGTTACAGTCTGGAACTCTCGGCAAAGGCATCTACCCGCCCCAGTGCAAGTGTCTTGTCCATACGTAGTCTATGTCTGGACTCAGTGCAGCTATGAAGTAGGTACTATGACTAGAAGTCCCCCACAACCTCATTGTGCAGAGAGAAGAGAAGCTATTATGCCAAAGAAGGGGCAACTGTCCCTCAAAGATGAATGGGGTGTTGGGCACACAGAAATTAAATAAGACCCATCAAATCATCACTCAGTAAGGCTTCAGGTGGATCACGTGCTCCCACACTTCTGAGGCCAAAGTTGCTTCTTGGAACCACCAATGTCTTCTCGAATGCCCTGTGCTAGTACATCAAAGCTAAAACAGATACAGAAAAAAAAAAAGATCCTTCATGGCCAGTCGTGGGAAGGTCAAGTCCCATTCTGACCCAGCTTAATCATAAAAGCAGCTGTCAAATCAGACAAACAACTAGGTTTTTATTTCATGTTCAGTTGGTAGTGGCTGGCTGGAGCTCTGCGTTGGAGTAATCTGAATCTACATCCAGCCTTAGCAAGAAAGAGTGTCGTGATTGATTAGTGATGTCTGCCACAGGCAAAATATTGAGGATGGTGGAGCGAGCCACTCCTGTTCTAAAATGCTCCGTAATGGGAGGGAATGTGGGATGGAGCCCCAAACACTGGCCAGGAGGGAGATGTATCTTTAGGTGTCTTTTGCTGACCTTTGCACTCTCAGCGCAGCCTCAGCACAATGTTAACCGCAGCCCCTTTCAAGGATTCCTCTCCCTCAGCCTCCCCTGTGTCCCAGGCAGAATTGCAGGTGGAGATGTGGGCATGGATCTGTAAGCACCTATTTAAAGTCAACTACTCACAGCCTGACTGCACTGTCACGGGCCTTGCTGTCCCATCAGAGGTACTGAGATGATGTGGCTACTGCTGCTTTGGGGACATCTATAGCAGGCCACTGTCTTTTCTGCTGTCCTAATGCAGCCTAGGGGCTGGGTGTGGAGGGGCTAACAGTGATCACATGGGAGCTCTGGTCAGGCGGAGCAGAAGCCCAAGTGCTCTGCACGTTCTGGAATAATTGCAGTTGTTTGTAGTAGCACCTTGTTGGCGGCACAGCTGTTAAAAAGAAACTCTGATTCCAGGCTTTCCTCTTAATCAGTTAAAAATAGTCTTGAGTCTTTGATGAGATTTTTCCAGGAAAGCAAGAGGGCTGGGCACTGAGTGCAGCTAACATTGCATTCAGTTTCCTGAGCATTGACTGTAGCTGTTGGTGGGCTGGGTCCAAAGCTGGCCACGAGAGGAGGCATACATGTAGTCTGTGTCCTGTCCTGTCCTCTGTGGGCCGAGGACTCACACACTGGCCACTCGTGACCGAGGAAAGGAGGGCACTGCACCAAGTGACCTAACTGCCTCCTAAACAATGAGTTGTGAAAGTGGTTTTAAGGCTCTGATAGAGATTTGCCCTTGACCTCCAGAGCCAAGTTCAGTTTGCCTTTCCGAGACCTTGATGATTTTTCTATTGCTAGAGGCTGTATCCACTGGGGGCCATTGGGATGTGTGTTGTCTGAGAGAAAGCCACTATCCCACCTTATCAAGAAGGAGTGTTGTGATTGATTAGTGATGTCTGCCGCAGGCAGAGGATGGATGATTGGTCAGTGTGCCTTCACCTGGGCTCCACCTTTCTGGTCCTGAGATCTCTGGAGCTTACCTCACCTGTTTGCCCATCTCTCCCCGCCCCACCTCCCCCCCCCCCCCCCCCCCCCCCCCCCCCCCCCCCCCCCCCCCCCCCCCCCCCCCCCCGAGGGAGTGAGGGTCCCTACAATCAGGGGAACTCTCTCTCTTTCTCTTTTTCTCAAGCTAAGGAAAGAACCGACATACACTTAGCCTCTGTGGGACAGTCTATTCAGGAGATCCTCTAGGATTTCAGGTCATATTCTCTCAATCTTTCTCTCTCCCACTATCTCTCTCTGTCTGTCGGTCTCCCTCCAGCCTGGCCCAGGCCTTCCCCAACCACAAGTGGTCCCAGAATAACAGACTTTCCCTTCCCCAGGCTAAGACCTCTGGGTGGGCAGACCATAGATGCCCCACCCCAACCAGCACCACCTGGTTTTGTAAGTCCTTCTTTGGGGTGCTAGGCGAGAGGGAAGCCATGAGGGAGCCCTGGCAGGAAGCCTGGTCCCCAGAGGCAGGGAGGCCCATGGGGAGGTTTCCAAGGCTTTTGCACCATGGACTGTGGAGTCAAGTTCATCTGTGTGGGCATCGGGTGGCCCTGCACTAGCTATAGAGCGTCATGAAGTTGTGAGCTCCTAAAACATCGATGGAGGTTTGCAAAAGGCTCTAGCAAATGGTTTCTCAGAGATTTCTCACCAGGCAGAGAGCCAGTACCCTTAGTCTTGCGTGTAAAAGGAGCATAATAACCTTGACCTCACAAGGTTGTGTGTGGATTAAACGGGCTGTGCTCAGGGCACACCGGGGTCTCTCTGGGCTCTGCAGAAGCTGGTGGCCCCCTCGGGCTATATGGTCCCACCAGGTTCAAAGAGGTCAGCCCAGCATGGCAGGTTTCTCCCAAAGCCCTTCTGGTTCACACCCCTTTGGAGCTGGTGCTTACCCAGCAGGGGGGCTTCTCCAAACCTCCCCGTGCAGTTGTGAACGGAGACGTGGCTTCTGTTCCTTCCTGACTCTATCTCCTCCAGCTCATTTGCGCCCCTCCCTCGGGCCTTAATCCTTCACCCACTGTTTTGCTTCCTCCCAGTCAACCTCCAGCCCACTCCCAATTTGCATTTAACCAACCTCATCTACATAGAACACTCAGAGAAGGCTCCTGAATAATGGGAACTGGTGCCTGTTACTACGCAGTCCTCTGAGAAGGGACTATGTGCCTCACTTTTTCCCAGCTCAGGGAAGCTCACTGCCTTGACAGCAAAGCTCAGTTGTCTCATTGATGTTTATGTTAAAGAGATCTGGGAGGCGGAGGGGACTGTATGCCTTATGTGAGCTAAGGGAGTGATGGGGCTGTGAGGCTGTATTAATAGAGGTCTGATGTCCAGAATGAGGGAGGAGGTGGGCTGTTCTGGCCCTGCCCTTTCCTGAGATTTTGACACCACATTCTGGGACATGCCAGGTTTGGCCTGGCAAGGGTTATTGTGGCATCCCTCAGAGGGAGGTACTATGATGATCCCATTTTACAGATGGGGAAATAGACTTGGGAGGTTCATGTAACATGTACAAGGTGACTAAGGTAGTGAATGGCTGGGTAAGGATTTGAGCCTCCGCAGTCTAACCTGGGCTGGATTGGCTAGGAAGAGAGCTGGGTAGGACTGGACACTCTGGGTCCTCAGTGACCAGACCTAAACTGTCAGGACAAACACTGGAAGACACTGTGGAGTGACTTATTAACAGATAGGCTGGACGAAAAGTCCTGTCTTTGCCATTTCCCAGCTGAGTGACATTGGGCAAGTTCCTTGCCTTCTCTGAGTCTTCTATCAGTTGTAAAATACTGGTGAGGTGAGTGCTGGACTCAGGGCTGTTCTGAGGACTAAATGAGCTAACACGTGTAGAGGGGCCAGCACCGAGCCTGGCCCTGACACATGTCCCCACACTGTCCCATCCCACTGCCTTTGGTGTGAGGAGGCTGAGAGCAGGAGCAGACGGGAGGAGGGAGAAGGAGGCCCGAGCTGACAGCTGCTTCTCCTTTCCATGGCGCAGGCACCTGAAGGCACGGGAAGCCTGTCTGCCTTTCTCGGAGGGGTCTGACAAGTGTAATCACACAGTTTAGCAGTAACACCAAAGAGTCTCGGGATACAAGCTTTGTCACCGGCTGTGAGCGGGGCTGGCTGCAGGCGCTGCCTCCAGAAGGCACCTGCGGGATTTCCCCTTGATGCCCAGCCCCGCCTCTCCCCGCCCCTCCCCGCCTCTCCCCCACCTGCAGGAGCTGGGGCTGGCCTGATGGGCGGGCGCTCAGAGCCCTCAGGACTTGCTACTGGAGAACCTCATCAGGAAGAGAGCTGAGCGAGGCTGTGGAGGGTCTGGGGGCAAGTGGAGCGCTCTCAGGGCCGCTGGGGTCCCGGACAGGTGCGGCTGGGGGTCAGGGGGAAGGGGAGCGGGGACAGGCAGCTCAGGGCAGAGGAGGCTGTGTCCTTCTTACCCCTTGGAAGTCAGGAAGGCGCTGAGCCAGTCCTGCCCTGGGGCTGCCCAGGATGAAAGAACCTCTGGAGGGAATCACCTTGAACCCCTCCTCCCTGCTCCTCATGGTCAGTTGACCACCTTCCTTTTTATTTCGCTGGGAAAACAGAAGCAATCAGACGTGGACTTCACAAACACCCACCACCGCCTGTACAGGGTTCCCTGTGCCCGCACGGTCTGTCCTCCCCTGTGACTATGGAAGGGCCAAGTGGCTCCTGCGCACGGCCGCCCCTGCCCTAACCTGCTGGACTTCGTCCCCTTGAACCCACCTGCGGACGTGGCCCTGCTGTTTTCCCCAGTTCCCCCCCCCCCCCCCCCCGCCTTCCCACCACAACTGAATCATTCCCATCATAAATGCAGGGCTCTTGACCCGATACCCAACCTTCTAAAAACCTGTCTCTTGACCTCACCCTCCCCGATAGCTTCAGGCCCACTTCTGTGCCAACTCCCAGAGAGGGTGCTAGTGCCCGCCGTGCCCAGACCTTCCCCTCGCTTTCTCCCATGAGCCCCTTCCGCCATTCCCTGCTCAGGATCCTGGTCCCCGCCCCCCTCCACTGTCAAAGCCAGCGGGCAGCCGGCAGAGGCCACGCCCTCCTCCCTGGTGCCCTTCTTCACTTGGTGCCCCCCCCCGCAGGTCTCTCACTGTCTCCCGGCCCCTGCACACCAAGGGACCCCTGGGTGTGGGCTGCAGCGTATTCTCCTTTCCGTCTACACAGCTCCTGCGTGATTCCAGTCCATTCCAGCTGCCCTTCCCGCCTCCAGTGCCTTCCCCAGATCCAAGTCCCGCTGGGGCCCACAGGCCACGCGTGATCAAGCTCCTCCAATCTCGTCTCCAAGCACAGAGTCTTTAGTGGATAAGCATGTTAGTGGCAGAGGAGGCCATCATGGCCGAGCCAGGACACCACGCAGCCCCATTCCTCTCCAGACCTATAGCTTGTCCTGCCTCTGAGCTCCCTGCCCCAGGGAGCCTCGTAGCCGCGCCCCCTGTCCTTCATGGGATCCACCTGACAAATGGCCAGCCCAGGGCCCCTGCTGGCTTCCTCAGCTGCTAGGCTGCTCCCTTTCCTCTCCTTCCGTGGTGGCCACTCAGGCCACGTCAGCCTTTCTTATACTCCTGTCCCTTTGCACCTGCAGGTGTTCCTGGAGCTTCTTTCTACCCTTCACCCTGCTCGCATCTATTTGTCCTGCAAGATGTCCTTGAGGCTGGCTTCCCTAGAGCACCAGACTGAGGCGGGCACCGGCCCACTGCTGCCTGGGGCGCTTCGCCGCAAGAGGACCTGACTCAGCGTTGGAAACCTATAGACATGGAGGGAGTTATGTTTAGACAGAGTCCTGGGAGACATCTTTTGATAAGCAGCTGGGGGTATGGTGTTGGCTGGAAAAGAAGGAGAATGGGAAGGTCTTTCATTGCTGGGCTGCAGTTTTGAGAGGCGGGACACAAACGTGGAGGCGAGGCTGAGTTGCAGGGGTAGAGGACAGGCTGAGCCTCATCAAAACAGATTAACGATATTAGTTTGACTCAGCACCACGGTATGTCATCTGGGGGCTGCGGGGGACGTCCATCGGCTCTGCCTGCTTGCCCTCTCTAGCCCGGACCGGGAGACCCACATTCTCCACTCACTTAGTGCCTTCCATCCCAGCAAGAGCTGCCACACACCGCAGACTTCCGGCCACACACCTGTCTCTCCCCTAGACCGTGGCCCCATGGAGGGTGGGGTCTGTGTCTTTTCTATCTTCACAACCCGAGCTACCAGCATAGACTCGCCTAGAAGACTGGCATGCAGGCTTCATTAAGTGTCGGGGGGGGGTTGATTTGCCCTGTTTCCAGCCACATGTCCACAGGCTGACTTCTCTCCACGCCCAAGACTCGAAGGCCGGAATGTGCATGTCAGCTTGCGGTGTGCAGATGAGACCCTGGGTCTGTCACTAGAGGTTTAGGGGACCCTAGACACGCACTGGGCTCAGGCTCACCAAACACAGGGGCCTCCTCACTGTGCGGCCTTGAGAATGTCATTCACCTCCAAGGATCCAGCATTCCATGAGAACAAGGTTGGGCTAAGCCCTCCTCCAAAGCCCTCCCCACTCTGAGAGAAACAGTAGGGGAATAGAGGGCTCCTCAGACCTGAAACCCAAAAAGCTGACTCAGCTTTCGGAAACCCGCTTCCCCATCTCTAAAATGGGGGCAGTGGCGAGGACTTAACTGCCTGACAACTGCTGGCAGCGGTTCCTACAGAGCTTTACCAGCAGAGGCCTAGCTGCCCACCACCAGCCTGGTCCCTTGGGATCTAAGCCCCCATCCACAGCCCTAAAGACCTCGGAGGCCTTCGCACACACTCTCACTGCCCTCTGCATCCTCATTCGTGAGCTCCTTCATGCACCACTTCCACTGATGCTGTTGTGTGTCAGGCCCTAGGGCCCCAAGTGCACAAAACAGGAACGAAATGAAGTATAGGTCCTGCCCTGTGGACCTAGCGGCCTAGAGGGGGTCATCGTGGCTCTTAGGGCTATTGGGGCTTCTAGGCCAGGCAGTGAGTCAGAGGCTTTTGTCCTCACATATCACTGTCTCCATTTTGCAGACGTGTAAACTGAGGTGCAGAGTGGCCGAGTCACCTGCCTCAGCAGGTAATGGTGGACATTGGATTCCAACTCAGGTCGTTTGGTTTACAAGCCTGAGTGCCCTCTTATGGAGCCATCCAAACTCACTGAAGGGGCACGTGACATCTGCCTGGACCTTGCATCTTCCACCCCCAGAAGGAGGGAGGTGGCCCAGCCCGGCCCAGGGGCAGGTGGCACGTGGGGCCTCCCGTGGGACCAGCCTTCCTGAGCACTTGGACGCCTGCTCACCTGGGTGAAGCCCCCAGAACCCAGGATGGGAGGAGGTAGGCCCGTGCCCTTGAGATGCTCGAGTCGTTGGATCAGCCCCGCCCAGCCCCTCCCACACCACTTCTGTTCCCTTTGTTCTAGCTCCCAAGTCACTAAGTGACAGCCCGCTCCTCCTTCCCGGGAAGCTGTGATCTGAGTCAACACTGGGGCCTCTACTGGGGCAGCTCAGAGGAGGCTCCACGGAAACCCTGCCATGGAGGGACCCGAGCCTTGAAATCTCTACAATCATTTTTGGGCGAACACCCCACACTCTCAGACTCTCCACTGGCACCAAGCAAGAGGTGCCCGAGTGTGGGGTTCAATTCCCACTGCTGTCTCCTGCAAGCCCTTCCGTGAGGAAGCTCGTGTGTGAAAACGTGCGCGTGCAGAAGCGTGCGCGCCTAGGGGCTGGGCGGATGTGCACGTACCGCTCTGTGTGGGCGTGTCTCCCTGAATGGGTCTATTGGTTTCGCTCTTGCCTCGCGGCCAAGCGCACCAGTTACTGTCGTCCACGCACCTGGATGGCCTGGGCTTGGCTGGTCCGGGCTGGGCTCTGCTCCACGTGCTGTCACCCCACTGCTGGGACCGGCGGGCTGGCCCAGGCTAGTTCTTCCCATGGTGTTGTTAGGAGGACAAGAGGCCTCACCTTGGAACTGACCCTCCCGAGTATCCGCCTTATCCTATTGCCAAAGCAAGTCACATGACCAAACGCAACGTTAAGGAGCAGGGAAATTTGCTCTGTGCTCCTCAGTGGGAAACACCAGAACGTCACCTGGCAAAGGACGGGAATACAGGGAGAGGTGAGGGATGGGGGCTGATACTGTGTTCTATCATCATAAGCACGTACCTACATTTGCATGAGCTCATGCACACGTGTGCATGTTTGTGCATGTGCATGGGAGTGGACAGCTGCAGGTGTGCACAGGCGCCCTTTCACATGTGTGTCAGTGTGTGCAGAGCTATGTAGTTGCACAAGAATGCCAAGCGGAGCACGGACCTGTGTTTCCGGGTGCATGGCAGCCTCCTTCAGACCCACGTTTGCACTCGCCAGCCGGGCCAGGCCAGAAGAGCGGACAGGCCGGTCCTCCGAAGTGAGTTCAGCCCTCACAGAGATGCCCGTGGGGCCCTCCACCAAGTCTCATGCCATCTGCATGTGCCGTGGGAGATCTTGCTCTGCTAGTGGCCCTGAGGAAATTCACTGGTCACTTGCCTTCTAGTCTATTATTACCAAATGTATGTGTGTTCCAAACAATTGTTTTTAAATTGCCTCATTAGTCTGTCTCAATAGACCCAATCCTGCTACACTTGGCTGGCTCAGATTCTCTGGGACAGAGCTCTGGACAGGCAGCTTGCTAGCTGATGCAGCTCCTCGAAGGGGCACAGACAGGGGTGTCCCAGAGGAGACGAGGAGAAAGTGCCCCACCCACCTCAGCAAAGAGGCACCATGGAAAGGTGCGGACTCTGGAGTTAGTGAGAGCTGGTTTCAAGTCCAGAATCTGCCCTTTACAAACTGCATGACCTGGTGTAATCTCCTTGAGCCTCAGTTTTCCCTTCTGCAAAATGGAGCCGTTGTCCCAGTATCGTGGGTGGGTGCGAGGAGGGAGGGGATGGTGTGGCATGTCACGCATCTGCACCTCACCCGGCCCACCCAGCAGCGACTAGAACGTGGGCGTTCCCTTCCCTCTGCTCTCTCAAAGAGCCTCTGCGCTCTCAGCAGAGGCGGGCCACAGTCAGAGCTGAGCAATGAAACACGGACACCCACTCTCACACACCAGTATCTCCACCCACGGGAGCCCACTAGACTCAGGTGAGTCAGTGACATTCTAGGTACTTCACCCGAGGACCTCAGGACACAGGACCTAGGGTCAGCCTGCCGGGGCTCAAACCTCTGCTCTCCACTCCCAGCGGCATGACCTATTTCTCTAAGGCCCCGTGCGCTCCTCGGAAAGTGTGCATAATAAGAGTACTCCACTCCCATGCCTAATCAAAGCTTTTCCCCCAAAACTCCCTTTTCCTTTCTGGGATGAAAATTGTCCCGAAGGCGACCCATGTCCCCGCCTTGCCAGCCAGGGGATCTTGAAGGCACAGTCTCTCAAGAACTCCACCAGGAGGCTTGGCACCCACTAGACCATGCAGGGAAACAACTCGGGGTTTCTGAGTGGTCACTTCCTCCTGTCATTAGCCGTCACTGTGCCAGCAGTTCTGAGTGAAAATTCTGCATGGCTTTCTGTCAGTAATTTCAGGTCCTTGAAGACATTGCTCCTCATCCCAGGGGGAGGTTGTATCCCCAGGGCTTGGAGTCCCTGCTCCTTGCATTAGTGCGGTGTGACTGTCAGCAGCAGCAGCAAGATTTCACTCAGTGCTGATTACGGGTGAGGCATGGTCCAGGTGCCGCCCCAAGACTGATTTTCCTTATTTCTCAAATGGTCATACACAGTCGAAATCCTCATTCCCATGTGTACTGGGGATCAGAGCTGAGATCCACTCTGGTCGCCCCACTCCAAAGCCACCACAACGCCCAGGCCCTTGCACGAGTATTTGGAAGAGCTGCAAGGAAAGCGGGGGAGGGGGGAAAGGAAACACAGACCCTCCCTCCGTCAGCCTGTATCTTATATAACAAAACTGATTAAACGAGCTTTTGGCAAGTGTTTTCAACATTTTTTTTTAATGTTTATTTCTGTATTTTGAGAAAGAGCATGCATGAGCAGGGGAGGGGCCAAGAGAGGGGGAGGGAGAGAGAGAATCCCAAGCGGGCTCTGTGCTGTGAGCGCAGGGTCCCAAATCAGGGCTCGATCCCACGAACCGCGAGATCATGACCTGAGCCAAAATCAAGAGGCAGACGCTTAACCAACTGAGCCACCTGGGCGCCTCTAAATTTTTTTAAATAAAAAAGGATACGTGCTCATTATTGTAAAAATGAAGCACAGAAACAAACCAAGAAGAAAGTAAAAAAAACAAAACAAAACAACAATCCCCAAAAATCCTGCTCGCAGCGACAGCCCTGGGTACGTGGTGGTGACATTCTCAGCACCTCTGTCTGGTTATAAACACATATGTACACAGTTTTGAATGAACGGCAGCAGACGCCGCAGGCGGTCGTGTAAAACGCTTTTTTCTCTCGACAATATGTTGTGGACATCTTTCCATGTCAATAAATAGAGAGCGGCAGCTTCGTGTGAAATGGCTGCATGATCCTCTGTCGCATGTTCGATCAGGACTTGTAATGCAAACGTGCACGCAGTCCTATGGGGCCCCCAAAGTGAGTGTTGGTAGGACCGTGCTGGCGGGGGCGCAGAGCCACACCACGGCTGCCCCCCACCCTCCAGGTCTCGGACTTGTCCTGCTAGAGAGCAAGTCCCTTGAGGGTGGGTGCCAGGGGCGGCCTTGGGCAGTGGTGCCAACTGGCTCCCTGGAAAGGCATGGCTGCCCTCAGGGACTCAGCTCTGCTGGGGTTCTTTCTGAGGCGCTGCAGGCAGGCTGGGCAGACATCTCCGCCAACTATATTATTCCAAACTGCCAGTCGGAAAAATAGAGGCAAGTTTTCCTTGGGACAGTGTAATGGGGGATTGAGAGCAAGTCACCGCTTTCATGATCTTGGGCAGGTTGTTGAAATCCCCAAGACGCAGTTTTCCCATCTGCAAAGTGGGGCTAATAGTGGTCCCTAAACCACAGAGCGGCAGCTGCAGGCAGTAAATGCAGTAACGGGATCAAGGCTGGATACACTGGCCGGCCGGCGCGTGCGGGTTTTCGGAGACTGTCTCCTCCACCCCAGCCATGCCCTCCACTCTCCACCTCCTCCTCCTCCTCCTCCTCCTCCTCTCTGGACACCTGCAGCTTTCCTCCACCAGCCTAGACAGACAGGGGTGGAAAGAAAAATCTCCACTCTGGGATGGGCTCTCCGAGGAGAGGCCAGGTGTCCTGGGGGTCAGATGGGGGAGACAAGTCTTGGGGGGCTGATCTTGGTTCTCTGATCCCCACAGGGGGGAAATGGGGGAGGGAGGGATGATGCACTCAGGATCAGACTTCCATCAATGGGGAAACTGCTGGAACACCCAGGAAGGTCCATAAGGGCAGGAATGTCTAGCAGGAGAGCCCATCCCTGAGGGGTGAATGAGCACCCACCGCTGCAGGGCCGTGGGCATAAGTGGGGATGACCTGGGGGGAAGCTTTCTGGAGCTGTCTGTGACAACAAAGTCAGTGGGCCCTCCCCACTGAAGCTCCTGATGGGAGGCGGAAGGTGCAGAGCAAATGAAGGTGCTGATTCTCACCTGCTCCCTGGGGGCAGGCGGGGCCCCAGCTGCCGCCTCTGTGATTTGCATTCAGCCCTTGTCTCTGACAAACTCGCAAGCAGCAGCCTGCTCCCAGAGATGTGCTATTTTAAGTGCTTCCCCTCCGCCCCTAAGGGTGCCATGTGTTTATCTTGCTTTCGAGTTAAAAGGGAAAATCAATTTCACTCTTACCTTAGGAAGGTTTGGGGGTGGAGGGGGCCTGTGGGGTGACTTCATTTCATTAAATCGAAAATGGGAGTGGGGGCAGGGAGGGCTTCAGAGTCTGGTCCCCACTGGCCCCACCCCCACCCCACCCCCACCCCTACCGCCCCGGCCATTTGTGAACAAACTATAGTATGTGTCTACCCAGACTGTGGGTCCCGGGAAGCCTGGGGCTTGCCTGCAGTGGGTGAGGGGGCCTTGGGGAACTTCTCATCCCAGAGCAAGCAAGTGGGAAAGAGAAGAGCCAAGCTCATCAGTGCTGTGTGTGTGTGTGTGTGTGTGTGTGTGCATGCGCGCGCGCGTGTGTGTGCACACACACATGCACGGCTGAGACTGTGCCAAGGATGTAAGTAGGTATGGGCCTGGCTTGGCTCTGAGCTCTGGGCACCATTCTCTTGGACAGACGAGGGCTCTGGCCTGAGCTGTGGGTCCTGGCTGGGCCACCTTATCATGCCCCACCAGTATGGCTGCCTCTGTGATTGTCTTGACTGTCTGCATTTCTACCGTCTGTCTTCTCAGCGGACGGCGGGGAATCCCAGCCCCAGCCTTGGCACAAGGGCCTGCTCAGAATGCCTCCTGCTCAGAGATGGGGGCCTGGGGGGGGGGGGGCGCTGCACTGGTCTAGAAGGAAGCTGAGGTAGCCACACGGAGCATGCCATCCACAGGGCAGAGGTGCCTGACCAGAGAAGGACCAACCAGGGCTCCCTCTTTCCTGTCTTTGGAAGTTTTCACTGAGAAGAAACCTTGGAATAGAAAGTGTAGGGAAAGGGGCTCCTTGGGTAGATTCTGGAGACAGAGTCTTTCTGCAGAGCAGCAACCCTCGTAGTAAAAGGTAGCCATCTTCTCCCAAAGACCTGACTGAAGGCTGCTGGGTAAGAGCATAGGTTTGTGGACTGCTTTTCTTTCCCATCCACCCACATATTTGACTAATATGCATGGAGAAACCCTACATTCCATGCAATTTATTTATTTATTTATTTTTAAAAAAATTTTAAATGTTTTATTTATTTCTAGGAGAGAGAGAGAGAGAGAGAGAGAGCGTGATCAGGGGAGGGTCAGAGAGAGAGGGAGTCACAGACTGAAACAGGCTCCAGGCTCTGAGCTGGCAGTCAGCACAGAGCCCGACGCGGGGCTCGAACCCACGAACCGCGAGATCATGACCTAAGCGAAAGTCGGACGCTTAACCGACTAAGCCACCCAGGTGCCCCTCTGTGCAGTTTAAAAATGTCCTCACCTTCCCGCTGAATGCTCCCTCCCCCTTCCCCGTGGGGCTGATGGAGGCTGCAGCGACAGGGTCTAGACAATGCTTCTGTCCTCAAGGAGCTTCTCATCCCAAGGGGACCAGACCTGGGACCAGACGCATCGAGCTCTGCCGGGGTCACGAGCACAATGCTGTGGGAACGCACATGTGGGGATGCTCCCCTCCGAGGAGACCTGCAGGAGAGGCTCAAGGGAGCAGTGGGGCTTAACTTGTCCCTGAAAGGGGGAGCCAGCACTTAAAAGGTGCCGAAGCAGGTGAGGAGTGGCCCAGCCTGGGGGAGCGGCAGAAATCAGTGATCCAATGGGCGCAGTGGGTGGATGGGCCGGGGCAGGCAGGGCAGGGGGAGGGGATCATGCACCAGAACCATGGCGTCCTAGGGCCACAGTGCTCTGCTAGAGACGTCACAACTCTCATCTTACGCTCATGCCTATCCTTCAAGGTCAGCTTGAGCTTGAGTGCCCCCAATTTACAGGTAAAGAAACCGAGGCCCCCGAAGGATGAGTGACTTGCTCAAGGTCAGCGAGAGAGTAAGCGGCAGGGCCAGGATTCAAACCTGAGTCCAGCCGAGCCCAGAGGTCCTCCAGCCAGAAACAATAGGCTTAGTCATTTGGGGGTTTATGATGTAGGTAATGGGGTGGGGCTGAGGATCTGGAAGGTTTTGAGGAGAGGAAAGGAAAAGTCTCAACTGTTGTTGAGAAGATAACTTTGTAAGAGTGGTGGGGGGTGGATTGGCCCTGGGCGGGGCAGATGGGTATGGGGAGCGGGGGGGGGGGGGGGGGGGGGGGGGGGGGGGGGGGGGGGGGGGGGGGGGGGGGGGGGGGGGGGGTGGCTAACAAAACAGCCTGCTGGATGGAGAGAAAGAACAATGGCAGAGGCAAAAAAGGGTCTGCGCAGGTGGGAGAAGCATTGTCTATCACCGCCTTGCGACAGCAGGGTGGGGGTGGTACTCGTAGAGCTCACAATGAAGGGGCTCCCACCACCATCTCACAGACCCCATGGGTTGGAGGTGCCCATGAGGTCATGCGGTCCACACTCCTGTCCCCGCCCCTGTGCCTAAACCCCCTTGTAAACCACCTGGGCTTTGGGAATGCAGGCAAGGGCTCCCCCAGTATTCAAAACCACCAGAGCATTCCACCACACTCCTCTGGTGCAGTGGGGCTCCCTTCTTTCCAGCTGGATGCTTTCGGCTGTTAGAAAGGTCGCCTTTCAATTTAAATGAAACTTGCCTCCCCATAGCCTCCCTCAGTCTGCCCAATTCTATTTCTTGGGACAAAACAGAAAGAGTCTGATGCATATTTCATATGCCTGGCCATCAGATACTTGATGACAACTCTCCTGTCCTCCCAGACTCTTTTCATCTCTAGGCTATATAGTAAAAATGGTAATAACGTGAACATTTATTGTGCTTTTCCTGTCCCAGGTGCTGTGCTGAGAGCTTCACGTATGCCGTCTCAGGGGCTGGATCATGAGTAGCTTTGAAACGTCTTTGTAAGGGGCTCCATTGTAATCCCAAAGGCATGAAGCCTCGCTGTAGACTTTTAAGCAGGAAAGGGGATATTTTAGGAAGACCACTCAGGTGGCCAGTGCGAAGAGTGCCAGAAGGGATGCGGTGAGATGGGGAGGCTGCTAGAACAATCCAGGGGAGGAATGGACAGGGCCTGAATTTGAGAGGTGGTGAAAGGTATGGCAGATGGGGATAATGTGAGAGACATTCGAGGTCAGTCAGTAGAAGCTGGCGGGGGAAGGAAGCAGGTTGGACATGGGAGGTGAAGGAGAAGAAGAGTCTAGGGTATCTTCAGAGTTTTGTCCCAGGCGGATTCTATGAGACAGAGAGTATCTGAATCATTCTGAAGGTGACAAGAAGAGAGATGACATTTGACTTTGCACATATGGGGCTGTGGATGCCAGTGGGACACTATTTATTGACTTTAACAAGCCTCTGTTTAACATTTATTGAGGATCAGCTATGTACCAGGCACTTTGCTAGATGATAAGGTATGAAATCTTGGTCATCCCTGTCCTTTTTTTTTTTTTTTTTAACGTTTATTTATTTTTTAGAGACAGAGAGACAGAGCGTGAGCAGAGGAGGGGCAGAGAAAGGGGGAGACACAGAATCTGAAGCAGGCTCCAGGCTCTGAGCTGTCAGCACAAAGCCTGACATGGGGCTTGAACCACAAATCATGAGATCATGAGCCGAAGCCAGATGCTTAACCGACTGAGCTCCCCAGGTGCCCCATGGTCACCCCTGTTCTTAAGGGGTTTACTACCTAGTGGAGGGAGACGTGCATGTAAGTTGACAAGTGTAAAAAATTTACTACTGGGGCACCTGGGTGGCTCAGTCAGTTGAACAGCCAACTCTTGATTTCAGCTTAGGTCATGATCCCAGAGTTGTGAGATCGAGCCCCGTGTTGGGCTCCGTGCTGGGTGGGGAGCCTGCTTAAGATTTTCTCTCTCCCTCTGCCCCTCCTGCCCCTCAAAAAATTAGTATTACAGGGTTTTCTTTAGTAAGTGAATGGATAAACTGTGGTACATTCATGCAAAGGAATATTATTCACTGCTAAAAAGAAATGAGCTGCCAAACTATCATGAAAAGACATAAAAGAAACTTTAATGTATATGACTCAGTGAAAGAAGCCAATATGAAAATCTACACACTGTATGATTCCAACTATCTGACATTCTGGACAAGACAAAACTCTGGAGGCAGTAAAGAGATCAGCTGTTGCCAGGGATTGGGGAGGGGGGGAGGAAGGGATGAGTAGGCAGAGCACAGAGAACTTTTAGTCAGTGAAGCTACTCTATGATACTATAATGGTGGATAAATGTCATTGTACATTTGTCAAAACCCGTAAAGTGTATAACACCGAGAGTAAACCCTGGTGTGAACTGTGGGCTTGGCATGATAATACCTTGTCAATGTGGATTCATTGATTGTAATAAATACACCATTCTGGTGGGGGAGGTGATGTAGGGGATGATGTGCATGTGTGGAGACTGTGGGTATCTGGAAACTATCAGGACTTTTTGCTTAATTTAGCAGTGAACTCAAAACAGCCCTAAAAATAAATTCTATTTTAAAAGTGAGTATTACAAGATGCTAAGATTGAAATCTGTGTAGGGAATAGAACTCTGAAGGGGGAGGGGCAGTCAGGAAGGGCTTCAGCACGGAGGGGACCTGTACTTGTGAGAGACATTCAGTGGAGTCCAGTCTGTAGCTCAGAAGAGGGCTCTAGGTGAGCTATAAGGATTTGGAATTCGTTGGATCATCCGTGGAAACCAGGGGAACGTGGAAAGGGTATATGAAGTTCAGAAGAATGGAATCATGAAGGTGGGACCCCTACTGTGCCAGTGACCGAGGGCAGGGAAGACCTTGGAGAGGGCGAGAAAGGAAGAAGGAGGAGGGGACGAGAAGGACCCTGGGTGAAAGGAGCATGCTGGAAAGTGGAGAGTGTATGGGAGTGGCACTGGGGAACAGAGGAATAAGGGAAATAGTAAGTCCCTCAGAGTCTGTTGGAATCCATGAACTAGAGCAGAGATAGGCTGGGTCATCTAAGAATGAAAAATAGTTTGGGGACCAGGAGTTCTGGACTATAGCCTATTTCGTGTGTCTAGGAAATCTAAAATAAGAAATTGTTGGCCAGAAGGAAGTTGATCACAGAGCAGAAGAGAGTGGGAGTCTCTGGAGAAAAGAGAGGCAGTGCCCATCCCAGGAAGGTCTAGAAGACAAGAAACCTTGACCTTCAGTCTTCAGGAAATTCTGTTACTAAAGACAGATACAGAAGGTTCAAGCCATAAGATTTGGAGTTTTCTGGTCCCAATGGCAAGAGCATCTCAAGGGCAAGATGAATGGCTTCAGAAGGCCATGGTGGTCTCTTTGTTTCATCAGACATCTTTGTTCTGAGTCTGTTCGCCAAGCAGCCTTCCAGCACTCATGCAGATCTGCCCTTAAGTTGCCAAGTCCTGCGTCCAGCCTTTGCCAGTGGAGACTAAGAAGTTGGAACTTTGATACTATTCTCCAGCTGCTCATCGAATCCTCTACATGCCCCTTTCTTCTCCTCACTTGACCTAATGCCTCATTGACAGGATGAGACTCCCTCACCTTCTGCCCCCACCACCAAATCTACTAAACTACAGACATTCATATTGAAACCTATAGTTGGTTTTCATAACACGGTTGGAGGACTCTTGTGCGTATGTCCGAATCCTGCATTTATTCCCTGGACTCAAGCCAGCTCACCTTTCAAAGGACTTCGCTCCTTCCTTCCCTCTTGTCCCTCTACTAGATCATCCTCATCCACAGGTGTGCATGTTCTGGAATGACCCATCTTTTGAAAACCCCTCTAATTGGTCAGACATCTCCCTCCAAGTATTGTCCCACTTCCTTGCTTCTCTGTACAGCAAGGTATGTCAAACAAATAATTGTCTACAATCACTGTAATTACTTCTCCACCTATGATTCTCCCCTTGACCTTTTCTACCTGGGCTTTCATTCATACCATTCCACCAAAAGTTCTCTTGTCAAGATGACCTGGTGATCTCTATCCTGCCAAATCCAGGGGGTGCTCCTCATTGGCACTCAACCTTGATGACTCCTCCCTCTTCCTTAAGACAATTGTTGGCTTCTGGGACACCCACTCTTCTCAATTCTCTCCCATTTCATGGGCCTCTCTTCAATGTCTTTTGCAGGACATTCATCCTCTACTTGTTGGATGACCAGGAGTTTCCCAAACTATGTCCTCAGCCTTGACTGCCACTGAGCCTCATACTCACCTGTCACACTGCATAGTTGACAACACTCCAAGGACACTTGTCAAGACTCAGGATGGTACATGGCCGAAGCTGAGCTCTAAATTTCTTCACAAAAATCTGTGCCCCGTCTCAGGAATGGGACCGCCATCTTTCCCCAGTGCTCAAACCAGACACTTCGGAGCCACCTCTGACTTCTCCCATGTTCTGTCCTACAATGAGACCCTCTCAGTTGAAGAGAACCCTCTTGCTTGAGGCTATGTTCCCTCCCCAGGCCCACATCCCATTGTTCAGGGTCTGGTTGATTCTAAGGTCTGAAAGCCTGGCCCTCTGGCTTCCATGTAGGACAGCTTCTAGGGTGTCTCCCAGCTTGGAGCCTTCCCTTGAGGTGAGCTGAGGTCTGATGCAACCTCGTCACAGTTGGAAGTTGTGCCCAGTCCTGCTTTCCTCACTCCCCACAGGTGTCATCCCTGAGTGCATTCGCCAGCAAAATACCTGTATGCAAATTAGAATCCCAGAGTCTGTCTCCAGGGGAAACAATCTACACTATAGTCAAAACCGCCATTACTTCTCCCCCACACCCCTACAATAGCCACTCAACTAGTCTCTCTGCTTTGACCCTTGTCTCCCTTTAATGCATTCTCCGTATAGTAACCAGACTACTCTTCATAAAACAAAAACCACATCATCGTCTCCCCTGCTTTAAACCTCTATTCATTCCCTTGCACTCAGACTAAATTCCAGACTGGGCTCAGGGTGGTCTGAGCCTGCTAACGTCTCTGGCCTCATCTCCCACCACTCAGATGCTTGCTCAGCTCTCACAGCAGCCACACTGGGCTTCTTTCTGTTCTTTAGACACCCCCAGATGTTTCCCATTTTAGAGTCTTTGCATTAACTGCTCCCTTGGCCTAGAATGCTCTTTCCCCAATCTCCCCATGTCTGGCTCCTTCATTCAGACCCCAGTTCAAATGTCACCTCCCTAGAGAAGCCTTCTCTGACCACTTGCTCTAATATAGGTTCTCTATGTAGGATTCTCTGTCATGTCATCTTGCTTTACTGTCATGACAATACTTACACACGTGAAATCTTACAATCTCTCTATTACTTGACCTATTTTAACCTGTGCCCCTGTGCCTCGAATGCAATCTTCTTTGAGAGTAGGGACTGTGCCTGTATCATGGAGTGCTTTAGTGCTGCATCTGCTATACCCACAAGTGTTCAAGGGTGTGTAAAGATGAACGAATGAAGGAATGAATGGAAGTTTCCAGGAGCCAGCATGCCAGGATCTAATCACTCTGGAGTCCTCCTGAAGGAGGTTTAGATTCAGTGAATGCCTTGTTAGGACAAGGCTCTAAGCCACTTCAGTCACCAACATCAAGGGCCAAAGAAGAAGTTAAATACAGGAAGGACACAAATCATTCAACAGATTTAGTAACTAGGAGATTATTGGTGACCTTGAGGAGAATGGCTTTAGTGGGGTAGAGGAAGTGGAGGAATTAAAT
Source organism: Hyaena hyaena (assembly GCF_003009895.1). Lineage (NCBI taxonomy): Eukaryota > Metazoa > Chordata > Mammalia > Carnivora > Hyaenidae > Hyaena > Hyaena hyaena. The sequence continues at coordinate 1,950,979 of NW_024080874.1, forward strand.
TGCAGCAAAATGAGAGTGAATAGAAGGGTAAGAAATGAATACAGAAGACTCTTGGAAGGAATTTGTCAGGGATGGAAAATAAAGGCTCACTTGTTTCTGTTGATTGTTTGAGACAGGCTTTGCCTGGTTATCATCTAGAGGAAAATTGCTGATCTGATACCACTATGAGCATCCGCTAATACTCCTAGGCTGCTGACAGTGCTAGGCTCTTCATTAAGCTCTTTATGTATGCATTTGTTTTCTGTTACTATAGAACAAATTGCCACAAATTCAGCAGCTGAAAACAACACATTTATCATCTCATGGTTTCTGTGGCTCAGGAGTCCTGACATGGTGTAGTTGTAGAGACCCCTCTGCTCTGGGTCTCACAGCTTACAGTCGAGATGGCAGCTGGGTTGAATTCTCATTGGGAGGCTCAACTGGGGCAGAATTCATTTCTAAGCTCACTCAGATTGTTAGCATAATTCCTTTTCTTGCGAGTGTCGTCCTGGGGCCTGTGGATTCTTGCTGGCTGTTGGCTAGAGGCTCCCCTGAGGTCCTAGCAGCCACCCTCTGGAGGATGCCTAGGGTTGCCCAGTGTGACTGAGTACTTCATCAAGTCAGCAAGGAAAGTCTATATCTCAAGTCATCTAAGACAGAGTCGTATGTAATGTGATGCAATAATGGGAGTGAATTCCATCACCTTTGCCATGTGCCATTGGTTAGGAACAAGTCATGAGTCGCCCTCCTCATGCAAGGGGATCTCATGAAGGCCCGAACAGCGGGAGGTGGGGATCTTGGGGGACCTCAGAATCTATCCACTGAACTCATTTAATTTTCACAGAGCACTATGAGGTGGATCTTTCTGTTATCCTCATTTTATGGAGGAGAATACTGGCACTGAGAGAGAAGGGGTGGCAGACAGTGCAAGACCCTTTAGGCAGCAGGAAAGAGAACAATGCAGAGCACAGCCGGAAGAGCTCCCCTCTACTCAGAGGAGAGACACCTCAGTCACTGATACTGAGAAGGAAGGAGAAAAGGATCCAGATCAGCTTGTAAGATTGGGGTAAGTTCCTAGGCATTTGCCCAAGAGAAATAAAAATATATATCTGCACAAAGATGTGTATGCACGTGTTCCCAGCAGTGTTATTCCTAGTAGCCAAAGAGTGGAAACAACTCAAATGTCCGTCACCTAGTGAAGAAACAAAATGGGTTTTATCCATATGATGGAAAACCGTTTTGCAAGAAAACAGAACCGACTTCTGTTGCAGGCTACAACATGGACAAGACTGAAAAAGAAGTCAGACACAAAAGATTACATACTGTGCGACTCCGTTTGCACCAAATGTCCAGAAAAGACAAACCTATAGAGACAGAATGTAGATTTGTGGTTGCCTGGGGCTTGGGATAGGGATGGAGCCCGACTAAAAGGGGACACAGGGCTTCTTTCTGAGGTGATGGAAATGGACTAAGATTAGAGTGGGGTTATGATTGCACAAGTCTATCAACATAATAAATAACAGTAAATTGTACACGTCAAAAGAGGGATGTTATGGTATGTAAATGACACCTCATTAAGCTGTTAAAAAAAAAAGATTGGGACAGAAAGATGGTGGAGACCTCCCACCCCCACCAATTGGCCTTTATCTCTCCCACAGAGGTCAGGTCATAGGCTGAGAGTGAGGAGTGTGGCTTGCGGGTGAGGGAGACTGTCCTGGACAAGGGCTAAAAAGACAGTAGTGGGGACCATAGACGAAGCTGATGTGTGGCAGGCCGTTGCCGGTGGAGCGGAGACAGAGAGTTTGCCGTGTTCCAGTCTCTAGTATATTTTCCAATCTCGCTTTCTTCAGAAACCCAAGTCCCTAAGCAGAAAAACAAGAGTCACTGCCTTAAACCAGACTTGGCATTTTGCTGGATGGGACGGAAGAAAGGACAAGGAGGTTGAGGGTGTTGGGAGAATGGAGTCAATATGCTGGCAGTGGCATCTCAGAAGGACCGGGGAGGAAGCAATGCTCGGGTCTGGGAAGAGCTGGTGGATGGGACGTGAGGAGAGTTCAGACATAGCAGCTGCAAGAAGGTCAACGGCCAAGCACGGTGGGAGTGAGGGTCTATAGGGACAGTTAGAGCAGGTGCTGCGTATGCTTTTCCTTTCATGTCCCCAATTGTCAATATCCTTCTGGAAGCGTGGTGCCCAGACCTGAGGATCCTGTCCCAATGTGCTGTACACCGAGCAGGGCAGAACAGATGGCCACCTCCCTTGGGATAGGCCAAGTTCAACGAGTCTTTTTGGCAGCTCAGAACAGCCTGAGCAGTGGGGTTTTGCAGCCAACTTGTGTGTATTTCAAACCTTGCTTGCACCACTTTCTAGATTCGTTGGTAAAGTCGCTGACCAGCTCTCAGCATCAGTTTCCTGGTCTGCGAACTAGTATAGTATGTGTCTCTTAGGGCCATTGTGAGGATCAAATGGGGCTTGGCCGGAAAGCACAACGGGGTAGGGTGCTGGCCTGAGGGACGCTTTCACAGAGTGTGCACTGTTACTGCTCTACCACAGCAGAGAGCTGACTGGTGCTGAGCTTACTGTCCAGCTCACAGCCCTTGAGCTGTGTATGTGGTGGGCGCTGCCATAAGCCCGCAGTCGGGTCAAGGACCAAGGGCAAATTGCACATTTACCCTTGTGCCACTTCACCTTGTAAACCTCAGCCTGTTGGTCCAGCCGGAGGCCGTCTGCCTGATCCCACCTCATCAGGGGCGCCAGCGTCCAAGCTGTGTACTGTGTCCCTGCCCGCAAGCAGGTGCTTCCTGGTCATCTCTGTCACTGGTGGAAAAGTAGGCTCCTGGGCCACCACAGCTCCTCATGCTGACTGTGGCTGGGGTTCTTGGACCATCCATCCCAGGAAGGAAAATACAAGAAAACCATAAGCCCTTGGGTCTTCAAACTCTTGTCTGGGTAGTGGCGGGGGGCGGGGGGGAGGGTGGTAAGCAATCTCTTCCATTGGGTGCCTCCCTGGGGGTCAGAACCCCCCTCTCCCCAGCCTGCAGGCCCTTCGGAGGTGAAGGCGAGTCCACCCCAGCCTCCCTTTCACGCTCCAAGTCCCCCAGGAAGGAGGATCGATGCTTTCTGCGTCTCTGGGAGACAGACCGCGCATTCCTGCAGGGCTATTGACAGCCTCGCCGCTCTCTCGTATCTTCCATACTTCATTTGTGAAAAGAACTGTAATTACCCTCAAGGAGTCATTGGAGAAAAGTGTACAAATTGAAAAGGACTGGAAATGGGCACCTCTGGCTGCGGAGAAAACACTTTCCATATTGAACCGTTCTCTCCCGGGCCCGTGCATTCCCGTGTGCTCGGCCCTTAGCATTTCTGCCTAAAACTGTGGCAGCCTTTGTGCCCGCCCTGACAATGGGCGTTTGACATGGAGGGCAGCGAGATTAATGAAAAACCAGAGTTTTCCATTTCTCCCTTCCACAGCTAACTACTTTCCTTTCAACTCTTACTTCTAAATAGCTCGGACAATTAATAAAGCTTCAGTTGTGCTTCTCTACTCCCCCCCTTTTCTTCCCACACACTTGGTTGTTGATGCTGCCTTAACCTGACCATCCGGTGGCCTTGTTAACTGGCCCGGAGACTTAGATCTTGCCAAGAGTGGAGAGAGTTCTGCAATCTGGGGAAGAGAATGTCCCTGTTGCAGGGCAGTTATCTGAGGTCAAGGCACTGAGAGCCTTGTCCCAGGCCCTGCAAGGTGACCCTGGGCCTGGACCAGCCTCTGAGCTCCCTACCCGGCTGCCTGGCCTGATGGATCCTGTTGGCCTTGAAGCCTTTCCGTTTTGAGAACTGTATTCTTCATTTCCTGGGTCTGCTGTAACAAATGACAGCAAACCTGGTGGCTTGCAAGGACAGAAATGTATTCTCCCACAGTTCTGGAGGCCAGAAGTCCAAGATCAAGGTGTTAGCAGGGTTGGTTCCTTCCGGAAGCTCTCAGGGAGAATCTGTTCCATGCCTTTTTCCGGGCATCTTGTTGCCCGCAATCCCTGTGCTCCTTGGCTTGTAGATGCGTCATTTAATCTCTGCTCTGTCTTCACATGACCCTCCCCTCCCCCCACCTCCCTCCTTCCCTTCTCCTCTCCTTTTCCATCTCTTATTTTAGGGCACTTGTTGGTTTTAGGGGCCACCATGATCTAGGATGATGATCTTGTTTTGCGATCATTACCTTAATTACTTCTGCAAGGACCTTCATTCTAAAGAAGGTCACAATCAGAGATTCCAGATGGACATATATTATGGGGGCACAACCCAAACCATTGCCCCTTGTGTGCTCATAGCAGCCGTCAGGGAGCAAGTGGGGGTGGCCGTGAGGCAGGCGGGAAAGGAGGAGAGGAAGCACAGACCACCAGAGCCGTGGACTCCCACTCACCTGCTCCCTGGCTGTCCAGCCCCCTAAAGCGAACCCTCAAATACCAGCTGGGATTTGAGGAAGCTGCTCAGGACCCCTCTCCTCAACCCATTTCCTTTCTGCCTTGTTTCCCCAACTCTGAACTCTCAACCCTGGGACACTGAATTCTCCCCTCGTTTCTGTCCTTAGACCTCTGTTCTTGCTGACTCTGCTGCCCCCCCTCGACATCCCTCCCCCGCCTTAGCCCTGCCTCCTTCTACTGCCCCAGGGGACAATCACAGCATTAGGAGCACCCTTTGTAGAGCTTAATCTGTGCCAGGCACTGTCCTAAGCACTTTGTATACATCAGTTCCTTTAAACCTCACGACAGCCCTATTGAGGGTACTGTCAGTCCCGTCCCCATTTTAGAGATGAGAAAATTGAGACAAAGAAACATCCAGTAATTTGTCTAAGGCAGGGTTTCTCGACCTCATCGCTACTGACAAATGGGGCTAATAATTCTTTGCTGTGGGAGCTAGAGTGTGTTTTGTAGGATATTTAAGCAGCATCCGTGGCCTCTGCCCACTGGATGCCAAGATCACCCCCACCCCCTCAGCTGGACATTGCCAAAGTCTCCTGGGTGGGGCTGGGGGTAGGGTGGAACCACCCCAGGGTGAAAGCCCTGGCCTAAGGCCATACGCTAGTGACTGGCGAGGCCAGGATTAAGGCTCAGCAAGTCTACACCTTGTCCAACACCCCTCTCTATTTGATGACTATTCTGGGCTTGAATCTGTTCAGATTCTACATGCTCAAGGTTAGGGCTAATGCCTTAGCTTATACCCCGTGAAATCTAGTGTCCGTCCTTGCCTGTCACTTCACACCGAAACAGGCTGACTGGGCACGGGGAGGAGGGCTGCACACGTTCTAGGGTGGCTCGGGGTCTCCCACCCTGTACCGTTCCTGGCTGTGGCCATGCGTCCTAGCTGCCTAAATGGCTCAGCATTTGGGTGTGAGCACTGCAGCTCCGTGTGCTTCACGACCCTGGATTCACAAGTGTACCTTGGGACTCTCCTTCGTCTCTTGTTCTCAGGAGTGGGGTGGGGGGGTGTAAGGCGATTCGCCCCCATCATGGCCTCCTAGGGACGGTGCAAGGACTCTACCTCTTCTCCTTAAGCACATGAGAGATTCCTGCTTGTGCTCACTAGGGCCTTTTGAGGTCTTTTCCAACCTGGCTTTTGTTGATTCTAGAAATGGGGAGGGTTTTGGAGTCTTCAGAGAAGGCCTAGTAATTAAAAGGGCGAGTTAATTGCCCCTGGTGGTCATGGCTACTGCCCTTGGCTTATGGCCATCCCTTCTTCTACAAAGAAGAAAGGAAGGTATTAAACCAGGAAAGCCAGGGAGGGCTGTTTGTTCTGCGTTCCGTCCCCTCTGCCCCAGCCCGCCACCACACACAGAAGTGTGTACAGTGATGGTGGAAATCTCCGCATTTCTTTAACAAGAGCTCCTCTCTACCTGATTCCATAACGAAGGAGAAAGGACCAGATCGTGTCATTCTCAGGGGAAATGTACCCACTCTTTCTAAACATACAGTGGCTCTGAAGCGCTAGCTGCTTTTCATCGTCTGCTATAATCGCTCGTTTTTTATTGGCACATAAAAGGGCTTCCTGTAAAACATATTAAAGCTTCCAATTCTGAATGAAAAGCACTTGATGTAAAATCTCTCCGAGAACGGGAGCCACAGTCGGCGGGGGCTTGTGGCATCTCTCCTGCGTGGGAGGGACAGAGCAACCTGGACAGTGACTTGACACCACCCTTCAAGGGGCTTAGGCTGAGGACACCGCTCTGGGGACAACACAGCCTCCCCCTCCTTCCCCCCAGGAACCTGGGCCTTCGCCCCTTCTCCTACAAGCTGAGCCTCCCCCCCTGCCCCCCGCATGTGTTCAGAAACGTACCACAGAAGATCCGAAGCCCCAGGCAAACATGATACATGACTCCCGGATGCCAGTTTTATTAGAAGATTCAGGGAAAAAAAATGTTATTATCTTTATGTGCAAACAAACATGGCACTATTAAGGAGTAGAATACAAAATACGTGTACATTTTTAGGATTAAAGCGCGGTTTCAGAAAAACTGCCCAGCTGCGAGCATCGCTCCTGTCTAGTGGAGATCCTAGAGAAGGGAGGTTTGAGCGGCACTGATGTTTAGGTCCAAGCCCCGATTCCTTGGCATTCAGAATCCTTTATGATCTGGCTCCGTAAGTGGGGTGGAAAAGTCCACTGCCCAGAGCACAAGCTTCCCAAGTGCAGGCGTATTTTTCCCAGGTGAGAGGACTCGGGCCAGAGGGGAGATAGGTTCCCGCTTCACACGGCCAGCTGTGGTGTCCGCCCTGCCTCTCCTGCCTCAGCCGGTGCTGTCTCTGGAGTTCCCGCCCTCACCGCAGTCCCCTGCCACAGATCAGCCCCCGCTGGCCCAGTGTCATGGTTACAGCTCTGAAAAGGAAGAGATGTTGGCGACTCACCATGAGTTAGTGCACATCTCAAGTCGAGGGCTGCAGGAGCTCCGGGTAGCTTCCATTCGATACCTGTGTGAACCCGGGTGGTTGAAGTATCAGCTCACATTTCTATGTTATCACGTGTTTACCGTGTGCCAGGCACTTTTCAAAGAGCTTTGCGTGGTTTACTTTATTTGCTCTTGGCAATAACTCCTAGGAAGGAAGTCCTATTATTATACCCATTTCACAGATGGGGAAACTGAAGGACAGAATGGTTAAGCATCTTGCCTAAGGTCGCACAGCCAGGAAGTGGAGGAATGCAGGATCTGAACCCAGGCAAAATCTGGCCGCAGGACAAACGTGCAGCTGCCTCTTAAGCTTCTCTGTATCTATTTTTTTCCTTTAGACTCGTGTTCTCAAAGAGTAGTGAGTCTTCAGACGAGCGAGGTCAGGATCATCTGGGAACTGGTTAGAAATGCACATTCTTAGGGCGCCTGTGTAGTTCAGACGGTTAAGCATCTGGCTTCGACTCAGGTCATGATCTCATGGTTCGTGAGTTCGAGCCCCCGCATCAGGCTCTGCACTGACAGCTCAGAGCCTGGAGCCTGCTTCGGATTCTGTGTCTCCCTCTCTCTCTCTGCCCCTCCCTCGTGTGTGCTCTTTCTCTCTCTCTTTCTCTCTTTCAAAAATAAACAAATAAGCTTTAAAAAGAATAACAAAAAAATGAAACGCACGTTCTCAGTCTGGACCCTGAACCTTCTGAATCAGACCTTCTGGGGGGCAGAGAGCAGGGGTCTGTGGTGTAGATAGCCGCCCCCCCCCCCCGGTGATTTAGATTCCTGCTAAAGTGTGAAAAGTACTGCTTTAGAGGGTTAAAATGAAATAGTGTTTATAAAATTCTTAGCGCGGCATTCAACAAACGTTAGCTATTATCATGACCAGCTTTATTTGATAAGAGTGAAAAACTGTTGTGGGGAATATAAAAAAACACCTGCCTCCTTGGTAAAGTGCCCTAGAAAGCAACTTACACCGGCAAAAAAAAACAAAACAAAACAAAACAGAGTATTCAAGCACACTGGGGGGAGAGCTACCGCCGACAGCATCATAGAGGCACACCTGTCACCTGGAACTTGATCCAGTCCAAATAGATGTAGCCCTCCCACCCCTGCCGAAGGGGCGGAGCCCACGTTGCCATCTGAAGGACGCTGTTGCCTCCTCCGGGCACCTGATCTGATCTGGTTAACGTGCTGGCCAGCCCACTCCCTGGCTGGCTTCAGACTGGACCTAACCTAGTCCTCTCCTGGGCACCCCCATCTCTGCCCACATGGGCTCCGCCCACGACAAGGATGCCACATCCCTTGGCCTCCTATGCTCTCTCAGGTCTCAGGAAGACCTTTCGGGCGTGACCTGCCCCCTTGTCACTGCATGTCACCGTCACCCTCGGTGGCGACGGGCCTGCCCTTCCCCGGCCCCGCCGTGTAATTGGCCTGGCATCACCCCGCAATCTCCCGGGAATTGCTTCTGTCAGGAGCGGAACAAGCTTATCTGTTTAGCCTGAATTATGTCACCATGTGCTCAATGTAAATCTGACCGCCTTCCCGAAGCGCTGGTCCTGGACGGATTTGTGAATAATTTCGCCACCACAATTATTTTACCATTTTGAATTTTCGCTGGCAACTTAATGCATAGTTTGCAGCAAGAGGCTGCATAAATCAGGACTTCAAACAAAGGCTCTCCAATCGGGCATGAGGCTTCTAGTGCTGAGAGAGGCGGGGAGCCCCTGGCTCAGGAGGCAGGAGCGGGGCTTCCATCCACACCCCCAGGCCACGTCTCTGCTTGGAGCTGCTGTCTGCTCGGGGGGCCTTTCCAGTGCTTTCCACGCTAGTTTTTTCTTGTGTTCTTAGTGTTTAAGTTGATTTCTGCTTCCATAAATTGGAGGTGGGTGGCAGATGTGGTCTCATCTTCCCCCTTCCTGTTTCTAGAGCTACCTTCCCTGAACTCCTCACCCTCCAGGACAGGACCTGGTCCATAGAGATCACCTCTTCCAGCATTTAAAAATTTTTTTGAATGTTTTATTTATCTCTGAGAGAGAGAGAGAGACAGCGTGAGCAGGGGAGGGTCAGAGAGAGAGGGAGACACAGAATCCAAAACAGTCTCCAGGCTCTGAGCTGGCAGTCAGCACAGAGCCCGACGTGGGGCTTGAACCCACAAACCGTGAGATCATGAGCTGAGCTGAAGTTGGACGCTTAACCGACTGAGCCGCCCAGATGCCCCATTTTCCAGCATTTTTTTTTAATATTTTTTATTTATTTCTAGGAGAGAGAAAGAGAGAGCGTGAGCAGGGGAGGGTCAGAGAGAGAGGGAGTCACAGACTGAAACAGGCTCCAGGCTCTGAGCTGGCAGTCAGCACAGAGACAGACGAGGGGCACGAACCCACGAACCAAGAGATCATGACCTAAGCGAAAGTTGGAAGCTTAACCGACTAAGCCACCCAGGCGCCCCCCATTTTCCAGCATTTTTAAATGTCTGTCCCCAGGTCCCAGAGGTGCTTCAGGCTGCCTTGGGGTGGGGGAGGGAGAGGCTCCGGGCTCAGTTGCCCATCAATCAGGGAAGCTCCCTTTCTATTTATTTCGTACATTGGGGTTTTATCTGAATAAAAGTGTTCAGCTGCAAAGAAATTCTGAATACCCATGGTGTAATCTACCCTACTGTTTTATAGAACGGGAATCTGAGGCTCAGAGAAAAGTGGCATTGCTAAGTAAATTCACTGTAAAGCACACAAATGAGAAACCCAGGCTCTGGCAAAGGTTCCCCAGAACTAGCCTCTTTCCTTTACTAGCTCGTGAGACCTCAATGACTCCATTTCGTCATCTGTTAAATAGGAATAATAATAGATTTGTTCTGCAGATTAGAGATCATGGGTCAAGGGTCCAGCCCAGAGTCTGGCACATAGTGAAGTACGCAATAAATCAATAAATGTTAGCTCATAGTGTTAACCTGGGTCTGCTAACTCCCAGCCCTAAGGACACACACACTGGAAACTCTTTGTGGTGGAGTCTGTGTGTAAGTAAAGAAGAAACTGACATGGGCTGAGCACCTAACTCCTGCCAGCATCTTATCCTTCATTTCACCTCCAAACCTGCATGTGGGTCCCATCATCTGCATTTTGCTGGGACGGAAACTGCAGCTCCAAGCAGCGGACTGACCAGGGCAGCCTCCCCTATGGGATGCCTCCCTCCTGAGACCAGACGCTGAGAGCAGACACTGGCTACAGCCATTTCAGTAAAAGGATTCGGCTGCCGCTTGGGCTGGGCTATTAGCAGTTTCTTTAAACCATGTTAGCTGTTCTCCCCAAGCGCGTTTATTAACAGACTTTGATCTCTGCTGCCTTTGGCCTGTGTTTACTTCTATCGCATTCTATTCCTGCCGTATGTTATTGTATCAGCTACCTTTCTTCCCTAGTTGTGTTTTGTTTTGTTTGCATACTCTCTCCACTCTCCTAAGTGATGAAAGAGACTCGTGAGGGGCCTCTCGCCGGGGAGGAGGCACCGGGGGAGTGGGTGATGTGGTTCTTTACAAGCTTCAAGGCTGTAGACACATAGAAGGTATTCTTTCTCCGCACGTATGGGGGAGGGACTGGTCACTCCTTCATTCCTTCGCTTATTTAGCTGGCATTCATCAAGCACCTCAATGCAGCAGTGGACAAGACCAACCTGGTCTCCGTTCCCATGGAACTCAGGGCAGTGGGGAGGGCACATAAACTAGCTGCGGGAAGACCGAGCGGTGCTGCCCTGATGAGGCAAGTCCTTGGTGTGGCTCGTGGGAGCACCTCACTGGGGCCCCATCCCAGCACCCAGCTCGGGCGTGGCCCAGAGGAGAGCTCAGTAAGGGTGCTGAACAAGCATTTGTGAGAAAGTCCCGGTGGCGTCCGCTCCTCGTTTGTGTGCCCGTCCTTTCTCTGGGATCCACAGACTGTGTCTGTTCTGACCTGCAGGCACACAGGGTGCCCCTTGCTGGGCGTTGGCTCAGCTTGCCTTCAGGACAGTGTCCCGTTCCCTGGCCATTCTGGAAACCCCGACTTCCCTTCCCTGGAGTCTGCTGGGGACCTGAAGGATCCCAGATAGGGTGGCGATAAGTGGGAGAAAGAAAACGCCTACCATTTTTCATACGTGCAGACACACATACATGTATAGGGCTCTACTATCTGCACAGACTTGTGCACACAGACCAGCGTGGGCATCCGAAAAGACATGCTCCCCTACTTGGAGGTACGTGGCAAGCACCCCCCCTACACACACACACACACACACACACACACACACACACACACAGCATAGAACCATACAGTCACTTAATTCTTTTTTATTTTAATTTTTAAAAATGTTTTTATTTATTTCTGAGAGAGAGACAGTGTGAGCAGAGCAGGGGAGGGTCAGAGAGAGAGGGAGACACAGAATCTGAAGCAGGCCCCAGACTCTGAGCTACCTGTCAGCACAGAGCCCGACTCGGGGCTTGAACCCACAAACCATTGAGATCATGACCTGAGCCGAAGTCAGACGCTTAACCGACTGAGCCATCCAAGTGCCCCTATAGTTTATTTATTTTTGAGACAGAGAGAGACAGAGCATGAGTGGGGGAGGGACAGAGAAAGTGGGAGACACAGAATCTGAAGCAAGCTCCAGACTCTGAGCTAGCTGTCAGCACAGAGCGCGACGCAGGGCTCGAACCCACGAACCGTGAGATCATGACCTGAGCGGAAGTCAGATGCTCAACTGACTGAGCCACCCAGGCGCCCCATAGTCACTTAATTCTTGTCAAAAACCTGCATTTACCAGACACCATTCAAGGCACAGAGGACAGCAGGGTTTCAAAGAGATGCATCATTCCCTCCTGGAGACAAGGAATAGACACGCTGACACAAAAATAAATGTACAATAACAAGTACGTGTAAGTGCACTGAAGAAAAAGAAAAGCACACAGGGAGAAAAAATAGCAGGGAATATGCTCTTTAGGTTGAATGGGAGGGTAAATAGCAGAGGAACTGCCGTGGGCCTGGGAGGCACGCGTGCGGAGGCCTTGAGGGAGAAAAGAGTGCCACACACTCAAGGAGTCAAAATATGGAATCCACATTCATATGAACACAGATGGCACACCCATACGTCTACACATAGAAATCCACGCACTGGAGCGCACGTGCCCCAAACACATAGTCGGGTGGGTGGAGCACTCACACACACACATGTACGAGTGGGGGTGAGCACACACACACGCACGCACACGCACGCACACACATGCATATATGTATATGTGCAGAGCATGTAGAGACAAGCACAAACCAACAGGGGAATGAACCTACAGGCACAGAGCACAGAGACGGGCGTGTCACACACACAAATGCTTACACGTTCGCCCAGGTGCATACAGACACGAGATGGGTGTGCACCGTATCTACACAGATCTGTCCACAATCACCCCCCACGTGTGACACATGCAGCCATGCACACATGGTTATGTGCAAGGAAATAGCATGTGCTCCAGCGTATCTGAAACCACAGACCGTGAAAGTCAACGGCCATCAAGTAGCTGGTCCCCCCTTCAATTCTGTGAACCCTTGGGGGCATAATCCATGGTGGCCACCATCTCTGCACAGCGTTGGAAGGATTCTGGAGGGTGAGGGCAGGTGGAGGGGGATGGAGGTCTTAGAGTTTTCCACGTTGTCAAGCCCTGCCCACGGCAGCTCTTTTCACCTAGCTGTATGGAGATGTTGCTGTCTTGTTCCAGAGAGTGCTTGCCTCCTTAATCCATTTTCCTCGGCCTTTCTTTGGAGATTAGACAAGTGGCCTGTTGGCTACAGAGGTCAGCTAACGTTCCCTGGGGACTGGAGGCTTCCTTTTTCCAGTTAGTGGTGGGAGGGGGAGGGGGTTGGTTTCCTGAGGGTCTGGACATCCTTCTCCACTGCTGGGTGTGAACAAGGCAGGGTCTGGGGACCGTGCTCTCTGGATACATGAGGCCTAGCGGAGGGGGCCAGGAGAACTGGGCAAAGTTCACTTCTCAAGTTCGAAGTTGAAAGAAGTGGCTAACATTTAAAATAAACCTTAACAAAATCAAGTGAGGCCTGTCTGGGAGCAGTAGGAGCTCAGTGTCAGGGGAACAGGGCAGACAAAGAGTCACTTGTATTGTTGAGCCTCAGTTTTGTCATCTGTAAAATGGACTTTGTCATCTGATACCTTGGACCCCACCTCACTTAGGAGATTTGAAGACAGGGGCACCTGAGTGGCTAGATCGGTTAAGCTGCTGGATCTTGGTTTCAGCTCAGGTCATGATTTCACAGTTTGTGAGTCCGAGCCCTGCATCAGACTCTGTGCTCATTGCGTGCAGCCTGATTCAGATCCTCTGTCTCCCTCTTTCTGCCCCTCCCTCCCCCCCAAAATAAATAAATGTGAAAAAAAAAAAAAAGAAGACTTGAAGACAAATGAGATAATGGACCGCGTTTCTTGGCTGGACCTTCGAGGCCCCTCTCTGACCTGACCCCTCTTACTGCCCTCCCCAACCTCATTGCTAGCCTCCTCCCTTCTCTCCCACAACAGTCCAGTCCAGTCGCATCAAACGACCTCAAGTTCTGCAAACCCACTCTGGTTTTTCTTTTGGAACGTCCTTTCTTCATGCGTCTCCTCAACAAATTTCTTCTGACTTACCAAGCCCCCTCTGAGCTGTGGTATCCTGCAGGGGGCCTGCCCTGATCAACCCGGGCAGCGCTGGGCATTTCCTTCTCTGTGACCCTGCGGTTCCTGGCTCAGGGCCCCGGCAAAACCACTGTCTTTTGGCCCATGGGGGGGGGGGTGCCTGTAAGGACAGGGACCATGTCCTGGCCATGCCCCCCCATCCCCAGGTGTTCTCTAAGAGCTCATCAGATAGTGGGAGATGAGTGTAGTAAACATATCCGGGTGTGTAGATTTTAGAAATCTGGCTCCGTTGGTTAAGTGTCTGATTCTTGATCACAGTTCAGGTCCTTGATCTCAGGGTTGTAGTTCATGCGATGGGCTCCATGCTGGGTGTGGAGTCTACTTAAAAAAAAAAAAGAAAGACAGCAACTTAATTTTAAAACCAGATGCAGGGGTACTTGGTTATGCCTGACTCTTGGTTTTGGCTCAGATCATGATCTCGCAGCTCGTAGGTTTGAGCCCTGCTTCGGGCTCTGCACTGGCAGCTTGGAGCCTGCTTGGGATTCTCTCTCTCTCTCTCTCTCTCTGCTCCTTCCTTACTTGCTTTCTCTCATTCTCTCTCTTTCTGTCTCTCTCTCTCAAAATAAATGAATAAACTTAAAAAAAAATTGGGGCTCCTGTGTGGCTCAGTCAGTTGAACATCCGACTTCAGTTCAGGTCATATCTTACAGTTTGTGAGTTTGAGCCTCACGTCAGGCTCTGTGCTGACAGCTTAAAGCCTGGGACTTGCTTTGTATTCTGTGTCTCCCTCTCTCCCTGCCCCTCCCCCACTTGTGCTCTGTCTCTGTCTCTCAAAAATAAATCAAATGTAAAAAAAAAAAAACAGATGTAGAATTTCCTGCCGTCAGGGGAGTAAGAGGTGAAATCCACTGCCTTCCTCCCCAGCTCAAGATGTGGTCAGAATAAGCCAGAAATGGAAGGGGAGAGAAGAAAAGAGATGAACTGCTCTATAACACTGAGTGGAAGAATTTGGAGTTTTGGAGCAGTTAGGAGAGAGGAAAGCTAGGAGCCAGGAGCAGGGGCGGGAATGGGGAGTGAGAGCCAGCAGCACCTCGGGCTCCCAGGAGGAATGCGCCGTCTCTCTGACTTGTAAGGGCAGACTTCCGGTTTGTGCACTGTGCTGGCTGACATGCAAAGCTCTCCATCCCCGCCTCCCAAACCTCAGTAAAGCCGGCTGCACACAAATGCTGCGTGTCGGAGTACTTCGAGGACACCAAAGGAAAGGAGGCAGCGCTCGGTGTGGGGAGGAGCGGCCAGCAGTTCTGGAATGGAGAAGACAGAGCAGATGCTGTGAAAACCTGTCCCCATTGACTGTCAGGACCCAGGCACAGGCCCTAACTGCCACAGTGGGTTGGGAAGAAAGCAGGCCCAGCCACCTGCCTGGAAGCCTTGGGGACGGGAGGCTGGCAAAGGTCCATTAGCATGACAGTTGGAATCACTGGTCTCTAGAAGCCCTTCTGCCTGGGGAGTGGGAGGGAAGTGGAGTTTGGGACCAGGGGTGACTTTCTGAGGGCAGTGGGGCTGAGTCTGTTCTCAGGAGGAGGGCAGGGGGAGCCCGGCAATGCCCAGGACCCACAGGGAGACTGGCCATGCGAGTCTGCCACTAATGGGGTTCACAGAGGAGCTCTGCCAGGCACCTGCAAATCTAAGGGAGGGGCAGGCCTGCACCTGCCTTTGGCTAAAATGGGCTGGGGCCCCACTGAGGCAGCTCTGAGCTGTTCAGCGGCCTCTGTGACAGTCCCCTCCCCCCATACCAACACCTCCCTCCCTGGAGGGCCCACACAGGAAGCCAGGGCCTCCAAACATGCCCTTCATGCCTGCCCCTGGGGAGGCAGAGGAGCATTCACTGGACTCAGCCATTCAGCACGTCCGTGGAATTAGACTGAGCAATTAGGCCAGTTTAGAGGCAGAGCGACAGGGCAGGAGGAAGGATTGCCAGCGAAACGGTGTCCATCCTTACTTACACAGTTAAGCCACACTCACAGCCACTGAGCATCCAGCCTCTCCTGACCCACGGGCTCTGGGGTCCCGGTAGCTCAGAGAGTGAGACCCATGAGCAACTGAGGGAGACGGCTGGAGGCTCTGATGCTGGTTGGGCAGAGAGGAAGGTGCAAGGTGTGGCCCTAACATATGGAGCAGCTTAGGAGGAGCTCCTTGGGGACCGTGTCCTAGGGAAAGGGAAGGAAAGGAGTTCATTCATTCAACAAAAGTCTCCTGGGCACCTGCTACACGCCAGTTCTTGGTATTCGGGGGACAGTTCGGGGGAGCGATTGAGTTGTAATTTAAATGTCCGCACGAAGAGCAGACACCTGAACCTGAACAATGAACTTGAGCCCCATGTTTGAATGCTCTGATTCCCTGGTGATCCAGAGAGTTTGGAGGAAGAATCCATGGCTGGACAGGGAGGTGGGGACAAGGAGAGAAGCCAAAGGTGGAAATGGACTTGGAGGTGCCTCTAGTAGCCTGACTAATGAGCCTTCGGCACCAGCCCTGCAAAGACGCCTGTGCCTGTGGCTGGCACCAGCCACCTCTGCAGACAGTGATGGAGGCCTCTGTGCTCTGACGAGCTGAGTGAGGCCACGTGTGCCCTGATGGTGGCTGAAGAGGACTAGGGGTCAGGGGAGTAAAAGTGAAAGGACAGGTGGGACAGAAGGCTCGCTTTGGGTGGGGCAGCAAAACAGAGCCATGGTTTGCCTGCGTTTGGAAGGCCTGGAGCAGTGTTCAGGGAGAGCACCTGCAGCTGAGGAGGCCTGGCTTCTGCTTCTAGCTGGGCTGCTCCAAGATGTCTGGGGGCAGCCAGAGGGAAGGGAGGGCAGAGGCAGGGGCGGAAGCTTCCAGAGAGGCTGGCTGAGAGGTCAGATGGGCGGGTTAGACATGGCTGGGCACGCCCCTGGCATGCAGGGGGTTCCTCATCTCCTTCCCTGCATCAGCCAGACCTGGTCGGGCCAGGTCAAGAACTCGGTGACGAAGTGAGCAGAAGGGGCTGAGGAGGGCTGCCCAAATCATAGAGCAAAATAGATCTTTCCGCAAGCGATGCTATTTAGATGGCCCCACTATGCTTTGGCCCATTTTACTGACAGTATTGCTTTGGATTGAGGTGTCTGGCGGTGACTTGGAGGGTAGCTCTTAGGATGGCTCTAGGAGATGGGGTAGAAGGAAAAGGCCTTTGGGGTCAGGAGTGGAGGGGGCTTGGGCCCCTGCGTGGCTCAGTCGGCTGAGCGTCTGACTCTTGATTTCAGTTTAGATCATGATCTCACGGTTCATAGGATCGAATCCCTTGTGGAGCGCTCTTTGCTGACATGCAGAGCCTGCTTGGGATTCTCTTCCTGCCCCTTCCCCATATGTGTGTGCATTCTTTCTCTCTCTCAACATAAATACATTAACTTTAGGGGGCTTTTCAAGGCCACCTGTCCCAGGGTCCTGGGGGCCTGGGTCCATCTGAGGTCAAGGATTGAGGGCTGAGTTTGGCAGGTCTTGTTTAGATATGAGAAAAATGAACTTGGATTCCACCCAGGTCAGAACCAAAAGGGCAGAAGAGACTGTGAAGAATCTGGGGAGGCCACAGTGCGCTCCCATTTATACCCATTCAATGGATAAAAACCAAGAAGTCTGACAATACCACGGAGCAGCTTCACACACTGCTAGAAGTGCCAGTTGGCCTGTTTTTAAATTTCTTTTCAACGTTTATTCATTTTTGAGAGACAGAGAGAGAGCATGAAGAAGGGAGGGACCGAGAGAGAGGGAGACATAGACTCCAACAGAGGCCAACGTGGGACTCGAACTTAATGAACTGTGAGATCATGACCTGAGCCGAAGTCGGACACTCAGCCAGCTGAGCCCCCCAGGTGCCCCTAGAAGTATACATTGACACAACGACCCTAGAAAACAATCTGACATTGTCTTGTAAAATCAAACAACTCATACACCCTCTGTCTTACCAGTTCCACCCCCGCGGTATATGTGCACAGAAGCCCTTGCACCTGCACCCCGGGAAACACACGGAGGAAGGCTCAGGGCAGCCGTGTTCATAAAAGTAAACATAAAGGCACGGAAGGCCGGAAAGAACCCACGTGTCCCATTCTGGGAGAACGGCTAAACGCACAGTGGTAAAGCTCACACTACGGAATGATGAAGGGCAGCGGCCACTGAGCCGGCCGCGGCTGCGCACAGCAGCCTGGGTCAATCCCGGGGGCTGATGGAGAGGAAAACCCGAGTCTCAGAAGACTAGGTGCCGTCCAGGGCCTGGTTGATGAGGCTCAGAAGGAAGGCAAAGGGGACGATGAATTGCTTAGACACATATGCTGTGTTAAAACTGAGGAAGGAAGGAAGGGAGAGAGAGGGAGAGACAGAGAGAGAACAAAGAAGTCCGGAGAGGAGGGAAGGAGTGTGGGGGCGGGGAGGAGAAGAGGGAGAAGAAAGGAGAAGAAAGGGCAGGGAAGTACTCATCTCAGGAAAGTACTTGTCTCAGGAAGGTACCCATCTGAGCAGGGAGGGCAGGAGGATAGTAGAGGAAGCTCTAATCTGTGCTGCGAGTAGTAGGGTCCTGGTTCTTTGTGACATTATTAAATGAAAAAAAGAATTAGAAATCAATAAGAAGAAGGGCCGTGATGAAACAGAGAGTATCATGAATAACAGTTTATGACTAATACAATTCTGTGATCTGAGGGACAAAAGAAAAAAAAAGTGGAGCCGCCCCTGGAGGTCCCTTTGCGACCTTGGGCCAGCTCTCCCAGTGTCCTTAGGACGTCCCCCCGCCCACCCTGCCCCTTTTCCATGGTCCCCTCCCTCCTAGCACCACCCCATCACTTCCTCTGGGCGTCTTTCTGAGCACGGCCTCGAGGGGATGCTCAGAAAGCAGAACTGCGGAAAGAGGGAACCCCTTAAGATGAGGGGCCGGCGCTGCACGCCTAGACCCCAGCGCAGGCTGGGCTCCCGAACATTCAGCGGGGAGCAGATGCAGGAACGGTAGTCCTTGTCCCCCTCCCCTCCTCCCCTCCCCCCCCCCCCGCCCCAACGCCCGGGCTCTCGATGACTTTTTTTTTTTTTTTAATATTTTTCTTTATTTCTAGGGGAGAGAGAGAGACAGCGTGAGCAGGGGAGGGTCAGAGAGAGAGGGAGTCACAGACTCTGAAACAGGCTCCAGGCTCTGAGCTGGCTGTCAGCACAGAGCCCGACGCGGGGCTTGAACCCACAAACAGTGAGATCACGACCTGAGCCGAAGTCGGACGCCCAACCGACTGAGCCACCCAGGCGGCCCTCTCGATGACTTCTTGATCTCCCTCGCTGCCCCCTCGTGCCCACCACGGGTGCGGTGTGGGAGCACTTCTGGCCAAAGATCTACAGGCTCCCAAATCAGAGCACCCCTCCCCCACGTCCCTGCCCCAGTCGCCCCCCCCCCTCTTTTCGGCGTTTATTCACTCAGGCGCATGCGCCAGGGCTCGCTGTGTGCCAGGCACCGTCCACACCGAGAACACGGCGGTGAGAAAAAGGAGCCAAGGGCCTCGGCCTTGCGGCGCTCGTCTGCTTGGTGGGAGGAGGGCCGGCAGGGAGGCGGGTGATGGCAAGAAGAATGGAAAACGACCTCGGGTGGTGTACCGGGGTGGCCAGCGTTGTGGCTGGGAGAGGATATCCGGGCTGAAGGGGAGGCAGTGGGCTGCCGTTTCGGTCAGAGAGGCCACGGACGGCCTGTTGCGAAGCTGACATCTGAGTAACGATCTTCCTCTTTTAAGTTTCATGTATTTATTTTGAGAGAAAGAGAGAGGGGAGAGGGGGCAGAGAGAGGCGGAGAGAAGAACAACCCAAGCAGGCTCCATGCCATTAGGGCAGAGCCCAGCTCGGGGCTCAGACTCCTAAACCAGCAGATCATGACCTGTGCGGAGATCAAGAGTCAGATACTTAATGGATGAGCCACGCAGGCGCCCCTGAGTAACAGTCTGAAGGAGGTGAGAGGGTGAGCTATGGGGACACTGCTGGGGTGGGCGAGGAGCCTTCCAGGCGGAGGGAACAGCCAGCGTGAAGTCCCCTGCCTGCAGGAGAATTAGCTGGACAGAGAGGAGCTGGGGAGAGGAGGGGGTAACGTAAGGACCAGGGCAAAGGGGACAGGTAAGTGGCTGGGGCCGGGCTCGTGGCAGTGGTGAGTGGTTGGGTTCAGGACCTGCTTAGAAGGTGGAGCTGATAGGGTGCCCGTGATGTGAGGTGTTAAGGGAGGGTCCACAAAGCCCCTGGCTTTTTGTCCTGAGCCCCTGGAAGGGAGTGTTGTCCTCCACTGAGATGACAGAGCTGTGCAGGACACGTCTGAGGAAGAGCAGGAGCTCTGTTTCGGATGTGCCAAGGCAAGATGGCTGTGGGACGGCCAAGCCAATGGTCAGTGGGCAGTTGAAGGGATAAGTGGGGGTGGGGGTAGAGGGGACAGCCCTGCTTCCCGAATACTCAGTCTTTATTGGTCACACCCCAGCGGGCCTTGGGCCTTCAGGAAGGTGGAGGTCGTTTCCCAGGCGTCTCGATGCATTTCTGTGCCCACTACAGGGCCCATAAGCAGTGTTGAATGAATGAATGAATGAACAAATGAATGCTCAAAGAATCAGAGGGTGTGGGCTGTCTGGTCTGCCCCACGATGACTGTGTATAACCAAAGAGGATGGGCTGAAGCAGTGTGTACACAGCTATAGGCTTATTTTCAGAGGGGGCCATCTAGAGACAGCGGCCCATCCCCCCCTTGAGGACTGTCTCAGGCACTCTGGTGGAGATTGCCTGGAGGGGTGTCAGGGTGGGTGACAAGGGTACAGTTGGCTTCAGGATGCTTGTGCCCACAACGCTGCCTCTGGAGCTGCTCATTGGCCCCAGGGAGGGCGGCCCGATCCCTGCACAAAGGGGGTCTGGGCAAAGGCAGTGACCCCCTTCCCCGGGGGTCTCCTAGGACCTCCCTGCCCTCTCTTTCTGATGGTTTGGTCCAGCCCAGTGGTCTTCAAACATTCTTTTTTTTTTTTTTTTAAGTCATGGAACGGTTGGCGCACTGGCGTGGCTCAGTCAATTGAGCATCCGACTCCTGATTTCAGCTCAGGTCGTGATCTCAGGGTGGTGAGATCGAGCCCCGTGTTGGCTCTGCGCTGACTGTGAAACCAGCTTGGGATTCTCTCTCTCTGCCTCTCTCTCTTTCTCTCTCTCTCTCAATCAAAATAAAAAAATAAAATAAAAAATAAATTCAGGCATGGAACCCTCTAATTAAACCTCCCTGGGAGTGGGGAGAGAGGGGAGAGAATCCCCAGGGGTGTGGGACTCCAGGCTGCACAGAGCACAGCAGGGGGAAGGCGGGGTTCCCAGTGCGGGGTCAGCCACACAGATTCCCAGTCCCCACTCCAGACTCTGGGCCCATTGGTTCTTTGCCTAGTGGGTAAGTCCTTGGCCTCTGGTTTCCAGTCTTGGGTCCCTAAGGTCTGGGATTCGGGCAAAGCAGTCCCCTTCTCTGCGCCTCAGTCTGCTCCTCCTGTAAAAATCCAGATTCTGCAGACTACCTTGTTTGTAGATGAGGATTCAGCAAAACAAAGCACCTAAAACCTTCTCTATTGTGACTATCCAAAGGCTCCTCCAGGACAAATAGCTGGAAGGTCACCACCACCCTGAGGACGCCATTGTTGTCAGATTCCATTGAGCTCTTCCACCATCTTCACCTGCTCAAGCACTTTCCAGCAGCTGCAACTGTCTGCCTCTCTCCTCGCCCTTTCTCCCTCCTCCTTCCTCCCTCCCTCCCTCCCGCCTCTCACCTGCCTCCTCTCAGCCCCCACCCTGACCCTGGAGAGGGATGCAGCCATTCTGCACAGCATCACCTGCGAGACTAACGGGTACTGTTGGGACAATGGACTTCTGGCGAGTCCTCCTCTTCCCAAAGCCTCTCAAAAATTGGGGACAGCTTCTGGAGACGCTGTTTTTGGCCCAGGCACCACCAGCCCAAACAAAGGCATTTTCTGTGGCTGCTGGGAAGGCGACAATTGTTTTCATTTAGCAAACGTTCACTGCCAATGCCAGTGTTTTCTCTTGGAAGCCAACGTTTGGTTGAGAAGACAATGCCAAGCTAAATATTTTCTCTGCATAGAAATCCCTTTAATTTTTTAATCATTTGGCAAACATCTCCTTCCTCCCTCCCCTCGCCCTTCTGTTCTTCTCCCCCTCGCTCTCGGTCTCTGGCTGGGTCTCTGTCACACCCAACATCTGGGCTGGAAGGGAACGGTTTGGTGGGCCACGCAATTGTTCCCAGATCTACAAATGGCGGGCTTTGTGCAGACACACAGCTGGTTGCTGCATCGACATTGTTGTTTTAGCTGTTTTATCTGGATAATTGAGGTTGATGCAGACATGGCCTTCACCCCCCCCACCCTATCCCATCCCAGCTGCTTATATTAAGCTCTGGTTAAGAGAGGCCAAGCAGACAGTGATGAAGGGCCCCTATGCTGCCAACCAAGGCGGGGCCGCTAGTTCCCCATCACCCTATGGCTGATGCCTGAAGCAGCTGTGGGTCAACAGGACCCTCAGTGCATATCCCCATCTCACTGCCCGTGCTGAGGTCCAAAGGTACTCAGAGATTAGGGCTTCCAAATTCCCTAGATCTGGCGGTGGGGGGGGGGGGGGAATGCATTGCCCTGTGCCTTGCCCTGCTTGTTTCCTGACAGCACACAGCTGGGGCTGGACCATTCTCTCCCGCCGCCATCTTGGTGTCTGCCCTTCTGGAGCTGGCCTCCCATCACACAAGGTGGGGGATCCATCTTCCTCCCCACCCCCTTTGGATGCTAATGCAAACCAAGAATACCTCAACGTGGACCTGACTCAGGTCCCCCTCCCTGGAAACTTGAGTTTCCATAACACAACCCAGAGGGAGAGGCAAATCTGAGTAAGACATGCGGAATGAATGGATAAATGGATAGCTGGATCAATGCATGGATGGGCGGATGATCATGTGAGTTCGTGAATGGGTGAGCGCATGAATGGCCCACACTTAGTGTGAGAGACCCAGTGAATGAATGAACTCACCCCTCTGTGTTTGTGCCCACAAGAGCACAATATGTGCACTGATATCAGAGGTGAGTCCAATAAATGTGAAAACAAGTGGAACAAGTCTCCAGGGAGCACATCGCTGGTAAAGGGCGATTGTGTGTGTTCCTCCTCCCTGATAAAAGTCCTGCCCTCCATGAGAAGAGCAGCAGCTTTGCAGCCTGGGCCCTTTATCTGGGTTTGACTGTTGGCTTTGTCATTTCTTAGCTTGTGACCTTGAACAGTTTGCTTCATTTCTCTGAGCCTCAGTCTTCTCATCTGTAAAATGGGATGAACGGATGTTCTCTTTTGGGTTGTGGGGAGAATTTGAGGATTTGAACATAAGGCACTTGCTAAGTATTAGTTCTTGTCTCTCTACGGGAGGGTCAATGGAGAACATGAGCTCATCGCCTGATCACAGTGGGTGAAGACCACCTTTTGGTTCCAAGGGAACATCTCCCATCTCCTGTCCCTGTGGAAAGACATCTGACTACAAGGACATGTGCAGGAACACAGGGATGCCCAGCGGACACAGCCAGACTCCTCGGTCTTTCCCCCACTCTCTCCTAGCTCCCAGTGAATGTTTGACATCCCACGCACCGAGCCAGAGTGGGTGGATTTAGGAAAACTCCTTCTCGGTGTGAATGATGGAACTTCCTAGAAAGAATCACTATTAAACACTGGCAGGGGTAGACCAGCGAGGATGTTCACTGGGGCCGAGCATGTTAATCACCCAGGCCTGCAGTCACTATGAACCCAACACCAAGCAGCGATGTGGAGCCCAGCTGAGGCTGCCAAGATTTTCCCTGCCTGCAAGGAGGCCTTGGCAGCGGTATTTAACCTGTTTACCTCTGTTTCCTCATCTGTGCAATGGCAAAAATAGCCTCTACCTCAATGCTTGCAATAGAGCCCGGCACACAGTGAGCAATATATGAATGTCGGCTAGTGTGGTGGACGAGGTGACAGTCCCCAAAGACTCGCTCCTCCTTGCGAGAGGACTCCTCGGCCTCTCCCCATTGTGATCGGGCTTGGGCACGTGACTTGCTTTGACCAATGGAATGCTGGCAGGTGGATCAGTGTTCCAGTTCCCAGCAGAGCTTTAAAAAAATTTTTTTTAAAAATGTTTTATTTCTGAGAGAGAAACAGCATGAGCAGGGGAGGGTCAGAGAGAGAGGGAGATACAGAATCCGAAGCAGCCTCCAGGCCCTGAGCTAGCCATCAGCACAGAGCCCGACGCAGAGCTTGAACCCACGAACCGTGAGATCATGGCCTGAGCTGAAGTTGGAAGCTTAACCGACTGAGCCACCCAGGCGCGCCCCCCAGCAGAGCTTTTAAGAGATCTTCCACCTGCTTTCACCCGCCTGCCTCTACTAGGAGAGCAGGATGTTCTAGATAATGGTTGTTTCTTCAGCCTAGGACCTGGTACAAAAAGAAAGGGGATCCCAGCCAAGTCTGGCCAAGTGCAGGAAAGCTGTAGTCCCCATATAATGAGAGCAAGAAGCAAATGTTGCCGGTATAAGCCACCAGGTATTGGAGCTGCTGTGACTGCAGCCAAAGCTGACGAGTGTAGCTATTGTTACTGTTATTACCCCCATTTTATAGAAGAGGAGACCAAGGCTCTGAGACGTTAGGTTACTTGCTCATGTTTATACAGTAATTACGGGGTGCAGATGGAATTCGAACTCGAATCAGTCATTCATTCAACAACTAGTGGCTGGCACTGAAAAGGTAGATGGGGCCTCGGCTCTTGTGATGCATACATTCGGCTGGGCAGAAACAGAGAAATACAAGCCAACCAGTAAATAAACAAGAAAATCTCAGGCTGTCATAAATAGTTCGAGGGATAAAAAAATAGAGTGATGCGATCGTGCCTGGGAAGGAGTGATGGGTGGTTTTGACAGGACAGTCAGGATCCTCCCGAGGAAGTAACATCTCTAAGGTGTCAAGGATAAGAAGCAGCCAGCCCTGGAAGGAGGCAGGAGAAGAGCGTGGTAAAGCAGAGGGAACAGCAAATGCCAAGGCTCTGAGGCTGGAACCAGCATGGGCCGTTCCAGGAACAGAAGGGGGCCCGGGGTGGCTGGGGCAAGTGAGGGCAGAGAGTGCAAGACAGGAGTGCTGAGGGAGAAGGGCCAGTGATGTGGTTTTGTCATCCATGCTCTGGAAGGCGGGTGGAATTTATTCCGAGCGCGTGGAGGATTCCAAGCAGAGGGGAGATGTGTTTGCATCTGCCTTCTAGAATTATTGTTATTTGGGATGGAGAAGGCTTGCAGGAGGCCAGCTGGAGGCTATGGCAGCGATGGAGGAGGAAATGGTTGCTAGGCCCCTGCGTGGGGGTGGAAATGAGCAAAGTGAACTGACTGTGGAGATCCTTTAGAAGGGAGGGCTGTGTGTTCATTGGAGATTTGGAGGGCGGTGAGATAAGGAGGTGGCTCAAGGGTGACCTGCAGGTGACCTTGGGTGCGGCTGGTACCTGGCTCTGACCTGAGGAAAGAGGGAGTCTGGATGGATCTGCAGGGAATGCAGTTCTGTCTTAGCCTCTCGGTGAAGGAGGTAATGGGCTGTAGGGCAGGGCCGGGGTTCAGGTGGAGTTCAGACCTGGAACCACAGGGTGTGATTTAAAGGGACAGGGCGTGGACCCTAGAGCACCGGGAAGCTGGCGCAGGGCAGAATCTGGAGTTTCAAGGTCAGCTGGCATTACAAGAGGCAATAAAACAGTCGGAGAAGGCGGAGTCAGCAAGCCACTTCCATCCAATTCTGGAGACGGAGCTCATCCCAAGAAGCTCTGGGGGCGCCTGGGTGGCTCCGTCAGTAAAGCATCCGGCTCGATTTCAACTCGGGTGACCATCTCAGGGTCTGTGAGTTCAAGCCCCACATCGGGCTCTGCGATGGCAGTGCGGAGCCTGCTTGGAATTCTCTCTCTCTCTCTCAAAATAAATAAATAAACTTAAAAAAGGAAAAGAAGTGCTGTGACCTTCAAAGCCTGAGACCGTGTCCTGTCAGATCCAGTAGCCGCCAGCTACTATGGCACCAAGAACTAGAAGTGTGTCAGGGCCACGCTGACATGCCCTCTAAGTGTGACACATACCAGACTCTCCGTATGAAAACCAGAGCGTACAATAGCTCGTGAATCACTTTTATACTGATTACATATAGAAATAATAATAGTCCAGGTAGAGTGGGGTAAGTGAAATAGAATCAATATAATATATATAATAAATATAATATATATAATACATTTTACCTGCTTCTTTACTTTTACAAATGTAGTTACCAGAAACATCTCAGGTTACTATGGGGCTCACATTTGTGGCTCGCACTGTCTTCCTACTGGGCTACGCTATCGTAGAAGGACCACAATGGGGTGCCACCCCACATAGTGATGTAATGGCAGCGCTGCCCAGAGCTGTCCCCAAGGCTCTCTTCTTCTTCCTGTCCTCCAGAGTCCCCCCCGGCTCCCTCAGCCAAGAGTAGGTGTCAGATTTCTCCACAAAGACTGACAAGTTCTCACTCCAGCCCCTCCGGACCTGTTTTTGTCTAGAAACCACATGCAGTTTCCATCGGAAAGAAAAATACACACAACATGAAACTAAAGAAAGGAGCAAAATTTCCCTGACGCACTGCCAAGCAACTGTTCCTTTCCTACAACGCCCTGCAGTTTCTTCAAACACAAAGACGTTTGCCACATGGTCAATGAAATCCTTTGGGAAAGTGTCAAAAGACCATCCACGGCGCTGGGAAGCCTGGGAATCCTGAGATTCCCCAGTCCCCACTATGCTCCCGGGGCCATTTACCTGTTCCCCCTAGCTCAGGGCTCCCCTGGGGGTGATCCCGAGGTCACACCCCCGTAAATCCACAGCCCCACCAGCCCCGTGCAAGGATTGTCACTGAGGGTCCGCATTGGCCCTGCGGGCACCTTGGGGCTCTGAGCAATTATCGGTTCAAATTACGGTATTTGAACTCCATGGGGTCAGGCAGTTTTTGAAAAGTGTCATCTTCCCTGCCTGCCCACAGCCTAGACTGGATACGCCACCTTGCCCTCGGGCCATTAAACACAGGAGGATCCTCAGGAGAGCAAGACAGAGAGCTTAACTCAATGGAGAGAGGCAAAACCCAAAGAGGCCACACAAAGAGAGAGCCCAGAGGCAGTGAGACAGAGAAGACAAAGGGAACACAGAGCAAGGAGGACACCGTGGGTACTCAGGTAGGGCCAGGCCTGAAGAAAGCTCAGAAGGGAGTGCATTCATTCATTCATTCATTCGCAGAAATGTAACTGAGTACCTTCTAAGTGCTGAGCACTGCACTAGGTGTGGCTAATTCAACAGTGAGTGCAGCGGATCTGGGGTCTGCCCTCCCGGGCTTGCTGACCTGTTGGGAAGATTAAACAAAGACTATGTGAATGTATTTATAATGAAAACTATAAGTGCTATACAAAGATAGGGATAAGATGCTGCGGAATCCACACCAGAAATATATGAGCTGGCTGGGAGACTGGGAAAACCTTCCTTGAGGAAATGACATTTGAGCTGAGATCTGAATGGTGACTTGGGGTTAGCTGCACAAAAGGGAAAGTGAGCTTGTCAGCCAAGCCAAGGAAATGACATGTGCAGGAGCACCTGGGTAGCCTAGTCGTTTAAGCGTCTAACTTCAGCTCAGGTCATTATCTCACGGTTTGTGGGTTTGAGGCCCACGTCGGGCTCTGTGGTGACAGCTAGCTCAGAGCCTGGAGCCTGTTTCAGATTCTGTCTCTCCCTTTGTCTCAGACCCTCCCCTGCTCACGCTGTCTCTCTCTCTCTCTCTCTCTCTCTCTCAGAAATAAATAAAAACATTTAAAAATTAAAAAAAAAAGGGAAATGACATGTGCAAAGGCCCCGTGGCAGAGGGAGTGGAGTGGATTTGAGGCATAGAGAGCAGTGTGGTTAGAGCAGAGATAGCCAAGGAAAGCTTGGTAAGAGATGGATCTGGAGATGAAGGCAGGGGCCAGACCACATGGGCCTCATGGAAGCTCCAGATCTGAAGCCAAAGGCTAGAGAGAGGAGTAGATTTGTTCATTGCAGAGGAGAACGGGTTCCTGGTGCCACATGGTTGAAGCAGTGAGAGAACTGGTGCTGTACTGTGAGCGGCTCACACTTGGAGTCAATCACCTGTGAGTTCATAGCCCCAAGATAGTTTTTGCTTTGCGAGGGTGTCCTCATGATCAGAGGAAATAATGCCTGGGATACACTTGGCGGAGAGTTGGCGTGTGGTGAGTGAACACATTCTAAAGCAATTATGAAAAAAAAAAAAGGAATTCCATATTGTGGAGATGGGAGGGGGGACCCAGACAGGGATCCCCACAGCAGAGCTGAGACCTAGGGACAGGATGGTTCTGGTCCGTGGGGGAGTAGGGATGTCGAGAGGCAGAGCGAGCCGGGGTAGCCCCAGCCCCTGCCACCACAGGCCAGGGACCTCGGTGCCCGCTCCTCCCCCTGCATGACCGGGAGCTGCCTGGTGTTCTCCATGAGGAGGGTGGACACAGGCGGCACCCTGGTGTCTGCCTCGAGCGGCCTCAGCTTTGAGCTTGAATTAAGGAAAGAAGACCCTTATCCCTCCTGTGGGGACACGGCAGCAGCTTCTGAAGACTTCTGGAAGCAGTCACCCTCGTGTCTTCTGGGCGGAGCCCTCGGGGAGCCTGGGAAGTTAGCATCAAGGGATCATAGACCCCCACGCTGTGAACAACAGGGTTTAAAGTGCTTCCGGCTTCTCCCAGATCCTAAACTTTTAATCTGCCTTAAAATTTTTTTTTTTTTTCCAATTTCAAAGGCTTGGAGGTTTTTGTTTTGTTTTTAAGTGTTGCCTATGTCTGAAAAAAATCCAAACAAAAGAACTTGGGGCTTTGGGAGGTAATTAGTATACATGTAATATTTTTTTGCTCTTTCTTAATTATAAAAGTAACATACACCCAACATGGAAACTTGTAAAACGGAGAAAAAGACAAATTAAAAAATTGACCTAAATCCACTCTCTGCAGATACTCACTGTTAATGGTATTAATGTACAGCATATATATATATATATATATTTTTTTTTTTGAGCTCTTATGATGATATGTACCAGCCATTACACTTCAGGTTTTTATGCACAGTTTTATTTTGTCCTCACAACAGCCCTATAAGGTAGTACTAGTATTATTCTCATTTCACAGATGAAGAAAGTGACCCTCAGAGCTGCCACACAGTTTGTTCAAAGTCATTCATACCAGGTGAGGACAACCAAAGCTGGAATCCAAACTGTCTCTGACCCTTAGCCCACCCAGCTCACTGCCATGTTCATTCAGTTTCTGACTCTGGTCACATCCTAGCCACTTTCCTTTCTTTTTTATTTATTTATTTTTCTTTTTTAGAGAGAGTGAGAGAGCGTGAGCAGCGGAGGAGAAAAGAGAGGGAGACAGAGGATCTGAAGCATGCTCTGCACTGACAGCACAGAGCCTGATGTGGGGCTCGAACTCACGAACCACGAGATCATGACCTGAGCCGAAGTTGGATGCTCAGCTGACTTGAGGCACTCAGGCACCCCCCCACCTTTCTTTCTATATGCACATTTATACTCATATATGTACACTGTATGTATCCACATTCGAGATGTACACTTACACTGATTGCATTACCCAGGTTATTTTGTGTTTTCACGTTGCCACACCTCAAGCGTATTTTCTCAAATCAACAAGTCTTCTACAGCACTGCTGTCAATGTCGGCATAGTATGTTTCAGTGCAGATGGGTAGCGGCTCTCAGGGTTATTGGCTGCAGTGTCATCTGCGAGCTTGTTGGAAATGCGAGTTCTCACGCCCCAGCCCCAGCCCTACCAAGTCAGAAATTCTGGGGGTGGGTCCAGGAACCTGTGCTTTAATCAGCCCTCCGGAGCCTCTGACACAGCTCAAGTTTAAGAATGGACCCTTCAGACATTCTGTATTTTCCTGAACTAATTCCCTCTAATGGATATGTTTAGATCATTTCCAGGTTTTGTTTATCGAAAACCAGGCAAAATAAGCATCTTCGTTTCCCCACATCTATGAAGATCAAGAAAATGATTTTTAACATAAAACAGGTGTCGAAACCAAATCAAAACAAACAAACGAAACATGAATTCATAGACGTTACACTTAAAACAAGGAAACTGAAGAAAAGCATGAGGGCTTTTGGCCAGACCCAAGGAAGTACTTTCTTTTCCAGGCAGGACCACCTGGCAGAAGGAATGTCTCTGGGGGCCCTGGAAGTCATCTGCGGGGACAGCTCCGTCCTGCAGCAGCCTGGAGGCCACCCTCCCCCCGCCCCCCGCCCCGCCCGGGCACTGCTGGTATGCTCCAGGCCTTTCTCACAGTTTCTGGGCTGTGGAGCGTACTGGCTGAGACGTTTATTAAAGAGACAGCTGCTGTCTGGGCCCACCCAGCGGGAGGAGGGCAGAGGGGCCCAGAAGCCGCAAAGATGAATCTAGAGGGCAGGCTGGCCACTCACCTCCCAGCTGGTGATTTCATTAAGCGAGTACCTGCTGGGTGGGCTCTGCCCCGGTCCTCACTGCTGCCCTGCCAAACTGTGTGGTTGTTAGCCAGGGTCTGAGCCCAGACTTCCGAAATCAACTCCTGGCCGCTCCCCGAGGTCTTGGAAGACACCCTCCATCTGATGCCGAGCGGAGATCTGTCAACGGGCCATCTTGCTGCCCGTTCTGGAGCTTAGGCTATCGCAAACGCCTGCCAGTTCTCATTTCCTGTCCACGTCTCTAGCCCGTCTGTTTGGCAGGAAAACTTCCCTGGATCCTGACGGGCCTGAAGGATGCTGGAGCACAGAATTCAGCAAAGCAGTTGTAACTTTCTGGTGGGTCTCTGTTCTCTCGCCTGTGACACGGGAGTGGCCATCCCTGTCCAGGGAGCAAAGGGACTGCTGGTGGGCTGTGAATGGTAAGTCTTGCATATTGCGTGGGGGTTTGGTGTCATCGCTGTGTATTCTGAGTCTGGAAGTCGCAGCTGTGGCTGGCTACAGAGCAAAGCACAGATCTTTGGGGACTCGTCGCCGGGGATCAACAGGGCTCTTCCACTTAGTGACTGTGTGACTGCGGGGGAGTCATCTCCTTCCTGAGTGTCCAGTTCCCCACTGGAGAGCAGAGGTGATATCTCCCGCCTTACAAGGTGAAGGTGAAAGCAGAGCCAAGGGTGCCTGGTGCGGCGCCTGGGACCCAGCGGGCTGCTTAGTAAAGGGTGGACTTTCTGTCCGGGAGACAGTGAGATGCAGCAATGTGCGTTTTTGACATCAGACGCCTGCAAATTTGGGTCTTGGCCTTCCCAGTTAAGGGGCCACTTGGGACACGTTACTTTACCTCTCTGTGCCTCCGTTTCCGTCTCTGTAAAATGGAGGAACAAAAGCACCTACTTTGTAAGGTTCTTGAGAGGAAGAAATAAAATAATGTTCTTAAAATGTGACTGATTGTTAGGCATCGCTGTTTGCCATTTTTTTTTCCAGATGTGGCCCAGCCTGAGTCTTGTACCATCAAACATCTGGAAATGTGGACATGCAAGAGTCTGCCACCCGTCTGTTTTGATGGGACATTCAGCCGCTGGATATTTATTGAGCACCAGCTGCATGGCAGGCTGTTTCGTGACGCCCTCAAGACCCTTGAGCTTGGGATTTGTGGAGGACACATGGCAGGGAGGCCCCAGCACCGCGCATGCAGGAGGGCACACGGGGCCACCGTGAAGGTCAGAGGAAGGGCACCGTCCAGCAAAGAAGCTGAGTTTTCAGCCCGTGTGCATGTATCTCAGAGCCGTGGCTATCCCTGACAACCCCTCTCCCACCACTCCCAGAAAAGCAAGACCTTGAACAATTTCACGTTGAAAATCAGCCCTCAAATTCCACTGCAGGTTATTCAAGGGAGAAAAAGAATAAAAATCAATGCGAACCCAGTCTCCGGTTCTGAGGACCAGTCGCCTCTTGTTTGTAACCTGAAGGGATCAATAAGAGATGCTTCTTTGGGTCCATTTTGAAGCTCAATACCATGGATGCAATTTGGTCGACAATTATGAGCAATCAGTTATCTTGCACAGCCTCACTCCCACCGCCAGCCGCCCGTTCAGGCAATCAGGAGCTATTACTGAGGGGGGTGGCCCTGGCGAGGGGCTGGCAACTTCGACATGCTCACCAACCATCACTCAGAAGTAAGCGAAATTCGTTGATCAATTAAGTCGTTGGGATGGAGAAGTTATGAATGCTCCAACGCAGAAGCCTGGGTTCTTCTTTTCGTACCCATTAGCCAGGGGTAGGTTACTGTTGATTAAATGTTCTATCTCCTTGGCATTGGCAGTTACAAGGGCCAAGTGTCTAGGTTAGGGCTCCCAGTAGTTCACAACATCCGGTGCCCCTCACTGCCATCAAGAACGCAGAGGGACAGGGGCGCCTGGGTGGCTTAGTCGGTTAAGCGTCCGACTTTCGCTTAGGTCATGATCTCACGGTTCATGGGTTCGAGCCCCGCGTCGGGCTCTGTGCTGACTGCCAGCTCAGAGCCTGGAGCCTGTTTCAGAGTCTGTGTCTCCCTCTCTCTCTGACCCTCCCCTGCTCACGCTGTCTCTCTCTTTCCTAGAAAAAAAAAAAAAAAAAAAAGAACGCAGAGGGACAATCACCTTCACGATGCAGATATCTTGAGTTGGGTGGATGGCAGTCTGTGGTATGCTCTTGGGTTTGAGGTGCCCCAGAGATAGGCTGAACTAGGGCTTGGCAATTCCCTTGTGGGGAACCTTCCTCCAAGATTCTTGGCTTGTGGCCACTCCACTGCAGAGGCACACAGGAGCAGCCCTGTGCAGAGTGAGTGGACCTGGGGACCTCAACCCCTCTTGGGTCATGAGCTGCTTTGGAAAATGGGTACAGACTCTTCATCCTCTCTCTAGAAAATTGCTCAGATCCCCCAAGTTTTGCATATCAATTTAAGGCAGCCTATGAAACCCGTGAGCAGAATGTAATGCCAAGCTTTTTGGAATCAAATAAATCTTAATTCTTTCCCGTTTGCAAGCCATGTGATCCTGGGCAGCTAACCTTAGTTCTTCAACCTGCATTTCCTCCCTGTAATGGAAATGATACTACTACTGACCTAATAGAATTGCAGGCTGGTCTGCATGAAGCAGTAACCTGCATACCTAGCATGTAGTAAGTGCTTAGTAAACATTAACCAGTATCATTATTAACATGAATAATAACTATTACTAGGAAATAACCATAAATCACATACTCTCTCTATGCTGCATCTGTAAAATAAGGACATAATAGTACCCACCTCACAGACATATTGAAGGAAGTATTACTTAAAAGGATGGGTATGGGGCACCTGGGTGGCTCAGTCAGTTGAACATCTGACTTCTGCTCAGGTCATGATCTCACGGTTCATGGGTTTGAGCCCTGTGTCAGGCTCTGTGCTTGATAGCTCAGAGAGCCTGGAGCCTGCTTCAGATTCTGTCTCCCTTTCTCTCTGCCCTTCCCCTACTCATGCTCTGTCTCACTCTGTCTCTCAAAAATAAATAAATGTAAAAAAAAAAAAAAAAAAAAGGATGGGTATGAAGCAAAAGTCCTTAGCCCAGGTCTGGCACATTTTAGATGCTCAATAAATAATAGTTGTTTATCATGATTCTGGTTATTGATATTTTTCTACTAAAGAATATTACTGATCATTTCCTGGGTCCTCCCATCTGCCAGGGCAGGCTTGGGCTGAGGGGGATTCTGATGAAGGCCTTGGCAGCTGGCCAATGAGAAAGATGGTGGCATTCACGGTGGACTCTGGCGGGGGATAGGGAGGCCACAAAACAACCACATGATGCAAGCTGCCTGGCCCCAACCCTGCAATGGATGTGCTGTGTGATCCTAGCTAAGCCTCTTTTCCTATCTGGCCAGCACTTTCCTAACTTCCTAAACCAAAGCTGATGATCTGCAGTGGTCTAGACTGTAGTTGGCTCAGCCCATCTAGCTAATGGCTGGGATATTTCCTGTAGTGGACACTGGGTCTGGACAGGTGTGGCCTGAGGCTAAGGGTGGGCCAGGGGGAGCAATAACTTGACCAATTCCAAGGGTGCCCCTCCTTTCCTTTGGAAAAACAGGGGTTGCTGTTCCCCCGAAACCTCATGGCCATTGTGGGTCATCTCATTCCATCACATCTAGAAGTTTCAAGTTGGGCCAAGTCTGCCGACAGTCACCGTCCCATGAGGCCAGGCAGCCGGGTCCTCTGTCCATCCCTGACCGGGAAGGACGGGCTGCCTCACGCTTGGTACTTCAGCGGGCATGCTGGGATACCCACCCATTTGCTTACTCCACCATTTGCTTATAGTTGTTTATAAGCTCTCGGAGCTTTCGTCTCTCTTACTGTGGAGCAGGATCTATAGCCCCCGTCTCGCCTTATCCCCGTGGCAGGCAGGGAGGACCTCTTCATGTGGAACACGGACAATAACGTGGCCACCTGGGAAGCCAGTGTCGCCCTCACCAGCCCTCTGAGTGAGCTGGCCCACCCCAGCAACCTATGCTCAGGGCCGGGGGCCGTATGGAAGGCCTGCTGAGGGTGGTGGAGGTGCTGTTTCTCACCCGGGGTTTGCCCCTCCCTCCCCTCCGAGGCCAGCCTCCTCCTCCGGGGCGCTTCTACGAGGTTTTCCAGGCCATCTCTCCACCTTCCTCCTCCATCTCCTGGCCAGCCCCTGACTCGATGTTTATCCCGTTAACCTGAACAATCAAACTGCCAGTTATTTTACCCAAAGAATGAGCTTATTCAAGAATAACGAGTTACCATCTAGAAGAAGCAAGCCGGGGCAAAACAACAGGCAAGACCAGGAAATAAAGGAAAGAAACGCTCTTTCATAGAGGAAGACGGGAAGCTGGGAGGAGCTGCTGTAAAGGAAAAGTCCATTGGAGGAACTTGGGAGCTGGAAGTACTTCTCATTGGCTAGAAGGCTTCTCATTGGCTGACTTGTGAAGGTCTGTCATTGACTGAGCTGTTGCTGGGGGAGGAGGAAGGCTGCCTTCCTACAGCTAGGACAATAAAGTGGCATAAGGTCCCCGGGCTTCCAGTGGTAGGGCATGTGAACCCCCGACCCCATTCGAAATGAGGTTTGCTTTTATGAATTTTCACAACCCAGACCTTTTCCTAGCAGCGTCTCGGCTCCCGCACTCTTTCTGTTGGCCGGCTCCATCCCTTCATTTCAGGACCCCTAGCCCCTGTCCCAGGTCGTTCCTTGGGCACTGTTTTTGTGCATGTTCACAGCCAGGGTCACAGCCTGTCTTCTAGGGGAAGTGAGAGTAAGAGGGACCAAGATGACTCCAGATACCTGGGGTTGCATTATTAGAAGCATACTATTTAGGAGGAAGGAGGTGACAGTCTTGCCCATGGTCCTGCCAGGCCCCCCAGGTGTTATATTCAATTCACGTCTCACGTTATCGCTTCCAGAGAAGTGGGCGACCTTCCTTTTGGAAACTCTACTCACTGACATTATTCACTTAAGTGACAATTTGTTCTTCTCTACCTTTCTTGCCAGACTGCATGCTCCATGAGGCTAGGGGCTGTATGAACTGGTGCACTTAAAAAAATTTTTATTTAGGGGCGCCTGGGTGGCTCAGTCTGTTAAGTGACAGACTTCGGCTCAGGTCATGATCTCCTGGTTCGTGGGTTCAAGCCCCGCATATGGCTCCGTGCTGACAGCTCAGAGCCTGGAGCCTGCTTCCAACTCTGTGTCTCCCTTTCTCTCTTCCCCTCTCTTGCTCACACTCTGTCTCTCTGTCTCTCTCTTAAAAATAAACATTAAAAATACATAAATAAAAAATGTTTTATTTAAACATTTAATCATTTTTTGAGTGACAGAGACAGAGCATGAGCAAGGGAGGGGCAGAGAGAGAGAGGGAGACCGAATCTCCAGCCTCTGAACTGTCTGCACAGGATTCAACATGGGGCCTGAACCTGTGAACTGCAAGATCATGACCTGAACCCAAGTCGGACACTTAACCAACTGAGCCACCCAGACACCCTGAACTGGTGTAATTCACCTTGTGCTTATAGCTCCTGCCCATGTGTTACCACCATAGTAAGTACTCAGAATCAATTTATTGAGTATAGGAATGGATGGACGCATGGTAAAATGGATGAATAGACAGGTTAAGAGGGAAAGTAAAGACTTTCTATAGAGCCAGCCCCTTACAGGTGTGAGTTTAAAGGAAGTTAACATTAACCTGAAACACGAAGCTGTCAATTGGTTTATGAGCAAAACTGGTTTATTTGGGGATAAAACAGAAACTTAATTCAGGACAAGCAAACTATGCCAAAACCATAGGCAAGTCCAACAAATAAAGGAGAGGAAAGTTATTTTATGGAGAAGAGGGAGGAACTTGGGAAGGGTTGTTTTGAAAAAGTCAGCTGGAGAAAAGCAAGAGTTTAGGATAATGATGGTTTCTCATTGGCTGAGTGGCTGGGGTAGTTGATTTCCTAAAGGAGATGCAATGTACATTGCTCCCTGTTGGGACTTGTAATTGCTGATTCTTTTCTTTTAATGATGCTTCGGTTGGGGTCTGTAAATGACAATGCTTCCCGAAATTGACATTGAATGGTATGGCTCCCCCTCCAGCCCCGCTTTCCAGCTCCACAAATTTACTGTAGTGAGGTTTTCCTTTACTAAATTTCATAGTTAGAAGGGGGAGGAGCCCTATACGCAGAGGTCAGTGTTCTATTGAGTGTCTGGGAAGGTATCCCTCTCTGAGTCAGAATTCAGGTCTCCCTCCCAGCTCAGGGCATTACTAGAAGCAATCGAATGGACCACAGGTCCTGGACATGTTTCTACCCACCCCTGCACCTCACCCCCCACTCCCTGGCCCCTACCCTTCATCCTATCTGAGGGCAACCTTGCGTCAGGAACCATCTTGCCTTCAGGAAATTACATGATCCTTTCAGGAGCACCTGAAACTGAACTGGATTCCATTCTTGGGGTTATTTGCATTTTAATGACCAGGAAAAAACCACTTCAGTCCAAGGGGTGATGTGATGGGGTGAGACAGTAAGCTCTTGTGTGAGCCTCTTTAAGAGTTTAGAGAGAAGGTCTCCGGGTAAGGAGGGCTTGAGGGCTGGTTGTCTGGTTGATGGCCTACTGGCAGGTTTGTGGGCCATACGGCTTCACTTTCCACCCCCTCTTCCCAACATGTACTGTTCCAGAAATGTTCTTCATTTCCAGAATGGAGCTTGGTTCTCAATAATGGGCATCATGGCAGCCCTTGGGAAGCCAGCTGCAGGCTCGCCTTTCCCTGTCTTCCCCAGGTGAGGGTTCCTCTACCTGCCCAGGCCACCCAGCCGGGCCGGAAGCCCCCATTCAGCTCCTCCCAGACATACACTCCTGCACAGGGACTGTAGCTTTTGCAGAGGTGGGACTGGAACAGCCAGGCTGCTAAGAAGTCAGAAGTGGATTTGCAGCCAACCCCAATCCCTGGTGTAATTACGGAAGGAGGAGGGGGCTGAGAGCAGACAAGTAATCCCAGGCACCAGAAAAACAATTGCAGGAAGTGCCTGTGGATTCTCAGTTTAAACGGTCTCCCAGAAGGCCCAGATGGCATCAGTGACCCCATAGAGAACCCCGGGGTGGGGAGAGGGTGGGTGGAGATGGGTTAAGAGGAAAGGGGCCTTCTCCCAGCCAACCTGGGTGTGGAAGTGCTCTCCCAGAAAAGCAGACCCACTTTAGCCTTAGCGGCTGTTCTGTGCAGCACATTCATCTGGCATTCATGAGCCTGGCATTAACTTTAATGGCAAGGCACCGCGGGCTCTGGCTGTGACACTCAGTGTGGCCTTGCCTCTCCCTTCTCAGACACTCTGTGATTTCCCATTAGTGAAATGCATACGCAGACTCAGATGACAGTAGCCTGGACTTCCTGGCATGGGCGCGTGCACACACACACACACGTCTGCACCTGCGTGCATGTTGGCCTGAGTTCTGACCCCATGCCTGGAGGAAGGTGGCTGGAAAGGCACTCCCAAGCCCCACTAAAAATCCTCAGGACACCGGACCCAAAGTCAGGAGAAGTGGGTTCACGCCCCAGCTGAGAGCTAAGATTTGCCAAGCATTTCTATACTTCTAGCACCATGCTGTGTGCAAGGTGTGCCTTAGCTCCTCAAATTCTCAAAACAAATGCTCAAGGAGCTCTCATCATCCCATTCTGCAGATGAGGAAACTGAGATCCCATAACTCACGTGACGTCTCACCGCTAAGAGGCAGAGCTGGGATTCAAATCCGATCTGTCAGATGCCAGTGAAACGCAAGCTGGTACTGTCACTTGGCTGCTTACTAACGCATCACACTATTCCTGGAGTCTCCAGTTCCTCCATCTGCACACAGAGGCTCATACCTCTGCCTCCCGCGCAGGATTGGTACAAAGCTAGCAGGTTACACACATCCGTACAAGCTCACCGAGATTTTTAAGCCTCTCGATGCAGGTTGAATTCTAGGCCAGACATTCAGACTGTCTGAGATAGCATAGAGCATTTTTACTATGAAAGCCTTACTCTAATGATTTCAGCAATTTCCTTTTCCTTGGGAAAAAGAACGGAACTGACATTTTGTGGGAGGAGGGCCCCGAGCCAGACGCGGCAAAACCTGAAAGGATCCATGGTGATGAATTTCTGTGAACTTGCACCTTGGCCTCCCCGGGCCATTATCCGGAGGGCAGAAGAAAGAGCCAGTGAGAGGGGGTCTGAGGCAGTGGACCCTTCAGCCCCCGGCTCTTGCCCACATCTTCCTGCATCTAACCTCCTCTGTCTCCCAGGCCAGCTATCCCAGACTCTGGAGCAAAGAAAATTTACTATGCTTATACCTGAATCCATGACCATCAAGAAAGCATCAGTGGGCCTCCTGGGGAGGGGTACTGGACAGTCACCTGGCTGATTTTCCTGTGTCTTGGAAAGCAAGACACAATCTGATGGCTGAGGCCACCAGGTCTAGGTTGACCTGCTAAGACTGAGGCAGCAGATTTCTGTTCCAAACAGCAGCCTTCTCCTCCCAGCATCTTAAGCATGAGCAAAGCCACAGCCACCTACGTGGTGGAGTTGGAGGGGCGCCCAGCTTGCTAGTCTGGCACCTCCACTCTGAGATGGCCCAGTTATAGGCACACGGAGACACACGCATTCCAAGTGAGAAAGGCACCGGGACACACGGGCGTGTGATGAAGTTGATCTTCTGGGTTCTTTGTAGCTGAACCAGGCGAAGCCATAGGACACGGTGAGTGCGGGGCCTTGGAGAAAGATGAGGTCACTGGGAGCCCTCTCCTGGTCCATGCTCCCTTACCTTTTTCTGTTCAGGCCCCAGAGCAGAGGGGCCAGGAGCCTCCTACCCTCCCGTCTTCATCCTCAAGCCTCTTCTCACCTCGCTTTGCAAGAGATTCTGCCCCAGGCACTCATCAGGCCACATCTGGTTGTATGAGTCAGTGTACATTTATGAAGATGTATGGATACATATCTGTGTGTCTGTGTGTGTGTACGCGCGCGTGGGTATGTTGACGTGTATATAACACAGCGTGTGTGTGTGTTCACACAAGTGTTTCATAAAAGCACATACCCGTGTGTTTGCACGTGCATGTGCGTTCTCAGCCCGCCTGCCTCCAGGCTTTTCCCTGCCTGGATAACGGCACCCCCAGGCTGCTTGTCTCCCGAGTCTACACTCGTATAGGGATTTCATTCTGATTCATAGCTTCTTTTCTTCCCCCGTGAGGATAAAACTCCCAGATCTATACATCCAGCCTCCGATCTCTTTTCCAAGCTCTAAAGCCTTGTTTCTGCTGGATGACTTGTGTCTCTCAGAAACCCAATGGTCCCAAATTGTCCCTTATCGCCCTTTTCCCCAAACCTGTTTTCCCTCCTGCCCTAAGTATGCCAGAGGCTGGCGTCACTGTCCTCCCGGCCCCCTTCATCCCCCACACCTGTGACAGAGGCTTGTGGCTCCTTGCCATGAAATGTCACCTTCTGTTTTCACCACCGCCACCCTAGGCCAAGCCTTATCACCACACACCTGGTCCACTCACAAGCCCCTCACAGGTCTCCCAGGATCCAGGCTCTCTCGCCCCTGTGCACCCAGTTCTGGGAGAGTGGAGCCCTTTCCAAAAGCATGAGCTAGATCATATCACTTCCTGTTAAAAACCTTTTGCTGGGTTCCTGTGGCCTTCGAAGTCAGCTATGCCCAAACCAAACCTCCCCTCTGATGCTTGCTACCCAGGGGACCCTGTCCTCCTTACCAGCCCTCTCTGAACCACACCATGGTTTTCTGAGTTATGGCCCAAGCTAAGCAAGACAACATGGGAAGCAAAATATCTTTTCTGTAATATATACATTATATGAATATGTTTATACATAT
This sequence comes from Hyaena hyaena, assembly GCF_003009895.1. Taxonomy (NCBI): domain Eukaryota; kingdom Metazoa; phylum Chordata; class Mammalia; order Carnivora; family Hyaenidae; genus Hyaena; species Hyaena hyaena. Next base: position 1,990,925 of record NW_024080874.1, read on the forward strand.
GATATAAATATGTATTTTCTTAATTCTAGTTCCTTGGTTTGGGGGGAGAAGGCGTGTGTGTGTGTGTGTGTGTTTGTGTGTGTGTGCACGTGCGTCCATGTGTCAATTTGCAAATATGTAAGAAAATGAGGGTGGTATATAACTACAAGCACAGAAATACTTTTATATATCAACATTGTCATTCATTCATTCATTCAGCATGCAAGCAAGCATTTGTTGACCCTACAATGTACGATGCATTGGTTCGAATTGTAGAAAGACCGACATTCTAGGCTTTAAGAATTTGGCAACATAGCTGAACTTCCTGTCAAGTCATATACTCCGAGCGACATCCAGATTCATCTGTTAAACCTACTTCCTGTGTCGAGTCCGAGCTCAGGGAGGTGTGATGATAGTTTCAGGGAGGGCCAACCCTGTCTTTCCATCTCTGAGGGCCCCTCACCTGGAATCACTTGTCTTCGAAATCGCCAGGCTTCACAGAGCCCTCCTGCATCCCAGCAGGCCCCACTCCTGCCCTGCTTTGCTCTGCCGAGCAAGAGGCCCCAGGCAGTGCAGACGGTGGCCTGCGCGGAGGGACAGAGGGCCGGCGAGGGCCGTGCACGCCCTTCCTGGGAAAGCCACACTTGCCTTTGTGGGGGGCAGGGAGGTGGAGGTCGGCCAGACTCCATCAAGCGGAAGGCTCTCCAATTTACTTTCAGGAAGGAGCTCCATTAAGGCGAGCGTTTGGGGAAAAAAACAAAAACACTAATCACCATCCGAAATGTACATGCTATTTCCCATCTGGTGTGCGGAATTGGATCGTCTCGGGAATCTCAGCAAAATGCAGCAGATGGGCTGGGTTTGGAGCCCGTCTCCCCACAGGCAGCGGGGAGAGGAGGAAGAGGCTTGGCACAGGCGAGCCAGCCTGCATGAGGAATGGGGGGCCCCACTGGGCCCCCCACAACCGGGCCCTGGAGGAACCCTCCCCTCTGTCAGATGCCTGGTGCAGCCAGAGCAGCTGTGTTGGCTGCCCCTGTGGCTTCTGGTCCATTCTGGGAAGCGGTGGCTCATGCTCTCCATTTGCAGGAACTCTGCAGCAAGTCTGGCTGCAGTGGTGCCAGGGAAAGATTTGAGGGGCTCAGACACTGGCCGGGACTACTTCCTGGCCATGCAGAATGGGGCCAGCCTCTCACCAAGGATCGTAGTCAGCGCCTCTCAGAGCGGCCAAGAGGCTCAATGAGGCCGGTGGGACACACCTAGCACCGTGCCTGCCCACATTATTACTTGGTAATGATGCCCCCAGGATTTCGGGGGGGCTCCAAAAAGGATGGGGGCATAGTGACAAACCTCTGCTGGGAAGGAGGCCTCACCCACGAGCTCATGGTCAGGCCAAGGGAAGAGGTGTCCAGGTCCCCACACTGTACCACTGCAAAGGCGGAGGTGGCATGTGTCACAGACAACGGCTCGTCCTGTGACCTTTGAGTAGAGTCAGGAAGGAGACAGGCACGGGCAGGCAGGAGACTGGAACAGCTCCCGGCAGGTGGACAGAAAGAAACTGGAAGGGAAAGAATGGGGTGGAAAAATGAAGCTTCTGCAGAGAAGGACAAGGGACACACAGCAGAGAGTAGACTGCATGGTAGGGTCCCTTCTGGATACAGGATCCCCCCCCCCCCCCCCCCCCCCCCCCCCCCCCCCCCCCCGGCACATCAGACCCCTGCCAGTGGCTGCCGTCCTATGAGATGGCCCGATACTGCCAACACCTTTCTTGTCTGCAGTGACTTTCAGTCCCCCTCCCTGGGGCACCCCTCCCCTCAACATCTAATTAAAGGGAAGAAAGTAATTAAGGAAGGGCATGTAACATTCCCTGTTACACCGGACTTAATAACACCTCCCTGCCCCTCCCCCACTTCGGATCCATAAATATGACACGCAGAACAATTCACTGCAACACCAAATTGTTTATTGCTTGCTAAGCTGGAAAGCACTTGAATTAACCTCCTGCATAAGTGGAGTTAGGAAAGATCCAGGCATCTTTAAGTGAAAGAGGACATGAGCCAGACAGAGTCCTTGTCTGCGAACCCAGAGGGTGAGGCTTCACTCACTCTCTCATGCACGCACTCATTCATGCAAGCACTTGAGTGCCCACCGTGTAATAGAGCGTTTGGTAGTGCTCGGGGCAGAGAGCAGAATAAACCAGCATCGCCTCTGCAGTTTGACACAGGCGGTCCTTTGCGGCTTTAAAGGGGGGGCAGCTGTGAGCCAGTGCGGGGAGGGCCTGCTCTAAGGGGAGAGGATCCTCTTCAGGCTGGGGCTGAACAGACGTGGTGGGACAGCTGCTCGTTCTTGGCTGGACCATTGCTGTTCACCCAGCCCTTCATATCCGCAGGTGCAGTGGTGGGGGTACAGAGATAAAGCAGCCGCTGCCCGCCCCCTCCCCCCAACCCCAGACCTAGAGAAGCTCACAGTCAAGTCGAGGGGAGGGACGAGGACTCAGCATGCATTGCAGTATTAAGAGTGCCAATCCTTAATTGAGATGTGTACCAAGTGCAGGGAAAACACAGGGGCGGCAGCAGTCAACTTTGTCTGGGGGAACATTAGAAAGGATCACAGAGGAGCTGACATTGAAGGCGGGTTTTGAAGCGTAACTGGGAATTCCCAGTGGAGAAAAGGGTACGGGAAGATCTAGGTCTGAGGAAAAGCTTGTGCAGAGACTCAAAGGTATGAAAAGGGGAGGTGGGCTGGAGTAGGGAGGGGGGGGACGAGCGGGGGAGCGGGAAGGCATGGAGGTAACATCAGGGAGGATGATACGGTGTTCGACTGAAGAGCAGCACCGTTTCCTTGCACATTGTATTTTGGAAAGGCCACTCCAGCAATGGTTTAGATCTGGTATGTCCTCGAACATCCCTGTCCCAGAATCCTCTAGGAAACTTATTCAAATACATCTTCCCAGTCTCCACCCCAGAATTTCAGAGTCAAAGCCCCTCAGGTGAATGGGCACCAGGAATATTTTGGGGTGATGGAAATGTTCTAAAATTAGATTATAGTGATGGCTGCATGGCTCTGTAAATTTACTAAAAATCATGGAATTGTACATTTAAAATGGATGAAGTGTACGGTATGTAAATAACACCTTAATAAAGGCATTAAAGGGGCGCCTGGGTGGCTCAGTGGATTAAGCATCTGACTTTGGCTCAGGTCATGATCTCATGGTCCATGGGTTCGAGCCCTTCATCGGGCTCTGTGCTGACAGCTCAGAGCCTGGAGCCTGCTTCAGATTCTGTCTCCCTCTCTCTCTGACCCTCCCCACTCATGCACTGTCTCTGTTTTTTAAAAATAAATATTAAAAAAAATTTAAAAATATAAAGGCATTAAAAAAGAATTCCCCAGGTGGTTCTGTAAGCTAGCTCCACCTTGAAGGTGGGGGCAGGCCGGTGGTGGGGTGGGGGGTGGTGGGACTCAGAGCCTGACTACAAGCCTGATGGGCGAGGTGAGGGGAAGGCACAGACAGGTCACAGAAATCCTGCTGGAGGCTTGTGCAGGGCTCGCCTGGATTTGAGGCTGTTTTGCTGGGTTTAAACTGCTCTCTCATCTTTAACAGGGAAGCCATTGGGGTTTGCAGAGGGCTCCTCCAGCACCAGCGTTTGCCCGCTGCCATTAGCATGTGGTCCCACCCACAGGGGTCTCCGTGTCGGGGCCTGGCTCCCTCCAGTCTGGAGAGCTCCCAAAGGGCAGGTCCACAGGGGTACAGAGTAGGTGGTCCCCCAGCACGCAGCGGGTCTCTGTGCATACCTTTCTCCTGGCTTCCTCTGTGTAGGTGTGGATAGTATTTCAGAACCCAGGTGGAGCAGGTGTTCAACTTGGCCTTGAAGCCCTGGTTGCTCAGAAGCCACTCTTGGGACCATACTTCATCATCTCTTTCTCCTCCTCTGGCCATCAGCTTCATCTGTGGCTTTTCTGTTCTTCAAGGCTGGGAGCTCCTTATAGGGGTTCCCAATTTAGTCCCCTCTGTGTTTCCCTGGGCCACCACAGCTCCCACCTGTCTTTCTCCAACTCTCACCTGGGTTCCAAGAGCTTCTACTTTGGCTGTGACCCCTCATCTGCCCCTCTGTCCCCTCTAAGGGCTCTCAAGTTCTCATCTGTCCCTTCAAATTCTCCATGTGTCACCCTGTCCGTTTCTGCAGCCCCATCCCTACCTGCCTCTCCCCTGTCACTATCTGTGTCCCTTAGCCTCTGCCATTTATCCCCACGGATTCTTCCTGCAACCCTACGGCTCTCCCCGTGTCGCCTCAGCCCTTCCTGGTCTCCCTATGACAGCAAGTCGCCAGGGAAAAAGGAATAAATGCATGGAAGAGGGGAGCAGCTGGGCAGATATTTGGAGCTAGCTGCAAGTATGTTGGTATAAGAGTGCTTTCCCTTGAATTATCTGGAAAATTGTTTCTATTTTTTCCTCAGTGGTATGTGTGCAGATTTAGGCATGGGCCTCAACTCTACACCACGGGCTGTGGAGTTCTTGTCCATGCCCTTGCCCTTCAGTCCTGGCCTCTGGTCAGAGGAGCAATAATCAGCAAGATAATAACCACGGAACTAAGGGCTCCTGACTCAGGGCACATTCCAGACACTGGCTCTTTCTTAGTGCATCCAAGGAGCTGGGGGGGGGGGGGAGGTGGTCCTGTAAAAAGCCATCTGGGGCCCCATTTTAGCTACTCTGTCATGCCCCTGTCTTCCCTAGGGCGTTAGGGACACCATTAAAGACCCAAGTCCCCTGACCCGACACATAGAGACCCTCTTGCACTTGGCATGGAGAGCCCATGGGCCATATCAGATTTCCTCATAACCCAGGAGAACGGGCATCACAACCTTGTTCTCTAGTTCTCATCTGTCCTCAAGCTGCTCCGAGCTTCTCTGGGCTTTTCTGGGCTTCTCTGAGCCTCCTGGTTCTTGGAAGGGACACACGTGCCTGCTTGAGAGCAAAGGGACCCCCTGGCTGAGTCAACAGAATGACATAAAGCCAAACAGGAGAAATGAGGCTGTGGCCACTGGCACCTGTTCCCACCCAGCCCAGCCCAGGTGGGGGGTGGGAGTCTGAGTCTGGGATTAACTGATCGGCAGAACCCAGCTCTCCATCACACAGACCTCCTGGTGCCGCAGAGATAACTCAGAGCAGGCAGCACCCCTCCCCCCCATCCCAGGTCCCGGCTACGGCCCAAGCTCCCTCCACAGGCTGCCGCCCTTAGCTGCATCCCTTTTGTTTTCTGGGAGGCACAGCAGCATTAGCAGCTAGGCCACTCGGCTTCGTGGGCTTAGGAGAGATGGCCTGGGGACCCTAGCCCTCCCTGAGGCTTCCGAAACCTCCCAGCTTCTGATCTGGAGGGAGGGGTGGGTGTTCTTTTCCTAAATCAGCTTTCCCAAACTGTTTCTTGGGCCAAAGGCCAGGGAATTCCCATAAGGATGAGATGGTCCAGGACTGAGAGGCAGTGAGAGAGAGTATATCACCCATGTCAAGACCAAGAAGCAGCCCAGGCTGGTAGGGGAGGAGAGGAAGGAGCCTGGAGAACTGTCCAAACTTGGAAGCAGGTTTGGGATACAAGCCCTAGGCTTCCTCACAATGGCAGCCAGTTTGTCCACTGTAGAACAGACACCCCCCACCCCTACCCCCAGCAATCCCACAGATTCTGTGGGCATTCCACGCAGTGTCGGTGAGCAGGGTAGGGGAGCAGAGGGCCAGCTTGACATACAGCATTCCTTCTGAGCCCTTCCCCACCCCAGGGAACCTGGCAAGGCTGGAGTGAGTGTGAGCAAGAGTGTGTATGTGTGTGTGTGTGTGTAAACACACTGTCGTTCCTCCTGGAGCCTTGCAGGAGACACGGTTTTCTCCCAGGGCCTATTCAAGGGCCCAACACATCCATACAGCAGAGAGAGTCGGTCACTAACTACAATGCACTCCGGCTGTGTGCTGGCTACTATTCTTTTTTTTTTTTTTTGCTGGCTACTATTCTAAGCACATCACGTGTGTTAACTCATTCAATCCTCAAAACAACCTTGCACGGCAGAGAGTATTACAACCCCCATTTTACAGACAGGAAACAGAGGCAAAGAAAATTTGGTAAATGGCCAGCAGCACTCAGCTGGTAAGAGACAGGGCAGATGTGAAGCCAGTCTGCGTGGGTCCGGAGTTTGTACTTTCCAGAGAAGCAGGCCTGCCCAGCTCTGTTCAATGAAATCTTGAGGAATCTGTTTCTTCTCCGTCCCCCAGAGAAGCCTGCGGCTTTCCTCCGCCCAGGCTGCCCCTGCCTCTGCCCAGCTCCCTGAGGCTGGTGCTCACCACCTTTGTGCCCTTGCTGCCGGTGGACGAGGCATCAGGAACAACAGGAAGGCAAAGGCACGTTTGAGCTCTGAGTGCTCGGATGTGGGGTGAGTTTAATCTCTAGCACCTGCTCGCGGCTGGAATTTGGGCCACCCCCAGCCCTACCTCGGACACAAACACCAACACTTTCTTCCACGTTGGGCGGTTGCTAGAGGAACATCTCTCACTAAAACAAGGTTGAATAGGGGCCATATTACTGTGGACCTGGTGTACCAGGAGGTAGGGGCTGGGACTGTCCAGATCAAGAGCCCAGGTCTGGCGTCCTGGAGAGCTGAGGACCACTCCCCTCCGGACCTGGAGCAGGGAGGCAGCACCTCTTTCCAAAGGCCTGTTGTCCCAGTCTCCCTCTGGGTCCTCCTCCTGAGTGTCGAGGGCACGTGCTCTTCTCCGCTCCCAGCCTGGCTGCCTGCCTCCCTGTCTGTCTCGCAGGCACAGAAGCGCCGTACCTGTGTGCCAAAGAGACACAGGTGTGCCTGCGCCGCTCACACAGCGCACCACCTGCTGGAATCTTGGCGGAGGGTGGACTTGGGATGGGATCCATGCGAGAGACAGTCTGTGGCATAATTAAGAGGGAGCAAAACACAAAACAAAACAATGTTTTCCTTCCTCTCTCTTTTCTACCACTTGCTCTAATTATTTTCCCACTTTAAAATTCTACATCAACTTTAATTAAGCTGGCCTCGGGCAGGGAAGTCTGGCAAACTTGGAGAAGTTCACTTGTTTATTTTCTTATCACTCAGTGATTGGATTTTCGCGGCTCTCTCTCTCTCTCTGTCTCTCTGTCTCTCTGTCTCTCTCTCTAAGGAAGGATGATGGCAGCAGCCTCCTGCCCGTGGGAGGGACAGGCGCAGACAAGAATGGCTCCGTGCAGCCTCCGAGGGATGCACTTCTCCAGAAAACTCCACTGCTGGCCAACCCATGCTCTAGTTTTGCCTCACCTCCCCCTCTATCCCCTGCCTCTTGCTATGCCCTGTGAGGTCAAGGTGTGGTAGAGGGGAACAGTTGTTAAACAAGTGAGAGAGCACTTGGCTTGGAGTCCAGAAATCTGGGTCAGAAGCTCAGTTTTGCCACTTATTTATTGGGCACAGGTCATTCATGCATTCATTTGCTCATTCTCTCATTTATTCATTCATTCACTCCTCCACTCCCTCATACATCATTTATTTGCTCATTCATACCTCTCTCCCTATCACATTGAGCCAAGACACATGCTTGCTTCTGCCAGCCGCGCCCCCAGCAAGTTATTTGTGGGAGAGTTATTTGACTCCTCGGAGCCCATTTCCCCACCCCTGGGTTGTTTTGAGCACAAAAAGATCATGCAAATGGAAGGCAAAGTGGCCCCTGGCACAGTGTGGTGGCATTGATTGGTGCCTCTAATGTTACATCCATCCTCAGACCTGGGCTCTGGGTCTTTTGGGCTTTGATTGGCTAGGAAGTCAAATGCCCAGACCACCTCCAGGATCAGAGGTGTGAGCTGAATTGTGACGGCTGCTGAATTTCATGATCCAGTGAAAGATACGAGCGCTGGGCTGGGGGCTCTGAGGGGGCCAATAAGCCTGGGAGGCTGGCTGGGGAGCTCAGTCCACCGCTGGGGCACACTGGGCTCTACTTTATGAGGTTGGATGGTGTCTGAGGCTCAGCCTGCAACGTGCTGGAGGGCAGGAGAAGCAGGTAGGTGTCTGCAGGTCTGGTGGGCACCCAGTGCATGAATGACTGAGCGAGGGAGGGAACGAGCGTGGATGTGGATGTGAGCAACTGAGTGAGCGGGTTGATGGAGTAAAGGGCTGAATACAAGAGTGAATGTGTGGAGAGCTGAGTGATAGAAGAAAAGAGTAGATGACTAAATAAATGAAGGAGTGACTGTCTAAGTGAGTCATTAGTGATGGAATGAATGAATGAATGAATGGAGAATGGTTGAATGGATGCATGAGTGGATGAATGGATAAGGAGCTGGGTAAGTAAATTAATGAATGGGCGAATGACTGAGAGCATGAATAAATTAAGGAATGACTGAGTGACTTCAGTGAGTGAGTGATGCTCACCGGCACAACGGAACCAGGCCCACAGGGACCTGGGAGGTGACAGTGCCCTGTTGTGCCCCCCTACCCCTCTGGCAGCAGAGCCCTGTGGGCATCCAGCCATCAGCGCGGCCGCTCCATTATGTATAAACACAAACAGGCTCCCCGTGTGTCATTTACCCTCTGCCACAACTGCATCCTAACTACTGAAACGCACATGTCAGTAAAATAACATATCTCTGGTGGCTTGTCTACCTGTCTCCCTCACTGCTGAGAAATAACTCGCAGCAGCAGGTTAAGCTGACAATAAACACAGGAATTGACTTCAGTGGGAATGAACTTGCTTGACGGTTGACAAAAATCTAAGGTGATATCACTTTGGCGGGGCTTGTGACTTGTTCAGGGGGCTCAGGTTGCTGCTGTGCTCCTTCCTTCTTGGGATAAGGACAGAGAATAGAGGCCCCAGGCTGGCGAGAGGGTCCTCTGTCTCTGGGCCCAGAGGCAAGCCTCGGTGTGCTGTAAAGGGCAGAGTCTTGGCTTTTGTGGTGGCACCAACTTTGCAGTGGAGGGAATGCTGATGGGTAAAGACCGGGTATGAGGAAGGCAGCTCCCTCCTCCTCCCTGCTCTAGCAGTTGGAAAAGATCAGGGGAGGGCTGGCAGTGACCTCCTTCTGGTCCAGGCCCCCTCCGGGGTGAGATGGCAGGAGGCAGCCTGTCCTCTCAGGCTCAACAAGGCACGGAGGCTCTGGGTGAGGGCCGGTAGCGGGACACTTTGAGGAGGGGCTGGAGCCAGGCTTCGGCATCCAGCCCCCCCAGCCAGCGGCCTGCCCGCTGGGCAGCCTGAAGGGAGATGAAGGTAGGCAGACTTCAGCAGAGGGCACTCCAGCGCTAGGAATCTGCACTCAGCAACCGCAAGCCGGTGCTCCGCGGTTTCCCTGGGAAGCGGAGATCATGAATCTCGGTAACTCGAGCCCAGGGCCTCATCACTCACCGTGATTGTGGGGGGATTGAGGGCTGGAGTGGATCGGTCTAAACAAAATGCGCACACAGGGGACTTGTCCAAATGAGCCTGCCTGGCCACCACGGGGAGCCTCCTCCCGCCCCCCAGCAGAAGCAGGGAGGGGCCAGGAGGGGCCGGCGGGCTGGGGTTTCTTCCTCCCCAGCCCCCACCGGGGAGCCAGTGGGAGCCATGAATCTCGCTGGCAGCGACTTGGGCCAGCTCAGCCATTTTCGGGGATGTTAATGAAATGCGGGAGCACTTGTCCTTTCAGACAGCGGCCCCTTTTATTTTGGAATGAAAAGCTGCATTAGTCTGAATGAGGTTTGGAGGCCTCATAAATCCGGCGCTGGCTGCCTCGTGGGGGAGCGAGGAGCCGAGGCCTGGATGGTGGGTAGACTTGTTTACCAACAGTTGGAAACGCCAGGATTGGCGGCTCCCAGTCCCAGGGGATGCAGCTTGAGATCCCGCCAGCTCCGGTGCCTGCCGGTGGCCGGACAGCCTGGGGAGGCACCCCCACAACAGGGAGAGAGGGCTGCAGGTTTGGGGGCACCCCGGTTTGGTCTAGTAAAGGGCCCCAGTCCTACTCTACTCTTAGCCTTTCTACAAACAGCCGGAAGCCCCAGTGGGCTTCCAGCAGTGGTGATGAGGACATCTGGCTAGAGCCTGTCCCCTGCTCAGTCCAGGCCGGACAGGACAAGGGTCAAGCCTGCAAGCTTAAGGGGCGGGTATAGGACGGCATACGGGTCCCGGCTCCTCGTCCACAGTGCCTGGCAGTGATGGCCAATAAGTGTTACAGGAAGGAAGGAAGTAGGAGGCAAGGAGGAAGGAAAGAAGGGAGGAAAGTGGGAAGGAGGTTGGGAGGGAGGGAAGAGGAAGGAGGGAGGGAGGAGGGCAAGGAAGAGGGAGGGGGGATAGGAGGAAGAAGAGGAAGGGAGAGAAAAGGAAAAGGGAAGGGAGGAGGGAGGAAGGGAGGAGGGAAAAGCGGAAGGGAGGAGGGAAGAACGGGGAAGGAGGAAGGTCACACCCTAGCTGTGTGACTTTGGACCTCTTCACCTCCCTGAGGCTCAGAGTCTTCAGGGTAAAATGTAAAAGTCCCGTCCTGGCAGGCTGGGGAGAGGGCGAGAGGAAGCGATGCACGTGAGGCACGTTGAGTAAGCTCACCGTCTGGAATATAGAAAACACGTAATAAACACTAGCAGTCATTATTATCATTGCTGTTGTTTTTGTTGATGTCATGCATCCCACCCTTCCCCAGACCAGAAGGGAGCAGGCTGCTGTCAGCTCGGGGACACCTCTGTGGTACAAAGTGGCTTGCAGCTAGGTCCAGAGCAAGGCCCAGTTCTGGGCTAGGGTCAGCCGGCTTCCCTCTGACCTCAGGGCTCCCGAGCAGCTGCGGGGCCCAGTGACCGAGCCTCACAGCCTCTGCAGCGGGGGTGGGGGTAGGGGTGGGGGTGTGCTGTTTTCCGCCGGCCAACGTGGCGGCAGAGGGAAGCCTGCTTCCGCAGCGCTGGCTCACACCCGCCCACTCTGGGCTGCGGCAGCAGTGGCCGGCTTGCGCTGCTCCCCTGAGCCTGGCGAGGAGGCTGCAGGTGACAGGGCCACATGGTGCCCTGGGGGCCTCAGAGCCCCCCTCCGCCCTCATCCATTCACTCTCTAGTCCCTCTCCTGCCTGTGCTAGCTTTCTGGAAGGATATTCCTCCTCCTGCCCCCTACCTCTCATGCCTCCTTCTCACCGGGCCGGCCCAGGGTTCTAGCCTAGGGTCCAGATCTGCCTGATCCCTGAAGTCCTAGCTCCTCCCTTCTGCTTCTGCAGTTTCCCTGCCAGGCCACCTGTGCCCTGTGTCCCCCCCCCCCCTCCTGGCAAGAGGCTGCCTGCAGGACAACCAGACAGAATTAACATCCAGGCTCGCGCCACCTCCCCCAACCCCTGACGTCCTTGGGTACTGTTGGTGATGCTTTTTTAGCCCTGCATCCTTTGCCTTGAATTCAAGTCCTGCCAACCCCCTTTTCTCCCATCAGGGCACCAGAATTTCCTTCCTTAGAGACCGTCCAGGACTTTCTGGTTTCCTTGAGGAACTGAAACAGGTGATGGGGATGGGGTGTCCAGCCTTCAGTGAAGAGGCTCGTCCACCTTTATCCTGGAGGGTGGGGCTTCTGGCTTGCTGGCGCGCACTGGGGCCCATTACTCTCTATCAAGAGGTGGCAGGTGCTGTCGCTCTGGCTCTGGTCTGCATGCCCTTCTTTCTGGTCTTGTGGGCAACATCTTCCAGTGGCTGCCTGGGAAGCCAGCAGCTCCTGCGCACCGGTGAGGAAGGCCCAATTTCGGGCACAGACGGAAGCCGGTAACCTCTCTCTGCTGTTGGGTATTTGAGGATGGCCTCAAGACCGCACACCTCTTCCTCTTCTTAGCAGAAGAGCCCTGGGAATCCTCCTCCCTCCTCCTCGGCTGCCTCCCCTTCAGGTGGGAGGGAGTCCCCTTTCCAATTGGCGGGATTGGCCACGCTGCAATATTCACATCTCCACACAATGCCAACGTGCCCGACTCCCAGAACGGGCAGGGAAAGAAAAGACGGGGAAATTCACAGGCTGGAGAGAGCTGAACTCATAGTCTGTTTGTAAGAAAATCAAAGATTTGCTTTTCAGATGTTGGGGGCCATGCTCTTACCAGACAGCTGGCAAATGGGAGATATTGGGAATGACGGAATAGATCAAATTATTTAAACGAGAAAAATAAATTCACACACAGCCTAGCCGCTGCCCGGTGACAGATCCGTTTATTTATCTACTGTATCGGCACCGCTTTGTCTCTGTCAAAAAGGTCATTAAACTCGCCTAACTGCGTAATTCCCAGCCTCCTGCTCCAGACTCGCTCCATAGCCCTTCCTTTCCCTCGACACCCAGCGCCACTTGAAAAAAAAAATTTATTATTGCTAATAAACAAGGTTGTTGGGGTTTTTTTTTAACCCCTTCTAGCTTGTTCCCCCATGGGTGTTGCTCCATCCCACGGAAAATGACAGTTTCTCTTTATTTGTTCTCAGGAGGAAAGGGGAAGGGGGCCAAGCCCCTCCTGCACAGTTGGGGGAAGATGGGTGGGCGGCAAGTACCAGAGTGCATCTCAGACGCCCTCCGAGTGTAAGGATTTAGCCATCTTCCCCGCAAACCCCTGCGGTTGCCGGGGGCCGTCAAGTCCTGCCTTCCAAGGCAAAGGGTCTGCCTGGGCAGTCCCACCGCTACCAGCTCCCGCGGCTCCCCTAGCCCAGCGGGGACAATTCCCTTTGAATCCTGTCTTCCCGGAGCCCCAGCCCCAACTATGCCTCCCCGAGAGATGAGCTTAGGGAGGGAAACCGGTTCCCGGGTCCGTCTCCGGTCGCCGCCGTCTAGCCTGCGCCCGCAGCGTGGGAGCTGGAAGGCGAGCCTCCGCAGACGGCCGGCTCCGCGTCCCTCTGCTCCGGCGGGCGCGTCTCCTCCAGCTGGTCGGGCCGCTAGGCTGCCGCCGTCGCCCAGCTCGCGGTGCCAGCTCTCCTGCTCCACGCCCGGCTCCCAGGCTCCGTGCCCTCGCAGTCGAAGGGACTGGGGGCGGCAGGGCGGATGGGGACATCTGGGAAGCGAGGAGAATCCTCGTTCTCCGGGCGTCCCCCCAAACCGGGTCCAGGGTCCCCTTCCCCGCCCCCTGCGCAGGTGTGAGCGCGCGAGTGTACGCCTCGGCGGGCGTGAGTGTGAAGTGTGTGTGCGCGGGGGAGTGCGCGGAGGGAGCGCGGGCGGCGGGCGGCGCGGGAGGCGGGAGGCAGGGCGCGGGGAGGGGGCTGGGAGGGAGTGTGTGCGCGCGTGCAACTCCACTCCGGGGCTTTGTGCGAGCCCGGGCGATAGCATTGGCGGCGGCTGGAGGAGGAGCGGCCGGAGACGCGTGCAGCCCGCCCGCCAGCGCCCGGCAGCCGGGGCAGGTGGGAGCCCGCGCGGGAGCCGAGCCGACGCGAGCCGGAGCGGAGTCCGAGCGGAGCCCGAGCGGAGCCCGGGCGGAGCCCGGGCGGAGCCCAGGAGCCTCGCTCTCGGGCGGCCCGTGGGCGGCAGCCGGGCGGGGCGGGCGCCGGCGGGGCGGCCCCCCAGTAAGATGTGCGCGGCGCCGCGGGGCGCCCCCCACTCGCAGCGGCGCTCGGGAGCCGGGCAGCTGGGCCAGGCGGCGCCTCGGGGGCTGCTGCGCGCCCGCGCCTAGAGCTGCCGCCCCAGGGAGCCCGCCACGGCCGCGCCCCGGGCACGCTCGGCGGCGCCCAACGATGACCGCTCCCTGGCGGCGCCTCCGGAGTCTGGTTTGGGAATACTGGGCCGGGCTCCTCGTGTGCGCCTTCTGGATCCCGGACTCGCGCGGGATGCCCCACGTCATCCGGATCGGTAAGGGCTCCCCGGAGCCGGGGGTCTCTGTGCGCCCGGGCGGGGGCGGGCGCGGGGAAGCCAACGAACGCGATCCCAAGAGATTTTTCCCGACCTCTGCGGGCCGCCGGGGCCGGGTGACCACCGGGGGCTCGTCCCGGGGAGGGCAAAGTTCCGAAGCCGGGGTCACGGGCCTTACTTAGTGGGGAGGAGGCAGCCGGGCCGCGGCGGGCGAGGGGCCCTTGGAGAGCGCCCGTGAGAGGCCGGACCTGGCGGAGAGGAGCGAAGCGTTCCAGCCCCAGCCCGAGTGGCGGGCGCGTTTCCCGGCCACTGCCAGCACGACCGGCCACGGACCGAGTTCTGAGACCGGGCTTCTCCGCGGAGCGGGAACCCTGCGGAAGGCGCCAACTTCTCTTTCCTCCGCGCTCCCGGCAGGCCCCCGCCCCCACCTGGGGCACCGCTCCAGCGGCCGCGGCGGGGACGCGAGGGACGGCTTCGCAGGACGGGGGCAGCGGGTCTCTCCTCCCCGCGGTCTCCTCCAGCCTCGGGGAGGGGGGGGGCATCCAGCCCAGTGGCTTGGGGTAGGGGAGGGGCAGTCCCCGGCCGGTCGCTCCGGCGTTCCTTCGCGGCTAGGGGGAAGGGAGCGAGCGAGCCTTCCTGCTGCGGCCGCGAATGTGGCGGGAGGGATGCGAGCGGCTTTCAAAGTTAGCCGAAATCCCTCCGCAGCTGGCGGCGGCTGGCGGGGCCGCGCGCGGCTTTCCAGGGCTGCCGCGTCTCTGCTCTCTTCTCGCCCGAGACTCCGACTCCGGGCTTTAACTTTGTTGTGGCCGCCGCAGGCACCCTTGTAGACAGCGCTCCGGGCAGCGAGGCAGACCCTGCGGGTCCCAGGCCCGCGACCGCCAGGGCTGGGCCCGGCCTGGCCACGCGGGAGCCTCGGCCACGCAGGCCCTGCGCCTGCCGCCAGGCCGGAGACCTGGGCCTCTTGGGTTCGCGAGGCGCCACCACCAGCATCTGGCACAAGGCGGGCAGAGCTCTCCTGAGCCAGGGCCACCTTCCCCCGCCTCGTGGCTCTTCTCCAGGAGAGGACTGCTGGAGGCTTGAGGGGATGCGGGGAACCGAGGTCGGACTTGGTTTCGGTACTTGAGGTACTAGGAGGTGGTCAGGAATCCGGGGTGTTTGGGGGCATGTCTTCGTGGCTCGCTCTTGGATACCGCAACCTCCTGAACTCAACATCCGGATGGGGGTAGAGCGCGGTGCTCAGCGCTGCGCACGCACGCAGGGGTCCTTCAGTCCATGCCCCGGACCCTGGCAGACTCGCACCCCGCACCCCGAGGCGAAGGAGACATAGGAGTCCAGGCACGGGACTCTGGGGACATCCCTCACGGTCAGGCTTAACCCTTTGCAGCCCAGGCGGCTCTTGGCAAGCCAAACACACACACACACCCCAAAAATCACGTCTTCTATCTCTGCTCTTTTGCCTGCTCCAGCTCCCTGTTTGATTACCATTCCAGGGGCAGGCAAAACCTTAGGAGTGGGCCAGCACTTCTTTTATTCCCTCCTTCCTTCCCTGTCTTTTGGGGACCCTACATAGTAGGATGCCCTTGAGAGAAAGGAGGGGGGCCCCAAAAGGTGCTTTGTGCCCGTCCCACGCATTGCAGTTTCCTTTCCTCTGCAGGGGGAGGGGGGCGGGGAGCTGGGTATGCTCCCTGCCTAGCCTCAGGGATGGAGGTCTCTGGGGCCCCAGCAAGTCAGAAGCAGGTGAGGACAGCCCCAGAAGGATGAGCCAGGGAGGGGTCGGATGGCGTATCCTTAGCTGCCCCCTCTTACTGTGAAATTGACTTCACCGGGGGGGGGGGGGGGCTCTTCACTTCCCTGAGGGGAAGCCCCAGCCTGCCTGCCCTTTCTTGGGTTCAGCTTGTAATAATGCACTTAAGGATGGCAAAGCCCTCCTCTCTTCTAATCTTCTTCGTATTAAGCCCCAGGATTAATTAGCATGTCGGCCCAAGCCATTTATATCCTAGAGCCCTGCCCCATTTGATTCCCAGCCCGAGGACTGGGGTGCTGTGTGGATGCCAAACGTGACCGCTGGAGCTGTACCAGCTTGGACTGAGGATGGGAAGGTTCTGAGGCCTCTGGGCTTCTCTGGAGCTTTGCTGAGGAACTGAACTTCCAGCCTTGGGAGTCCAGGCTGGAGCTTTAGCTGGGACCAGGGAAACAGTGGACATGGCGGGCCCACGGGCTCGGGAGTGCACGCATATGTGTGCACGTGCGCGCCTGTGCGCGCGCGAACACACACACACACACACACACACACACACACACACACACACATACACCCTTATGCAGAAACCCAAACACAGCGGCTTAGCTGGGTCCCACACCATCTCCCTTTTCTGATTCACCCGTGGCATCAGAAAAGGGCTGCAGGAATTGAGGTTCTGGAAATGGGGTTTGGGAGTGTGCTGGGTGCTTCTGGTTCCTGAGATTGGTGCCTGAGCTGGCTGTGCCTGGAGCCGAATTCTCCAGCAGGCAGGCATCCTCAAACACCAGCTTGGGAGAGGGTTTTCCTGCAGGTGTGTGAGGGGCTCTCGGGGCTGGGGAGCAGCGTGCCCGCCCCTTTCTTTGTGCCGTTTTTGGGGGCTGAAATTTTCTCTTAGACAAGGAGATGGATAGCTCAGCAGTGTGACAGAGTGTTCAAACAATCCATCTTGAATAGATGAATTGCATTGCTCTGTCTTTTTGTAATTGTGTCTATCAGAGAGAGAGGTCAAGGCATTGATTGCTTGGATGGTTTGCAAGTAACAAAGGAGAGTGAGGGAGAGAGCGAGGGAGAGAGAGTAATTGGATTGTAGTCTGCGGGAAAAAATGATCATTGATTATTTTATATGAATATGTGAAAGATGTATCTGCGTGTGATTATCAAGTGTTGCTCATTGAAGGTTTTCAAGGCATATTGTTCGGCATTTTATTATTACTCTTATCGTCGTTATTATTGTTGGGATGGATTCTGCTCTTCACTCATGGGAAGCAGTTTAATGCGTGGATCTTCTCAGACGGGCTTCAGTGACCTTTCGCGGGAACTTGGATTACCTGGTTATATGACCTAGAAGCTGAAGGGGAGGGGCCTTAGGCTGGGAGCTAGGAGGCCAAATTGCACTGCCCCCTCCCCCACCTCGAGCCTCAGTTTCCCCATCTGCAAAACACCGTTGGGTTGGCTGTGATTGTTTGGGATATTCTGTGGCTTCAAAGTACCTTTTTGTGCAGACTGGTGGGGATGGGCTGTGCTGTTATAGATTGCGTGGTTACATGAGGCTCCCTCGTGTTCCATGCGTACCGTAGGATCGAAGGCCAGCTTGGAACTTGAAAAGGGAACCAGACAGTGGTGGCAGCAGCCGGGGAGCTCTGGTGGATGGTGATGATCTCTAGCCAGCCAGGGGGAGGTTCAGAGCCAAATGACTGCAGAGACATAAAGCAGGTGTATGTGTTGGGGATGGGGGTGGGGTAGAGAGGGAAGGGCTGGCTCAGCTCTGGACTCTCTGAGCATCTACGGACAGCAGAACAGATGAGCCTCAAGACCCCAAACCTGGTCTGGAGGAGGGGGGTACCCAGCGGGCAGTTGCAGCAGTCTGTCCCCGGGGAATGAGATCCTCTTCCCGCCCCCCCACCCCGAGTTCCCAACCCAGCCCCGTCTTCATCGTCTCCGATCAGTTCACCCAAATGGTCCTGAACATTCGTCTCCTGAGTTTGGGAGCCGTGTGTAAAACAATGAGGAATTTCTTACAGTGACTGGTGATACGCTGAAGCATTGCCGCCTTGTAGGAGCAGACAGGAGCTGAATGAAGATCAATAGGGTTTTCCCCCCTGGAAGTAAATAGCTTCAGACAAGACCTGGGAGTGGCCCGAGGGGCCTTGGAAGGCATTAACTTGAGCAATTCCTGCCTCCACTTTCCGGCCCAGCCGCTCCTGTCAGCCCGGGCTTCCCTCTTCCTCAAAGCAGGAGTTTAATTTCTTCATGATGCCTGCCTCTCGCTGCGCTAAACAGTCCTCTGACATCAGGATGATCTGGGGATTTTAGAGGTGGCTTACGCAGGGTGGGCCGGGCACTGTGTCCTGACTCGGCTCTTGCAAGGTCACTTGCATGCCCCTGCTGCTGGCCTGACAGCAAGCCCAGCCCTCTGTGCTATTTTGAAAGGGTTTTGAGGGGCAGCTCTTCAATCCCCCACCCTTTCAGGAATGCAAGGATACTTGGCTGCTTTTAGGACCTTTTCCAGGGTCTGGGAGCCTCCCTGAGTCCTCATGTTCTGGCAGGCACTGTTTGCCCCTGCTCTGGGAAATGGCCCCCTGCGAGGGTGGGGGCAGGAAGCACAGATTCCTCTGTGGACATCATAGCCCTCCCTCCTCTCGGGGGAGGTACGAGGCCGTGTACAGGGGAGGTGGCAGAGGCTGCTCGGGGTGCCCTTTTCAGAGGAGACTCATGCTCAGCAAATGGGTCTGTTTCTGGTCTGCTGAGGCCAAGCCTCCTCAGAGGCTGTGTGAGAGTCCCTGTGAGAGAGTCCCTGTGAGAGACTTCTGCCCCTGCCTCCTGTGGCTTCAGCCCGAGCTGCACCCTCTTTGCTCCGGACCCTCCAGAGGGAGGGCAGAGAGGCGAGAGCCAAGGCTCTGTTTGGCTGGGCAGCGGCAGAGAGGGATCTGGGGAGCTCCAGGTCCTGCCCAGCAACAGAGAGGACCGAAGTCCAGGCAACAGGGCTGGTTGCCCCCCAGGCTGGCGTGGTGGGGCTGCAGCTTTGGCTGGCTGGCTGGCTGGGCCCAGGGCCTGGCGCAGACAGACGTGTTCTCTGGAAGAGCTCTTCTCCCAGGTGCCGATTCCCCAACAGCGGCACCAGGGGGCAGTGTGCCTGTGTCGAGGTCTCCCTGCGTCTCCCGCCTGGGACCCCACCTGGGTCGGAGTGACATCAAAATAATGCACAACAATGCGACAAGACAATGATCCCAGCTTACGGAGCCCTTACTAGGTGCCAGGCATCACGGTGTTTCCCACACTGACTGGTAATGTGGGTGACTAGTAAGTGCTCAATAAATGCAGCTGCATTTTCCTTCCTACCCCCCCCCCCATTTTGTTTAGCCTTCACCACCCTGAGGGCATTGTTTCCATTTTGCAGATGAGGACACCAAGGTTGGCAGGGTCACTTGGGCAAGATCACACGGGCAGCGAGTGGTAGATGGAGGGTGAGGGCTCCTGTCAGCCTGACAGCAGGTCCTCCGTGTTCTGTGTCGTTGGAAGATGGGGAAGCAGCGGCGTGCACAGGTGTGGAGTGGAGCACCCCCATCCCCATGGCCCTGGGTGCGGAGTGTGTCCTCACAAGGCCCGGCTGTGTTTGGCCTGCTGTTCGAGGTGGCTGTGAAGGTTCTGTGACATTTAACCCTGCCAGTGCCGGTTTTCAGAGTCCAATAGCCCTTGTTGCTGGGCTGTGTGGCCGACATGCTTTCTGTACAGGAAAGGATGGACGGTCTTCTCCACCCTCCCACCAACACATGCTTACACGGCTACATCCCACCTCGTCCAGGCTTCTGGACTCTGCCCAGTGCTTCACTGAAAGCCCGAGATAAAGGATGGACTCTCCCTTGGATCTGGCTGGTCCGCCCATAGGAATCCTTCCGCTCCGGGGACCCCAGCCTACGTGTCCCCCTGGCAGCCACCGAGCTGTCCTCAAAGACATTGTCAGAGCCTCGAGGAAAGGGCTCCGTGTTTGTGTCTCCTCCTCCCTTCCATCCTCATGAGCCAGTGACCTGGCCAGAGAAGGTGCTCGGTGAATCGTTCCTTGTTCTTCTTCCCCTCACCTCCCTTTTCCCTCCCCAATCCCATCCTCTCTCCCTTCCAACATCCTTTCCAGGCTAATAGGTTTTATGGTCATTTTATTTTTAAGCAAGAGTCCCATTCTGACCTTCCAGATAGAGCCTGCCTTGCCAGGAACGGAGCCAGGTGGACAGTATGAAGCCACCGACGCTGGGCTCTGGAATATTTGTTGCTCTCTCAAAGACACTGTGGGAGGGGCGCCTTAATCAGTCGATTAAGTGTCTGACTTCAGCTCAGGTCATGATCTGGTAGTTTGTGAGTTCGAGCCCCGCATCGGACTCTGTGCTGACAGCTCAGAGCCTGGAGCCTGCTTCAGATTGTGTCTCCCTCTCTCTCTGCCCCTCCCCTGCTCACACTCTGTCTCTCTCTTTCTCAAAAATAAATAAGCATTAAAAAAAAAGACCCTGTGGGTAGGGTGTGGGACCATGGTGCAAGAGCTGCTAGGTCCATCCTTCCCCATGCCACCCCTATGAGAGCAAAGGCAAATTCAAGTTTACCCTTCTTGTCCATCATGTTCCTTCTTCTGGGGGACACAGGGAGACTGGGATAATGGTGGCTGCCAGGGACTGAACTGTTTTGGAAGGGGGGGGGGGACTGCATGCTGAGAACCCCTAAAGAGGTGACAGATTTGGGATGAGCACAATCAGAGGGCTCATGTTATTTTCCAGGGCCTCAGTTTCCCCTTATGTAAAATGGGGACGATGCCATCTGCCTCACAGAGCCAAACAAGTATGACATCTTTTCCGAAAAGCTTACATGCTGTCCCAAGATCGGCATTTCTTCTTGTTGTTCGAGAGGTCTGACGCCAGCACAGGGCCATAACTTGGGTGAGGTGAGCGAGGTAGCCCGGGAGCAGATCTGAAGCAGGCTCTCGAGTGGTGACCCTGCACTTGCACGACTGACCACACAAGCGGGCACTTCCTTAAGTTTCGTGCCCCTAAGTGTATCATTGGCTGGGACCTACACCTGTGTTTGCTCATGGAGTCCCTGTTTACTTTTGCTTCTTTTTGTGCCCCAGGGACAAAATCCTACTTGAGTGTGATTGGGAGTGGGGATGCTGGGTCGAGGGCCAAGGGGTTGGGCTTGACGACAACAAGTCATTATGATTTTGCTTCCGTTCCCCGTTGGCCATGTTTTACAGCAGCACAGAGCACTCGGCCCTGCCTTACCTTGTTTTATTCCCTCTGGAGTTAATGTCCAGGGTCCCCTGCCTTTTCCTCCAAGCCCGGCCCTCTCCTCTCCCCAAAGCTCACTTTCCCATGCCCCCCTCCTTGCTTCCTGGGACCTCCGAGCCTTGTTTACTAGTGCTGATTGGCCGTGGCTGTGGTTTTGCTTGTGGGTGTGACTAGGGCTTTCTCTAGTCCATGTGCATCCTGCCTCCCCCCATTAGACCAGAAGCTGCTCCAGACTGTGTAAGGCCAGCTCCCCCCGCATCACTACTAAGAGGCAGAATGAAGGTTTTTTTCTTTTTTTTTGAACCAAATAATGTATTTCATTGATTCATTGACTTCTCCTCTACCTTCTCCCTTCTCTGAAGTCAGTACATGTCTCCCCTGTCATAGCTGGGATTGCTTACAGGACTTTCTCATTTGTGGCATCTCGACACATAATGGCGTGTCTGGGGTTTGATGAATGTGGTGGATCTGAGTTAGACTGGGAATCTCCCATGTCGGCGCCACATGACCTTGGACGAGTCACTTTACCCCTGGGCCTCCGTTTCCTCATCTTTAAGATAGAGATATTAGGATTAAGTGAAACTATATTCAGATGTTTTTCACCTGCCAAAATTTCGTCTGGCCGACCCTTAGGGGATCGTCTTCACAGAATTAGCGTGAGGATTAAACACGATAAAACGTATACAGCTCTTTGCACAGTGCTTGATGTTTAATAAATGTTGGGAGAGAAAGAGTGCCCCGACGGTGGAGGCCATGCTCCTGCCATCAGACTGTGAACTCAGGCTGTCTGCTTCCTGTGTACCCTCTGCCAACCCTGATGCCCAGTACTCCGTGCAGCTCCATGTCTGGCATTTACCCACGTGTCCACATACCCATGTGCCCCATAGTGGAAATGGTAGGGTCTGGCTGCCTGTGACAATTATCCACCACATTAGGGGGAGAGAGAGGTGCCCTTCAGGATGCTTCTGTGTGTCAGCTCCCAGAATCCTCCTGGCCTGCTATTTATCATGTACCTGCAGCCCCCTGGGGTGCTGGTTCTTCCTCACATTTGCAGTGTTTTAGTTGAAATGCATTTTGTGTGTATTTGAACCGAGGAGACCCTGGTTGTGGGCTGCTCTTTAGGGACTGATCTAAAGAATCCTTGTCAGTCCGTCTTGGATGTAAGGTTCAGTCTTGCTTCTTGGACAGGCCAGTGCGGCCCAGAGAGGGTCTGTGGCTGGGCCCCAGGGGATGGAGACCGCTGGCTCTGCTGGGAGACACCAGGTAACGAGGCCACAGCAAGAGCCGGGGAGGAGAGAGTCCCCATAGTGATCAGATAATGAGATGGAGTGCGATCCGGGGGGAGTGGCAGCTTCGACTCCAAATCCTTTGGTGCCACGCTGAATGGTGGTTAAGGAAGGCAGGGAAAAAAAGGGAGCGAGAAGGAGCTAAGATTCCAGTTTGTGTGAGGAGGGTTCCAATCCATAGGAGACAATTAAGTCTGGAGCTATTAAAGGGACTGATGCAGACAGGCTGCTGTTGAAAGGGGGTTTATAGAGTTCTCCGAACAACTGCAGGGATGAGCTCTTTAAATATGGGAACGAGGGAGACTTCTGCAAAGCCTTCCTGCATCTGCTTTGCAGAACTGAAATATGCTATTCCAAAAAGCCTGCCCAATTGGGCGGAAAAGCAGAAGCAGGGAGCCAAGGACTTCCCAGGGCTCCACGCATCACATTTCCTGTCTGCAGTGGAGAATCACAGAATCTAGGCTGAAAAGGACCCCTGGGGTCATTCTAGGCCTCTGGTTCTCAAACAGCAGCTTGCATCCAAATCACCCGGAATACTCATTAACATACAGATTGCGGGGGCCCCACCTACAGATCTTCTGATTCAGTAGGTCTTAGGTGAGACCTGGGATTTTACATTTTTGACGGGTCCCCAGAGAATGCTGATGCTGCTTCTTGGGCACTACCCATTGAAGACCACTGGAGGGACCCTCCCCTTTACAGGGGGATATCTGGTCTTTGATTGAACACCACCTGAGATAGGAAACTTACTACTTTTGACCCTCTTTTGTTCTTTACCTGAATGTTTTGGCTGACTCCAATCTTTGTTGCAAATTTCTCCCTGAAATTTGTCTCCCTGCAGTTCCGGGGAAGGCAGTAGAACATGGATGTTGTCAGTATAGGTTCTGAGATCCATCTGTCTGAGTTTAAACCCTCTTCCCCCATCCAGGCTCTGGCACTTAGGATAAGTCACTTAACTTCTTAGCT
The DNA here is from genome assembly GCF_003009895.1 of Hyaena hyaena. Classification (NCBI taxonomy): domain Eukaryota; kingdom Metazoa; phylum Chordata; class Mammalia; order Carnivora; family Hyaenidae; genus Hyaena; species Hyaena hyaena. Next base: position 2,013,932 of record NW_024080874.1, read on the forward strand.
CTTGATTTCCTCTCCTGCAAAATGGGGATAACAATAGATTTGGCTACATGGGATCATTGTGAGAATTAATATGCCTGGCACAAGGGAAGCTTTCCAGGCACTTTTACAACCTAGCCTTGTGGAGAAGTTCATCGGTTCTGGAATCTGCTGGCCTGAGTTTGAGGGTTGCCTCCATTACTTCCTGCCTGTGTGATCTTGGGCAAATTAATCCAATAATAATAATAATAATAATAAATAATAGTACGTGCCTCACAGAGTTGTTGTAAGGATTAAATGAATGAATGCATGTGAAGTGTTTAGACTACAGTCATGGTAAGCACTCAAATGGTGTCCGTTACTCTTACGGTACAATAGCCATTCCTGCTGGTTCTGGTTCTGTTTTGCTCCCTATCCTCCCATGCAACCCTATGGAAGTGTCAAAGCATTTCTCCAAATTAAAGTTGCTCCATTCTTCCTGCGTGGTGTTGAGAGCTAACCATGGTGCTGCTTGTGTATTACACCCAGTAAGCGCACAGCTTCCTTGGACCTCAGCTTCGGGGTCTCCTTGTACAGCCCAGGCCAGCTGAGCCTCCTCAGCAGCCGCTCCGCTTTGCCGGGTTGTACTGAGTTGGGAGTCTCTTGAGATCACCTGGTCTTTTTCACAGGTGTCGCTGCTGATCTATAACTTCTCTCATCTTCCCTTTGGCGGTTGATCTTTTGAGCCTAAAGGCAGGACCTGCCATTTATCCTCAGTAAATCCTATCATTGAACCTTCAGGCGGTTATTCTTGCTCCTTGTTTCTGGACCCACCAAAGCCTGTTCCTGGTTCAACATCCTCAGGAGCAGGCATGGATTTCACCTTCTTCCTCCCTAGTCTCCCTCTGGGGGTCAGTGGTGGAGAGGTTAAGTGGTCATTGGCCTACACTACAGTTGGGGCTGGGAACCACTACTCTGGACAGTGTGGCTTTTGTGGCTCCCATTCCATTATTTGGCTTGCTTCATGCCCTCTGAGCCTGAGATGAACCTGCCTTCCTCCCCTTCAGCTATGTCTGCCATCGACACATTAAGCAGGCAATGACCAATGTCAGAGTCTGTTGGCTTAATTCAGTGATCATGGATCCACTCTCCTATACTTTAACCTGCTTTAAAACCCCACTAGTTTCCTTATGCTTTCAGGCCCTTTATGACCTGCCCTGGTTGGCAGACCTATACTTTCTCCCTCCTTGCCTCATACACACCGTGCTCCACTGTCCTGAACATCCAAGTCCCCAGGACACGCTATGCCTTCCCTCACACCCTGGGCTCTTGCAATTCTTCCTGGACAACTTCTAGTCATCCTTTGGGTTTCACCAAACGTGTCTTTTCCTCCAGGAAGCTTTTCTTCATGCCTAAACACTTCTTTGGGTCCCCACAGCACCCTGTACTCCCTTATTGTATCACTTACTGTATAAGCAGAGACCACAGATGGCTTATTTCACCACTTTATCTGCTGTGTCTAGCATGGCGCATGGCACATAGTAGACGATTAATAACTATCTGTTGAATAAATGAATGCATTGATAAATACAGTCATTTGAGTAGAAGTCCACGTACCCACCCTGTTATTCAGCTCAACGCTTTTTCCATCCGGCCAACAAGATTTCATGGAAGGCATTGTTAGATTCTTCTACAAAGTCAAAGTTCTAACGATGTCTGTGGTGTTCTGACACTTGAATTCCACACCTTCTATGCCAAGACTTTTCCCATGTAGTCTCTTGGGCAGATCTGGAATATTCAGGGGGAGTGGATCCTTCCTTCCCAGGGCTAGATTGGCCTTTATAACCACTGGTTCATATCATGATGATTCTCCTCATGGGAGAGACACAAGCTCTCTGTTTCAAGGAAAACCTCCTGACCTCCCTGACCTCACCTGTTTCTGCTTCCCACTTGCCCCTCAGCATCCCTGCTGCTCCGTTGGGTTGCTGAACCCAGCAAGGGAACTTCCGCTATTCATCCTTAATAGGCTGGCCGCTCAAGACAGCTGCTAGACAGGGCTGTTGCGCCACTTGCACTGTGGCCAGCCGTAGATCAGGCCTCTCTGTTTTCCGTCCTTACCACATCATTTACTCCTGCTACGAGGTCTAGACACCAGGTCTACAGGCCAACCTTGTGTAAAGCAGAGGTGTTCCAGCTGTACAGACGGTCAGCCTGGGGCACTTAGCCCTGGGGATGAGTGCATCATCCGCACTGGGTTCTTGAGAGTGTGAATGTGTATATTTCTATGTGTTAGTGCACTTTTAAGAAATAACCAGTTGGAGGTTTGCGTCTCTAGCATAGGCTTCTTCCCACGTTGGTACTCAGCAGCCATTCTTTACCCCAAGCCTGTTAAATGGATCAGTGAGAAACCAAAGACTTAGGTGTTGAAGTGATGGTCCCAGTTCCTGACTGTGCCGATTGGTCCGCTGCATTTGTGTTGCTGAGAGTGAGGCCAGGGCAGGTTTGCAACGGGGCCCTGGACTTCCCCTCTTAAGCATGATGGAACCAGGCTCTGCCCTGAGGCCGTGCCCTCCCTTTCTTGCCTCCCTCCCCAAGGAAACAGATGACACATTATGAGCAGAAAGAGCCTGTTGCCTACATGGCCATTTTTCCTGCCCAGTTTAATAGAGGTGACAGCCGTCTATTTTACTTGTCTCGTAACATCGAATCAGTAAATAAAATATGGGTGAACTCTCAGGTTTAGCTGAATTATGGCTGGTCCATGGGGATGGAGGGCTGTGGGAGAGCCGAGCAGAGAGATTGAATCCCTGGCTTGTTGCAAGAAAACCTGAGCCACGTGTCCTCCTGTGGCTCTAGGAAATCTTCCAGTGCTGAAGAAGGCCAGGCAAGGTCACCCTGTTGGACTGTCTCTGAGCCCATGGAAGAGCCAGAACACAAGAGGGGATACCCCAAATGTTGGAACTACAGGGGTACAGTACTTGTCCCTATTCTTTCCTATCACAGATTGGGATACTGAGGACCAAAAGGCGGACATAATTTGTGCCACATCCCTTGGCAAGCTGTGGGGTGAAAGCTTGAAGCCAGATGAAAACATGAGTCTCTGACCCCCAGTATATTAAAAAAAACTCAATCCATGTCTCTCTGTCTCTGTCTCTGTCACACACACACACACACACACGCTTGAAGCTTTACCTTTTCAGTCTTGAGATAGAGACTAAATTTTTGTAATGCTGAAAAACAGACCTTTAACACATTTTTCCACACTGAGGGAGAAGTACAAGCCAGATTCATGTGTGGTTGGAAAGGCTTGTAGATCATGGATACACCCGATGAAATTCCCACGAGGCCAGGAGATTAAGGTTCACCCCAACCTCTGTGTTCAGCACCACGGAGAGCAGCCAGGCCCTTGGGTAGTGAGTGGGCGCCATCTGCCCACTGACTCTTCTGGCGGGGGTGATGTGGTTATTGTGAGGCCTTGCTTGCTAAACAGGCATTCTTTTTCGGAATGCTATTCCTCCAGGATTCCGGTGTTCATAAACTGGCCTGAGGTGTTTAACAGGCACACAGTAGGCTAATTTGTGGTCGTTCAAATCAAGCAATTCACAGCAAAAGAAAATGAAGGGGACAGATAGAAATTTCTCCTTTCCTCCCCCCGCCACCCATGTAAATTGTTCCTAAGCCTTTGGTGCCTTGTACAGCTTGTCTGCTAGGGAGCAGTAGCAGATGACAAAACGAGTGAACGTTCTATTGTCAAATATCACACCTGATACCAAGCATCTTTGCTCGGCTTGTCAGCAGCATCTTTCACATTGCATTTGGTAAGTAGGCTTGTGTTATGTATTTTTACCCTGCTAAATATGATTTCTTAAAAGTATTTTGTGTGTTATTATTTCCTGAGTTGTGGAACCCTGCATACCTATAATAGAGACGTATTTTCTGCTAGTAAATAAAATTACTCCTCGTTCAGGTGATGGGAATGAAATGTGTCACAGCTCTGTGGTTTTCCCCAAAGAACTCCAGCGGTACCAGGTGCTATGCCACCTGGATGGTTCTGGGAAGCCTTGTGATTGGGCTGGGTATTGACAAAGGTCTCTCCTAGAGAGGAAAGTCACTCCGTGAGTGGCCTCAGCATACCTCCGAGAACGGGGTAGGTTGGGTCCATTACCGAGGTACTCGGGGTTGGCTGGAGCACCTGGCCTAGAAGCCAAAGAGCTTAGGAATCTAAGAGTATTTGAGGGACGCCTGGGTGGCTCAGTTGTTTAAGCATCTGACTTCGACCTAGGTTATGATCTTACTGTTAACGAGTTCGAGCCCCGCATCAGGCTCTGTGCTGACAGCTTGAAGCCTGGAGCCTGTTTCAGATTCTGTGTCTTCCTTTCTCTCTACCTCTTCCCCACTCGATTCTGTCTCACTCTCTCAAAAATAAATAAACATTAAAAAATTTTAAAAAAAGGAATCTAAGAATATTTGAATGATGGAATCTGAGGAATTGACACGTGCCTCTGAACAAGGAGTGACGTTTAAGTACACGGGCCCCGAGGATGTAGGAGACAGAATGGCACCTTTCAGTCATGCAGCAGAAAGATCTGGAATGGGCAGAGGGGAAGTGCGCTACGGTGCCTACAAAGCAGGGCTCCTTCAGAGCCCTGGCTTGAGAGATCTCAGGAAGAAAGGATTGTTTTGTTTTTTTGGTTTTTTTTTTTGCTGCTCCTGCTTGGGTTCAGAGAATCAGAAAAAATCTGCTTTGGAAATGTGGCTATTTTTATGCTGTTTGTAATTTAGTGTTTATTTCCTGTCGTTTTTGCATGGACTCTGGGCTGACTCACTGAGTCACCAAATATCGGTGGAGCGTCCACCCTGTGTACTGCAGAGTGCACAGGAAGGGACTTGTGGAGGGTCTGGGGGCATGAAGTGGCCTCTCGGGACCTGGTGGTAACTCAGTGGCCTCCTGGTAAGTCCATGTAGGTGACCTTCAGTGATAGCCCTGGCTCCTTGAACACTCAGATAACATGCAGTTCGGATCAGAACCCCACAGTTGGATCTTCCTCATTCTCCTGGGTGCTGGGGAGGAACACTAAGGCTCGGAGAGAAGAAACAAGCTAAAAATCACACAGCAGAGCCAGCTGGGAAACCATGTCTGTTCCCTTTCACCCTTTATACCTCTGCTCTGCTTGCCTTGCTTCTAAACCATATTACTCCCAGGATGCCTGGGTGGCTCCGTTGGTTAAGCGTCTGACTTCGGCTCAGGTCATGATCTCTCGGTTCATGGGTTCGAGCCCCACGTCGGGCTCTGTGCTGATGGCTAGCTCAGAGCCTGGAGCCTGCTTTGGATTCTTTGTCTCCCTCTCTCTCTGCCTCTCCCCTGCTCATGCTGTCTCAAAAATAAACAAACATTAAGAAAACTTTTTTAAACCATATCACTCCTTCCATTGTTCTGACAGCTCCCTCACTCCTGAGCTGTCACAGACCATCGTGGGGGGCCCCCCTCAGGACTCATTTTGGCCAGTTGTCTGTCTCTGGTCAGAATGGAACCTTAGCTTTTCTAGATGGGACAGGTGAGTAAGTGTACATAAGGAGGAAAGGTAGGGGTAGGGATTGGTATCTGATTTTTGTCTCTGAAGAAATGATTCTGTCTCCTTTGGTGGGAAAGTTTTTCTTTCTGGCTAACTCACATTCTTCCTGGGGCAAATCTATCTCGTCCATGACATGACATGGCCGTTTGTGGAGTTTGGGAAGGAACATCTAGATTGGGAAACAGTAACTTCAGGGACTTCTGTTTCTTCGGCTGCAGCAAAGAAAGTCTCAAACAATTAAGCTGAAATGGCTACACTGTCCCTCACACGGGCTCAGGCAGATTTATAAGATTTTCTTCTTTAAAAAATTGGGATTTTTTTTTCCGTGGAGACCATGATTTATGGAATAATCAATTTCTTTATCTACCTAACATATTGGAGTGATCCGTCCGCGCAGGCATCAATTTCCCCCAGGGGCCGGAGGGGGCCGACAACCTTTTGAGCCTGACTCACCCAACAGATGGCTTTTTCTGTGAGCGACTTTGATCCCAGAGTCTGGCTCTGAGGCCCGCAGTAAGGAAGGTCTGGGGCTCCTGCAGCCCCACTCTTTGAGCAGAAATGCTGATACTTTCTCCTGCTTAGTGTCAGCCCCAACTGGAGAGGAGTCAGGTCCAGCACTTGGCGGCCTCCTGGTACAGGTGTGGAGGCTGCGAGGGAGGTCAAAATCCAGAGCTTGGAAATGTGAAGGTAAGGGTTGTCATTCTCTTCATCTCTGAAGGCTATGGTGTAGAAAGGGGAGCAAACCTGGCCTTAGAAGTCCCAGTGGAGAGAATTGGAGCCAGTGGGACAATGCTCCAAGGAGGCAGAATTTGGTTCAAAGCCGGCCATCTCGTGTTCAGTGCTATTTGATGATTAAGTAAGATACCTTAGGAGTGGTGAGCTTCCTGGGATGGGAGATAATCAAGAACACACTGGCCAAGGATGTTCCCAGGGGTTCCTTTCACCGTGAAATTCCAGGCATCCCCCGCTGTGATGCTCTAAAACCCCAGGCTTTTCTAAGCTCCCTGAAAGGCACATGCCTGCTCTGGTTACACAAACTCCATGAACTCACACACGCTGAGCTCAGAGTGGTGGCTGCAGCCAGCCCCAGGAAGGACCTGTCAACATTTTTGAGCAGTGCCATGCCAAATACACAGGCCTGCCTGGTGTCATGTAATTTGCACGTCCCTCTGCTGTAAGGATGATCACTTTCTTGTGCCGATATGGAAACTGATGTGTCACGGAGAACGGGTGGGTCCAAAGTCACACAACTGGTTGGGGTAGAGCTTTAGCTCGTTCATATAGGCACCTCTTCACTCAGTGAACCTTTCGTCATGAGCACATGCTATGTGCCAGCCCTGTGCCGGGTGCCAGGGCTACAAGGGGGAGCCAGACACACATGCTTCTTGCCCTCATGGAACTTGCAGCCTGGGAGGAAAGACAGGCACCAAAGAGTCGCTACAGATTCAAAGCGTGTTCTAGAAGGGAAGTGCAGCCTGCTCGGGAGAGCGTCGGGAAGGGCTTCCCTGAAGAAATGACATTTGGACTGAGACCTGAAGGAGGGGAAAGGGCTGTGAGGGGCAGGTGTTGGGGTGGAGTGAGGGACGTGTCCTAGGTAGAGGGAGTAGCATGTTTAGATGCCCAAGGGGTGGATAGTTGTGTTAAGTTGGACCGTATGAAACTACCATGTTTGTAGGTCAAATGTGGCCAAATGCCAGCAGAATTGTATTTAAAAAAACTGAAGTCTAGTCTGAGTAGAGCGAAGAGAGGGGGTATGGTGAGATATGGCCTGAGTAGTGGGCTGTGTGTAAGGCTCTGTAAGCCAAGGTCAGGAGGCTGGACTTTATCCCAAGGGCACCAGGGAGACATCGAAGACTGTAGGAAGGGAGCAGCCTTTGAAAAGTCATCCTGGTGGCTGTGTGGTGTGACTGCATGGGGGTGAGAGTGGAAGGTGGGGGGCCATGAGGCAGCTGTTGAAGGGGTCCAGGTGAGAGAGGGCAGGGAGATGTGTGGGCAGAGGGAGGGTTAGTTGGAGGCCAGGTGTCCAGGGCTCTCCTCAGAAGCCTGGCTGTTCCCTTTGCCCCAGGCCTGAGCCCTGGAGGCCAGGCCATGATACCTAGGAGTGGACCGTCCCCGAGCCACGTGCACGTTTGCTGAGCCCTCTGTCGATGGATGCCACATCTGGTCGTCTGAGGGCTCATCTGGGCCTCCGGCCCCATTTCATGGCTCCTGGGTTGACCAGAAAACCCTAGGTGAGTTCCGTCTTCTGGTTCACAAGGCAGTGAGCCCTCCTTGGGTGGTGGGCCGCTCACAGACCCCCCTTCAGCAGGCACGCGGGGCCGCACGTCTGGCCACCAGGTCGGACCTTCTGTGAGTGCGAGGTCTTTGTGACAGCCTGGCTGGGGGGCTTCAGAAAGGGGCTCTGTGGCTGCGCCGAAAGCCCTTCTCCCGCTGAGGATGGAAGCCTCCTCTCCTTGGTAGTGGGCAGGGGCGGGGGGAGGAGGGAAGGAGGCAGACCTCTGACCTGCACGGCAAGTGCAAGGGTCACTGATACCCAGGACTGTCACATCCACGGTGGGAGTGACAGCCCCACACACACCTGGCTGGGCTGGGCTTCCCTTGTGGTTTCCATTTCCAGCCCCCCGCGTGGACACGATGTTACTGTGCTCATAGACCTAGCAACCGTGATCTGTTAAAAGCTTACAGTGTATCAGACAGTGCAAAGAGCATCTTCCTGACATCCGTTCCCTTAATACAGCAAATCTAAGCAGGAGGAACTTTATCCCCACTTTATAGATGAGGAAAAGAACTTGGCGTAACGCACATGGCAAAAGCTTTCAGAAACGTTGACTTCACCCTTGTCATCCATCATCATGGCTGCTGCTAGTTTAATTTTTTTTTAATGTTTTGTTTATTTCTGAGAGAGAGAGAGAGAAAGAGAGAGAGAGAGACAGCATGAGCAGGGGAGGGTCAGAGAGAGAGGGAGATACAGAATCTGAAGCAGGCTCCAGGTTCTGAGCTAGCTGTCAGCACAGAGCCCGACGCAGGGCTCAAACCCACGAACCGTGAGGTCATGACCTGAGCTGAAGTTGGATGCTTTACCGACTGAGCCACCCAGGCGCCCCATTGCTAGTTTAAATAATGGATGCAAAGGCCTAGCACAGTACCTGGCACACAGTGGGTGCTCAGGGAGTATTTGTTCAACCTGTGTATACAGACTTGGGAAGAAAACGGGGCGAGTGACCTGGGTCAGGAAAGGCAAAAAGGTTGGGAAAGGGGTCTTCCCCAGCTTCCTGGATCCCTGAGGATCCCTTGCTTCTGTCCCCCTGGCTAGATCTTTCTTAGCCTAGCCCCTCCCCTGTCTCCTGCTCCTCGCCCATCCTCCAGTCTTCCAGTGAGAGTACTGGATTTTTTGATGCCATTTCTTGGCAGCCATAGGGGAAGCAAGGACAGTGCCCCCTGTCTTGGGAGGGGGTCGGTTGGAAGACCCCCCCCCATCCTTCAGGGCTTCACCCTGGGGTTGCCTCTGCTCTGTCCTCAGCCACTGGCAGACACTTCCCTCAGCCCATCCAGCCAGGACTCCTCAGAAACCTCTTCACACAGACCCATCGTCAGCTCAAGGCAGGTGGTGGGACTGTTTCTGACCCAGTGCTTCTGCATTCTGTGTTTCCCACCTGAATGCCCTCCCTTCTTCTCCTGCTGCATTTCTCCTTTCTCATACTTCGTGTTCTATCATACGCTCACCTCCTCCGGGAAGCCTCCTCTGATACACCCGGGCAGGGGCACAACCTTCCCTGAGCCTCCCAGAGTCTTGCTCTACCCTCCGCTGTTATAACACTTCTCGTGGGTGCAGAAATGATCTCCTTCCCCATCATCCCCTGGTGACCGCAGAGCTCATGTTGAAGCTTGTGGAACCTCTTGTGTTTGCCTCCAACTAATTGTTTACTTTTTTAAATCTTGTTATTAAAACAACATCAATGACAACATCTTTTGATGGTAGACTTCTTAGCCTCGAATGGAAGAGATTCTCCTTCTGATCTCTTTTTCTAGGTCCTGTCCTCCCCCACCCCCAATCAATTTAATTTTAAGTTGAATTAGTTTCTTAGGCTGAGTTAGCCAACATACTGAAATTGGGATGTTTTATATAAAATGTTGGATTTTTGCTTCTTTTTCCAGGTTCCCACATGCGACAGCCCCCACCTGTCTTTATAGGGCTTCCCTCAAGATGGGGAGGGGGGTGGGAGCATTGACGGTCATGCACGCGCTCTTCTTGCTGTGAAATTCAGAGGGAAAGGTGAAGTGTTCTGTGCAGCTGTGTTTTTATGATCAGGAGTGAAGACGAGGCAGAGCAGGAGGGCCGTTGCTTTCAAACGTTGGTCTCTCACCGGTCCTGCTTCCCCGTCGGGTCCCTCCTGGACTCCTGTAGTCACCGAGTCCCTGACCCCCCACGGGGGCCAGGAGCTTCTCAAAGGCAAGGCCCTTATCTCATCCCTGTTTACTGTAATGATAAGAGCTAGCGCTGCGGAGCTCTTTCCCATCTCCTTTAACCCTTACAACGTCCCGAAGGTGGGGGCACTTCTTTCTTCTTTCCAGAGGAGGGATCTGAGCCCTGGCCAGGGGGAGGACCCCTGCAGTAAGTGACGGCATCTCCCAGATTTGAACGCCGGTCTGCCTGACTCCAGCCCGACTCCCTGTGTATTCCAGCAGCTGTACCAAACGCGGCCCAGAGTAGACCATTCGCGAGTGCCTGATGGAGCAGACGGAATGCCAGCGTCATGGGAGACCTGCTCCGGCAGTGGGCAGTGCCACGCTGGGGCTGTTCCTGGCTCTTTTCCTTCCTTTGGCACCTGGATGGCTCTCAGTGGGGCTACGTGATCCCAGGGCAGCATTACCCAGGGTTAGGCTAATGTGTGCTGGGCGGAGAGTCTGCTATGAGCCCTTCACGTTATGGTGTCTTTGAGGCACCAGAACATGGTGGGGGCATCAGAGGTCTGCAGGAGCATTCTAACAGCCTCTGTCTGTGCTCGCTCCCTCTGGTGTTCGCCATGGCCGCGGGCCCATCGTTATGACACAGTCAGCAGCTAATCAGGCCTGGATGATAGACTAGCACCAGACATATGCCCTTTCCCACCCGCCTCCGGGCTCTGAGTGGGAGGGCAGCACAGCCTCTATTTCTGCGTCGCCAGGGTCAAAGGAGAATGGGGAGGGCAGGAAGAGGCTGTGCCCGCGCTCCGGTAGGCATAAGGTGCTGGGCAGCCATGCCTTGGCCAGGCTGTGGCTGAGGGGGCACCTACAGTGAGAGGGTGGGTTGTCTGGTGTCAAGAGTCAGGAGGTGGCTGCAGAGGGAAGACTCAGCAAAGAATGAAGAGCTGGCTCTATCTTGAATGGTGTCTGTAAATCCCACCTCGCCCAGATACAGCTGGTTTAAGATTCTAGACATCTGGCCTTTCTGGGTCTGGAAGGGGGTCCCTTCCCGGGGAGGATATCCATGTCTGATGGTGTTAGGTATCGCGCCAGGGGCGAGGCATGAGGGGCTCACTCCTGACACCAGCTGGGAGCTGGCGCGCACTGGAGTTCTCCCAGGTGCACAGGTCAGGACCACCTCCTGGGGCTGAGCTCAGACCCACCCCACTGTGGGAACTGGAGGTCTTGACTTCTGGAAATTGCAGTGGCCCTCAAGGATCACTGGAGGCATATTTCTTGTGAAAGTCTGTTGGCGTAGCCTTCATTCTTCCCAGTCCTGAGTCGGTCATGCCAGGGACGTCAGCCCCGCCCCCATGTTAGCAGATCTGGGGTCATTCACTTCTTGGGAGCCTAGAACCAGAAGCGGGAGGGGGGGGGCAGAACGCCCCATGCAACATGACACGTCCCTTGGACTTGGTGCTTACTGAGCCACAGGAAGTGACTTTGCAACAGCGTTGAGGGAAAGGCACGGTCCCCTTGCCGGGGTAGATGCCAGCCCCTTCACGGGGAGAGAAGAGGAGAGTCCAGACAGGGGCCTCCCAGAGCCCCACAGATTCTCCATGCTTTAGTATGTGGTCTTCAGGGAGACATGACTTCCTCTCTGTCCCACTCAAGGTGGACAGCACACCCTCTCCTCATCGTCCCTGCAGACAGGCTCACACTTAAAACAAATAAACAAAAAGAGAACTAATAGACCAAGACCAGGAAAAAACTCCCACTAGGACTTACTGGGGACTTACAATGCCAGCTAGTATGGAGGCAGTTCTGGGTATTCATTCTTCAGTCCCTGCAGCGACCCTATGAGATGGTGCTGTTATCCCTATGTTCAGGTGAAGAACTTGTGTGTGGCTTGGGCCGTGAGAGGACTGACCGGGTCACTCAGCCAGTAGGTGGCAGAGCCCGGGTTCCCAGTGGACGTCGGCCTCAGAGCCCTGGCCCTTCCCCTTTCACTCTAGAAAGTGTCTGCATACTTAGAGAAAACCCAAATTATTGCTGAGTATGGATTTTTCCAGATTTCTGAGCCTAGAATCCTAGTAGAATCCAGGCAGGATCTTCCTGGGCTTCAGGATCCCTTGATGTCAAGTCAAGAACAGGATGTTTAGACTCTATTTTGAGCCCTCTGTTTTCAGCCTTGAATGAACCAATGTGGATGAATTCCTATTGAGAGACAAAGAGTGAGTCAGGAAGAGGAAGCCAGTGATTGAGACAGAGGCACTCAGAACGGAGGAGATGGGGAGAGACGAAGAGATGAGATGGAGAGAGGAGAAAGGGAGGTTCGGTGTGGTTGGTGCCGGAATGATGAAGCTCTCAAACACTGGTGGAGTCAGAACAACTTCACAGTCAAAGCGGCAGATTCAGATATCCTAGATGCCCACTGAGGATTGCTTCACTCTGGTGCCCACCAGTGTTTCTGGCCTCCCCACTTACCTCCAGCTGTTCAGCAGAGAGGCCACCCGGTGTGGTTTACCTCCTATAGGTGGATGGGTGCCATATGTGAAATACTGAAGGTTGTGTTAGTCTGGCCCAGAATGGGGTTCAGTGAGTGATTGGATGGAGTCTTCAGAGAGGAACCAGACCATCTCAATGGGATCCATGTGAAGAGACATCTGAGAATCTGCTAGAAAAGGAACTCCTTAGCTTGGAGCACACCCATCCTGGTTGGTTCTCAGAAGCTGATCTGCAGTTCACCTTGGGTGCCTGGCTTCTTCTTACCTCCCTCCCCACATCTTTCCTTCCCTCAGTGAATGCTGGTTGAGCCCCTACTATGTGCTAGGTGTACCAGGCGCTGGGGCTAGGGATGAGATTCCCTTCTTCATGGGATCTTGTCTGGTGTATTTGGGATGACAAACAGTAAGCAAGTGAAAGAGCCGGTAAACCCACAGGTATGGATTAGAGCAAATGCTAGCCATGAACATAAGTGAGAAGCCACTCTGTGCTTTGGGAGCAGGGAGGGCCTCTTGGTGGAGGTAGCATTCAGGCCGAGGCCTAAAGAAGGAGAGGCAGTGCCATGTGAAGCATGTAGGAACGTTCTAGGCAGAGGGAGCAGCACGTGTGAAGGCCTTGAAGGTCGGAAAGAGTGCAGAATGGTCAAAGAAGAGAAAGAAGGCCTATGCAGCACGGGGGCTTATGGTATAGGGGTGAAGTGTGGCGTAAGATGAAGCTGGGAGGTGGTTTTGCAAGTCCTGTTCCGGTGTCGTCTCTGGGTTCCGGGAGGTCAGGTCACTCATTCGAAGTCACATCGATGCTATCGAGAAAGTCCTGATTTAGGTCTGAATGTGAACCACTCCTTTGCTGTTGAGGGGCTCTGTGACCTTGGGAACACAAGCCAGCCTCCTTCCTCCTATCTATACATGTGGGGAAACTTGTTATGTCCCCAAGCATTTGGTTAGTGGGCCTGGGAAAGAGTAGGTGCCTAATAAACGTACAGCTCCATTTCCCTCTGGCCTTCTGACCGGGCTCTGGGCCTGGGCATCTCCTAGCCCATCCCGCTTCCTCCCTGCCCGGAGAGTTTCACGTTCATTGTTGTGACCTTGCACAGAAATGTCTTGATAGTTGCTGTCGGGCGGACAAAACATCTGGAAGATTGGTCCATCTCTCTTCTCTCCAGCCCAGTGTTTCGGTGTCATGAAGATAAAGCCACAGACGTGTAACTGTCAGGGCCCAGTTCCCAGAAGGCCATAAAACACGGGCGACTCTGCCCGGTCCCACTTGCCGCAATCCAGTAAAGTGCTCCTTGCATCCAGCACATGGTTATTTTTTACAAAATCGCTGAACTAGCCATGTTAGCTGTATTGATCAATAAATTACTTTGATGAAAACTCAGTAGGCAGTGTCCCCCTGGCACGCATTCCCGCACAAAGGAAGAGCTCTACACTTTTCACGTCTCAGAAACCTTGGTGCCATTTCTTGTCTCCTTTTTCTTCTCTGCGTACCATTTCCAGGGCCACTGCCCGAGCCAGAACCCACCCAGACAGGGTGTGGGGGATTCTGGGCATGGGAAGCTCCACGGGAGAGAGTTGATCCGTCCACCGCGGCCTCCATGAGCAGACGTGCTTCCCAGGGCACACTGTCCCCACAGCCACCTGCTGCTGGTGCCCTCCCATCTGTGAGGCTCCTCATTAACAGCCCTGCTGGGGGAATGACAGCCAGTTACAGCACCCGCCTCCTTGCTTGGAAGAACTAGGATCCAGAACAGATCCGCAGTCTTCCCTTCAATTCACTCATTTGTTTGTGTGACATGTTTTGAGACCTTGCTGTGGGTTCGGGACTTTCACGTGCAGTCTTATGGAATCCTTACCACAAGGCGGGTGTTGGATGGTGGTTTGACCACTGCCCCCCTTAGGCAGAATAATACCTTTATTGCATGCTTAGGGCAGGCAGGTGCCGTGCTAAGTGCTAAGCTTTGTTCCTGCATGCGGTGAAGCAGCAGGGCATATGCTAATTACAAACCCAGACATGAGGCTTCACTGCCTGGGTTCAAATCCTGGCTCTTGACCTTGGGCAAGCTCTGAGCGTTTCTGTGCTTCAATTTTTCCTTCTGTAAAATGTGGATGAAAAAGTGTTTACCTCACAGGGTTGTAGAATAGATTGAGTGACTGGGGGCGAGCGCCCCGTGCCTAGAATTTTCAAGCGCCATACAAGTGCTGGCAGCCTTTAGCTGGTGAGGATTAAATGAGCTCATATGGGGGCGCCTGGGTGGCTTAGTCGGTTAAGTGTCCGACTTTCGCTTAGGTCATGATCTCGCGGTTCGTGGGTCCGAGCCCCGCGTCGGGCTCTGTGCTGACTGCCAGCTCAGAGCCTGGAGCCTGCTTCAGTCTGTGACTTCTTCTCTCTCTGACCCTCCCCTGCTCACATTGTCTCTCTCTCTCTCTCCTAGAAATAAATAAAACATTAAAAATTTTAAAAAAATAAAAATAAAAATAAATGAGCTCATATGTGGGGGCGCCTGGGTGGCTCCATCAGTTGCACGTCCGACTCTTAATTTTGGCTCAGGGCACCATCTCACGGTTTGTGTGTTCGAGCCCCGCATCAGGCTCTGCCCTGACAGTGCGGAGCCTGCTTGGGGTTCTGCCTCTCCCCCTCCCTCTGCCCCTCCCCTGATGGTGCAGAGGAGCTTGCACTCTCTCTGTCTCTCAAAATAAATAAATAAAAAAAACTTTAAAAACCATGCGTAAAGTGCTTAGGATAGCATCTGCCGCATAGAGCTCGAAGAATGTAAGCTAATGTCCTTGTCCCATCCAGTTGTCACAACGCTGCTGACGTAAGAACTGTTAACCACCCTGTGTTACAGATGAGGAAACTGAGGCCAAGCAGATCACCCAGGACTTCAGAGCAGAAATCTGACCTCGGCTGGTCTGGCTGCCGCCCCCGCCGTCTTCTGTAGTGCTGGGTCGCCTGCACTAGCAGTGCTTTGGCCTTGGACGGCCCCTGGGAGAAACCTGGATGGTACATGTGGGGAACCTGCCACCCAGAGGGGTCACATGACTCGCCTGAGAGCACACAGTTAGGTGGGTGACTCCTGGGTGCTGCCTCTACACATTGTAGCCAGGGATCATGTGTCCTGAGGTGGCCTGGGCTGTCCCGGCCACGTGTGCTGTCCTGTGGAAGGATGACCACACCCCCTTCACCCCAGGAAGCATCTTAAGAGCTCCTCGCACAGGTGTTAAATGAGTAGGTTCTTGAGTCAGACTCGCTGGGTTTGAATCGCAGATCCACCACTTCCCACCTGTCATTGCTTTCTGTGCCTCAGTGTCCCTTGGTTGTAGAAAGGACTGGGTGGGAGAAGGTGCCTAGCGCGTCGCAGGCACTCGGTAGATGTTCCCTCCTACTTATTCTTCTTAAGAATAAACACTGACATAAACAGAACAAACGTCCCTTTGTACAGCTGTAAACATTTACAAGTCGATCTGACCCTCAGACAGCTCTGGAAGGTAGAACGGCTGGTGTCGGGTCTTTGCTAATGTGTAGCTGAGCAAAGAGAGGTCCAGCTAAGGTGATGAGTTCTGGGTCACACAGCTGGCCGGCGAGGGAGGCAAGACGCGAAGTGACATCTGTGGGTCTGCAGAGCAACCTTCTCCCCCTGCACTGCAGCTGCTGTGCTGTTCTTCTTCATTATTGGGACATCGGCTGCCCCTTCTAGGCTCTGCCTCTCCCCTGCCCCCTGCCCCCGCCCATCCACATCCTGGGGACTGTGGCTGCAGGCCAGGGGACATTTTTCCCAATTACAGCGATCACCCACATTCCTGGTTCAGCCTGGCCCGGCCCAGCCCCATTTGCATACCATTATCTATGATGCCATGCATTATGGATTCATATTTAATTTTAGTACTTTTTGGAGGCAATTCTAACCTAATTAAAATCTCCTTCTCCAAGAACCTGACATTTCCCCGAACTCTGGTAACATGGGCTCTGCACAAATGGACTCCACACACACACGCACACACCCCCCTCCAGCCATAGACACGCACTGCCATTTCAGCCCTCGTTCCGTGGATTCTTTTTTTAAATGAAAAGGCGAAAAATGAAAAAAAGTCTTTTTCCTCCAAGTTGATTTGTATGCAGACTTATCTCTGTGAGCCCCCTGGGGTTTGTGCCTGGAGAGGCCTGCCAGAGCTGGGCTCCACAGAGAATCCGGGGCTGCGGGAGTGTGGGGACCCAGGCTCTGGCTCAGCCTCGACCTTCCTCCCTCTGGGAGTCAGCGAGCCTGCCCGCGCCTCAGTTTCCCCTCCTCCTTGCGATCATTGTGAGATAAAAATCTCAGCTCCACATCATGCCATTATCTTCAGCCCGTTTCGACTCAGGCAATCTGAAATGAAGTATGTGGAAATCTTTTTCCTTAATCAAATGGAAATAAAATAGCAGTGGGGGAGCAGGGAGAGAAAGACTGATAGGTGGCGCACAGGGGATTTTTTGGACAGTGGAACTCTTCTGGATGATACTACAATGGTGGATCCGTGTCATTACACACTTGTCAAAACCCACAGAATGTACAACACCAAGGCTGATGTCTGTGTGGGTTCACAGACTGTAACAAAATGTGCCACCCTGGCGGGGGGTGTTGATAGTGGGAGGCTCTACATGGGTGGGGGCGGGGCTATATGAAAACTCTATATTAGCCGCTTATTGTTTTTCTTTTGTGAACCTAAAACTTCCCTAAAAAATAACAAGTGGCTCAATGTTTCTTGAGCGCTCGCATACATCTAGCATTTCGCACGCGTTAACTAATCATCGAGGCAACGACTTGAGGTCAGTATTATAATCCTAACATCCTCGCTTGGTGGATGAGGAAACTGAGGCTCAGAGGGGTAAGTGGCTAGCTTGCCCAAGGTCACACAGTGAGCAAGCAGTGGAGATTGGATTTATTCCTAGGTGGTCTGGCTTCAGAGCCTACAGTCTCAACTATAACGCTGCTATCTCCTCCTTTTTTACCAAGGAAAGGATTAAGGAGATGAGCTGGAATTGCTTCATTGTTCTAATTCTGTGATAGTGACATAATTCTTGCCTGACTCTGGAGTAAGGGGTGGGCCACTACTCATCTCCCTGATATTCCTCAGAAATCAGCCAAGTCAGAGTGTTCTGACCATGCCACACTCAAAGTGCTGGAGCTCAAACCACACCTAAGCAAGCTGAGCCCTCCCTCATCTGGGGAGGGTGAGGTGAGAGCACAGAAGTCCTCAGGGAGGGGAGTGTTGGCCCAGTACTGTTCCCAGACCCTCATCATGACCTGCCCACACCCCTGTGTCTTTTCACATGTGGACTAGCCAGAAAGATGCATCTAGCTGGGTGGCTTTGTCTGGGGTTGACCCTAGGTTTGCCATGTCAGGGGAAGAAAATGTGGTATTTATTTTCCCTAGCATTGAATTGTGAAAACATTTAAATGCACAGGAAAGTTGACAAGAATTTTACTGCGAATACCCATACACTTGCATGGTATTTCTTTAGTCATTGTCTGCCTTGTGCTCTGGCAGTGTACTGGCTGATCTCCTTAACACTCATGTCAGCCCTCACACAGGACCAGTAGAGTGGGGCTTCTCACACCCATTTTACAGGTGAGGATACTGAGGCTCAGACAGCTGATGATACCTGTCCAGTGCTGCCCAGCTTGGTAAGGGTAGAGCCAGGAGTTGTACCCAGAGCCGTCTGACCCTCAGGCTGATCTTTTTCACCTTTCTCTGGTATCCCCATGAGACTTTGAAATCTCCTTTATAATAATGGCAGACAAAGGCGTCCTTACCTAGGCCCCTCTGGGTACCAGGAGATGTGTGCGGCGGTCAGAAGATGGAATGGAAGTGGAGCTAAGATACAGGGTGTTTCCCTCAGGCAGGCTTGTGCTGGGCACATTACCCTTTATGACAGTGGCTCCCTCTTCTGAGGCTCTTGTCCCATGAGGGACCCAGAGCTCCTAAGAGCAGCTGAGCCCTCAGGCGGCGGCTCGGCTCCAGGCTCCCGGCCCCTGGTTCCCCCCACCTTCCCACTGCTGCCTGCTGACTTGCCGCACAGAGAAGCCCGGATTAGCGTCATGACCCATCGGCACCCTCCTCAGAAGCCTGCCCTGGGGCCCACTGTGCTCAGCCCTCTCCCACGGGACAGCCATTTGTCAGCTGTGATGTGAAGAAGTAATTGTTGGATCAATTGACAATGCTTGAAAGTGCTTGGCCCGGGGGGACGCCTGGGTGGCTCAGTTGGTTGAGTGTCCAACTTCAGCTCAGGTCATGATCTCGTGGTTTGTGAGTTCGAGCCCTGCATCGGGCTCTGTGCTGACAGCTCAGAGCCTGGAGCCTGCTCCAGATTCTGTGTCTTCCTCTCATTCTGTCCCTCCCCCGCTCACAGTCTGTCTCTTTTTCAAAAATAAACAAACATTAAAAAAAAAAAAAAAGAAAGAAAGAAAATGCTCGGCCCGGGCTTGGCGCACAGGATATACACAGTATGGGAACAGTCCTTGTGGTCTCCAGCTGGCTTGGCACCCCTGTCCCCAGCCGGCCCGATGGTCCCCACGTGCCACCACACACTCAGGCCTCCTCGCCGTCACGCCTCTGGTACTCTCAACCTAGAATGCCCTTCCCAACATCTGCCACCATCAAATCGCCTCTCCTGTAGAGGGTTTCCAGTGTTCCCTGTATGGAGGAGTCCCCTTGTCTCCCTCTCCCTGGCACTGGAGCTCCGTGATTAGAAGTGCCCTCCGGCACCCGCCCGTGTGGTTTGACTCACAGCTCTGTCACTTGTTGGCTGCCCGGCCCTGCAAGTTATAAGTTACCTGTCTGCTCTCTGCCTCACCTTCCTCATCTGCTAAATGGGCACAATGGAAGTGCCTCCCTCCCCATGAGACCTGCATGAGTTATGACATGAAAGGGCATTGGCGTGGTGCCTGCTGCAAGCATCTCACAGACTGCTGAGTTGAGATGACTGCGCTCAGTCTCCAAGTGTGAGACTTGGCGAGGGGGAGGCCCCGCAGGTGGACGGGATATGCTCCAAAAGGCAAAACTCAGGGTGGCTCTTAGACTGGGGTGGAGAGTGGGCATACCGCCGGGCTGAAGCAGGGGTCTCTGTCCAGTACACGATCATCTCTGTGAGGACGTGGGCTCTGCGGGTGCCATAGGACTATAGAGCAGCCTCTTGGTCGTAAGAAGTAGCTGTGGTGACAGACCTGGGTTCAAATCCTGCCTGCACCTCGGTTTGCCATGTGGCCTTGGGCAAGTTCCTGGGCTCCTCCCCAGCCTCAATTTCCTCTCCTGTGAAGTGGAGAAGCATGGTTCGCCCTCGGAGGGTGCTCAGCGCAGCAGAGCTGTGGCCTTTCCGGGACTCCTTCCAGCACTGGAGACGTTCAGCTCAGGCCCTCCCTGTCCGCCCGAAGCCCCCGCAGGCCACTGGGGACGGAGCGCCGGTGTGTAACCCATGTGCCTGGTTTGCATGGAGGCCGCCCTTTGTCCAGAGGGACTTTCGATTTTTAGATTTTTCGCAAAGAAGTTCAACTGAGTCCTGTGGGGCATTGACCGGGAAGGTCTTTGACTCAAACCTCCATTAGCCGCCGCCTCCTCTCATGCTGAGGCTTTTGCAGAAAAATCATTTAATGTTTTCTCTGCGTTTAAAGAAAGCTCTGAGGACCCATCAGGCTCAGCCTGGCTGGCATGAGCGTGAAACAAAGTGCTGTCCCCGGCGGAACAGGCCAACCCTTGCCCTTAAGTAAATTCAGGGGAGCGGTTCCGCACGTGGCCTGCCTGGCTAAATTTAGGCCTCACCAGGCCTTTGAGGTCCTCCGCACTGCATTAGTTAAGTTGCTCTGAGCTAAGGCTCGCAGGGCGGGGGTGGGGAGAAGCCTTCCCACCCCCACCCCAGCGAACACAGCTGGAGTTTGCCCCCTGGGGTCTGGGATTCATGCTTGTTCTCCCCGTTGTGCATTTAGAGACAGGAGACCTCAAGGAAACAGATGGCCTTCCAGAGGAGGCTCACCCAGCCTCAGGCCTCCTGAGTCCCCATTTCACTGCCCACTCATTCACATCCACGTGCTTCTCTGTGGCTACATCTTCATCTCTGTCTTAACCCAGGTGACCTTCTGTGTCAGGGATTCTCAGTCTCTGGCATGTCTCCTCAGAAACACTTAAGGGCTCCCCGTTGCCTGTACAACAAAGCCTAACCTCCTCAGCTGAGCATTCAAGACCTTCCATGATCTGGCATCTACCTACCTTTTCATCCTCACCAGCAGGCATAAACCACCTTGAGGGTAAATCCCATGGGGACAGGGGCTTTCATCTGCTTTATTTTCCATAATATGCCTAGTGCCTTGGGGATTGCCTAGAATACTGTAGATGCTCAATAAATATTTGCGGAATGAATGAATGAATGAATGAATGAATGAATGATGGAGTGATCTGCAGTTTCCCGACCCTTGTGTTTTTGCTCTGCCAGCCATATGCACCTTCTCACCTCTTTGCCCACCCACGTTCTATCCTGTAAAGCCCAGATCAGGTCCTGCCTTCTCCAAGACACCTTCCCTGGTGATCCCTCCTGGTATATGATTGGTACCATCTGTTGTTAGACACCCAGCGTCTTCCTTGTTAGCTGGCTTTCTGGAGGCTGCATCTGCTCTTATCCTTGGCTGCACACCCCTGAGGTCTAGGATGGGGGAACACGGCCTCCCAGGGCTTTACAGACTTCCCATGTGGCTTTTAGTGGATGCGAGAGGGAAGGTTGGTCCGATGGATGAGACTTGGGCTGCCTAGGAGGGCAGAACCGGGCCTGGGAGGGGGTGGGGGGGTGGAGGGTGGGAGCAGAGATGCAGTTACAGGTAGGGGATGGGGCCTTGTCCTTTCAGGGCAGAGTGTGACGTGAGGGAGGGGCTGGCAGCAGAAATCAGGGAGGGACCCAGACAAGAAGACCCTGAAAGCTAAACACGGGCAGAGGAGTGGCCAGAAAGTGATGAGCTCAGAGGAGTAGTCCCAGAAGCCGGTGAGGTTCAAGGCAGCAGGCAGAAGTGGGCCAGGACTCAGGGGTGCTGTCATTGGAGAGATGGTCCTTAGAGGGAGGAGACTGTTAGGCAGGTGCCCGAGACTGGCACTGGAGCCCAGGAAATAAGGCAGCAACCCTGTGTCACACCCAGAGACCAGAGTTAGGGCTCCAGCTCCATCAGGGGCTCCCTCTGCATTGCTGGGCTGGCTGGGGACGGGGTCCAGAGATTCGGAGAGCCGAGATCCGTGGGTGGCAATCCAGGGATCTCAGTGGGGAAGGGAAATGAAGAGACTTCAGTTAAACACAGTAGGTGTGTTGTGAATGTGGGCTTCAGCCAGTGTAGATAACGGTTGTCCCCACCGTGGTCACCACACCTAAGTCACTTGTAGAACTCACCATTGAAAGGCTTTAGAGGACACACATAGCACACACATGTGCATGCATATACACAGATACTCGCACACGTACACGTATAAAGAGACACACAGACAGGCACACAGCCCCCTCTACAGTTCAGTGACAACAAAGGGACGCCAGGCATGGAACATGAGGACCCGGATGACTGCCCATGACCTCTGGAGGCCCCTTCTCTAAAGACCAAGCTTATTGATTCAAGGGCACAAATGTGAACAAAGGGAGTGGAGATTTGGGGGAGGGGGGAGGGGCGGGGAAGTGGGGGCTGGCCAGACCCCAGACCCCCGGCTCCGCTCCAGATCCTGAAGCTCAATATTTCCCTGGCTTTCCTGGGGTCACTTAGCTCTCAGAGGGAACAATTCTCTACTTCTTTGTGTGATTCTTTATCCTTTTCAAAGCCCTTTTGTGCACAGTTTTCAATTTGATACCCATCCTGTGAGGGAGACTGGTCTTCTTATCTCTGCTTTATAGATAAGGAAATGGAGCCTCAGAGAAGGTGCCTGGCTTGACCAAGCCCCTCAGAGGGTGGGCTGTGCAGCGGGGATCAGAGCCAGGAGCGTGTGACTCTCTGCCCCGTTGCATTCGCCTGTGTCCCCTCTGATGAGTGCTTGTTTTGGAAAGCAGCTTTCTTTGGCCTGCAGGCGTCCATGCCGAGGTTTCCTGGTGTGTTTGTGTGCGCGCGCGCATGCGCGCAGCTGGGCCAAGCGCGGCCTCAGGTATTTCATCCATCCCCTTCCTTCAAGCTGGCTTTGGGGGTTCTTATGGGAGCAGGTGCCGATGCAGGTTCCCTACCCCATGCCTCCCTTGCCCACTGGGGGCAGCACTGGGCAGTAGAGAGTGGGAGCTGGGGAGCCCGTAGGGGGGAGGGGCGAGGAGGGAGCCGACATAAATAAATGTTCATTTATTTTGAGAGAGAGCTGGAGGGAGTGTGCTCGAGGAGGGGCAGAGAGAGAAGAAGAGAGAGAATCCCAAGCAGGCTCTGTGCTGTCTGCACAGAGCCCGACGCAGGGTTCGATCACACAAACCACGAGATCATGACCTGAGCTGAAATCAAGAGTCGGATGCTTAATGGACTGTCCACCCAGGTGCCCCCGAATTAATTTTTAATTAATGAATTAGTAACCTACTCCCATCTCCTTCCACGGAAATAATTTGAGGCTGTTTACAAGGCTTACATTAAAAAGGTGGCTAACTTATTTTTCAAAGTATTTAGGACAAGGAGAAATATAAACTAGAAATAAAATGTTTTCCGGGAAGCATGATAAAATGCTATTGTTAAGTCATAATTTCCTTTGAAGTTGCTGTAATGGGGCCATGTATTTTTAACTCTGTGCTTCCTAGTGGCCAGTATTACTAGTTATAGAAGTTTTACCTTTTCTTTACAGAAAGATCACCCTAGTACCTCTGGGACAAAATAAACCTTGTATTAACCCTTCATTTAAAAGTAATTTCAGGGCGCCTGGGTGGCTCAGTTGGTTAAGCGTCCGACTTCGGCTCAGCTTGTGATCTCCCGGTTTGTGAGTTCGAGTCCCGTGTTGGGCTCTGTGCTGACAGCTAGCTCAGAGCCTGGAGCCTGTTTCAGATTCTGTGTCTCCCTCTCTCTCTGACCCTCTCCTGCTCACACTGTCTCTCTCTCTCTCTCTCTCTCTCTCAGAAATAAATAAAACATTAAAAAAAATAAAAGTAATTTCATCTAGGGCTTTTTTTTTTTTAAGCTTATTTATTTATTTTGAGAGAGAGACGGCACAAACGGGAGAAACAGAGAAGGAGGGGGAGAGAGAGAATCCCAAGCAGGCTCCATGATATCAGCGCGGAGCCCGATGTGGGGCTCGATCTCCCAAACTGTGAGATCATAAATCAAGAGGGGATGCTTAGCCCACTGAGCCCAGGCGCCCCTTCCTCTGGGGTATTCTATGGAAGGTGCCGAGGGACACAAAATCCTTCTAACAGATGGCAGGAGCAGATTTCCTACAACTGGGTCTGTTACTGTCTACCCTTCATGTTACCTGAAGCCACAAGCACAGAACTCGTAAAGACGAAACTAAGCCAGGAGCCTAAATATGCCCCAAGTGGACAGCTTGAGCAAGGACAGATCCTAGGATGGCTGGAGGGGTAGGTGACTGGCCTGCTCTTCTGCCCATTCTCCAAAATGTGATTATTCTCCATCCGACTTCGGGTTTCTGGTGGGCAAGAGATGGTTGATGGGACCGTTGCTGGTAATATCTGACATCCAGGTGGCTGTTTGGCTGAGGGCCGATGTGCGTAACTGAGGGCAGTGATGACCAGTCTTTTCTTTGGTTGATAATGATCACCCACCACTAACAAAGGGTAGCATGCACCTTGATAAGTGTGGTTTATTCTTTGTGTATTGTAAGCAGATATACCCAGGTCCACCTCCTATGGACCTCATCCCTCCTATGTGGGAAGAGGTAATTAAAATGGGTGAAATTCAGATGGATGTGGGTAGAAGCTAATATTTTGTTCCTCTTCCTGGCGGGGTGTCTTGTGCCCTCCCTAGGCTCCGCACCTTCTTCTTTGGTTTCTCTGGGAGCCGGGGCTGCTTACTAATCCCTGCTGCGAGCTGGAGGGCAGAGCGAACCTTCTTCCAGAGACAGGAGGTCACTACCCCTGCTTGCTCTCCCCTCCATTGGGATAGCTCCGTAGCTCTGAGGCAGGTCCCCCCCCCCCCACCGCCGCGTGTCTCCCAGAGGCCCCCTGTGGTGGCTGCTTGAGCCCAATTGATAAAGCATCCATTATTAGCTACCCCTTTCCTCATTTTCCTCTCCCCACCTGTGTAGCTCGAGGTCACCTCCCAAGTAAACCACTGGCACTCAATTCTTAGTCTCGGATTCTGCCTCTGAAGAAATTTAAATTCCTTCCGAGGCTTCTTTTGAGGACTTGAAGAACCCATCCAGATTCTCAGCTTCTTACTTTAACAAGAAGGGCCCCGGCTTTCTCTCCAAATCCACATCTCTTCCCGCCAGCGAACAAATGGACAGTTCTATACCTGGCGTGATGGTTCAGGCCTGGGAGATTTCCCGACAGACCATCCCAGGCCCCTTCCATGAGCAGGGAGAAATTCCATAGTGTTCCGGAGGTGAGCCAGTGCTAGAGCCCTGTGGCTTCCTGCCAAGGGGAGTCAGGTACAGGTGCACCCCGTCCCCCACCAAGCAAGTACATTAAGCTCCCTGCTGTATGGAGTTATTGAATATAAGCTCGTTAAATCTGAGAGGACAATTGCCAAATGCAATTGATTTTTGCTTTAGAACAATTGATCTCAGGCAATTCTTTCTGACAATAGGCAGATGGAAGGACCACTTGTCTATCACAGCCACTCCTGGTTTGTGACAATAAGACGGAGCCCCTGGCCCACGGGAGTTCATCTCTCTGAGTACTCCGGGCAGCAGGGGTGGGAGACACAGACCATACATTCGCAGCACCCCCAGGTATATTGATTCTTTACGCTGGGAATGAACCTTACTCGTTGGTGATCCCAGGAGTCCCCGTGGATGGTTATGGCAGAATGGAAGGAGGCAGGGCTGCAGCCATATGCGTTACTCTCTAACCTTGCAGCCAGCGTCCGCCGCCGGCTTCTCTGGCTGGGGAGTAAGCAAAGTCAGGGCCCAGCGCGGTGCTTCCGCGTGTGCTGTGGACGAGCGTGGAACGTGGGTTTCAGAGATGGAAGAACTCCCCGCCGGCATTTTGACCCAAGAAAGGAATTGGGATCCAGGCCATCGTTTTCAAGGCTTACCTTCTTGCCTACTCTGATTTCACATCCCTCTGAACGCGCACTTCTGCTGGGAAGTTTCCTGCCCAAATGGACATGGGGGAAAGGAGGCTGAATTCAGATTCAGACTGATGTGTGCATGCACCTCGCTACCTGGGTGACCTTTGACAGGTTGTTGCCTTTCTCTGGGCTTCAGTTTCCTTTTCCGTGAAGTAGAGTTATTGCCTTGTACAAACGTGGTGAGCGTGATGTAATGCACGGGGAGCCCCCAGCGTGGTGCGGGGCCCATGGCTGTGTGAACTTGGGCAAGTTACCTTACTTCTCTGAAGTTTTTTACCTGAAGTAAGTTTACCTTACTTCTCTGTTTTCCCCAGCTGTCAAATTGGGTTAATAGCACTTAACCTCCCAGCGTTTTGCTGTGAAAATTAAATGGATTGGATTTATGTGTGTGGAGCTTTATCATGGGACCTGGCACATAGGAAGTGCTCAATAAAGTTAGCTATTAGCACCATAATTATTATTCACTCATATATATGATGGCAGTAATAAAAGGGACACCTGTCCTGCCAACCTTAATGATAGGAAGGCTGAAAGATCAAGTGATTGGTTTCTGAAGGTCATACAGCAGGGACCTCGGGAATGCTTACCATGTGCTGAGCACTGGGTAGTGAGCAAACAGTAGAGCGGCAAAAATCCTTGCCCTCACGGAGCCTGCCTTCCAGTGGGGACATTAACCACAGGCATGGTAATTGAAGTAAACTATAGAGTGTGCTTCATACTACGAAGTGTGTAGGAGACAAAATAATACAGGGATGAGGACCAGGAGGAGGAAGGAAGGGGTCTTGTGACTTCGAGGTTCAGGTCCCCCAGGACCCAGGTGAGGAGTCTGTTCGAGCAAAGACCTGAAGCGGTGCCTTAAGCCAGAGGACCATGCTCGGGGTGGGGGGGCATGCTCCTGTGGGAGGGGGTAGGCTGGGCGGGGCAGGGGAAGTGAGCACTCCCTAAGGCCCCTCCCCGGCTGCCTCAGTCCCCTTAGGGCGTGGGGAGTGGGGAGAGGGACTTAGATTTGTGGCCTCAGGGTGCTTTCCAGAAAAGACCTTTTGAAAAAGCAGCCCTGAAGGTCAGATGCTGAGTGCTGTGCTCTCACCTGCTCCCTTGCTCACCACTCCTCCCACCTGCCTCCTGACTTGCAGTTTCCTTCCTTCTGAGACAAGAGCGCTTGGTCCTGATCTGGGAGAGTGACCTCCTCCATCTGCCCTTGCAGCTGCCTCTCTGCCTTGATGCACCTGGGCCCCCTCCCTGGACCATGCAGCTCAGCCCCCCAGCTCTGTGCTCCCAAGTCTCCCTCCGCGATTCCTGGGTCCCTCCATGTGCACCTGACTCACCCCACCCCACCTTTATGCACTCAGGCCCCCGACCTCAGGCACCTGAGCCTTCCACTCTGTACCGCGTGTCCTGACTATTCCCCAAAGCATCCCTCGTCCTTGCTCCTTCCCTCCCCACCCCCAGTGCTCGGAAGCCTCTTGGGCTTTAGCAGGAGGGGTCCTTCATGGTTCCGGGGGGCCTAGGGACTTGCCTTGCCCCACTTACTGCTTTGGGAACTGACATCCAAGCTGCCTTTCACAGGTTGGGGAGAGGGGCTCCCTTCACTACCAGCCCAGTGGGGAGATTTGGGAAGAGCAGTGGAGGGGGTGAGGGGGTTTCTCTGTAAAATGGAGATGATCTGCCACATCACAAAGCCATTGGGACAGTTGGGTGAGATGATGCGAGGGAAGCTCTGAGCACAGTGCTTGGCACGTGGCGGGGAGTCCGGCCAGTGACAGGTGCAGAGAAGATGCTGCTGGTCCGTGCACCTAACCACCTGTCATTTACGGAGCCCCCCAACAGACACTAAGCATGTTGTGTGTCTGGGTCCTTGCTGATACTGGAGAATGAAGTAGACAGGGGCTGACTCTCGGGGACACCACAGTCCTACTGGGGAGGCGGTGTGAGGCTCCAAGGCCCTGTGGTCAGGCTCTAACAGGTATGAGATGGAGTGCTGGGGAGACTGTCCGTTGGGCACGGTCAGGGAAGGGTTTCTGTTTTAACCCAATGGGGAGGACTCCTCGCGGTGGGGTTTTAGGGCACTTTACTAGCAGGAGGGCGACATTTCAGCCAGGACTTTCCATCCCCAGATATGGATCAGGCTAACAGCCACCTGTTAGCTTTGTTTTTTTGATGTTTTTTAAATTTATTTAGAGAGAGAGACTATGAGTGCAAGAGGGGCAGAGAGAGAGGGAGAAAGAAAATCCCAAGCGGTTCCATGCTGTCAGCAGAGAGCCAGACACGGGGCTCGATCCCACGAACTGTGAGGTCATGACCTGAGCCGAAATCAAGAATCGGCTGTGCAATGGACTTAGCCACCCAGGCGCCCTGACAGCTGCCTATTTTACTTGTGCCCTTGGGTCCTCCAGTCAGAAACCTGGGCTTCAGGGAGTGCCACGGCCAGCTCTGGTCCCCATAAGATGGGCCTGGACACCTGTCGTTCCTCCCATTTACTGTGCCTACTGTTGGCCAGGTGTATGGTGTATGCCCTGAGAGCCGAGCAGGTCCCAGCCCTTGGATTAACAGTGTGCTCTAGTTGGGGGGGGGGTGTTGGTGGTGATGGCCAGTAAATTGGCACGTTCACCCCCGGCCCCTCCCAGGTTGTGTCTGGCCACTCTTCTTTTCCCCCGGAAGTAGCTCGAGAGGCAGAAGTCGGCAAGGGCTTTGGACGGAGTCCCTCTGAGCAGGGGTACCTCCCCGGCTCCCTGTATGGTTGTGGCCGGCTCCCCCTCACCGCGTGTGGCGTTGAGCTCTGGAATTATATTTCCTGATTTAACAACTGCAAGTGTTTGCTGCAGCTTTACTGCCTTAAAAATGTTTTCTAATAATCCCCAGGTGTTTCTCTCGCATACAATAGCCTGGCTTGTTACAACCCAATTAAATCCTTATTTGAGACGCTTAATTAAAACTCTGAACGGAACAAGCCATAAAGCTTGCTCCTTGCCAGGCTCGTGCCATAAGTGCCCATCCCTACCCCCACCAGCCACCCCTTTCCCAGGCCAGCCGCTGACATTTGCCACTTCCGGTTTTTCATGGTGGAGGGGGGGCACTCCGTTTCTTGCCTGGGGGGAGGCTCAGATGCTGAGCTTCGTTACCTAGAGACACAGGGATGGGCTCCTCAAACTCTTGGTTCCCAGCTCCCCACCCAGAACCCACCTCTTCCGGCTGCCCCAGAGCTGGGTTTCTCAGCCTCCCAGCTATTTGTCCTTTGGGCCAGGTACTTGACTGTGGGTTGGTCTGTGCATTGAAGGGTGTTTAGCAGCATTGCTGGCCTCTACCCACAAGATGCCAGCAGCACCCTCCCCCCAAGTTGTGACAACTAAAACTGTCTCCCGACATGTCCCAGTGTCCCCTTGTGGGGCAGAATGGCCCCCTGCCATTGAGAACCACCGTCTTAGAGGGAGGTGCCATCATCCTAACACCACTGATACCCAGGAGCCTGGGCATAGCTGGGCAGCCATGGCAGTTCATTTTCACCCCTCTCCCCAAACCAAGTTCAAACAAAATGGGGAGCTACAGGTGATAGAGGTGCAGGTCTTCTCACTCCAGGGCCCCTGGAAAGTGTCTCATGGGGAAACTGAGGGAGAGAGAGGACCCTGCCTTGGAGCCCACAGATACACATCTCTGCCTGAACAACTTCTTGGTAGTTCTCTTTTCTCCTGCTCCGTGCTTAGCTTAGGACAAAATGGAGCCAGATCTCTTTGAGTAGAACCTGAAGGTAGGGTGACCCACGTGTCCCGGTTTGCAGATACTTCTCCACTTTTATCACTGAAAGCCCCAGGTCCTGCGAGACTCTGGAGCCAAGTGGGATGGTGGGGAAGGTCTGTCCATTGCTTGTCCCACCAAGGGGTCCCTGAGGAGCTCAGAGCACAGCCCTGGAAGAAGGAGAGTCCATGGGCCCTATGGGCCTCATCTCACCTCCTCCCACAAGTTGGTGGGCCATTAGCTTCACCTTATGGGTGAAGAAACCAAGGCCCAGGAAGACTTGCCCACAGTGATGCTGTAAGTAAGTGAAGAGCCAGGGCTTGAACCACGCCTGTGCCCATGACGCTCTCCCATACCTTCTACCTAAGATCCTGGAAAGGGAGGACTTGGACACGTGGGGTTCTGATGCATGAGGAATCTCTCTTTGGCCTTGGCCTGGCCATGGGGGAGAAGGGCTGCTTTCTGGTACCTGCTGCCTGCTGACGCGGAGGCAGGGGTTGTGATGGAGGAGAGCCGGACTTCCCACCGTCAGCTTAGGTCTCACCGGGAGCTTCCGGTCAGTTCTAGACGTGCCCGGTGACAGTTCCAGCGCCCAGAACAAAAAGCACATGACTGGAAGAGCCACTCGGGACCAGATTGTCACCAACAAGGAAACGGCTGGGGAGGGGGCATGATGAGGGCCATGTCACTTTGAGTAAGTGACGTATGGAAGCTCAGAGGACACTGGGGCAGGTGGCCGTGGCCTGAGTCGATTGGGGGCAGGGTGGGAGGAGCTCAGAGAACTGGGACAATCGCAGACTCCTGTTTCTGACAGTGTAGTTGCAAATTGATCCAAGGAAGTAGAAGGGGTGTGGGGTAGCTCCTAAGGAAACCTGTGCAATGTGGATGGACGGATTTATGGTGGTTCTATTCCAAGGGTGGATGGAGAGAAGGCACATCAGAAGGGATGTGATTCCTGGAGCACATCATCTCTAGGAGGAGTGTCAAATGCTGAGACTTCAAGGCCGTGTATAGAATACATGTAGAAAACCATGACCGTAAGTCTTAATAATGGCCGTTATTTATTGAATGTTTACTATGTGCCAAGGGTGACGTGAAGCATTTTCCATATAATGGCTCGGATAGTCCTCAAGACAGCCCATGAGGAAGGAAGTATTGGCCAGCCTGGTTTCCCAGATGAGGAAACTGAGGCAGATAGTGGCACCTGCCCAAAGGTACACACATAGTCTGCGGTGGACGCAGGATGGAGAACCCTACAGACCTGGGTTCAAGTTATGGTTTGGCCACTCCCTGACTTGCTGTGTGGCTATGAGCTGGTTGTCAGTGTCTCTTCCCTAGATTGAAGGTTGTGAGGCTTGGGAGAGTTCATCCACATGACGTGTCAACACAGAGATGGGTCTGTGGCCTGTGTCTAGTAAATAGGAGTTCCCTTCTGTCTAAGGGACCCGCCATCATAATGTAACCACTGTTGAGGGGGAGCCCCTGGATGGGCTATGGGGCAGAAGAAGAAGGGAGCCTACGTGAGGCAAGAGAGTGCAAGTCTTTCCAGTTTCTGCTGAGAAAGAGAAAAGGATTTCAGGCTCACGGGTGGCAGGGACTCATTTCACACCATTAAGGGGGATGATGGTCAGCCTGAAAGGGGCAGCCCAGACCTCAGGAACAGACAGACCCAGGGTGGCCCAGACACTGGGACGGCCCGCCATGGGCATCCCTGTACCACTGCCTTGCTGGGGAACAGAGGACAAGGGAGCCCTGGGAGACTGGGGAGGGGCAGGTCCCCAAAGGGAGGCTGGTTTTCAGAAATCACAGGTCGGGGAGCTTGCTTAAGGCTGAGGTTTGTGAACACCCATAAACCAAAACCCAGGCTTTCTTGAAGACCTGTGTCCCATGTCATGTTAGGTGTGAGGCCAAATTCTGCCAGACCACATGTGCTTTCCTGGACAGAGTCATTCAACTTTAGACCAGGGGCACTCATTGGCCTGAATTCAGTAGACATTTGGATTTGCTTCTCAACCCTCCTTGTGGACAAGATGGAGAAGCTCAAATATCAAGAAGGACAGGTAGGTGGGTGGGTAACTAGCCCAATGGTTGCATTCCAGAGGCGCTTGCTTGTTAACTGTTCTGTCCACGGGTAGAGGGGTTCCTGCTGGAATGGCACAGGGCTTTGCCACTGGCTTATGGGTGTAGGGCTTCGATGGCTAGGTTCTTGTGCGAAGGGCCCAGTAAAGGTGAATGACCCAGGGCTCGCTAGGACAGGGCCAAAGGTGAGGAGCATTTCGGGTCTAGGACCAAGGTCTGGGGACCTCAGCCACAGGAGTGCCCCAGAGACCGCCCTCGGGTTCCCTGGCATCTGCCCTGTCTTCCGATAGTCCGTTGCTTACTCACCCTATTCTCTGAGCTCTCGGAGCTTGTGTTCACACATGGTTCCTGGTCCCCTGTGCCCGTCACTTGCACATGGTCATTAGTGACCTCTCCCTCCTATCTAACCGGGTGGCCTTTCAGCTCCCACTGGCAATGGCTTTGTGCTTGGCATCGCGTAGTTCATATTCGTTTGTGATGGAATCTGATGGGACCTTTGACTGTTCACATAAGGCCGTTGTCATGGGCTTCCAGCCTTAGCCATGCATTTGAAGCCCCAGGGGATGAGGCCTGGAGGGGTCACAGAATGCAAACCAGAGGGGCCCCACGGCTGCTCTTTCTGTAGAAATGGTGGATTGAACGAAACCACTGGGAACAATGATGATTAATTGTTATTACCGACTGTGTGGCAGATATAAGGATGTTAATTTCACGTTGTAACGTGAAATCATGGGAAATTGCAATTACGGGTGACAACAGCAACATTCATGACTATCTTGATGGCTCTGTGGCTTTCGCAAAGCCCCTCCTCCCCTCCCCCCGCGCGGGCATCTGCACCCCGCCCATCTCAGTGCATCAATCCCCGCTGCTCTGCTGAGGTTGCTGGCAGTGTCCAGCGCGCTCCTCTGTGGGTTCTCTCCACCCTTCTGTTTGTGAAGGGCTTTCATAGGCAGAACCAAACGGAGCAAGTCTAACCGGGACAGAGCGAAAGGTGGTGCCTTCCTCGCACGCAGGTGCAGAATCCAACCTGAGTCCAAAGGCAAAGACCTGCTGGGAAAGTGTGTATGCATGTTTCACAGGCGGCTCTGAGTTAGCTCTTGTGTTCTGCCGGGAATCTCAGAATGATGCTTGGTGTGTGTGGTGGCTTAAGAGACCCATTCGCTAAAAATTCTGGGCAGTGTCATTCAAAGCAAAGGATCTGCGAGGGCGCTGGAGGGACCATAGCCAATAGTACTGAATTTAGTTCTGGGCACCCACTGACGAAAGAGCTCTGAAGATAAGAGCTGACATTTATCGAGAGCTTACTGCATGCAGGACACTGTTTGAGTGTTCTGTGGATTAAATGGCTCTATGAGATTTGATGCCATTTCACAAATCATAAAACAGAGAGATTGTGTGACTTGCTTAAGGTTTCTCAGCTTAAAATAACTTGAAAACTGGACTTTTTTTTTAAACATTTATTTATTTTTGAGAGACAGAGAAAGACAGAGCACAATTGGGGAGGAACAGAGAGAGAGGGAGACACAGAATCTGAAGCAGGCTCCAGGCTTCTGAGCTGTCAGCACAGAGCCCCATGCGGGGCTTGAGCTCACAAACCATGAGGTCATGACCTGATCCAAAGTGAAATGTTTGACTGAGCCACTCCCTGGCATGCCCTGAAACATGGACATTTGTATAATTATCTGAGAAATTGGGAATGAGAAAATTTAATGGCCAAATGGTTTGAGGGCAGCCCCCGTGTTACATACTAGGCAGGACATGGATATCTTAAGAAACACTTAGCAGTTGTGCAAAGTAGGGGGTTTCCAGGCCTATTTGATGGAGGAGGAGCCCAAGGCTCAGAGAAGTGAGCTAACATGTCTAAGGTCCCAGAACTAAGAAGTGGAAAAGGGCTGACCCTGATTGGTGTTGACATCCGGCTGGACGATGTGTGGGACCTTCAGCGGCCAAAGCAGCTGCCTTCCAGGAGAGCCTCATAGCATGGGTTTGGAGACCTCCTGGCGGGGTGCTTATTAGGGAGGGTGCTTGGGACCCACACGTGTGAAGGGAGGGAGGGAACTGGGGTTCCGCAGAGAGAGAGAGACGCTGCTCTAGCGTCTTGACAACGTGGGCCCCACAAGCCCAAGTGCTCTGGAGCTGGGGTGGCCCTCCTGTGGCTTGTACACCCTTGTGCTGATCAGGTATTCTACCCAGGCCACTACTGGAGGCATGACCTTGAGTAAGCCCGTTTTCTACAACAGAGGTGATCCCCAAAGCCGGCTGCAGGCTGAGGGCCGTTCCAGCGGTGGGGGATAATCTTTCTTATTTCTAATAATCCCAACGGCCACCACACCCCCTCCCTGTCTCGCACGTGTCATCTGCAAGCACCTTGCCCAGACTCCTATCACATCACCATTACTGTGAGGGTGCTTATTAATATCCATCAGATTTCCTGCTAACAAAAGGCTCTTAAATGTTCTGTTGCATTTTATATCCTCCCAAATGCCCTGTGAATGGAGTATGATTAACGCCCCCACTTGATAGAAGATGGGCTCAAATGCTCAGAATTAAGATACCGCTTCAAGGCTGCATATCTAGCAGGAGGTCACGTGGGGACTGGCCACATCGGCCTCCTGCCTCCAGCTAGGGGCCCTGGGCACTCTCCTGTGGCACACGGGCAGATGGCACCTTGGATTTGCCACACTGGGTCACTTTCCTGGCTTTCCTTTATGGCTGAGCTGTTGACGGCCCCCTCCCCACCCCCAGGGCGTCATCTGTCATGTCTGTGCTGTTACCTCCAGAACTCCTATTGCCCCTGAAATTCAGGCCCATGTCTTCTCCCTGTGAGCCCACCCAGATGTCCCAGAGACACCTAGGACTTGCCATGTCTAGCACGGACCTTACCCTCTGAACTCTGAGCTGCAGGGCAGTGAGGTGGCATGAGCTCAAGCCCTGGGATTAGACTGGGTTCAAATCCTGGCTTACCACCTACTGGCCATTGGGATGCTTCTTAGCCCTTGTGCCTCAGCATTCTCATCTGTAAAATGGGGATGGACATGGGATACACCCACCTCATGAAGTTGTGAGGGTCAGCAGAGCTCATTCACGTGAAGTGTTTAGAGCAGGGCCTGGCACATAGCAGCCCGCAAACATGAGACCTTTGGGTTATTGCTCATGATGGCGCCTACAAGTACCACCATCCACCGAGTCCCGGGTAGGAGTGTGTGCTGCCTCGCCCTTGACACCCGATTGGTCTCTGCTTCCCCATGTCTGGGGCACACACCCCTCCTTGCCTTCCCCATCACTGCTGCCGCAGTTGTGGCAGGCTTAATTTTCCGCCAGGACTCAGTATTTCCCAGGAGGTCCACCCTACCCATTCCCGCTGTTCAGCCACCGGAATCGGACTTTTTTAATTTGAATGTTTGATCGGGGCTCTCTTTGGCTTCCAATCCTTCCATGGCTTCCTACTGCCCTCAGGATGTCTGGGGCCCTCTACCCTCCCACCCACAGCCCCCTCCACAGCCTCTTACTGCCCACAAAGGCCCCTGGATCCTGCCTCACTAAATGCCTGGTGCCTCTCCTGCCTTCTGACCTGTCTCACCTGGGTGCTCTCCCTTCCTTGAAGTCAGTCTCCTTTTCGTCCCCAGACTCCAGGAAGGACAGAAAATGCCACACTGTTCATCCCTGTGTCTCCGGGTCGACTCGTTACAGGTGTTTAGTAAACTTGAACGGCCAGAAAAGCTGGGAAGGGTGCCAGTTCTATTAGAGAGCAGGAGTGAGGCCTTCTTCTGGGCACCATCGGGGTCAAGCCCCCCCTTCTCTAAATTCCAAGGACCCGTTCTAGCCCCTTCTGTCTCCCTGGCAGGCCACACACTGTCGGCTGCTGGGAGCAGTTGGGACTGGCCATACCGGCTCTTCCCAGCGCGCCGCCCGCCCTAAGCCTCTTCCGTCACACTGGGGTTTGTATACCAAGCCTCTGTACAGGCGCTGCCCCTTGTCCCAGGCCCCACCCCCCGCCACCTGGTGGATCACCTTTGCTGCTGGGTTCACCCTTTTGCTCCCTGGACCTTGGCTGAGCCTGAGACTGATGCCAGGAGAGGCCTGGAACCACCACCCTCATGGATCTTCAGTCTCAGCTGGGAAAAGACAGATTCCCAGGAAGAGCTCCTTTGGGAATCCGAGAGATGGGCTCGAATCCCAGCCTTTCCCCCTTGCTGGTGGCATGGGCCCGGGACGGGCACGCCGCTTGCCCTGCAAAGCCTGGTTTTGTCACCTGTAAAGGGAGGGCTGTTGCCAGGAGGCTCACAGAGCTGTTTCTTACGGAGGTGGGCTCAGCGGGGCAGCGGGGCGCTAAGGGAAGATTGGGACCCGGGTTGAGGTCTGGCCTCTGCCGTTGACTGCTGTGTGTTTGAGACTGCTCACTGCCTCTCTCAGGGCCTGTCAAATGCGGGACTGAAGACCATGGTTTCCGTGGCCCCTTCGAGCCCTGGCCTGTGATGAGTTAGGACTCCTGCAAAAGCGAGTCCGAGAAAGAGGGGAGGAAGAGGAGAGGCATTAACGTTGCTGAAGCTCCTGTGAGGTTCTGGCACTGTGCTAAGTGCCTCAGATGCATGAGCACCTGGGTGAGGGGAGGGCTGTTATTTCTAGTGTTTAGATGAGAAGACAGGCTCAGAGAAGTAAAGTAACTCACCCAAGGTCACCCAGCAAGGAAGTGGTGGTGCTGACTCTGAAGCCTTCATGCCTTCCTTGGGCCGCTCAGGGTAATCTACGGTCCCCTTTCCCCCCTCACACACCAAGGAAGGGGCAGCTGGGGAGCAGGGGGTAGACAGGTGGGGCGGGATCAGGACCCAGGACCCAGTCTCCACCTCTCCACGGACTATGGAGGCCAAATCATTGCCCTTTCTGCGGAGGCTCCTGGCCCCAGCGAGGCCCGGACTTGAGTCTCCAGCTAAGCACCTTGCCTTCTCCTCTGACCGCCGTCCCCACTTCCTGGAACCCTGGCTACCACGGGCAGCCGGAGCCCCGGGCCCAGATGTTCGCAGCTGCTGCCGACCCACAGCAGCCCCTTGTGACTATATCCACGCTCACAGGGAAATGGTGTCGTTCATTCCCTTAACAGATCCAGAGATCCTGTAAATGTCTTTATTTGCCATTAGAGAAAATGAGTTTTGTTTTGTTTTCCCCCTTTTGAAGTTGGACCCCAGCCCAGGCAGTTCCTTGGAACTCGGATATTAAAAACAGCAAATTAATGGGAACTTGTCTGGGTACAGCCCGTCACGAGTCCAAATGCTTCTGGAGCTTCTCAGCAGTCCCTCCCGGCAGCCTTAGTCTGCAGCCAGCAAACTCCTGGACTTCTCCCAGCGCCCCCTTCCCCGGAGTGTGGGCACACCGCGGGCCCTGGTGCAGGGGTGCTGGCCCTTTCAAGCTGGGAAGTCAAGCAGGATCGGGTGTGCAGAGAAGGGCGAACCTGGCAGACGCAGCAGCAGGGGTGAGGACAGGCATCGTGACTCAGACTCAGGGTTGGCTCATGTTTCAGAAACTGGACCTCAAGCCGAAGAGGGGAGGTGGCCGAGAGGGCTGGACAGGGCCCAGGGCTGGGCACCACAGGTCTGAGCTCTGGAGGGCTCTGGTCATGGCAGGGACCTGGCAGACAAGCAGTGAGAGCCTTGTTGAGGTGCACTGCTTCAAGGTGTGCGCTCTAAGGCTGGGCTGCTGGCGGGGGAGTGGGGGGGTGGGGGGTGTCGAACCCTTCCTTTCTGTTACTTAGTCCAAGATCTTAGGGGAGTTACACAGCCTGCCTGTATGTCAGTGGCTCCACCTGAAAATTGGGGATGAGGGTAAATGTCTGCTTCATAGAACTTGAGCAAGGCTCAGGGGGAGTGGTATCCGGAAGGGGGTTAGTGCGGTGCCTGGCCTGAGGCCGGAGGGGCGTGCAGTTGTTGTGTTGTGGGTTTCACGCAGG
This sequence comes from Hyaena hyaena, assembly GCF_003009895.1. Classification (NCBI taxonomy): domain Eukaryota; kingdom Metazoa; phylum Chordata; class Mammalia; order Carnivora; family Hyaenidae; genus Hyaena; species Hyaena hyaena. Next base: position 2,051,295 of record NW_024080874.1, read on the forward strand.
GGAGGCTGTGAGTGAGGATGCCCTCAGGCCAAGACCGTGGCCGAGACGGACTCTGGTTCCCACAGGACATGCGGGAAGAGGACTGTATGGACCCCAAGGTGGGTGGGCACGAGGGCAGCCAACTTTCTTGGGCGAGGCAGGGATCTGGCACGTGTCCACTGCATGGGTGGGTGAGGCCAGGCTGGAAAGTGGTGGGGGGCCCAGGCTTGGTCTCCCCAGGAGGATCCCAGAGATCGGAGCATGTGATTCAGAGGCGCCGTTTCACTGACAGCTCCCTCTGCCACACCAGACTCCAAGCAATTAACCAGCCAGGCCCCTGGGAGGAGCGCTCGACGGCGGCAATCAGAGGCTAACCTTGACCTCCTTTGCACACTGCTGCAGCCGCCTCCTACCTCCCAGCTCCAAGGTGCTCCCGTGTTGTTGAAGGGCAGCTCCTCCCCGGCGTACGGAGCACTCAACCTTCTCTGCCAGCAGAGCAGTGGGTGAGGGCTCCTGGGTCTCCCCCTGAGACAAAGGGCCTCGCTGGGTCTTTAATCCTGGGCACCCTTTCTTGGAGATGTACAACATCCTCAGCCCTGTGTGTGTGTGTGTGTGCATGTGTGTGTGAGCATGCACACAAAGGGGAGAAGGGCTGGAGGATGTGCATATGAGTGCAGGGTGGAGACACCTGTATGCATATGCGTGAAGGGAGAAGATGCGTGTGCACACGTGTGCTCAGCCGGACGAAGAGTGCAGGAGTGGGAAGCGGGGGACAGGGGGTGGGAATGGGCGACATGTTGAGGGGATGCGAGCTGCGCTGGGGAGGAGGGGGAGTGTATCTGAGCATCACGTGAGTTGAGGCTCCCGAGATGAGTTGAGGGGCGTGTAGGGATGTGGTGACAGCACGCTCCCCGCCGCCCCCTCTTCACCAGCTCGGGGCCTGTACGTTTCAAATACTTCATTGTCAGTCCTGGTAAAGCCTTTATTTATAAAGCGCGGGTGTTTCATTCAGCTTAACTGAAAAGGCCTTTAAATCACCGCAGCTGGGAAGGGCTAATTGCAGTTAGTTGTCAAGGACTCTCTTGTCTGCTTTTGCCATCTGTGACATAGTGAATGCAAAGATCATTTTAAACATAGGCGGTTAATGTAGAGAATAATTTGAGAGCTTTAGATATTTATGGTAAATTATTTAACTTTATAGTTGAGTTTTATTGCCTCATTATTCTATGTGTGAGGAATCTTGGCGTTTTCTGTGACTCGGCACTTTGTGGAGTTTTCTCTTTGCAGCACTCAGGAGTGAAGTTACGCGGCACTTACGTGAGATCTGGGCGCATTGCTAGTCCTCTCACGGAAGAGGCTGTCCGATCTTTGCCCATCTGGCCACGGCCTCTACTCGCCCTGCCCTCAGAGTTTCTGGGCATCCTGGGGTGCTCGGCAAAGCTTTTGGGTGCCTGACTGTTTCCTGCTGCGGTGTCGGTGGGACGGCAGCTCTGCCGGAGTTCAGTTAGGGCAGACCCTTGTCATCTGGGTGTCGTTTGGCTGCTTGAGTTGTCGCTGATCGCAGTTCAGAGTTGAGCCTTACTTAGATTTTGTTTGGGCATCTGAAACGGAAGACTTCCCTCCTCCTGGAAGGTAGCCTGTCTCTCATTGCCGTGATCAGAAGGGGTCCTGGCCCCGGGCATCGCAGCACGAGCTCTCGGTGCTCTGACTGTGTCCCCTTGACACTCACCATTCCAGTGATGAGACTCCTTCCCCAGGCCCTCGTGCTAGGGTGTTTATGCGTCCGGAACGGCCCTCAGCCAGTGGTGGACGGGAGTAGGAAGAGAAGTATCCAAGCCTCTTTGCTCCTCTAGTGGGATCCTCCTGGGGCGTAGCCTGGTCTGTCCCCCAGGACAACCCGGTGAAATTGAACCCAGATTGCCTTTGGCCATAATCTACTCATCAGCACTCCCTTTTTTGGCTTCCTTCCCTTCCCTCCCTCACTGCCCCTTCCTTCCCCAGTGTTTCCTGGCATCGCCTTCCAAAGAAACTACTTAAACTCCTTGTCTTAGGGACAGATTTTAGGAGAAACTTTATTAGACACCTGTGCAGGTGAACTGTACCATTGCCCACTTGATAAACTTGGAGCTGTGATCCTTGAACTCTGCTTCTCCAACCCACTGGCTTGCCTTGGTCCTTGGACGCGGCGTGTCCATTGCTCTGGACTCTGCTCTTGACCAGGTTCAACCTTGATCAGGATTTCCATGAGAGGGAGGGAGTGCTCAGCTGGCCAGAGCTCAGCTAGCACAGCTCCCTGAATGAAGGTACTGGGATTTCCAGAGAAGATTATGCCCTTGGGAAGGGTGAGTGACTCTTTGCCGTGAGACTCCAACTCCTAGTTCAAGGTCTAAAATGAGTGCATCAGGTCTGAGCTCAATGACTGGGGAGGATTTAGTTTGAACCCCAGAGTTATTAGTTGTGGAGCTAAAGCTGTCACAAGAGGCTTGTGAGGAATGTCAGAATGAGCTCTCCCCCACATCTTCTGCTAGAAGACTGCCATTCATTCTTCAAGACTCAGCTGAAATGTCACCTCTTCTGCCAAGCCTTCCCCAACTCCTGCGGGCTTTGGCCAGTGTGTTTCCACAGCTCTCTGTTCATAGCTTGGTATTTGTATTTATCACATTGTCTCACCATTTATCTATCTCCACATCTGATCCCTGACCAGGCTGTGTGCTCCTTGAGGGCAGGGGCTGTGTTGATTTACCTTTTTGGTCCATAGAGCCCAGGGTGTGGCACAGCTATTGCTGAATAGAAAGAATAGAATAGAAACATGAATAGAAAGAAACATGATCTGAATTAATGGATGGGTGTGAATGGGTAAATGGGTGGACAGATTGGATGGACAGATGGACTAAGGGAGAGAAGGAGGGAGGGATGGATGAATGGATGGATAGATAGATGGATGATTGGACAGGCCGACTGAGGGATGGCTGGCTGGCTGGCTGGCTGGATGGATGGGTGGACTGAGGGAGCGATGAATGGATGAGTGGATAGATGGATCGTGGGACCGGCAGACTGAGGGGTGGATGAATGGATGGATGGATGGATGGATGGATGGATGGATGGATGGATGGATTGACAGAGGGATGGAGGGAGGGAGAATGGGGGGATGGGCTGGTGGGTGAGTGGGTCGACGGAAGGATAGGCAGATTGTTGGGTGGATGTTGACGAATTGTGGCATTCTGTGTTCAAGTTGAAATTCAGAACCAAAAAACAACCACCTTCTCCAATGACTCTGCATTCTTGGGCAGTAGACGCCTCAGGATTTTCCCTGGAAGCTCAGAGAGGAGAATCTCCATAGTGAGTCTGGGTCTCTGGAGGTAGGTGTGGGCTCCTCTCGGCTGAAGGATGAGGGCCTTTCACTTGGGCTGGGAGCCGTGGTTCAGGGAGACTTCCTCATCCACTTTCTCCTGGAGTCAGGGAATTTATCAACCATCCCTGCCCCCACAGCTTTGCACAGACACTCTAGGGAGGAGCAGGGGAGAAATGCAGCTGGGAGGGGCTGTCAACACCCTTCACTGAGGTCCTGCTTTGGGGGAGAGCAGAAGAGGAGGGACCCACGTGTGGCAAGCTCAGCAGGTGGAGAGGGAGCCATGCATGACCCTAGCTCTGTGGCAGGTGGTCTGGGGTGGGGGTGGGGGTCAGAACAATAGCCTAGAAGGCAAGAAGCAAGAGCACCTTTGAGGCTCAGCGACAGTAGCTGGGGACTTCGGGTGCAGCCTCTGACAAGTCACCTTTTGCCACTTGATGGGAGGATGCCAAGCTCCCGAGGCCTTCCTCTGACCCTGAGATGTCCCAGAAGGAAAGATCATCCTGCTGCCACACCTGAGACCCGTCCCTGCCACCTTGGCTATGGGCGACACCCACACCTTTCACCAGCAGCGACAAAGGAGGCTGAAGGAGATGCGAGGTACACGTGCCCATGTGCACACCCAGCCCGTGCGAGGCATCATGCCTGTGGGTGTCAAGTTCACCACGCCTGCCCCTGCTGTCTCTGCCCCAGACATCCAGGTGCTTTCCGTGAAGACTGTGTCCCAGAATGATGGCATCCCCTGGGAGGCAGGCAGCTGTCGGGGGGTTGTGCTGGTAGAGGGGGAACCAGGATTCCCATCTGCAGGCTTTCAGCCCTTTGGGCAGCTTTATCGAAGATGGGCAGGAACACCCTGGCCAGCCTTGGAGCCTGAGGACAGAATGAGGCAGAGCAAGAGCAGCACCCCCACGCCCCCATTCTTCTCCGTGGAGCTCTGAAGCCAAGGCCCTGCCTGCTACACCCCGGCCTCCTTTCCCCCATCTTCTCCTTGTTGATTCTGGTCTTTTCTCTGCCCCTCTGGCTGTCAACGCGGTCTCCAGAGCCTGAAGCCACCTGCGCCCCCAGAGCTGCTGAACGTCCACCATGGGGGTGATCCTGTTTGGGGGTGCTCTGAGTGTCCAGGCCCAGTGTGTTCTTTCTGCACTTGCTTCATGGAGCCCGCGGCCACTGGGCTTGTCCCGGCCTCCCGTCCAGCTGTCCCACACCCCCTCCTCTGCCCATTCTGCATGTGCCAGGCTCTGCCTGAGATGCCCCTGAGGCCCAGAGTGCCCCGATTAACCCTTGGCCTGCTCCCCATGTTCTAGACCACCCTCCTGGCCTGGGCCCCACCCCCTGGCTGCGAACACGGAGCCGGATTATTTTGGCACAGGGGCGCCGCCATTTCAGCCGAGCTGAAGAGGGGACACCATGGACAGGAGGGATTTTGTCCTTACCCCTGGGCAGACCCTGGCAGCCACACACTGCCTTTCCCTTCCCTCCCCTCCACCCACCACTCTTCCCACCCCTCACCCAGTCACAAAGCACCTCACTACCCACACTGGCCCATCTTCATGATTCCCAGAGCCCATATGTCCAGGAGCCTGGGCAAACAGGGACTAACCATTTAGAGAGTGGGGCCGGGGGCAAGGTCTCAGGCTGCCTGAGAGGGTCCCTTCCCGGTGCCAGGTGCCTGAGCTGCAACTTCCCTCTCTGTCAGCTGTTGAAGCTCCTGGGCTCACACCCCTGTCCCCACCTGTGCGTGTGTGTATGTGTGTGTGTGTTTGGGGTAGGGGTGTGTGTCTCAGTGTGTGGCCGTGTACCTGTGGGGATGTGGGTGGACTGGTGGCATGTGGGTGCCGAGGCCGAGAATGGTGTTGTCGGTGTGCGAGACTTGGAACCCCAGCTCTCCACCCTTGTGTGCGCTCACGGATGCCAGACTGTGTGGTTGCTGTGTTGTCCGTCTTCCTCGCTAATTCTGTCCTTATCCAGTGCCTGCTCTGTGTCGGGGACACCTGCAGGGCAGTGCCGGCGGACTCCGTATCCCTGTATCCTGTGGCGTAGGCAGCAGTGGGAGAGACCAAGACTTCCCTGGTAGAGTGCGTGGTGGGTGCTCAGTCAGCATTGGTCCAGCCAACAAGTGGAAGTTAAATAATCCCATAAATACACCATTAACTGATCACTGGCTTCAAGGAAAAGCCCAGCGCGCCCCAAGACCATATGTTGGAGCAATCTAATTTAAATGGGGGAGGTCAAGCAGGGCCTCAGTTTTGAAGGTTCCTTGCTGGGAGTATCATGGGATAGAGCAGTTACAGAGTACTGATCAAGAGCTCAGATTCGAGCTCTTCCTCTGCTGTGTATCAGCCGTGTGATGGGAGTGAAGGCCTTCACCTGTCTCTGTGTCGTCCTAGCTGTGAAATGAGAACAATCAAGGCTCCTGCCTCCTGGTGTCGCAGTGAGGAATAAAGCCATGGAAAGTACGAAGCACGGTGCCCAGCACATAGGAATCTCTGTGTGTCCCCGAACCCTGGTGCTGGAAGGGATGGGCACGCATGTGCGTGTGTACATGGTGGGTGTGAGCCAAAGCAGGCACGTGAGACAGTATATGTGGCCGAGCAGGCATGGGTTGTGGGTCTGTACAGCTCAGCTGTGTGTGTGTGCAGGGACTCTTGTGTGTACGGTATGGGACAGCGTGGATGTGATATAGCCGGGGAGGGAGCTGTGTGTGTGTGTGTGTGTGTGTGTGTGTGTGTGTGCACGCATGCGCGTACTAGGCCAGAAAAGGCAGCCATCCTGGGAGCGCAGGCAGCCATCAGCGTCTGTGCGGGGGAGAGTGTGCCTGCTCCTCAGTGCGCCCATGCATGGGTGCACGCTGATATGCGCTGCAAGGGTTGCGGGGAATGGGTGCCTGTGTGACAGCGTGAGGGGGCAGGATCCAGCAGAACTGGGAGCCGGCTGGCACCAGAGCCCGCACAGCAAGCAGCAGGTGGGCCCAGGGCCGCCAGGGCTCACTCGGAGGCAGCCGGGTTCTAATTGTCCGTGGAGAGGATGGGGCCCTGGGGAGTTGTCAGTAGCCCTCGGAGAGCTGAAGTTGGGCTCCTTGCCCTACTTGTAGGCCGGCATCCTTCAGCTCAGCTGGCAGAGCTCCTTGCCTTCCCCCCTGCCCCTCCTCCCCCACTTCCTTCTCCCCTCCCAGCTTCCTCCCTCTCCCAGACTCAGAGCTCTGTGACAGACTCCTCCCCATCTCTTCTCCCCCTCCTTGCTGCCTAAAGACCCTCCTCCCTGGGGCTACCCCCTTCCTTTCTTCTTAACCTGTGATTTGCCCTGGGTCCTCCCTCTAGAAGCTTGGATGGATGGGCTCCAGAACAGGGCCCACAATGTTCCCTCCTTCCTCCTCCCTGAAGACCCTTTTCTTCAGAAAATGACCTGAGGCAGTTTTCTTGAATTCAACACATGGATTACTCTTTATTTTTTAAAGTTTATTTATTTATTTGAGAGAAAGAGAGCACGAATGGGAGAGGGGCAGAGAAAGGGAGAGAGAGAATCCCAAGCAGACTCTCATGGCCAGCATGGGGCCTGATGCGGGGCTCGAGCTCATGAACCATGAGATCACGAGCTGAGCCCAAGTCAGCGCTTAACCGACCCAGCCAGCCGGGTGCCCCATCACTTGGATTCCTCCTATGCAGATCTGAGTCTGTGGGTCTGGGGTAGAGAACCCGAGGCTCTGCATCTCTAACAATCCCCTAGGGTGGTGCGGGCATGCTGTCTGATCTCAGCTCCACACCTTGAGTGAGGAAGAGCCGAGGCCTTCAGGGACCAACTGCGGACCAAGAGGCCTTTTCTCAAGGACTCCGTATGCTCCCCACTCATCCTCTGTGAGTGGTGGGCCCAGCCAGGCCTCTGGAAACTGTAGGAGCAGCAGCCGTGCTCGAGACCCCGGCCCTGGGGGACCACAGCCCCAGCACACGTGTGCTTCTGGCCGGCCAGCTGGGAACCAACCGCAGGGTCCTCTCCCAGGGAGCAGCCCCTGGCTAGCGCCACCCACCCACTCCACCTGCCCCATCTGGTTCAGCTGGACAGGTTGGGGACACTGCCCTGAAGGTCTGTAGGAAACATGTTTTCTGGGGCATCCTAAGCTGTGATGGCTGAGCTGGTGACAGCAAGGGTGGGATCTAGGAGCTGGGGGCGACTTAGAAGTACATCAGGGACCCTGGGGAGGTGGGAGGACTCCCTCCTCACCACCCGCAGTGGCTCCTCCAGCACTCCCAGCCCCCGTCTGCAGGCACCCCCTCCCCCAGAGGGAGATGCAGACGTGCTACTCCCTTACACCTTGGCTTGGTGTCATTGGCTACTTGACGTTACATTATAGGTTTATTGGTTTATTGTCTGACCCCTCAATACGACTCTAGGCTCCAGAGGGGACTTGGTTCAATGTCATGTCTCCACTGCCCAGAACAGTGCCTGGTACACAGTAAGTGCTCAGAAACATTAACTGCACAAGTGCCCTAGGCAGCCGGTATACCTCCTAGAAAAAATAGACAAGAGTAGTTACTTCAAGGCCTGACTTGCCCCCCCACCCCCCATTACCTCCTGGAGGAATGACTGGGCTGGCTTCTGGGAGGTAGAATGGAGCAGATGGTAAACAGACTCTGATCAGGCGAGCCTGCTGTACTCCCTAGCTTGGCCACTTACAAGCTGGGTACTATTAGACAGATTGTCTCAATGACTCTGTTTTCTCAGCTGTGAAATGGGAGCAATAATCCCCATCTCACTGTGGCCATGAGGAGTCTCAAAGCATCCTTTAAATGGAGCTCTGGTGTAGTTCCCTGTACATTCCCTTCTGTCACCCCTGATCTGTCTGGCTGCATCACCACCCCACCTCCCTGGTCACTAGGCAACCAACTAAGTGGGGGTGGTGACGTGTGACCCACTCCCCCTCCAGGAGACCCAGTTCAGAGCCCTGTGGTGATGACAGGTGGGCACCAGCTGGCCTCCTCTTTGTTCAGGCACCCTCCAGCTGCTTGCTTCCATGGAGAGAAGTCCCAGCCTCCCCTGAGTTGATTGAGGCAGCTCAGGATAGTGGAGCAAGACCGCTTAAATCCCATCACCACTTAGTGAGTGGGGGATGCTTCAAACCTCCCTGAGCCCGTTTCTTCATCTGGTTAATGTGGTGTTGTAAGAATGAAATAAAATCATCCGCATCGGACACTTAGCTCGGTGCCTGGTATATGGTCAGCATTCAGTAAATTGCATCTGTGGTCAGTATTTCCTTTGGACATAGCCCATTGTTCATAGAGTCAAGCCCATGTGACAGGAATGGGGAGGAGGGGTAGATGGATGGTGGGAGCTTTAGTTTCTTCACCCATAAATAAAAGAACAAGACGGTCCTTCGTATGATTTCCTGCTGTTATGGACCCTAAACTTAGCCCTTTTATCTGTTGCTGTGTTCTATCTGTTTTCTGGCACTGGGGGCTGGGGAGAGCCAGCCCCACTGAGAGCTGACTTCAGGTGGGCGGGGCCTGAGCTCCCTGGTGCCTGTGATTAGCGCCCCCCCCCCCCCCCCCCCCCCCCCCCGCCAACTAGGTGAGGCCAGTTCCTGAGACTGCGTGGGAAGGGTTCAGGTGTCCTCAGTGGTGTCTAGTGTCCAGACCACAGAAGCTGATCCCATTAGTCATGGGAGGGAGAGTGCCCTGGGCAGACGGGACAGTGGGGGTAAAGACCCTCTGTAAAAAGAAGTACGGCACGTTTATGCAAGGGAAGCCGGGCATCTGTGTGAACCCCCCTCAAAGGGAAGGGACGTTGTGGTAGGAGGTGGGCTGGAGGGCTGAGCAGAGGCCAAACCCACACCAAGCTCGGGAGGCCTTGGGAGGATTTGGGGTTTATCTTAAGAGCAGTGGGAAGTAAACATGGGTTTTAAGCAGAGCTATGGCCTGATCAGATTTGAATTTTAAAACTATCCTCTGACAGGTGTGTGGAAAACAGCTGGGGACCGGGGTTTGGTCCAGCTGGGTCTGCCACAGTGACATCGGGCTCTTCCAAAGGGAGTTTTGCTAGGAAAGGGCAAAGGACGTAAGGAGACCCCAGCACACTGAACACGTGGGGTCCGGTTTGCGTTGCAAGGAATAAAAAGCCACTTAAAAGGACTTGCGGTCAGGGTGCATGTGGATTAGAATTGTAACTGGAAAGCCTTTGGAATCCAGAGGCCTCTGGAAGCAGCCTCTGTCTCAGTCTGGGTCCCCACCCTCCATCCCCCACCCCATCTCAGGCAATGTGGCTTCAGCCCTGTGATGTAGGAGTCTCCTTTCTTCTCCTTCCATCCCCACCCTCTGCAGTGCATAGTTTCTACCCCCCATGGAGCACTTGGCTTTTGGGGCCCATCATACCCTCTCTGGCCTGACTGCGCCTTATCTTTCATCCGAAGCTCTGGCCACCGACCAGCAGACCTTTTCTGGTGTTTCTGAGCTCCGATTCCCAAGAGAAGGAATCTGATTGGATCAACTCTTGATGAGCCAAGCCACAGATGGGTTGTCTTTGCGTGCCCCTTTGTCTGATGGGTTACATCCATGGAGGACACAATCCAAAACACAGTCTCCAAGGCAGCAAGCGCTATGAATGGGGCGCCTCCCCCTTGGACAGGGTGCACCTAGCACAGGCACATAACCAGCTTATTCCAAACCTAGAGAATTCCTGCGCCAGAGCTCCGCACTTGAGGCCTTCTGGACCGGACTGCTTCATCGGTTATGCTGAAAAGCCAGAACCTGTGAGCACTGGGTGACCAGAACTGAACATGGATTTCCAGCCAAAGTAAGACCTCATTCTGGCCTATTGGCTGACTGGCCCATCCATGCCACGGGTTCCCACAAGGGGACATGACTGGTTCCTCGGAAGCCAACCTCATGGTCAGAGTATATCTTGTAGTGAGGGCTGGTGGATCTGGGTCTTTTCCTGTCTCAGTGTCTGGCCCATTAGACTAGGGCTGGGTACTACACTTAGAGGGAAATAGAGTTTATAGAAGTCACCATAACCAATAACAGTTCATCTGTCCCTGACCCGTCCAGCAGCCTGTACTGCTCCATCATGAGGTGGTGTCTGCTCATGGCCAGCACCATCCTCTCTTGGTCTTCAAATATGCATTGTCTAGACATCTCCCACAGTAGGTTGATGGCAAGTGGCTATAAATGTTCATTCCTCTCTGCATCCCTGATCGATGTAAGGTGACTACAACATCTCCCATCAAGATGTGGTCTATTTTTGGCCAGTAGAATTTGCTAGAAAGGACATTGCGCCAATCCTGAGCCTAGACTTTAAGACTCTTTGCATGATTTTACTTTCTCTGCATTGGAATCCTGCTACTGCCCTATGGACAGGGCTGGTATGACCCCTGGATGATGAGAGATGGGTGGCCACGTCAGCCCACAGCCTCTGTTGACAGTCAGCCAACTTCCAGTCATTGAATGAGGCCATCCTGGGCCAGCTAGCCCCTACCTACCACTGACACACAAGGAAGCCCAAGCTGGGTTTGCCTAGCTTGGCCCATATCAGTAGAACCATCCAAATGATCTGTAGAGTCCGGAGCAATAGCAAATGCTTGTTGCTTTAAGCCACTAAGCTTTAGCGTGGTTTGTTATACAGCAATAGCTAACTGATATACCCCCTTGCTGGGAGACCTCCGAGGATGTGTTAATAATAAGTGCTGTCTAATTCAGTCTCTGTGCCTGGGAAGTTCACTTCTTGAAGGCAGGACATAAAATGTGGTTGGACTCAAGTTGCAATGATGACTCTGTACATTGATAGATGCCCCGTAATCTGGGCGGGGTGTGTGCCAGGCAGCTGCACTTCCTGCCACTTACAGAGAATTTGCTGTAATGCATTGTGATGCATTAGCATAATAATTGCTAAGCATTCGCAAATGAATAGCTCACTGACTGATGGATTTTGTACAGAATCTGTGAAGGTTACATCGAGGGTGAAAACATTTCACTGTGTCAATGAACATACTTAATTTTTCTGGAAGTGCTATTTAAATTGCGTTGTGCTATGCATTAGCATAACAAAGACATAATGCATTCGTTTATGCTGTAGTAGGGAACACTGCCTTAATCAGCGGACACCATGGAGGGAAGAGGCGGGACGCGCAGAGAGTGGCCCGGGAGCTCCGAAGAGCTCTCCTATTGGGTCCCTGTGGCCATTTGAGGGAGGTCCTGCTTATGCAGGTCCCGCCCCAGACGTGGCTCCAGGGGCCCTGGGGGCTCTGGTGGTGGTGGATTCTTTTTATTGGCTTGTTTCCTTTTCACTGATTTTTCTCTTCTCACTGTACTGGGCACGGACTCCTGCTAATGGGTGGGTGGGTCTTGGCTGTCAAAAGAGAAATCCTCAGAACAGTTAGGAAGCGTTCAAATCTGGCAGCAGCCACCAGCCCCCCTCAGAGGGTAGGGTGGCCTCCCCAGAGTCTGCCTGCTGGTCCCAGGAAGCTGTGCCTTGGGCCCTTGGTCTCTCTAGCCCCATCCCCTGAAAGGGCCTTCAGAGCTGTCACAGAAAACCTCATGAGGAGGATGGCTCTGTTACATATTTTCTCCATATCTGGCTCTTCAAGGGGTGGGGGAAGTGTTTGGAGAAGAGAAAGAGCCTGCTAATTGAGAATCTACCGCCTGCCAGAGAGTGCCATCTTTACATGTACCAGCTCAGAGTTTCTCTACCAGCTGTGCACAGATGTGGCATTTTGGAGTCTAGTCCTGTGTTAAACAGAGTGGGACACACTTCTTTTTTTGCAGAACTTCTCAGGACTTTTAGTATAATAATGAATCTTAAGTATGTCCAAGAGGGAGATGCAAGGTACCAAACCTTTAAAACAGTGCAACCTGGGTTTGAGAGAGGCAGACAGAGTCTCATTTCTTGCTTTATAGGGACTCGGTGAGATCAGGATTGTTAACCCCATCTCAAAGCTAAGGAAATGGAAGCTTCACAAGGAAGTAATTGGCCCAGAACTGGCAAATGACCCAGGTGGGATTTTAACCCACATCTCCCTGATTCTCACACCAGAGGGATGATGTAGAATGGCTTCCTGAAGGGAAAGGAGGGACTGACAGCTAGCTTTTGGAGAGCCCAAACTGAAGATGACCCACAATTATTGCTGGTCACACCCACGCAGACCCTTAAGACCCTGGCTGTCTGAGGGAGCCCATTCTGGAGATGCAGGGCTGAGGTCAGGACAAAGAGATGTCTGTCATGTGCACTGTGGCCAGGAGTCCTTCTGGCTAAAGGTACATAGTTAAAAAATGTGAGTCTCTAGGGAGGAAGTGGGCCAGCTCTCCCTGCCTCCTGATGTGAGGCTTGCAGAAGAGGTCATTTGAGTGTCTTGGTGCTTTAGGACTGGGCTAATATGGAGTGAGGGGGGGTGGCTATGATTCAGAGTCCAGGAAGGAGGGAGGAACTGGAAGATTCTGGAACCATGGGGAGGGGAGGGGGATCAGTACCCTGTCATCCCCTCCACCAGCAGTGCACCCTTGAGATGCAGTTGATTTCACATTTCCTGAATCCCAGTCCTCAATCCAGATGGCTATGAGGTCTGGATAGTGGCTGTGCTCACTGGGTGAGCCCCTCTACCCTCGCCTGCTGAAACCGAAGGCCCATAGTGATGAGGGACAAGTTGTAGGGGACCCTACCCAACTGGCTTTTCCCCAGAGCTCTTTTGGGCATCACAAAGTCCTTTTAGAATCTGATGGAAGTTATGGACCCTTTCTTCAGAAAACTGAGGAAATTCACATTCATATAATGAGTTGCTTACAATCTGAAGGGTCACAGATGCCCTGAAGACAGACCTCTGGTAGGGCCTCCTGTCTTGGGGGGAAAGTAGTTGAAACTTGAGACTCTGGCAAAAGGGGATGCAGGGTGCCCTCCCGTTGGCTTCTAAGGACTCATCCCAACTGCCCTAGGTTGGCGTTCAAGGGCTCATTTCGCCTTCCATCCCCCTTACCCACCAACCACCCTAGCTCACACTTCCTCCCATACCCCCCACCCATCCATCCTCTGCCAGCCCAGCATGACCACTCCCTGTCCACAGAGAACACTGCAGGGCTTTCTACTTAGGGTTCCTGCTTGGGATGCTCTTCTGCCTCTGCTCGCAGAGTGAGTCTTGTCCACTTTTGGAATCTCTCTTCTCCTAGGAGACCCTTGTCTAACCCCGTCCCTTTCAATTGAGCATTTATTTATTTAATGCGTCCCACGTGCATTCTGAGGTACAGAATGGAGCAGGAGGGGACAGATCACTGCTCCCACATAACCTATAGGCCAGTGGGGAATCAGAGGAAATAAGCATTTGCAGGTGTAATGGGTGTTAGAAGAAAGTGGAGAGAGCTCTATGACCATGTGGCAATGGGGATTTCATTTCCTCTAGGGTGGAGGTTCCCAAACTTTGACCATTGAAATTCCACCTTTACAATTTTTGCCATGTCCGCATGCCATCTGTACAATTGTTTCCTTCTTATTTGAAGAAATAAACATTAAAAAGTCCTACTGACCTTCTGAGCCTTGTCCTCAGCAATATTATCGGTGAAATCATGGGTCTTTGTGTGTTATTTATATATTTAAAATTCTTTAAGTTTTTCTTATTGTGGTAAAATATACGTAACATAAAATTTATTATTTTAACCATCTTTAAATGTATGGTTCAGTGGCATTAAGTACATTCACAATGTTGTGCACCTATCACCACTATGCATTTCCAGAAGTTTTTCTTTATTCCAGATAAAAACTCTGTACCCATGAAACAACAATTCTCCATTATTAAAAAAAAATCTCCGTTATCACCCCCTCTCAGCTCTTGGTAACCTCTGTTTCACTTCCCGTCTCTATGAATTTGCTTATTCTAGATAGCTTGCATAGATGGAATAATACAATATTGTCCTTTTGTGTCTGGCCTATTTCACAGAGCATAATGCCTTCAAGTTTCATCTGTTTTGTATCCTGTGTCTGAATTTTCTTTCCTTTTTAAGGCTGGATAATATTCCATTGAGTGTGTATACCACATTGTTTATGCATTCATCTGTGACGGACGTTCAGGTCATATCCACCTTTGGGCTATATGATGTGAGTTTTTTGCAAGTTAATATATGTTAAAATATATACGTAAATATTAAAGTAAAAAAAATTTCTGTGATTTTTTGGTCCTGAGAATGGAGGCCAAAATAAGGACCTGAGTGCAGGCAGTTTATTTGGGAACTACTTCTAGGAGACAGGAATGAAGGAGTGGAGAAAATGAAAAAGGGAGGGAACGGACTCCAGTGAAATAATGAACTGGTTATTGTGGGCAATTGGGGCTCAGTCCCATTATGGCCTTCTGAAGAACCGAGTGGAACACACCTCAGAATTACCCTATTGGAGGACAGGAAAGGTGGGAACATAACTGCAACTTCAACACTCATTGCTTTATCTCTCACCCCACACTTCCTGGTGGTTGCTGAAGGGCTTAGCAACCTTCCCCAAAGTTCAAGAAAATAAACTCAAAACCCGGTGCTTGAAGTGGGACATGGACAGGGAACTGTCCAGTACAGCGGTGCTGAAATCAGGTGAGCCGCAGGACGGGACACACTGCATTGTAAATGTCTGCTGCGTTATCTAAACATGTTCCTTATAGTTCATTTTTGCTCTTGATCTTCTTGCCTTTGGGGATGTGTCAAGTAAGAAATTATTGTGGTGGAGGTCCAGGAGGTTGTTTCCTGCTTTCTCCTCTAGGCTTTTGATAGTTTCCTGTCTCACATTCAGGTTCTTCATCCATTTTGAGGGTTTTTTGGTGTATGGTGTAAGAAAATGATCAAGAAGATGTGGTTTATCTATACAATGGAATACTACATGGCAATGAGAAAGAATGAAATCTGGCCATGTGTAGCAACGTGGATGGAACTCGAGGGTGTTATGCTGAACGAAATAAGTCAGGCAAAAAAGACAGATACCATATGTTTTGACTTATAAGTGGAACAGGAGAAACTTAACAGAAGACCATGGGGGAGGAGAAGGGAAAAAATAGTTGAGGAGAGGGAGGGAGGCAAACCATGAGAGACTCTTGAATGCCAAGAACAAACTGAGGGCTGATGGGGGTGGGGGGGAGAGGAGGGGGGTGATGGGCATGGAGGGGGCACTTGTTGGGATGAGCACTGGGTGTTATGTGGAAACTAATTTGACAATAAACTATTTGTAAAAAAAAAATTTAAAAAGTAAAAAACAAAACAAAAAACAAACATTCCTTATACTTCATTTCATGCTTTGAGAGGATTGGCCCATAAAGACAGTGATCTCTAAACTATCACCTGAAAAGACAGTAGGAGCTTGTCAGGCAAACCCTATGGGAAAGGTGTTTGCGGTGGAAGGAACAGCTCAGATAAAGGCCTGGAGTACAGACATACCAAGGCATGTTTCCAGAAGGCTAGAGCTGCTGGAGCAGGGAGGAGGAACAGAAAGATGGCTTTGGGGAGATGGGCAGGGGACAGACTGTGGAGAGTCCTGAGTGTGCCCCAGTGACATTAGTATGCTTTCCTAAGGGCCATGGGAAGCTGAGGAAAGATTTAAACAAGGTTGGGGTGTGTGTGATACCCTGGGACTGAGACCACCTGGGCAGGCGAGACCCCTGTGTGGTTCCCTCAGTGTTAACAAATCTTTCTCTGGACGCGTGTTCAGCCCTATACTTTGTCTTCCAGTGTAGCAGAGAGGAAAGAGTTCCGTGGAACTGGGTCCCACCTCTGCTACTGGTTAGCTGAAGAACCTTGGGAAAATCACTTTTTTTCCTCTGCTAGTCTCAGTCTCTTAGTCTGTTAAGTGGGAATAATAATGCCTGCCTTGCATGGTTATTGAGCGGATTCCATGAGAAAACTTTACCAAGAGCATAGCAAGTGCTTGGAAGCGTAATAAATGTTCAAGACATGAGTTTCCTTTCCTAGTATCCAACACACATCTTGGTTCCATGAACATAACCAGGCCCAACTTGCCTGAGGGAAGGGTCACTTAACAGTGGCAGAAGGAAGCCCTGGAGGTAGTGAGAGCCCTTATTAGGGTAGGGTCCACCTCCTATTTCTCAAAAGTATACTCCTGCCCTTTCATCTTCCCTGTTAGTGAGCATTGTATCCTCATCCAGAGCTGGCTGAGGTTGGATGGACCTGGCACTTTATTCCAAAGGTGCTGAAGTCAGGAAAGCCTAGGCCACTTCAACAGGATCTGTCTGCTTCCAGCCTGGGTTGGCTCTCTGGTGGGGTTCTTAGGGGTTCCACGGTAGCTCTAGCCCCAGTGAGGTTCTCATAGGCAATTCCCAGGGCTCCCAGGCCTTGTGAATTTCCCTTCAAAAATAATGGCCTCGTTGGGGATGCTGAGCACGTGGTGGAGCCTGTACCAAAGATGGATCAGGAGCCTCTGCGTGTGGCCCGGCTGGGATGATTACTGCTGCTAAGTAAATTGCCAGTGCCTCCTCAAGCCCCCTCCTGCCTGGCTCTGTGATTCATTTCCGTTCAGAGAAGTTTAATAATTAGCAAAGGGGATTTCCAACAAGAGATGGTGCCTGGCCCTGGGGAGTGGTTCTGCCGCAGACATACTTTGCAGAGAGGTAAGCTAGAGATGTTCTCCTGCTCCTTCCAAATGGGTGTCTCCAGGGCTCTGTGACTACTGGCCCTATTTGCATAATGAGGCTGAAAGGAGAACAGAAGGAAAGGAGGGTGTCAGCTAGGGGCACATGGGTGCTGGTGACTCTGATGGAGAGGGGCACCAGGCAGTGGTCTCCTTCACTCTGCTACCCATGTGGAGGTCTACGAAGATAGAAGATCAGAGCTGCCGAGAGTCATGAGATGCCACTTAAGAGCCTGGCTGGGATTGGGGCAAGAGAGAATGAGTGGGTGAGGAGCCTCCAAGAGCCTCAGGAGACTTTTGATACCCAAGCATAAACTTTCCCCCAGACCCCATCTGGAAGCCGAGCAATTTGCTTATCTTCTGTCTCCCTCCTGGCACAGAAGGAGAGCTCAGACCTACCTTGGACTGCCCTGATTTTAGAAGCCAAACTCAAAGTATCTTAGGTAAAAGGGGGAATTGGCAGGCCCTCCAAATTGGACAATCTCAGGATAGACTGACTTCAGACATGGGTAGACCTAGGGGATCAGGCCATGCCATTCCTTGATTCTGCTTCTGTGAGGCTTAGCAGTGGTCTCATTCTCTTTATTTTTAAAAAAAATATTTATTTTTAAGACAGAGTATGAGTAGAAGAGGGGCGAAACACAGAATCTGAAGCAGGCTCCAGGCTCTGAGCTGTCAGCACAGAACCCAACGTGGGGCTCAAACCCAACTTGGGGCTTGAACCCATGAACCTTGAGACCATGACCTGAGCCAAAGTCGGACGCTCAACCGAATGAGCCACCCAGGTGCCCCAGCCTCATTCTCTTTATAGCATAGGCTTTTGGCTTCCATTTGTGTGGGAAAGATGGTGCCCCGCTAGTTCTAGCCTAAACCCTCCACATTGGCCTGGACTCAGTCGTGTGCCCATCCTGTAGTTGTTCTCTGTGGCAATGAGAATGCTGATTGGCCAGTTTGGACACTTATCATTTTCTATGCCTGAGAGAGAGCACTGAGATTGACAGCTCCACAAGAACCACAAGGAGCAGAGGTTCTCCAAAGGAAGGGTTGCAGAAGAGCCAGACCAAACATGTCCTGGAGGTGGCCAGCCAAGTTCATGCAGCAGCAGAGCTTAGGTTAGGCAAATTCGACTTTGCTTGACTAATGGCTTCTCAGGACTCAGCATGGCTCCCCAGTGAGGGCCTGTTGTGATCATATTACCACCTAGTGAGTTCCTACTGGGACTTGCCTAATGGTCCTGGACTGTCCTGAGATAACACAGGGTACTTCCTTTATGATAGTGGCAGGCTACTTGGAGGACAGACATTACAAAGGATTGCAAGACCAGAAAGAACGTAAGACATAGCAGGAGCACCCTGCAGAATCAAGGCATGATTCATATCCCACTGAGCACGGCAGACCCATTACCAGGAGTTAAGAAAGACAAGAAACCACTGTGTGATCAGGTGAGATGGGGGAGGGAAGGGTACTGGGGGAGAAGTCTTCTAAGCCAGTTGTTAAAGGATAAACTGAATTTGGATCAAGAAAGAGTTCCAGGTAGAGCAAGCGGAGTGGTGGTAGGACCTAGCCAACTACTCATCCAACCATTCACCCTTTTATCCATTCTACAAGATCCCTGTTGAGTACAATTTATGTGCTAGAAATTGAGCTAAGTTCTGTGTTGATCAGAACAGTATAGCATGTAAGGGGAATGGTGAGTAGAACATCCCAGCTAGATTAGAGAGTAATCTAGTAGAAGAAAAGACTGGAAATGTAGTTTGGGTCAGAGTATGGGAGCCTCAGATACCAGACTCAGGTGTGGAAGGCTTTTTCTGAGGGAAGCCAGTCCTTGGTTGGGGAGTTGATCCCACTCACCACCCATGGACTCCATAGTCTCCCAGGTCGGAATGGGGTGTCATGAGCAGAGAGGCCCTTCACTGCTCTAAACATAGTGCTCTTTTCCCAAATCATGGGCACTGTGCAGTTAGTTGATATTCTGAATCACCACAACTCGTAGGCATTTTTTAGTAAATCTTTGGTGCCTTTTAACATTGGTCCCCAGCAAGTAGTGCTGGATGACACGAGCAGAGGCTGTTCAGTTTTGAAATATCACACCTTATTCAGCCTATTGACCTCTCCCTTCACACTGCTGTTGGTGAGATTGGCATTATGTGTTTTCCCCTGCCAAGATGGGATTTCTTAACAGTACTTCATAGTGTTAGTTTCTGTATGATCATGTCTGTTAGCTGAATTGTTCTTAGCTCACGCAGTGGAGTTCTATTCATCCACGTTTTCACAGTGTTCTCAGGTAAGTGCTATGATTTCTGGGTGTGCCATGCCCTAGATGAGTTTAAGACCTGTGTTGCAGCCTGAAACTGGGACCCATGATTTTCTTGAACTCT
This sequence comes from Hyaena hyaena, assembly GCF_003009895.1. NCBI lineage: Eukaryota > Metazoa > Chordata > Mammalia > Carnivora > Hyaenidae > Hyaena > Hyaena hyaena. Next base: position 2,070,582 of record NW_024080874.1, read on the forward strand.
GTGAGCTTCCTGTCTCCCCTTGGTGAGTTTCCACTTATCCTTCTAGTGCCTGTGCCTGTGTCCCTCAGCTATGAAGTCCTTTCTGATATCCTCAAGAAGTAGTGAATCTTTCCCCACCATAGGCTCCCAGGGCACCTTGCACATAGCTCCACCCTAAGACTAATTTCATCATTAGAGTATTCGTTTCTATACCTCCAAAGCCTAGCCACAGAGTCTGGCACATGGCTGGTGCCAAAAAACATTGAATGGATGAATGAACGAAACTGTTAGTGATTGTGTGTGAGGAGGTTAATAAGTCAAGATCAAAACTCTGAAAACTACACCCCGCCCACCAAAAAACCCAACAAAACAAAAGCCAAGTCTGTTCCCAGGGGATAGATTCAAACACAAGTCCCATGCTCCTTGATAACACCTGCCACTGATCTCCCTAGAGATGTAATGCAGTGAGGATGATGGGACACACCTCCCTGTGCTAATTGCCAAAGACGAGGGGCAATTAGATCTCTCTGTGTTGTTTGGGTTCACTCCTCCCCTTTCTCCCTGGATGTCTTGATAGGCGTCTGCCATTGGTGGATACCCATCCACTCAGCTCCCAAGAAAACTCTTGGTGAGGGAATAAGTAAGGGCTGACTGAGGAGATGAGCAGGGGGATATTTGCCCGTTTTTCTGGAAAGGACACTTTGTCGTGGGAGCCAGAGTAATTTGGGAGAAGAGCGGGTGGCATTTTCAGTCAATTCCATCAATCTGGCCTCCTCTTGGGGAACAGAGGGAATGGATAGTGGGGGCTGTCTCCACAGTGGGCACTCTGGTGAGGCCATTTAATTAGTTTACTTCCTGTGGGAGAGGGTTGGAAAAGCTCCCTGCCTTGGTTTTGCCTTCAGGATGAGTCATTCTGTTTGTCAACTGTCAAACTACAGTCAAGAATGCATCCTGGGTAGAGGTGTTGATGCTGTCCTTGTCCTGAGACACCCACTGTTGGGAAAGGAGGGTGTGTTGCTACCAAGTTACTGGCTTGAATGTCTTGGCAAGGGATCCATAAGGGCCTGGCCAGCCCCATATGGAGCTACACTTGGGGGATAGGGAGGTGGGGGTTTCAGGTTGAAAGGAGGGTGCACCTACTGCAGCCATGTCCCGGGACTCATAGACTCATGGGATGTTTACCTGTAAATAAGAGCGAGGAGGGTCTATAAAATCAGAGGCCTTCAAAAAGGCAGCTGAAGGTATGTTCTGAGCTGTCCACAGCTTGACTATAAGCAGGTTAAAATGTTTTTTACTCTTGGGGGAGTATCAGTACTTGGGGGAAGAATATCCCATTGTCACCCTTAACAAAGAGCTTCTGACTTGCCTGATGGAAATGTGCATCAACCTTAATGGCCACCAATTATCCTGCCCTGAGGGACAGTGGTAATTATGGGGGTGGGGAGAAGAGAAATAAAGAGAGAGGGGGAAAAATAAAGCTAGAGAGAGCAAGAACAGAGGGAGACAAAACAGAAAACACAGGGTCATAGAGAGAGATAGAAAGACAGGAGGAGGGGACATGAGTAATAGAGCTCCCATGGCTCATGGTGGAAGCTTCTAAGGATGCTCCAACCTACAAGAGACAGATATAGATGGGGTGTCTGGGGCCATGGGGGGTCCGTACTATCACAGAATGCCTGCACTCTTCCAGCTTAGCTTCTCAGTGCAGCAGAGAGACTGGAGGTGAATCTGGGCATCTGTTCTCAGAAGCCTGGGAGCCAGGTCCTTCAGAACAAGCTCACTGGACAAGTATGTCACTTTTATCAATAGTCTCACTGTCATTAATTGAATGCTTACTGTGGATCATGGATCTGTTATCTCAGTTAATTCTCACAAGAAGGATATATTTTTGCTATTATAAGCTGCATTTTACAGATGAGAAAACTGAGCCTTCTGGAGTCTAAATAACCTGCTAGTAAGTGGCAGAGTTGGGCATTTAACCCAGGCCCGTCCTGTACAAAAGTGCATTTTCTTTATCTTCTGTCCTTTACTACTCGTCATATACCTTCTATGGGCATTGCCTAAGGAACCCTCCCCTTGCTTACACCACTGTATCTGTCTTGATGAATATCTTTCTTGGTTTTTCTATCCTGCTTCCTCTTTACTTCCTCTTCTGTCACCTCCCAGTTTCCCAGACCATAGGCTGCGGCTAGATGTCCTGGTGTAGCTTTTCCCAGCTAGCCACAGATGCCCCAGGAGTCTCTGTGCTCTCCTTTCTAATTACATCCCCAAGGAGTTTGAGTTCTGCCTTGTGGAGTGACCCCTAGTAGGGGGCAGTGAGGCCCTGCTGGGCATGGAGATGGGAGCAGAAAGCCAGGACAGACCAAAGGAAAGCAATGGAGTCAGAAGCACTTCTCAAGACTTTGCAATGGAGTCAGAAGCACTTCTCAAGACTTTGTGGATCCCAGCAGAAAGGATTCAGGCCTGAGCGCCCCTAGTCTCTCAGCTGAGTGGAAAAGGGAGGACCAGGGGTTGAGGACGAGAATTAAGGACCAGGAAGGCTCTTCTATCCACCCACAGGCCTCTTCTACTCTATCACTGCACGTATTAAACTGTATTGTCTTTATCTAGGGGTTAAAAGGGCAAGCCCTGGAGATAGGATGCCTGAGTTCAAATATTAGCTCCTCCTCTTGCAAGCTGTGTGACCAGATGATAATGACACCTCCTTCATAGGGTTTCTTAGAAAATTAAATGAGATACTGCCTATGGAGGGTTCAACACAAGTCTTGATACTTAGAATTCATCAAATATTAGTGATAATTGTCATCATCTTATTTGTCCTTCTTCCCCATTAATACCAAGATTCTATACCTTTTTAAGTACTTATATTCTCAGAAATGAGCAGATTCTCTGGCAAGCAGTGGGTCTTAGTACATATTTGTTGAATGAATGAATGAATGAATGAATGAGAGACTCACCACATCTGGATCTCTTATTATTCCTTCCTTCCTGGGGCCCGTGTTTAGAGGTCAGAATTCCCATGAAGGTGAGAGGACCAGGGGCGGCAGATGGGGTGGTCTCTACCCAGGAAGAAGGTTTTGATGAGGAGCATCCTGGGAAATAAGCTGTCACTAAATCCATGAGGGATCTGTGGTGTCAAGCGTGGTCCACGAGTGTCCACAGACACCCAGGTTTGTGAGGAAGAGAAGGCTCTTGGTGTGGATGAGGATGAACCCTTTCCACAAAGATCAAGGTCTGCATTCCCAGTCCTGGCCTTTCAAGCTAGGAACTTCTCTCACCCGCTCTTCCAAGCTAACCTCAACTGTGTGGGGAGTCAAAAGGCTGCAGTTATCCCCAGTGGCCTTGCTGGGAGCTGTCCTCGGTCCGGACCCACGAGCCTCACCTGGGTTCTGGCAAAGAGGCTGTCGTCCAGACTGACCCAACCCCAGCAGGCCTGTTCCTGCTGAACCTTCCAACACCCCTGTTGGCTTGGCAAAAGTCTTAGGCTTAGTCCACGTCAAACGCTGGCTTTTATGAACTCGTCCGGTAGCGTGTCTGGTCTCATCTCCTGCTTCCGACATCACAAATCTGCCGTAAGCTGCCTCAGCTGCGGCAGAGGGAGTCTGGAGAGCAGACTGGGAAAATGAAGGGGAAACTCACTGATTTTCCTCTTGTCCTCTACTCTTGGTGCTTGACTTCTGAAAGCAGATTTGGGAGTTTTCCCCCCACACCAAACAATTCTTCTGTTCTCTGCAGATACCAACTGGGGGGTCCTATAATTCCACTTGATTCTGACACTGTCTTGCTGGAGTTAGCATCATCTCCCACAGATTAAGGGCCCAGTCCCGTAAGACTACTCCCCTCTAGATGCCAGTCTGGAGTAATGGGTCTCCAGGTTACCAACGCTTTTGTCTGACTTGTTTATAAGTAAGGGTTCCCCCAAGCCCCTCCTTGGGTTCAGTAATTTGCTGTAACAGCTCACAGAACCCAAAGAAACACCTTTGTTTACTAGTTTAATGTAACATAAAGGATATGATAAAGAGCCAGATAAAGAGGTACATGGGGCAAGATCTGGAAGGATCCCCAGTGCAGGAGCTTCTGTCTGTGGAGCTGGTGACCACCCTTCCAGCACATGGATGTGTCCATCAACCTGGAAGTTTTGTGAACCTCATACTTCAGGGATTTTTATGAAGGCTTAATCACATAGATATGATCGACGGTTAACTCAGCCTTTAGCCCCTAAAGTGAGGCTGAGAGCTCCAAACTTCTAATCCTGGGGTGGTCTTTCTGGTGACGAGCTCCCATCCGGGAACCTACCCAGAGTCACCTCATTAGAACATAAGATGGTCCTATCACCCAGGAAATTCCAAAGGATTTAAGGGCTCTGTGTAATATGCTCCAATCGCTGTGGAAGTTATAAGGATTTTAGGAACTCTGTGTCAGGAACCAGGCTCGGAGACTAAATATTAGCAGGAACTGGAGGCAGAGACCAAATACTGTATTTCTTACTATGTCACAGGTGACCCTTGAGGACAAAAGATGGGGTGCATCAGTGTACAGCTGGCTAGACCTGCACCCTTGGCTAGCACCGCTCACTGGCAAGGATGCCCTGTGGGCCAGAGTCTCTTGGGACCATGGGCCATATTTCTTTTCCACAGCAAAACTTGTGTTGTGGGTGGGGCTGAGAAGTGCCATCTCAGCACGAAGCTTCCCGGCTAATATAACAGTGTGAAGGCTCATCTCTGGAAGGGCAGATTAATCATTTCTGCCCCGAGTCACCATCCAGGCCAAATTTATGGTGGCGGGAGCATGGGAGCCCCCGACTTTATGGTCTTGTAAATTACAGAGCTGCTTGTGCAAGAGGCAGGCGGGGCTGTAAATCATGTGTAATTGCTTGTAAATCGGGAAACAAATAGTATTTTTGCTTAAATTACCCTCTTTGCAATGTTTCTTAGGGAATTGCGGTTCCACAGAGGACCTTTAACCTCTCTGGGACCAAAATTCCCTTTGGGACTCAATATAAACCATCTCCGAGTCTCTCAGAGCTGGCCCAACAAGTCTGGAGGCCTTTGGGTCAAATGGAGAATTGACTGCAGTTGTCATAAATTCCTCTTTCAGGCAGGCTTAATCCACATTCTCCTGGGACCTCCCTCCCCTCTCCCTCCATTTTGAATTAACCCCAAGGGTCCCATCTGTCCCCTGGCTATGGCCAGTCCTCTCCAAGGCTGGGAAGACAAGCCCATGTGAGCTCCAGAGAATCCAATTTCATTCCTCCTTACCCCCCACGCAAAGGCAGTGACTCACTTGTATGCTGGTAAGTGTGGCCTCTGTGTTAAGAAGCTATTTGCTGGCTTTTTCTCATTTTTTCCTCATTTCAATGAAATTACATTTATAATCTTTTTGCCTGCCTTGGTCAACTTTGAAGAGTCATTAAATTTGCTGATAGGCAGCCTGGTAAACTTTAATTGAATCACGAATCACAGGCTCCTAGAAGGTTCAGCCTTCGGGGGACCTTGGGGACCACATCATGAGGCTCCTTCATTTGACAGATGAGGAAATAGAAGTCTGGGGTGGTTAAGTGACTTGCCCAAGGTCACACTCTGATGAGGGAGGCTCTGGGATCCTTTGTTGGGTGCATGCCTTCCCTGCCACCATGCGGGCTCTCAGAGCCAGCTGTCATTCCTACAGCTCTGCTATGAGATAAATCTTAATAGGATCAACAAGCGTGTGTCTTATAGCTGCGAGAATTAGCAGTATTTCCTTCCCTAGGAAACTGAGTCAGCCAAAGGGCTTGGGCCGTGATGGTGGTTCTGGAAGCTGTCAGACATTCCTTACAGGCTCCGGCGTAGGATCCCTTTGGGACCCCACTTTTGGAAGAGGCACTTGAGGCTTGAGTTTGATGCTGTCGGTTGGGCCTGCACTAATCATGCTGTGTGGGGTAGCTGCGGGCCGTAGTGGAAAAGACATGAATAGTCTTGGATCCAGGCTATGCTACTCACTGCGGATGTGGTCACCCACCAAGCCTCAGTTTCCTCATCTATCAAATGGGCATCAGTAGATTTCCCCTGCAGGCTTTCTGTAGAGGTGATAAAGGTGGGGCATGAGAGAAGTCATCTAGGTGCATGGGGAACCCCCTCCATCCATGCTGGTTATATCAGAAGGGCAGACACATGGGGCTCTTGGTTTCAGTGACCTGAACTTGTCTGCGGATGCTCTGTGTATAGAGAAGGGGGGAAAGGTCACAAGGAGCCCGTGGTCTGATTTCCTGTCCTTGGGGCCTTCACCAGTTGCACGAACTTAGGCTGCCAGACCAGAGCTCACGGCACCCTCCAGGAGAGGTTACCAGAGCTCTGACAAATCCTGAGGCCTCAGCCAGCACCTCTCTCTGGGGAAAGACTTCAGTGCTGTCCAGTGGGCTGAAGTACAGCAGCCTGGCATGCCCCCATCTGGCCTAGGCCTCCCTTGGCTTTGTGAGCAGACTCATGGGTGGCTCTCCTCCTGCCCAGGCCGAGGCCACGGCTTCTCAGCACTTCCTGCATCCACATGCTTTGTCCCATGGGGCCTCTGTGGTTAAGGGTGTGCCCGGGGAAGGGTGGTGGGCTTCTGCTTAGAAGGAGAAGCTTTCTGACTCTACTACACGTCATCTCTTCACTGTCACCGGCCAACTCCTTGTCCCTGGGGCTGACAGGGGCTGACGGGAGACCTGGTGCCAGTTGGACGCACTGAATGCTTTGAGATACCCTTGTCAATGACAGCCATTCAAAGCCGAAATGCCTCCAGCGGCTATACCAATCCGAAGAGTAGGAAGGAGCCCGGAGGGGGCCCTTGTGAAGGATCCTTTCCTAAAGGACTCTGGTTCTTGGTAGGTGGGGAGCTCGCCCAGAGGCCAGCACCCTCTCGCTCCTCTCCATAGATTACAAGAAACAGAAACTCAAAGCAAAGACTCCGATCCTGCTCCACCACTTGCTTCCTGGCTGTGCAACTTCGGGCAAGTTCCTGAACCTCTCTGGGCCTCGGATGTTCACAGGGATGGATAAAGATAAAGGCACATGGTTCAGAGGATCTCGGCGAGGACTCCATGAGATCATACAGGCATAGAAAGAGCTCAGCACGGTGCCCACCCCAGAGGAAGCGTTCCTCGGCATTGTGGTTATTAGCGTAACTCCTAAGCCTCCTTGCAGGCCTGCAGGAGCATCAGGAAGCGTGACGGGTGTGACTTTCATGTTCAGCCTGGTGTCCTGAGTGTCCTGGTCTCAGGAGGCTGAGCAAGCTTGTTTATTCCCGGAGCTGTTTTCTCCACTGCCCGCCTCCCCCAGACATCCTCGAGGAGCCAGGGGGCAGGAGGCACGAGGGAGACCTGCCAGCCTGGTGGAGTGGAAGGCTGTGGTCTAGCTCCCATGGACAGACAGATGGAGCAGAGGACATTGGGCACGTGGCCTCCCTGCCTGGGACGCTGACCCCAGGCCTGGCGTGGCCTGGATAGAGACTCTCAGAATAGGCCTGTCTCCCTCCATCCCTTTCTCCCCTCGCTGCTGCTCCCCGCCCCCCTCCCCTTCAAACACCCTGGATGATTTTGGGCTGCTTATTGGTCGCCCTCTCCTTTCCCGCTCCTTTCCCGCTCCTTTCCCGCTCCTTTGCCGCTCTGGTTTTTTTCCTTCCTTCTTTCCTTCGTTATCCCTTTGTATTGCTTGTCCTCCATCTGACTTAGTTCCAGTCTTTGCCTCTCCATATCTCCCCTCTCTCTGAACTTCTCTTCTGCCTGTCTCTTAACATCTCTGCCTCTGTGTGTGTGTCTCTCTCTCGCGGTCTTTGCTTGTCGTGTTCATCTTTGTTTCTTTCTCTCCATGTCTTTCTCTAATTTATTCATAGTCTTTCCCTTCCCCCCACCCCCACCCCTCTGTGCTGAGTCCCTCTCCAGCTCCCCTTGCTTCCTTTCAGGGTTAGTCAGCCTCTACTGCAGGCGAGCCCAGGGCTCTGCTCAGGACTCCCTAGCTCTTTTTCTAGAACAGGTGGTTTGCATGGCTCTCTGTCTCCTTCCCTGCCTCTTCCCCAGAAGCAGAAGCATCTTTCCATTCTTCCCTGGAAGGTGGGACTGGGGCTTAGGACCGCCCCCCCCCCACCCCTACCTGCAGCCATTTCCTAGCATGGCCAGGGCCTCAATTCAGTGAAGATTATCTTTAAGTTTGTTTGTTTTGAGAGAGACAGAAAGTGCAGGTGAGGGAGGGGCAGAAAGAGAGAGGGAGAGAGGGAGAACCCCAAGCAGGCTGCGCAAAGCCGGCCAGTGCACAGAGCCCGAGGCGGAGCTTGAATCCACAAAACCAAGAGATCACGACCTGAGCCGAAACCAAAGGTCAGACGCTTAACCGACTGAGCCACCCAGGTGCCCCGTGCAGTGAGGACTTATCAAGCCCGCTGTGTGCCCAGGGCTGTGGAAGATGGAGGGAGAAGGGAGAGAGGGTCTGCTCGTAAAGATCTTTCCATCTGGTTGTGGAGGAGAAGCTAATAGGCGTGACCTGGTTCAGGGGCGGGTAGTAGGCGGTGAGGGAGCGACAGGAACCCAGCACAATGTCCGGAATGGTCAGGGCCACGCCTGGTGCTCCCACCACCCCCATCGCCGGCCGCACCGCCCCCCACTCAGGCCTCCCTTAGGCCTCTCTTCCTGTGGACACCTTTCCGCGCCTTCTCCCGGCGACCTGGACCCTTCATCTGCAATCCTGGGCACCTGCCTTCAGACTCTCGGGCCGCAGCGTGCTGAGATCATCTGGCTGGGTCGCTCTGTCCTCCTCTGTGAGGCTGGGAGCTCTCCAAGTGCAAAGGCTTTTCTAGCCCTTGGCAGGTCTAGCTGGGCCTGGCACAGAGGAGGGGCACGTTCTGGCCTCTTCCTAGGAGAGGCCCGGACGTAAGGAGGTGTGATGGTGAATTAAGGCAGGACGACGTCGATGCGTAGGTGTTTGCATCCTTTGGCGAAATGGTTTTGTCCGGCACATCCCAGCTCTGCTGTCCCGAGGCATGAGTGTCAGGGCTGCCAGGACCTTAGACGTGGCTTTGTCCGGCCCTTTCTGTTTACAGATGGGCCCCTGAAGCCCACCCTCAGCCTGCCTGGGAGCGGAGGAGGGAAAGGGCACCCCCACCCCCACCTCCGGCGGCCCTGCTCACTCTTCCGGGCAGCTGTTTCCAGCTAAGATGCAATCTCTCTCGGTACGGGTGCCTGTTGCTGTCTTTGTCTGCCCCGGGTGTCTCTCCGTCTGCCACTGTCCTCATCCTCTCTCTCCTGTTTTTCTTTCCTCTGATGGGATAATTATGCTAATCAGCCTGTCAGAACAAAGATAATTGTGGTGGGCTATTTCAGACTTTGGAATTCAGGCCGAGGCCCCTTTCCTGCTTGCCTCTGGATGCCCTCTAACCCCCCGCCCAGGCCTGAGGCGGCAGGTCTGCTGCGGGAACGGCAGGGGACACTCAGGGGCAGCAGCAGGGCGAGGGTATGGATGAGTGCGTAGGTGTGCGCCCGCTCGCGCACGCACGCGCCCCGCGCGGGGCCCGCCTCTGTGCACAGGCACACGCTGCACCAAATGTCTGCAGAAACCGGCGGAACACGGAGAGGATGATGAGAGAGTGGCTCTCCCTGGGTAGGATTGCGGAGCGTGTCCGCCTCTAGCTCTGGGATGACCCTGACCTGCCCCAAAGCTGCGGTGCTCGTGACGTGTGTGCGTGGCAGGTATAAAGACCAAATCATCACCCTCTCTTCTTTGGGGACTGTACCCCACCCCCAGCCAGGCCTGGCTAGAAGGGGTTTCGAGGTGCCCGCTCCCTGGGCACAGTTGGTCAGCACTGGGTGGGGGCAGAGAGGGGCTACTGTGCCAGGCAGCAGGGCTGGCCAAGCGGGGCCAGAGGGGCAGTTCTGTGTCCCGGGGGGCTTCCAGGGGGTGAAGGGAGTGATCCCGGAGGAGCCAGGCTCAGCAGTGGGAATCCTGGAGGAGGTGTTCATGGGGCGGGGGTGGAGGCCGGCATGATGATAAGGGCCACCCTGCCTGCTCTCCTGCTTCTCAGATTCTGACGTGTTCCAGAGGAGCTTGGGCTCAGCCCAGGAGTGGATCCAGAATCCCTGGGGCCACTGTTGAGCCAGCCAGGCCCCTTCACATACTTCCCTCGTGTCCTCAGTGTCCCCTCCTTCTCCAGGGGCCCCCAGTCCCCTCACCTGCCTTTCACTTGCATGCACTCGATGATACTGACAAGCATCAAGCAGATGCCAGCCACTGGGGTCCCTGTCTTCACAGAGTGCGCAGACTCACCAGAGCTTCTCAGAGTCACCACTGCCTCCCACGCCTGCCCCAGACACTTCCCTGGAGTGTCCGCCTCTCCTTCTCTTTGGTCACAGCACAAGCCCTAGTCAGTCACACCAGATTCAGGGTCCAAACCAGCTTTGTTCTGGAGCCTGTTTGTTGGAGGCTCAATTTCTACACCTGTCGTTGGACATCACCTTGCTCCCTGCCTCCAGGAATGCAAATGAGGTGGGGGAGGGGACGGTGTCTGGCACAGAGCCTGGTACACTGTGTGGTGCTCAAAGCGTCGTGACCACCCTGTCCTCCCCCTTCCCCTGCTCCCCGCCATCCTTCCCCCTGCCTTGTGCCAGGTGCCCAGATCTTTTAAAGGACCCACCCAGTGATTTACCTTTAAAGGAAAGGTGCCGATCAGTCCCCTGCTCACTGCATCATACTGCTCCCTCACCTCCCTCCGGTCCCCAAAGGAGCCAGGTTGGCAACCTAGGTGGGAAGTTGTCCTCACCCCCCCACTCATCAGGTGTGACCTATCTGGTGCCCCAGACCAGCTCCAAGCCTCCAGCTCTGGCACGGGGCGCCTTTCCCTTTGCACCCGGAGTGAGGCACATGTGTCCACTTACAGATCGGTTGCCCCTCTGGACAATGAGCTCCCCTAGGGCAGGGCTCCTGAGCAGCTCACGGATTGAATGAATGTGCGATTATGTGAATGCGTGATGAATGAGTATTCCTTCTAAGAGAGGAGATCCAAAGCCTTTATTTTAGAACATTTCAAAATATACCAAAGTGGAGAGACTAGACGTCATGCTCTTGTCCTCTGTTGCCAGTGGGTGGCCAGAGCTGTCTCATCTGTCCCGGCTCACCTGAGTGCCAGCTGTGCTCTGCTCCCTCCTACCTGCCCACAGATGCTGGTAGTCAGGGCCGGGCTCCCGGAAGAATCTTCCAAAGACAGCAATACAGGGGCACCTGGGTGGCTCAGTCGATTAAGTGTCCGACTTCAGCTCAGGTCATTATCTCATGGTTTGTGAGTTCGAGCCTTGAGTCGGGCTCTGTGCTGACAGCTCAGAGCCTGGAGCTTGCTTCAGATTCTGTGTCCCTCTCTGTCTGCCTCTCCCTTGCTTGCGCTCTGTTTCTCTTTCAAAAATAAATAAAACATAAAAATAAAAAAGATGGCAAAACAGATACCTTGCAAAGATGGCACTACAGCATGCTGGCTGGGGGAGTGGCGCAGGAGCAGACACGGCCCTGTGCAGCCCTTTCCCCAGAGTCAGAAGCCTGTCCTGCCTACACGCCGGCGTGGAAGGAGTTAGCCGCCTTTCCCTCTCTTCTCTGGTGCATGTTTGGAACGTCCCAGTAAATTGTGGTCATCTCACAATCGAGGCTTTGAGTCATTTAAATGGCTGTTGGTGAGATGCTACACTGACTCATTTAATCTTCCTAAGTAACTTTCCCCCTCTGCGCTTGTGCTTACACAGCACCTCCGCCCAGGCTGGAGCCAAGGCGGCCGCGGGCTCCTCGGATCACGGGCTCCAGCCCTTTTCTCCTCGGGCTTCTCCCTGGCTCTGCTGCCCTGGCTCTGCCCGGTGCTGTCTTTTGTGGAGAGGGAAGAGGCTGATGGTGGAAAGGGCGAGAGGCAGAGCCCCCTGGGGCTCTGCTGCCCGGGCTGAGGGAGGAGACGGCGAGCAGGCTGCCACTGCTCAGACTCCTGCCTGGAGGCCCTCTGCTTGCCCCCTGGCTGCCAGGAGAGGAGGTGGCTCCCTGGAATCTGGCTCCGGGCACTACTACTTACTAGTCCTGAGAAGTCAGTCTGGATCCTGAGCCTTCATCCTGGGGGCCTTGGACTTGGCCGTGTTTATCCCACATGGGTGACCAGCCAGAACGCTGGATCCTGGCCCTGTTGGCCAGGAGGGAGGGGTGGGGAGGAGACCCTCGTGCAGAAGGCCGGCGAACACTCTCTGGATGCATGTGTGAGTGCCTGTGTGCACATGTGCAAGGTGTGTATGTGTGTGTCTTTGGTCCTAAATGCCTTGGTGTAGTTGATGCATCCGTGTCTATACAGTGTGCACCAGGGAGTTTAAGAGCTTTCTCCTGTTGTGTCCACATACATGTGTGCTTTAGCGTGTGTACGTTTGGCGTGTTTTGTGTACAGTTGGGTGTGGGTATAGCCCGTGTGACTGCTGCCTGTGAGTCTGCTTGTTCAGATATATGCTTGCGTGTGAATGTGTGTGCCTGTTGCCTGTGTTTCCGTGTAGCTGGGCAGCGTGTGTGTGTGTGCGTGCGTGCACGCAAGTGTGTGTGCCATGAGTCTGTGCCTCTATGTTGGGGTGACCTGAAGGTCTCTGACATCTCAGTGCTTGTGTTTCTGTGAATGTTGGTGCTGCGTGCACGTTCGTGCCTCTGGCCCCCTCTCTGCACCTGTCCACGTGTCTGTGTGCCACTCAGCGATGGGGAAGCACAGTCCAGGCAGCGTCGGGTTGGGCCCAGCCCCCAATGTCCCCCACCTGCCCCTCCTGGTCCTGCTGGCAGGATTGACGCCAGCCACCCCGGGCCCCGCCATTAGCCGGCTGGGCTGTCACTCAGCTCCTGCTGCTGTTTTAGGAGGGGAAGCAGCTGGCTGGTGGGTTGACACATTCACCCAAGTCTCAGTAAGTGTTGAGCATGAGGCCCGTTGTGGGCAGCCCCTCACTCTGCTGCGGGCTGTGTAGGCCTGCCAGGAGCCGGGGACCTCGGTGGGTGAAGCCTCTGCCTGACATTGCCTACAGTAACCACCAACCAGCACAGAGCCAGCGTGGGCTTCCTGCCTATTCTTGAAAGACTAGGCCTTTGTCCAGGGCTCCTGCGGGCCCATGCGTGTGAGCACCTGCAGGTTCATGCGGGAGTGGTCCCTCTGTGCATCCCTGAAGGCACTTGTCCCTTTTATACTTGTGTGTTGAAGTGCCTTTGTGTGGCCTGAACTTCTGTGTCCTTACGCATCTGCTGGGTTAGGCCGTGATGTGTATATGCATGGGCGTGTCCTCATACGCATGCAGGTATACACACGTGTGCCTCCGCGAACATGCGTGCTTGGACCTGTGTGTGGAGGTGAGGGGTGCACGCTCCCAGCCTCCTCACGCTGATCAGGGTAAGCCCGGGGGACCTGCCTTTGGAAACACAGACGTGTCTTCCTACCTGTTTTCCCGCTCTCCAGCCTCAGGCCCTCTCCCCACCCCCGGGCGTCTCGGAGGTCCCCACCGCCCACCCGGTGCCACGCTGCTCAGAACCCTCGTGGTTCCCCGCTGCTTACCCAGGAAGGACCACTTGCTTCAGGGAAAGGCCGTCCACCCTTTCCTCCCAGTCCCCCCTCAGGTGAGCTCTCTGGCTTCTGCCTCACTTGCAGCTCCCTGCACAGAGGGACACGTGTGAACCTCTCTGGAGCACATCCTTGGCTGCATGCTGGGCCTGGGAGATGCGGGCAAGAGCAGGTCCAGCCTAGTGCCCCAGGGCCTGTCGGGCTGGTGCAGTGGCAAAGCCCAGAGCCAGGTGTAAGGCGTGCCAGACGCACGAGTGCTTGGCTCTGGCCCAGTCTTCCCAGCAGGAGCTCCCTCCCTCCATGTCGGCCTGGGGAGGCCCTCTTCCCGGACTCTCTCCTCACTCCCCTGCTCAGGGTGCATGCTCTGCCCTTCTCGTGCCTGCGACGTCCTCGGGACAGTAGGGTTCCTGCACCAGAGCCGGGCCCAGCAGGTGGCACAGACGAGGGAGCCCAGGGCTGACTGACAGCCCCCTCGGGACAGGGAGGCCATGCTGTGGCTCCCAGGTGTCCTCAGCACTGCCCTGGATGCCCTCTAGCCTCTGGATGTCCTCCCCCACCCCTGGCAGTGTTCCTTATTCAAGCTGTCATCTCGGAGTCTCTCTTTGTACTTCCCTCCAGGGATGCTCTTCCTGGGGCACACTTCGTTGTTAAGCCAGCAAAACCCATGTGAATATCTACTCTGAGCTCCTGTAGACCTGTGTGTCCCAGTCCCTGCTCTGTGTCTCTACTTGGGCACCTCCAAAGCACCCAGCGCACAGCAAACAGCGCCTTTAGGTGCCCAGGTTCACAAGCAGGATCACCACTGACTCCTGCCCGTCTCCCTTGCCCCGGCCGGTCCATCAGTCCGTCTTGTAGGTTTCATCTTCTAAGTGTGCCTAGGTCAGTTTCCTTCTCTAGCCCCCCCCGACCCCCCCATCACTGTCAGTGTCAAGTAGGCTGTTCTCCGTGCATCTGCTCTGGCCCCTGCTCCTCCATCTGCTCCACATCCAGTCTTGGAGCCTCACCCCTGAAAGCCGTCAACAGATCATCATCGCTCTGAGAATAAGCCCCAAGTTCTCTGCTCAGTCCACCAGGCGACCCCTCGACCCACTGACTTCTCTTCCTCCGTAGATCTCAACTCGACGTCATGTCTTCAGGTCGGCCTCTCCTGATCTCCCTCCCCTGTCCCCCCAGATGTGCCTGGTGGGGTCCTCCTGCTCCCTGCTCTGATCATGCCAGGAACCCCTTAGCATTTCCAGAACCCGAGTGGCATGCTTATTGTGGCATAGCCACTTAACTGGGGTCCAACACCTCCTCCTCTCCGAGGGCCATGGGGCTGCGACTGGGTTGGGTGGGCCCTCACCGTGTCCTCAGTGCCAGCGGGGAGGTAGAGAGTCTGCATAGTCAGGGAGCTCAGCAAACGTGTCCTGAATGAATGGATGTGTGGAGTGCCGCAAGTACCTTCTCTTCCTCCTTTTTCTTCTCCTCCTCCTCTCCTCCTCCAGGCAGCCCTGGATCAGCCTGCAGTGCTCCCTCAGAGGACACAGGGCAGACACCTCAGTGGTGGCAGTGATGCCCCCTGTCATCTGCCTTGTACAGTGTGCTGCACCTGTTGCTCCCTTAGCCTGGAGGGCTTTCCCCCATCACAGAGCTGTGTTCCTCCTGGGCCTTCAGATCTTGGCTTTAACTGGTCTCTCTTTGAAGAGCCCTTCCCTGATGGCCACATACAAATCAGGCTCCCCAACTCCCCGCTCGGTATCATTGCACCTTGGCTTTCTCCTTCCTGGCACTTCTGCAATCAAATAGTTGTTCATTCGTATACTTTTTATTGCCTGTGTGCCCCCGCCAAATCATACGCTGTAGGAGGGCATAGACCACATCTGTGTATTTCCAGTGCCTATCACAGAGCCCACTTACGGTAGGTGCTCAATAAGTATACAGATGAATGAATGAGGGATTGCATTCTGTAATTGATTTTCCAACCCTGTGAAGGATCCATTTTAGAGATGAGAAAACTGAGGGATTTTTAAAAAAAATTTTTTTTAATGTTTATTTCTTATTGAGACAGAGAGAAACAGAGCATGAGTGGGGGAGGGGCAGAGAGAGAGGGAGACACAGAATTCGAAACAGGCTCCAGGCTCTGAGCTGTCAGCACGGAACCTGACGCGGGGCTCAAACTCACAAACCGTGAGATCATGACCTGAGCCGAAGTCGGGCGTTTAACTGACTGAGCCACCCAGGCACCCCTGAGGGTTTTTTTTAAATGTTTATTTATTTCTTTTGAGAGAGAGAGAGTGAACAGGGGAGGGGCAGACAGAGAGGGAGAGAGAGAGAATCCCAAGCAGGCTCCACACTGAGAACACAGAGCCCGATGTAGGGCTTAAACTCACAAACTGTGAGATCATGACCTGAGCTGAAATCAAGAGAAATCAAGACGCTCAACTGCCTGAGCCACTCAGGTGCAGAGAGAAAACCGAGTTTCAAAGAGGCTTCGCAACTCACCAGGGGTCACAGCTAATGAGAGGTGGAGTGGGGATTCAAACCCAGATCTGTCGGACCTGAAAACCTAACTCCATTCATTCATTCACTCGCTTGTTCGTTCATTCATCCCTTGTGTCCATCTCCCACTCTATGCTGGGAAGCAGGACACAGAGGAGATGAATCGTGCTGTCCGGGAGACGTCTCAGGCTGGCAGGGGAGAGGGACACTGGTCAGAGGGAAACACTGCAGCAGGTTGTGGGGGTCTGCGGAGACTGCCTGGAAGAAGGGCCCTCTGAGCAGGGTTTTGGGAGATGAGTAGGCTTTCCTCACTGTGCGGTATGTGCCGCCCAACAGGAAGAGCACTGGACAGGGAGTCCAGAGGCCCGGGCTCCACTCACGCACCCCTGCCCGCCCCCATGACTTCGGAAAACCTGCTTCCACACTTGTAAAGTGAAGGGGCTGGTCCTGTTCCGACAGCACATCCGCCCAAGTAGCTGATTGGCAGGACATTCATTTTCCTCTCCCCTCCCTCCCCTCCCCTCCCCTTCCCTCCTCATGAGAGAGATCACTTTACCAAGATCTCAGACGGGCCATCCGGTAGGGTGGGAGAAGCAGGGGCACCCGCAGGCTTCCTGCCCTGGGATACCGCTCTCCCGCACCCCTGCCTCCCGCCCCCTTACTTCCCTCTCCTCCCGCCGTCAGTCTCTCCCTTCTGTCCCTTCTCCTCCCCTTCTTCATCCCCCCTCCTCTCCTCCTCCCTGCCCCCTTCCTTGTATCCCTTCCTCTTCTTCCTCTTCCTCTCCTTCTCTGCCTCCTCCCTTTTTCTCCTTTTCTACCCTGCCAAGGGGGAGAGCACAAAGGGTAGTCAAAGTTAATTTAGGCTCAAGTGCCTGGTCACCTAGAAACAAGGCCAGTCCCCTGGTGCAGGGCCTCAGCCGTGGCCTCATTAATCTGCGAGAGACCAGCATTGGCGGTGCCGACATAAGTAAGTAGGACAGAAGCATGCTGGTATGGAGGGGGGCCTTGGGCTCTGGCTACTTGGCCCCCGGCAGTCACATGGCCACCCCCAGGTGTGCAGTGGGAAGAAGACAAAGGAGAGAGAAGGAGAAATAAAGACCCCAGGGTGTCTGCTGTCCCTTCTTCCACGTGTCCTTGCTCCTGGCCCGGGACCCCCGGGTTTTTGCTGTCTCTTTCCTGCATGTGTCCTTCATCATGGTCCACTCTTCCTTACCCTGAACGCAGGGCCGCATTGGTCTCTCCCATCAGAGGGTGCTGCAGATCCCCGAGTCCCCGTCCCAGCCTCTGCTTGCATGCACGGACCCTCAAAGGACTCCTGCGTCCAGCCTCACAGCTGAGCTTCAATCGCAGGAGTGCCGGGTGACCCCAAGCAGTTTGGGCTCTCGGGCCGGCCACTTGCTCCGTAAAGCCACCCCCTCCCAGCCACATGCTCCGTACCTTCTCCTTCCCCGGGACCTGCTTGGGACATCCTTCTGGGTCTGAGTTCATCTGTTCTGCGCTGCATTGGCTAATGTTTAGGAAACCCTGACCGCAGCCTGCAACGGAGGCTCCGCCTACCCCAGCCCAGCCCTTCTGCAGTCACAGTAGCATTAACAGGCCGCTGATGTGCCAGTGGGATAAGTGCGTAATTTGTAGGTGAGAGCGCACAATCATTCCCGAGACTCTGCTCCCGCAAGGTGTGACCCCACAGCCCCAGTTGTGTTTTGCAGCAGGGCCAACATCAAGCGTTCATCAAGATAGTTCATAGAATCAACAGGCACGTCTCAAAGGAGGCCCCCACCTTTGCCGGAGCAAACTGTAGAGTGGGATGAAGGGTACCAGCTGGGCGCGGCATCTTGCGCGGGGCGTGTCTCTGCTCCGTGCCGTCTGCCGGCCTCACAGCCAAACTGGCTCTGCCAAGCCCATTCTGGTTTGGTCTTCTGGAAACCTTATCTACCTGGGAGTGTGGGGAGATGGGCTTAAACACCTACCTGCCCAGTTGTTAGGCTTTGTCAAGGAAATCATGCAGCACCCCATTTTTTTGGAAAAAAAAGCCTTACTGAGAAAACATTATATTTATAAATGGGAAAAAGACTGGAAGGACCTGTACCAAAATACGAACAGTGATTTTTCTGGATGGTACGATTTGGAAGCGTTGCTAATTTTTTTTTCTTTCTATTATGCGGTGCATGTGTATTTTGTAAGCAGGAGTGAGTATATTTAAAAATCTGAATTTGCATGCCAACTTGATCGGGTCTCAGCTGCGCTATCTTTGGCAAGCCAATTCTCCTTACAGAGTTCCAACGTCTACACCTCAAGGATTGGGGTAATGAAAGCCATGTCATAGCATTGTCCTGAAAAAGAGAATGAGATTGTGCGTGCGTGCGTGTGTGTGTGTGTGTGTGTGTGTTCGTGTGCACGTGTGCATGTGTGAATATTGAAGCAAGAGCTAGGGCATGTTTAGAACAACTCCAGTATCATGGGCACATACAGGTGCTGTAGTGTTGGGTGGCTTGGATTCGAATCCTGACTCTGATACTTACAAGGTGTGTGTCTTTGGGAAGGTTGCTTAACCACCATGTGCCTCTCTTTTTTGTCTGTAAAATGGGTTGTTAGAACGAATGAAGGCATTGATACATGCAAAGCACTTAAAATGGTGCCTATACATGACAGGTAGTCAATAAATGCTATTAGCAGCAGCAGCAGCAGCAGCAGGAGTAGTAATAGTAGTAGTAGTAGTAGTAGTAGTAGTAGTAGTATTTTATTGCTGAATACATGTTCTTTCACTTTCTTTCTAGACCATTAGGATTCAAAGCCTTGGGTGGCTCATGGGGTTGTTTTTCTCCAGGAGGAGTCCATCTGCCTGTCTATTTCAGAGTCAAGGGAGACAGAGGTCCCCCAGGAACATCAGTCGAGGAAAGTTGGGGCTCAGTGTATAACTGAGGTCAAAGGTCAGAATGGAGATTAAAGTCAAGGTTCAGTCTGGTGTCAGAATCAAGACAGTTTGAGGAAAGAGTGAGATCTCTGGGGCAAGGTGCCAGGTTTGTCTCTTGCCTTCTGATGGAAGCAGGCAGGGTCTGGGGCCTGCTCTGGGGTGTTGGCTGGACATCCGGAAAGGGTCTTTATCTGGGTGCCAAGCTCACCCCTCAGTGAATTCATTCTTGGGCCTCTTTCAGCCTCCGCAGAGGCCATAGCTTCCTTCCTGAATGGTGTGAGCCACCTGGCAGTGCCCTGACTCATCCTCGGTCTGTGTCCCCGTCCCTGAGCACCTTCTGGCCCAAGGAGTGGCCAGCTCAGCTCTGGCGCGAGGCAGGAGCAGCAGCCTGACGGGCCCGGGCTGTACCTTTAGAATCACTCTCGACCCGCCCACCTGGTGAGCAGTGGGCTGGAGGGCTAGAGACAAGGCGGCTGGGCGTCTCTTCTCCCAGGCAGTGCCAAGTCGACGGGAGGCCGAGCTGCTCCCCAGAGCCGAGCCGGGCTCCGGCGCTGGGGCCTGCTGGTGATGAGCGGGCTTGGAGCTGCGTGCACAGATGGCCCTACATGCGCTCATAATTTGCCAGAATAAATAGTTGTTATTAATCTCCCCCGTGCTTTCCTTCTTCCCCCACCTCCCCCATTTACTGCTCACCTCGGGCTGATTGTGAGGCCCTCGAAGGCAGGGGCCGAGTTTTACTTATCTTGCTGCCCTGGTACCTGGTTCAGGGCCTAGCACACAGTAGGTGCACTCTCAGCATGAAACCAGGTACATGTATACCCTACCTTCCATCGCAGGAGTTCACCCAAACCAGATCTATCCACAGGAGGATTCCAGCCAACTCGGGCTGGCCCACAGGAGGTGATTTTTTGGCACAAAACCTGACACTTAATAGGTCTCTCCTCGTATAGGACCTGGCACACAGTAGAGGTCATCCAGCAGGGTGTGTGGCACATAGTAGGGCCTCTGCCAACCCAGAGTTTGGCTGGGAGTAAGGCAAATTTCAGAAAATGCTTGCTGAGTCGAGTCTTCTGTCTCTGTACCACACTCAAGAAGCCATTACTGAGCACCTAGGATGTACTTGATTTGGTGCCAGGCATTGTGTGGGGGAACAGTGTGGGTAAGACACAGACCTTTCATTCTTACTTAAGGAACCTACAGCCAACTGGTGAAATATTAGCCCTTTAGAAATACTGTCTCACACGGCTGAGTGAGTGAGGTAGGTTAAAGGAGGAGGGCTGCCTGGAGGAAGAGGCATGGGAGATGGATCAAGTGTCCCACTTTGAGCTTTAGTGCAAAGGTGAGTGACAGGGAGTGGGGTGGGCCCGTGAGGACCGCCTCAGTGTCATGGGTTGCTATAGCAAAGAGTACAAAGTGTGTAGTGGCAGGGCTGTCATTCGTTGGTTCAGCAAGCAGCCGTCCCTGGGACAGGCTGGCACTGCTCTGAGCCCTGAAGGATCAAACCTCCAATATACTGGGGGCACCTGGGTGGCTCAGTCGGTTAAGTGTCCAACTTCATCTCAGGTCATGATCTCATGGTTCGTGAGTTCGAGCCCCACATCAGGCTGTCTGTTGTCAGCACAGAGCCTACTTCAGATCCTCTCTCTCCCTCTCTTTCTGCCCCTCCCCTGCTCGCTCCTTCTTTGTGTCAAATATAAATAAAAACATTTTAAAAAACTTAAACAAAAGTCCACTATACTGGTTGATAGTGTTTTGAAGGAAACCTAAAGCAGGGTGAGGGGATAAAAGACGGGACCAGAGCGGGTGGGCTCCTTTGGACGGTAACCTTACATGATATGTTGACATTTGAGCCAAAACCTGAATCCCAGAAGGGAGAGCCCACTCGAGGTGTCAGGGAGAGAACCCAGTAGGTAGACAGAAGGGAGGGAGGGCAGGGGGTGGGAGCCACGCCAGGAAGGGCCTTGAACACCCGTATAAGGAACTTGGACTTGACCCTGTAGGCAGTGGCCTGCCTTTGAAGGCTTTTGAGCAGAGGAGGGAAGTGATCAGAGCAGCAGGAGGAAGAAGACGGCGGAGCTGGGGGAGGGGCAGCAGAACTGGACATGGTGGGGGGCGGGGAGGGGGCGGCTCCAGGTGGAGGAGGACAGAGCCCAGAGGCAGGTGGGGGGGGCAGGGGGGGCAGACGCCATAGGCGTTTCACAGCAGAATTGTTTGGTTGTCTGGGGTTGAAGTAAGAGGAAAAGCAAAAAGGCAGATGAGGGTGAGCGGGAAGCCCCCTCAAAGGGAAACACAAACACAGGCCCTGGAGTGGGTTGAGGGAGCAGATGGTCCGTCCCTTCCGAAACGGATGTTCCTCCTGCTTCTCTCTCCCTGCCTGCACCCCTCCCCCACCCAAACCCTCTTCTCTCCTCCTCCAGTGCCTCCCCCTACAGCCTGATCCCGAGGAGTATCTCCTCGTTGGCCTTACCTGCGTCTCTTTCTCTTTCTCCTCTGTCCTTAACCCATCTGAGCCAACCTTGGAGGAGATCCTGAAAATCAACCAGTCTGGGTCTTTGTGGGGCCCCTGACAGCTCGATGGGACGTGTGTGATCTCAGGAGTAGCTAAGGGCTCTGGGTTCTGTGCCGGACACAGTAGGGTTGGAGTCCCCGCTCTGCTGGCGACAAGCAGGGTGACGCCGGGTGAGCTACTTAACGTCTCTGAGCCTCCCGATTCCTCACCTGTGAAATGAGAACATGCACGTGCCAGCGTGGGGCCTGGCCCAGGATAAGGCTTCGGGGAGCCGTGGCTGTTGCTATTATTTCTGTTGTCGTTGTGATTTGTCATCCATGCGTGAGGCCCTTCACCCCGGCGGGTCCTGCGGGCCCCAGAGCCGCCTTCGGGAAACTATGTGTGGTTTGGAATTGGACTGACTGGCGCAAGTCCCTCCTGATGAGGTGCTCATCCCCGTGTCCATTTGGGCTGCCTGGGAGGGGAGGCCATGGCCAGTGCCCTTTGTACAGGGCGCAGGAGGCTCTGGGGCCCAGGCTCCCTGAAGCAGGCCCGGCGGGCACTTGCAGACCCCTTGCTGCTTGCCGGAGCTATGTGCCATGGGTGGTCCCAAGGCTGCGCCCCCCCCCCACCGCCTGCAGTGTATTGCCCCAGGGCCCGTGTCCCCTCGGGCAAAGGATAGCTGTCCCGTTTTTTCTTTCTGGGCACAGCCCTGCCTCTCAGCCCCAGGCCACAGGTGTCGGGGCTTTCCCGGGAGGCTCTGATGCCAATCTTGCTTCTGTACCTGGCCTGGCCTGAGCCTTAGCCTTAATGATGAGGATTTTGGCTCCCCACTGACCACAGGCCCGGCCAGTATCCCGGCCGCATCCTGCAGGCTGCTTCCCAAAGCTCTGCCCCCGCCTCTCACTGGCCAACTCATGTCTATCCCTGGCTTTTCACCTCTGCTTCTGCCACCAGACAGGAACTTCTTGGGGTCCGGGGAGTATGTCACCCTGGGGAAACAAGGGCACTCCATAATGTGAGACTCTGGGGTACAAGTCTTCGTCCATGGGGACCCAGGGGAATGAGAGACATGTCTCCATCCAGCACGGAGTGGTAAGACGAACAGATCTTCGGAAGCTGTGTGATCTCAGACAAGTTCCCTAACTTATCTGAGCTTTTCTTTCCTCGACTCTGAAGTGAGAATAGGAATTCCATCCTTTCAGAGCCAGTGTGTTGATTACATGAGCGCTTTTTTTTTTTAATATTTTATTTATTTTTGAGAGAGAGAGAAAGACAGCACGAGCAGGGGAGGGTCAGAGAGAGAGGGAAACACAGAATCCGAAGCAGGCTCCAGGCTCTGAGCTGTCAGCACAGAGCCCAATGCGGGGCTCGAACCCATGAACCGTGAGATCATGACCTGAGCTAAAGTCGGATGCTTAACCAACTGAGCCACCCAGGCGCCCCTGATTACATGAGCTTTTAAACCCCAGAGGAAGCACCTTAGGAGCTCCAACATGCTGGGAAATACGGGTTATGTGTTAACACCTGAGTCAGGAGCCCAGGCCCTGACTCTGATTTGATGGACAACTTTGGGCCGTCTGCACCCTCTTGTGGGTCCCCGGTGTCCTCCTATCAGTTGCATGAATGATCAGTCTAATGACGTCGCAGGATCAGCTTTCATGACATTGCAAGTCCCTGCCAGCTCAGAAAGCCTGTGATGGGTACCTGGACTTTTTCCATTCCCTGCGGGGGACCTTGAGGCCCAGGAGCCCACCCCTGCCAGGGCCAAGGGCTCAGACCCGCCCTCCCCACCCCCCACCCCAGCTGCCCCATCCCAGTCCGCTTGCACCAGCCCCTCTCCGCTCTGCTGCCCCTTGTCCCCTAACCTGGAGCCCTGTCCAGAAAACTAATTGCTGTGACTCCAGTGTTTATTTGGAGACAATACGAGTCAATTGAAACTGCCGCATCAGGAGAAATATGTTCCACTTAGATCTTTAAATTAGCTCAGCGCCTGCCTTTGATGAGGCTGACTTGGGAGCGGCGTCCGCCCTCGTGCTCCACTGATCATTGGCCATTGTGGGCCATTTGCTTAATGAGCAGTGTGGCCGGCAGCCAGGGGGTGGAGCAGCCGGACACACCTGCCCAGGCTGGCGAGGCTGGCCCCCGGCTCAGCAGTCAGCTCTTGCGGTTGGAGAGGGCACTGGGGTCGGCTCAAGCTGCTGCTAAAGGCCAGAATACAAAGGCGGTGCCAGCTGCCGATTACTAGGCTCTTCCTGTGCCCCCTGCCGAGCATAGGCTGAGCTCTTTGCAGACATTGCCTCGCTGCACATTGGCGCAGCCTTAAGAGGTCAAGGCTGTGGTTCTCCCATTTTACAGATGAGGAGACTGATGACAGCCACATGTCTCTGACTTGGAAGCCTGTGGAGGTCAGTGGAAGAGGATGGGAGGAAGGGGGTTACAGCGGAAGATGAGGTGTGATGTGCTGGAGACTTCGGGCCAGAAACTAGAGGTCTAAGGTCTCAGAGGCCCTATCCTTCCCTTTTGTTTTGTGGCCTCAGGCTTGCATCCTGAGAGCAGGTTCTCTGCAGCCTGAGAACGCTCCTTCCGCTCCTGCTCCCCTTCTTCCTTTCTTCCCCCTTCCCCCCTCCTTCCCTCCCCCTGCTCTGATATCCTGCAACCCTTAATTTCCTGCTTTGCCCACAGATTCCTAAATAGGGGGCTGCAGAGATCCATGGGGAGCCTGTGACCCTTTCAGCCTGCAGAGCCTTCCACCAAGGTGCCCCTTCGCCACCCCTAATGTTCCTCTCCAGATGGTCCTCAGATGTCCGACTACCCCGGACCTTCCAGAGGCTCTGCTCACGAGCAGAGAGCTAGCCCTGGGGAAGTTGTTCTTCCCTCCAGTCTTCGCCCCGGGCCTTCCTCCCAGGGTCTGGGGGGCGAGGGGGAGTGGATTTATAAGTTATGGTTGCAGACCTTTGGGAAGCTGCCAGTCTGGACCAGCTGTGTGTGTCGCAGGTAGAAAGGGCTAGGGTCCTAAGCCCCTGCGGCAGTTCCCGGGTTTGCTCTGAGGCCCTGGGTGAGACGTGGGGCCTGAGCCGGCCTAGAGCCTGGTGAGTAGGCGCTGAAGGGCAACGACCTCACCTTCCCAAAACCCCACCATACCTGCAGGCCCAGCCGGGTCTCTGGGAGTGAATCCTTTCCCTGCCCTAGTGGGGCGGCACAAGGCAGAGATGGCCACTGCTGGCTTCACAGGGCTCCCCCCTAGGATGGTAAGCCCCTTGAGGACAGGACGTGCCCCTTCTCCTCCTAGAGCCCCGCGACCCCTGTCTTGCGCGGGCCTGCCTGGCGAGAGTAGTCCATGAATGAGTGAACGGTAGCTATTGTTAACGTGGCTACTATTCATTCATTTTTCCTTTATTCATTTGCTCATTTACTGCCTACTCTTGCCAGGAAGTTTCAGGTCCAGATTCTTAACATGTAATTATCTCCAGGGCCAGGACTAGGGAGAGACTAATGAGCTGCCTTGGGCACAAAATTTAAGGAGATACTCGCTCTCAGGGTCATGGGAGAGCCTGATTATCTCAGCTCCTGAAAATAACCTTGCTGGTAGGTATTGTAATTTCCATTTCAGAGATGAGGAAATGAAGTCAGAGTAAGGCTAATTTATTTCCCCTGGTCACCTGGCTGGTAGATATTCATTCCCAGATCTGTGTGACTCCAATGCCTTTGTTCTCTGCTCTGAGTGGCCCTCAGTTTCCCTGCCTTGCCTGACCCCCCCGAGTAGGGCCCTGGCATGCAGGAGGGAGAGTGAGTTGCCGCCAGGCACTTTCCGTGTGTTAGGGCCCCACTGCTCCGTCTCCTGTGTCCTGAGCAGCACAGACTGACGGCCTAGGGGCCGGTCCTGTCTCCTCTGCTTAGCAGAGGACAGTGAGCTCCCAGCGCCTTAGTGTTTATCTGTAAACAGGGACAAAATAATGGTCCCTATTTCGTGGGTTGCCATGAGGACTTGGTGAGTAGGGACATGTAACATGCGCAGCACTTAGAACCGTGCCGCCACGCAGCAAGCTTCGTGGAATTGTCAGCTATTATTTTAATAGCTGGGTAAACCTGCTGTCACTCTCAGGTAGAGAGGGTCTGCAGTGAGCCCCAAACCCTCAGCCCACAGGGCCCTCAGGGTTCAGTCTCCACCTCCCTCTCAGGAGGGAGCCCCTCTGCCTCAGTCTAACAGCTCCCAGGCTGTCACCTCAAGCGTCCAGTCGCCCAGTCGATGGCCCCTGGGAGGTGACATGAGGAGCGTAGGGTTCAGTCCCTGCCACCCAGTCTCAGTCGCCCTCTGGCTCCAGGCAGGCGAGCAGCCTCCCAGGCTCCTTCCAGCTTGAGGTCTCCTGGAACTCACTGGAGCTTTGGGGAGTGAGAATTTACACTTCATTGAAAATGTGTTTCAAGCAATTAGCAGGTCTTTCCTGGAGGAGCCTTTGAAGTGGAAGCCCAGATCCATCTCTGTGAAGGACTTCCCCCAAAATGACAGGCTGGCAGACACGGCCACTGGCTTGGCCCTTCCCTGCGTGCCAGGGGCTCCTGGCTCTGGGCTGGCACCACGGGGCTCCTGGGCATCCCTTTGCTATAGCAGCCCCGGCGTCCTCCTGGCCAGCCCAGAGGGCTGCTGTGCCCATAGGTAGTGAGTAGAGCTGGGCTGCCCCCTGGGCTGGGGTTGAGGGAGCTGGATCAAGTCCATGGGATTTTTCTGTTTCCCAAATCTCCCAACCCACAGGCTAGGGCAGCTGAAGCCCTTGACTGTGAACCTGGAGCTCATGCACCTTGAACAGTGCCTACAACTGTGTATAATTATCAGTCGAATGAATGTATGGATTCCTCTGACGATCGGCCCTGTGGCCTTAAGCTAGCCTCCATTTCCATGGGCAAACTGGAGGCAGGGTGGGTGGGAGAGGCGTGGGCTATCTGGTCTCCAGGTCTCTGAGCCACAAACTTCCTTTCCTTGGAAGGGTCCCTATTGCCGTGGAGTGAAGACTGGATTTTCTGCCTCTGCCCCCCTTCTACCTGTGTGACCTTGAGCAAGGCCACCTGTCCATCTCAGTTTCTCCATCTGTAAAATGGGAAAACTCCTGCTTCAGATTTTGGGTCTCCCTATCAGCCCCTCCCCTGCTCACACTCTGTCTCTGTCTGTCTCTTAAAAATGAATACAGGTTTAAAAAAATTTTTTTTAATGTGTAAACTAATCTCTATGTTGCAGAGCAAGGGTACAGATTAAGTGAAGTCATACCCGGAAAGTGCCAGGCCCAATAAGTGCTCATGATTGATCGGCTACAGCCTATGCCCCCTACTGTGACTTTTCTGACTTCTTACAGAGCCAGAGTAGGCTGTTGGTTAGCTATGGCAGGAAGGGCCCTTTCTGCATCATGCTGACCCCACAGAACTGAGGCGGGGGAAGAGGGCCAGGGAGAGCCAGCCAGGACAGGAGCTGAACGGATCCTGTCCCCCACTCTCCTGCCCCCACGAGGCAGCCCCCTCCCGGGCCTTCAGGCTGCTGTTTGATTCCCTTTCTCTGACGTTCCATCCATCATCATAATTGCTTCTCCCGAAAAATGAATTTGTAGTTGATTTCTTCAAAAGAGGGAATCAGCCAACAGATAAAAAGGTTGTTTTATTTAATTTGCATGAAGAGGCCGCCTGCTGCCACCCAGCTGTGCCGGCTGGGCTGCGGGGAGGATGCCTGGAAGCAGGTAGCGTGTGCATACAGGTAGGAACGGCTGCTCCCCGGCTCGGGACCTCCCTCCCAGGTTGTGGGGATCCTGGCCCCAGAGAGTGGATCCTTGGGGTCCACGACGGGCTGAAATCATTCTATCGCAAGAGACCCGCACCTGCCCCACACCTGTTGTTGATGGGGCAGGACAGGGTTTCTGGCTCCAAGAGCCAAGGGCCACGAAGCCAGACGTTGCTGAGGGCAGAACTCGGGAGATCGGGGGCTCTCTTAGGCCAGGGTCTGATGAACATGACAGACATCACTAAGTTTTCTCAGGAGGAAGGGGTGTTTAAATTGCATGTATGGGGTGCCTGGGTGGCACAGTCAGTTAAGCATCCTACTTCGGCTCAGGTCATGATCTCACAGCTTCTGAGTTCGAGCCCTGCATCAGACTCTGTGCTGACAGCTGGGAGCCTGGAGCCTGCTTCGGATTCTGTGTCTCTTTCTGCCCCTCCCCCACTCGTGGTGTCTCTCTCTCTCTCTCTCTCTCTCTCAAAAATAAACAAGCATTTAAGAAAATAATAAATTGCCTGTATGTTTGGGTCAAATTGGGAGCTTCAGGTTCCTCTGTGAGATGTATTTCACCCAAGGGTGTTGGGTTTCCTCTCCAGTTCAGCAATCACTTGGTGACGTTCCCATGTTCCCAGGGCGTGGCCAATTCTCTCCAGAAGCTTCCATTGCAGTCTATGTGAGCTCTGTCTTTAGAAGACATTCTTGGCAGGGGAAGGGTTAAGGGACAAGGCAGAGCCATGGCTGGGATAGGAGTGGGGCCAGGCAGGGAAGGCCTTTTGAAGAGATGCCTCAAAGGTTGAGTGATGTCCAGGGAGGTACGCCCCAAGGTTTCCTGGGACAGAATTCAACCGAACTCCTCGCCTTGTGCAACATCTGGAGAAGGTGCCAAATACTCAGATGGTTCTCCACCAGGAGGCTCCAGGGATTCAGAGGCTTAAGTTAGCCATGGATGGGGGTGGGGTGGGGTGTGCGGATAACTTGGTGTCGAAACCTGTGTGCTTCTGCACGTGAAAGTGGGTTCTATGCATAATTACTCGAGGACGACAGGTGTGACCTGGGACTGTCCCTGGCCAAGCAGATGTGTGTCTTCAAGCTGACCACGTGCCAGATGGCGTGGGGACTTAGGTCAGTGGGGCATGCTCCCTGGAGCTGCCAAAAAGAGCATCGGGCATTTCTGGATGGAACGACAGGGCATCCGCGGGGCGACCAGGGCCACAGAACGGAGGTGGGGCAGTAGCTGGGAAACAGTAGTCGGCGGGGGTGGGGGATGGGTTTCATCCCTTGGGGCTGCTGCTCAGGGCAAGTCACTTACCCTCTCTAGGCCTCCGTTTCCTCTCCACGACTTGCTGGGTGTGAGAGGGTCTCACGTTTATTACATCTGTAATTGCCTTGCTCCTTCATGTGTTTCCTTTCTTGCTGCGTGTGCTCCTGCCTGTCACGTAAGTCTCTGAGGACAAAGGCCTTGCGTGCCTTATTCGCTGCGGTGCGTGCAGCTTCTAGAACCACAGCTAGTGAGGACGTGGGGGTGGGGGTCTGCGAGGGCCTCACTTGGACACGCTTCCAGGCACGGCCAGGATGCCTGGGTCGGGACTGGCGGGGCCCTTCCTCCCGCGGGAGTTCCTGCCTGGTCCCTGCTCCTCTTTTCTGAGTCACATGGAATTCTTCTACCCCTGACCCCCTGCCCCCATTCTGTAAGAAGAAGCAACATTGTGGGTGCAGAATCCTCACTGCAATTACTAGTTTTTTAGAAGATTGCAATTTTTAAGTTGATTTATTTATTTTGAGAGAGACAGAGACAGTGTGGGAGGGGGAGATGCAGAGAGAGAGAGGAGAGAGAGAGAGAGAGAGCGTGCGAGAAAGAGAGGAGGAGAGGGAGAATACTCTCTTCGTAGTTTCAGCTGCGGAGCCTGACTCGGGGCTCGATCCCACAGACTCTGAGATCACGACCACCAAGAGTCAGATGCTTAACCGATGCGGCTCCCAGGTGCCTCCCCGGTTGCAATTGTTAAGGCCGGTGTGGGGGATGGGATGGGGTTCTCCAGCTTTACGAAGATGGCAGTGGTGAACTTCAAAAGCATTATGAACAGCAACGATGGTTCACGGGCGGGTCGGGGTGGGGGCTCCAAATTCTCATTTCTCCATCTTTTCTTCTTCCTCGAGGGGTGGCTGAGAACCCCCGCGGGAGATGCTGCGTCCTACCTTCTGAGTCGCTCTTCCTGCCGCGTCTTCCCTCCTGTGCTGCGTGGTCTCTCTTCTCTGTTCGCCACGTGGCTCCAGTGGAGCGTGTCAGTGTGGCCCCCTTGGCTGTTAGCGGGAGCCGTGTGCCCTCCCCTGGCAAATGCACAAAACCAAGGGCAGGATCTTTTCCGGTGTTTCTTTGGGACAGACTTTCTTCCTCTGTAGCTCCTCGTTGTGACTGTTAATGTGGCCACTCGGGTCATGTTGTCCCTGGGGGAGTGCGCCTTCCCCATGGGCTCCCTCGCAGGTGCACAGTGAATGTTTCATGCTCCCCTCGTGTGCGCGCTGCGTGTTACAGGGACGTCTGGCCTTGACTGCGACTGGCAGGAACATACCGAGCAGCTGACACACCAGTAGAGGCATATTAGGATCATGTAGCCACGTGCAGGAAGGCCAGCTTGGCTTAGCCTTGGGGACAACCAGAACCAGGGACAAGTCCTCTTTCTGCCATCCCTTCCTCTCTGCCATCTTGCTGTGGCTCACGTGTCCTGCTTTCCCAAGTCAACTTTATTCTCCACGAGGTCAGGACCCTAGCTTCTAAGACCTCCGGGCTTCTGTTCATTAGCGTGTTATGTCAGGAGAAAAATGCCTTTTTTCCCCACTCCCCTTCCATTTGAAAGACCCCAGGAAGGGACGCGGTTGGCTAAGCTTGGGTTGACGCTGACCCCTCAAGCAGTTAACTGTTCAGGCCAGAGGCCAGCGGTCCCCATTCAGAAACAGGCCACCAGTGGGGTGGGGGCTATATGGAAGATTGCCGTCTGAAAAGAGGTGGCACATGGGGGTGACCTAGACCTGGCTGCTGGGAGAATGGGGTGAGCTGGGCAAAATTATCCCAGTTTGTGCTGGACATAGGTGGGCCGTTTTTCATCTCCTTCCTTCCTTCCTTCCTTCCTTCCTTCCTTCCTTCCTTCCTCCCTCCCTCCCTCCCTCCCTCCCTCCCTCCCTCCTTCCCTCCCTCCCTCCCTCCTTCCTTCCTTCCTTCTTTCCATTCCTTCCTCTCTTCCTTTCATTCCTTCCTCCCTTCCTTCCTCCCTCCCTCCCTCCCTTCCTTCCTTCCTTCTTTCCATTCCTTCCTCTCTTCCTTTCATTCCTTTCCTTCCTTCCTTCCTTCCTCCCTCCCTTCCTCCCTCCCTTCCTTCCTTCCTTCCTTCCATTCCTTCCTTCCTTCCATTCCTTCCTCCCTCCCTCCCTTCCTTCCTTCCTTCCTTCCACTCCTTTGCTCCCTCCCTCCTTTTCCCTCCCGTCTGCCCTCCCCCTCTTGCTACCTTTCCCCCTCCTTCTCTCTCCCACCCTTCTTTCCTTCTTTCTTTCCTTCCTCAGAGTCTGACTTCTTCAGACTCAGTGGGACTGTCCATTCTGCCAGGGCAGGAACTGGGCCTCGATCGTCTCTTCTCCCCATCTCTACCCTGACGGTAATCATATAAAGATGTGAGGGGTAGGGTATGTCTCACATCCTTTTTCTCTACCAAGATTTCTGTTTCATGGAAGCACAGCAAACAAGGTCTGATAATGTCTGTATCTTCCAGCATCAACTTTTGGATCTCAAAACGGAGTCCAGTTCTGTCCATGTACACAGAGTAGAGGAAGATAGCACCTTCTGCCTTCTAGATTCTCTGCTTCCACAAATGTGGCAGCTGATGTCCTTAGCCTCTTGGGGAGCTGATTCATACTGGGTTCGTTGAACACTGGGAGTGTGTCACTAAGCTGTGTCCCCATCCTGCCCTGTGCTCTAGGAATGTGGCTTCAGTGTACTCCTGGGACAGTTCATCTTCTTAGAGCTAGTCCATTGTTCGAGCTCGCTCACATTCTTCCATCCAATTCACAGTGGGACATCTCTGGCTTTGTGCCATGCCCCTCATCTGGTGACAGGATGGGGGAGAAACAGAAAGTCCCCATTTAGGTGTCTCAGACTAGTTATATTTTTCAATATAACACCTGTAGGGAAAGTATAGAGAGGGGAAGCAGTAGGGGTGTGCAGGACACTTATTTACTAACAAAGCAGCACTTCGTCTCTCATTTGACATCCTGCCTGTGCACACACTCCCTCCACTGGGAATTCTGCTGATTTGTGCACTCCTAACCCAAGGCCCTGTCCCCTCTCTCCCCCAGTCTGTGCATTCTGACTCTCCCCCTGCCCTCCACGCTGGCACTGTTGTCTCCTGCAAGCACACAGTGGTGCCAAAGCAAGGCTGTTTTACTCCGGACCAGAGTCTGTATCCAGCATGTACAGCTGCCCCTCCACTCCCCTCCCTGGGGCTGCCTTGGGGGAGCCTTCCTTTCCTAGTGCGCAACCTGAAAGCATGTCCACAAGGCCTCTCCGCTTGCCCTGCCTCAGCACCTCTGCTCTCCTGCTTGCAGACTCCCAGGACATCAATTGCTCTTTTTCCGGCCTCCCAAACACTTTTCTGACTCTTACCTTCTTCCTGCCTAAGCCCATGGGGGTGGGAGTTCCCTGCCCCTGCCGTGGTGACTGTTTCAGTTCTTAAACAAGCTAATGTCTGTATCTTCCAGCACCAACGTTTAGATCTCAAAACTGAGTCCAGTTCTGTCCATGAATGCAGAGTGGAGCAAGATAGCACCTTCTGCCTTCTAGATTCCCTGCTTCCATGAACGTAGCAGCTGATGTCCTGTCTCAGGGATTTCACAGAGCTCTTCCCTCTGATGGAATGCTCTTCTATCCAGTCATCTGGACTAATCCTTGTCCTTTGGGTCTTAACTCAAATGTCATGTCTTCAGGTAAAGCCTTCCTCCACCTCCATCCCTGGATGTTTTTTCTTTCAGAGAATGTCACAGACTATGAGTCTGGAGTTCTCTCTTGTCCAGCAAGAGAGCAGATGCAGAATTGAATACAAGAGAGTCTAATGTCTGGGAGGAGACAAAAGAAAGTCCCAAACAGGGGTTTCATTTACATATTTGTTGAGTGCTCCAGATCTTACATGTGTGGTTGGACATGAAGAAAACAATCAGACAGTAATTGATAACTTGAGTGTGTAAGAAGCAGAGTCTGGGGAGGCAAGTCGATTTTGTGATCAAAGCACAATAGGATATTGGTGTCTGATGGAAAGTAATTCCCAGCAGGTAACATAACAAGTTACTCGTGGTCCCATTATAATATATCTCCAGCTAACCTTGGGCCCTTTTGCCACGATGTCGGCTTTCCGCCCTAAGCTTTGCCCTAACCCATTTATGTAAGTATAAGGAATTCTTGAACCTATTTCCCCACAAGAGAATTTATTACAAATTATAATTATACGTGAAAGCCTGAGGTAACAGATCCGACCCCGAGCAACACCAATGCCGCGCATCCTCTCCTATTATTGTGCTAGTCTGCGCACGCGCACCACACGCTGAATGGGCAGAGCAGGGGTCCAGCATCTGCCACCCAGCAAAAACCTGCGAAATGTCTCCTCCTGGGCATCACTCTGTCCCTGGAGCTCTAACCCTATGGCAGCTGCCACTTCTCTCTTCTCCCTCCTCTTGAGCTGCCGTTTTCCTGCCTCCCCTTCCTGGCTCCAGCACCTCCTTTTCTTCTCTTCCTTATCTGGAACCTTCCCTTCCAGGGCTTGATTCCCTTGTCTTATTTAGAGTAACTTGACCCTCTCTGGGTTCTTGAGTCCCTTTTCGCCATTGCCCACCAGTCAAATGAACGATGTCAAAAGGGCAAGACGCTATCTAATAATTGATTTGTATTCTGTCATATACACATAGGTATATTTGATCACTGTCATCACTACCGTATTGCAAGTTCCATAACACTCACATGATTTCACGGATGCTTTATTTGCCACTGTATACCCAGGGCCTAACATGGTGCCTGGCACATAGTAGGGGGATCCATAAATACTGACAAAATGAATGAATACCACATTTCTTTTTTTTTTTTTAATTTTTTTTTTTTTAATGTTCTATCCATTTCTAGGAGAGAGAGAGAGACAGCGCGAGCAGGGGAGGGTCAGAGAGAGAGGGAGTCACAGACTGAAACAGGCTTCAGGCTCTGAGCTGGCAGTCAGCACAGAGCCCGAAGCGGGGCTCGAGCCCATGAACCGTGAGATCATGACCTAAGCGAAAGTCGGACGCCTAACCGACTAAGCCACCCAGGCGCCCCAAATACCACATTTCTCTAAAGAAACCCATTACTGATTTCAAGTTGAATGCCCAGAACCCCTGGATATCTAATCCTGGGTACTCATATACCCAGTTAGAAAGTCACTGTGGTTCGATAAAAAGGATATTCATTCTTTGTCTCCAGTGCCTGGCAGAGAGCTCCTACAAGTTCTTGAAATGTCCGGAGTGATAACGGTGATATGGGAGCCTCTTTTGGTCTAATAAGGTGCCTCTTGGTGCGCCTAGATAGCTTTGGGATGGGGACTGGTTGCCAGAAAGATTAAGCCTTGATTAGAGGCTTGGAACTTTCAGTCCCACCTCCGAACCTCCTGAGAAGGGAGAGGGGCTGGAGACTGAGTTCAGTCACAAATGACCAGTGATTCAGTTAATCATGCCCACAAAGTGAAACCTCCATAAAACCCCTAATGATGAGGTTTACGAGACATTCCAGGTTAGTGAACACATTGGGGGCTAGGAGAATGGTATGCCCAGGAAGAGCATGGCAGCTCCCTGCCCCTCCTCTGTACCTTGCCCTATGCGTCTCTTCCATGTGGCTGTTCCTAAGTTGTAGCCTTTGTAATAAACCAGGAAATGTAGGTAACCTGTTTTCCTGAGTTCTCTGAGCCATTCCAGCCAATTATGGAACCTGAGTGGGGGTTGTTGGAATGCCCAGTTTATAGCCAATATATTAAAAGTTCAGGTGGCCTAGCATTTGGAACTGTCATCTGAAGTAGGGACAGCCTGTGGGATGGAGCCCATAACCTGTAGGGTCTGTACTAAGTCGGAGTAGTTGGTGCCAGAATTGCATTGACTTGTTGGAGACCCAGTTGGTATTGGAGAATCAGAGAATGGATTGGGTAGAGAAGAAACTCTTCAGAGTCACCATGGACCTTGTGGCCGTTTTCTGGTCTTAATCTCCTGGTGTAGACATGAGCAATCAGAACTCTCAACCTCATTTGGACTACAAGCAGGGGGTGCTCTGAATCCGGAATAAACTGGAGTGCCTGCAGCAGCTCTGTGTCTAGGGAAGACCACCTCCCCTCCCTCAGCCCCTCCCCCACCTTCTCTCCCTGGCCCTGCCCCCACACCCAGTGAAGATGAGAGTGGCTGAACAAGCATGAAAGATATGGAAACTTCCCTCCTGAATGATCACGCTAATGGTAAATTGATGGGATTGAATACATTCAAGTCGGAAATGATCCAAATATATGCTAATGAAGCTGAATATGCATTATTTAGACTAAAACAAACTAACTGCGAGTCAGGAAATAAAGTAGGTGAATTATTAGTTTGGCAACTCAAAGAATCGGGGAACTCAAGCACCGTTCCAGAGACAGGCAGAGGCAGGCAGGAAAATGTGGTTAATGAATTCTAAACCAATTAACCGCAAATTGATGGTGTGCTTGGAGACCCACCACCCCCGACTCCCTCGGATTGCTTTCTGAAAATTTAAAAGGAAAACGCTGTTGCCATGCACTTTTCTTGTTTTCACTTCCTGAATGTGCTCTCCTGGCAACTTGAGTCTCAGGGAAAAAAAACAAAAAAACTACAAACAGATCCCAGACATGGGAATGGGGCTATTTTGGCCACAGGGAGAGATAGATAATGCAAAGAGGAACTTCTCGACTCTTCTTTGTCAAAGGGAATCATCCTCAGACTGAAGAGAGGAAAGCAAGCCTTGATGAGAAGGATCTAAAGCCTGAGATGGGTGAAGAAAATATAAGAACGTACCGTGCCTGTCCGGACCAGAACAACTCAACTGTCCTGGCTGAACTCCACCCCAGGGCATGGAAGATCACAGATGAGGTCCCCATGAGACCGAGTAGTCGCTAGGAAGGGGTTAGAACACAGGAGGTGGCATGGTGCTTTCCAAAGATAGAGTCTGTACATTCCAAGGTATTTGATGGTGATCATAGAGAAATCTCAGGTTCAGTTCATCAAATGTTACAGTTTCTGAGTTACAGTTACGGAGATCTTAGGAAGTAAGTAGTGATCAGTTGGAGCCAGCATGGGTTCACCATGAGCTAGATCTTTGCTGAAAGGGCACCTTTGTTGATGAATGCTCTCCTGGTCTCTCTATAGAGATAGTCTTGCCCCTCCACCCCTTCCCCATTCCAGTCCCTACATATATATGTGCTTGTTTTTTCCTTCTCTTCCCGCTGGACTGTAAGCTCGTGAGGACTGGGATTTCACCTGGAACATGGTGAGGTCTCAATACATATCTGTTGAATGAGTAAGACTTCCCTATCATTCCACATTCACCAGATATGGCCAGGCCCTCAAGGAAGACCTGCCTCCACCTACCCATCCACTCACAGACAGAGACTGGAAATGAGAACCAGAGAGCAGTCCTGGGCCCTTACTGCTCAGGTCTTGACCTCTAAGGCACATATCCCTGCCCACTGGGAAGTAGGACCCAGTGGGCTTGGAATACTCAGATTAATAATTCTTTTTTCATTTTTTAAATGTCTGTTTATTCCTGAGAGACTGAGAGCGTGCACACAGGGGGAAGAGAATCCCAAGCTGACAGTGTGGAGCCTGATGTGGGGCTCGATCCCACGAACCATCAGATCACAACCTGAGCCAAAATCAAGAGTTAGCCGCTTAAGCTCCTGAGCCACCCAGGGGGCCCTACTCAGAATAACGATTTCCCATCCCACAGTGGGGTGTCAGGAGGGGGCAGAGGAGGGCCAGAAGCCCCAATGGGAGTTCCTCCTTCCTCTGGGAAAAAGCAGAAGCATGAGGGGAGGAGCATCAGTGTCCCCTCCACACACTCAGGACTCCCCTTCTCCACTCAGTCAAGGAAACGGAGGAGAAGGCATTGCTGGTGAGCACTGACTCTCAGCGCCGTGCGCCTTGTCGTATACTTGGCTGCCTCTGAACTTGGAAGTAATGTTGGAGAAGAGTGTAAGACACGTGCAGGTCTTTTGCCTCGAGACAGCCAAAGCACGTGGAGAGAGATATTTGACCTCTGATTATGATATAGTCACTCGGTTATCTGTGGGTGGATTAACCAGCCTGCAGATGAACTGCGGGAAAACACGGAATAATAAGGAAAATAACGGGATAAAATAATCAAGTTGATTACCTATCAGTCATCACATCTCTCTCTCAGGAGATACCAACTGTTTGGGGCTACATAGTTCTCTGTAGGTCCATGTTGTGTTCTCGGCAACATGGCAACTCCCCCACCCCCTCGCAATCCGTGCAGGCAGCACACAGATGGAAGAGGAGAGGTGGGAACGCTGATGAAAATACAGTCCCAAGCCACTCCCTGCGGTACCTCCGGACTGAGGTCTGATGGCCTCGAGCAAAACGGGGTCACCTGGCTGAGAGGTGGGGGGATGGCCTGCATGGGGGAGGGGCTGCCCACAAAAGCAAGCCCCCAAAGCTACTGGGCTTAGTGGCTTTGGCCTGTGCGGGCTGCCAGACTGTTTAGAAAGCAAATAGCTCAGCGGGCTCAGTGACAAACCGCGTTAGTGTAGGCTTTGTTCTCTCTTCACACACAAAAAAGATAGTGCAGATAGAAACAGACAATGTAACAGACTGCAGAATGAAGGGTGAATGTGTTTCTACATATTGGATGGGATTGTAACCGAATCAGCTGATGCTAAGTGTGCTGTTGGGCATGTTTTGGTGATTAGTGTTAGCAGTGATTTGGGGATCTCTGTGAGCTCTTGCCCCCTCCACTATCCCAGTACGCTCATTCTGCGTAGATTTCTGTGCCGGGCACTGGGCTAGCCCTGCAGTGGTGAGCACGGGGACGTGGTACCCGGCCTCAGGGCGTTCCCAGGCGAGCGCCGACTATAGGTGTGCCTGCAAGGGCGACCAGGTGTGTATCTGCCTCTCTTCTTCAAAAAATGTGAAATGAAAAGGAGAGTGCCTTTAGGAAGTGGGAGTGGATAGATGCAAAGTGGCAGTTTGGAAAACACTATGAATCGGGGCACCTGGGTGGCCAGTTGGTTGAGCGTCCGACTTTGGCTCAAGTCATGATCTCATGGTTTGTGAGTTTGAGCCCCACATCAGGCTCTGTGCTGACAAACAGCTCAGATCTTGGAGACTGCTTCAGACTCTCTATCTCCCTCTCTCTCTGCCCCTCCCCTGCTAATGCTCTGTCTCTCAAAAATAAATAAATGACAAAAAATTTAAAAAAAAAGAAAGCAGTATGAATCTTATTATAGCCAAGAAACGTCTTTAAAAAAATTTTTTTAAGCTTCTTTATTTTGAGAGTGAGTGTGAGTGGGGGAGGAGCAGAGAGAGACAAAGAGGAAGAAAGAGAATCAGAGGCAGGCTCTGTACTGTCAGCGCAGAGCCTGATGTGGGGCTCAAACTCCCCAACTGTGAGATCACGACCTAAACCGAAGCCAAGACCGACTGAGCCGCTCAGGCGCCCTGAGCCAAGAAACTTCTTAATGCCTCTGGCCTTGAAGTGGTCACCATGGTTGCTGACAAAGGGTCAGCATGTTGACTCCAGGTCCTCTGACTTCTGACCCCAGAAAGGAAAGGACGTGAACTCCAAGTCTCTTGTACCAACGGATGAAGAAAGGCAAGGGAGGCCTCAGGAGTGATCCGGTGTCTCCTAACCCCCTCCCCTGGAGGAGGAGAGGACTGTGATATAACTCAAGCCCCAAGAGCCAGGGCAGACCACGGGCATCACTTGTTTAGGAGTGACATCCACCGAGTTTCTGGAGATGGGGCACCACCCAAAACCCAGGGTCAGTTTTCTCTACCT
Organism: Hyaena hyaena; assembly: GCF_003009895.1. Lineage (NCBI taxonomy): Eukaryota > Metazoa > Chordata > Mammalia > Carnivora > Hyaenidae > Hyaena > Hyaena hyaena. The sequence continues at coordinate 2,108,812 of NW_024080874.1, forward strand.
GGAAGTTCTATAGCCTGCTAAAAACAAAACCAAGAAGTAGATTGTCATGTAGAAACTATTATCAGTCACATTAGAGTAGAGGTCCATCATGGGAAATTGTCAGCATCAGGAATTCACAGAGAAGGAGGGAAGAACCCACTGAGAGGTCAGTAGGTACATGGGATGTTGGCACCCAAGGAAGCCGCGAGCATAGAATGGGTGCATCCAGGAAAGGGAGAGAGTGGTGCATCCAAGCTGTCCCAGCGAGCATCCGTGTCAGAGATGGGTCCTGTCTTGGGGGATAGAGAGGGAGGAGGCGGCAGGGAGGGGGTTGATACAGAACTTCTGGATGATCCAACGGGGACAAGACAGCATGAAGATGAGATGGTTGGCCCACTCCTGAGATACAGGGGCCGACAAGGCCAGGGTCAGCACGTGGGCTTCAGCAGGTCAGCTGGTTACAGGCAGGGCTCCTCACCCGATGCTGGAGACACAGCATCTGAGACTCAGAAGGAGCTGCATACTCCTCTCTATGGGAGTGAGTTGGAGAGCTCTCATCTGGTCCCAGTGGCCAGAAGGACGGCCTCTCCTCCAGATGTCTCAGCTCTCTGGCATATGGCAAAGGAAAACAGTCGTCTCCCGAGTCCATAGCAGTCATTTGCAGAGTGCCAGCTCTGTGCTGGACACTGAGGCCAGAGTGGGGAACCAAAGAGTCACTGTCACGTCCCCATGAACCTTGCCATCTTGTAAGGGAGATGGACCCACAATGAGGAAGAACACGGGGATGAAATCTTAGAGAAGGGAGTCACAGAAGGCCCTCTGAAGAGGGTGAAGTTTTGAGAGGCCAGTTTTGTGATGGGGACACATTGATTCAGTCTTGCTCCTTATTGACTTTCTCCATGTATCCTGTGTTTATTGAGTCATCTCAAGAACCTGCTTGTGGAAGCTTGGGACAAATCCCTGGAGTCCCACCAGCTGGGTGGAGGGGAGACCCTGCGAAACGGGCTCCACCAGCCCCTGGGGACTGACCAGAAAGGCAGGACATCATCCCTGGCAATATGCTGTACAAATCTAAGCTGTGACCAAGATGCAGGGCCAGCAAGCATGTCACATGTTCTCGCTCAGCTCTCCCTGGTTCTGCTCCCTGGATGGTTGGCTGAGCTTGGGTTTGGAGAGAAGGGTGGGTCTCAATATGTGGACTTTGAAGAGAAAACTCCTAGTTCTTGTCATTCCTTTAGATGGTGGTAGCAGAGTCCCTCAGAAATCAGATGTACCCCCACCTCCATAAAGCCTCTACTCACACCATCCCTGGCCTGGAGCTCCCTGGACCCTTGGCTCATGTGGTCAGGTCTGCCGGAAGTTCAAGGCTTTCAGTAGGGATGGGGAAGTATCCCTGGAATTTCTCGCCAGTGGGTTTACATTTGCATCTTGTCAAGAACATGTGATGGAGAACGAACACAAAACTTGCAAGCCATGGTTTGCTCCTAACTTTCTCTGTGACCCTGGACAATGTCTTTGCTTTTATTAAACCTCTATTTCCCTACCTGTGAATTGAGTTAGGACCAGATGGCTTCTAGCTCTGACATGTAGGATTTATGATTCCACAAGGTCAGGAGATTTAGGAGGCGAAGAGAGGCAGCTAATGACAGCAGAGTGTAAAAACCAGCTGGCCACTGGGCGTGGCTGTGTGAGTTGAAAATAGGTCTGTGTTTACCTGCAGACCTAATGGGAGGAGACACATGCCTATCAGCAAGCTCCAGAAGCTTATATTAGAAAGCCATCTGGGGGGCACCTGGGAGGCTCAGTTGGTTGAGCGTCTGACTTTGGCTCAGGTCATGATCTCAAGGTTCGTGGGTTCGAGCTCCACGTCAAGCTCTGTTCTGACAACTCAGAGCCCGGAGTCTGCTTGGGATTCTGTGTTTCCCTCTCTCTCTCTGCCCTTTCCCTGCTCACACTCTGTCTCTCTCTCTCAAAATTAAACACTAAAAAATAAAAAAAAATTAAAAAAAAAAAAAGAAGGCTATCTGGGATAGCCAGCCTCCAAGAAGGCCCCACTGTGATCCTTGCATCCTGGTGTTCATGCCCTGACATATTCCATTCCCACATTGTATCAGGGTTGTCTTGTGTGCCCAATAAAATGCAGTGACCCCAATAGTCTGTGACTCCTAAGGCTAGGCCTTAAAAGACATTGCTGCTTCTGTTTTGCTTTCTTGGACCACTCCTTGAGAAGCCATAGCACAGGAACACTCGAGCAAGCCCTGCGGAGGACCCATATGGTGAGGAACTGGGGCCCCATGCCAGCATCCAGCACCGACTTGCCTGCCACGTGAGCGAGCCATGTTGGGTCTTCGAGCCTCCATCAAGCATTCAGATGACTTGGCTGACATCCTGACTGCAGCTCACGCAAGAACCTTAGCCAGAACCATCCAACTAAGTGAATTCTGAATTCCTAACTTGGAGAACCAGTGCAAGATCATACTAATTGTTGTTTTAAGTTGCTGAGTTCTGGGGGAATATTTCTTACATGGCAGTAACTAACAAATACATCCTCCCTCGTGGTCCAAAAACTGTGACTCAGAGGTGGAGCTTCCCCAGTTTTGTTTGCTGGGGCTCTGGTCCCAGGAGATGCTCACCAACTAAAAGAACTTAAGAAGGCCTGAAGTAAAGAAACCTGTTTAGCCTCATTTATCCCAGAGCCCTCCAAACTCGCATGACGATGGATACCATTTTGTGCCTACATTTCTGGGAATTCATGTCCCCTGGAATGAGTTCTAGGAATTACTGTTCTAGGACAAATGGAAGGTTTGATGTACTAATGTACTAAAGTGCTAATGGGCTGTAATCTTACGTACTTGTTACCCCAGGGTCTGCTTGCATTCTGAATACATCTGAATTCATTCAGTCCTCCATCATTTCATCCATCCATTCATTTATCCATCTGGCAACATGCCTCATCTCTGCTGGAACACATTCGATGTACCAGTAGTGCAGAAATGAATCCTACAGCACCTGCCTTCAAAGGCTCAGGCTAGTGGTGTTTAGCAGAGAAGCTAGAGCAAGGGTTCAGATGTCATAATGCCGGATTCGGAAGTCCAGGTCTTTTTTTTTTTTTTTTTAATTTTTTTTAATGCTTGTTTATTTTTGAGAGTCAGAGAGAGACAGAGCACAAGTCAGGGAGGGGCAGAGAGAGCGGAAGACACAGAATCCGAAGCAGGCTCCAGGCTCTGAGCTGACTGCCCAGACCCCGATGCAGGGCTCAAACCCACGAACCATGAGATCATGCCCTGAGCCGAAGTCAGATGTTTAACTGACTGAGCCACCCAGGCACCCCAGCTCAGTTCTGTCCCTTACAAGCTAGATGACCTTGGGCAAGTTTTTTCACCTCTCTGATTCAGTTTCTTCATTTGTAAGTTCAAACTAACCCTGATTGTATCTATCCCATAGGGAAGATTTTTAAGGATTAAGTGGCATAACATAGGTAATGCACTGATTTGGGGACTGGTGCGTAGTAGGTGTTGAATGAACGTGAGCTGTCTTCATTATGTTTATTATTCATTCTCTAAAGTTCAACACAGGCTCATTTCTTCTGGAGAGAGTTCTCTGACACCTGCACCCCCCAAACTGACCAAGCTGCCCGTAGTGTCTGCTTCCTTGAGAATATCCCAGCCTTCCTTCCATCAGAGCATTTTCTTATTATATAATTGGGGACAGTGAATGAGTGGCCTGCTACAGTCAGAGACTCTAAGGGAATGAGGCTAAAGAGGTGGGTTCAGGGTATTTTCCCCCCCAGGATGAAGTCTAGGCTAGATTTCTTGGGTGATGGGAAACTAGAGAGGGTTGGAAGAAAGGTTGTGGCCAGCTGGTCCCCCATCTCCAGACCTGGTCATCCTGCCATTGGAATGGTATCTCACAAGCCTGTCCCTATACGCACAGGAGCAGACTGCTGTACTAAGCCCTGGGTCCGTAGCATGTGGTTTTGCGTGGCAAGCGGTGACCTCATCACTCCCGCCACCCCATGCCACTGCCACTTTTGTTCAGACGCATCTGGAACAGATTTGGAACTTGATTCAGACCAAGTAACGTCCTTCTTTGTCCACCTGGGGAGCCACAGTGCAATCGGTGAGTGATGATAGGGAATCTGGTTAGGTCCCTGGAGTCTGCCTCCCTGGGGCGGGGGGAACTGTGGGCTAGACCGTGGCCGTGGGAGTTCCATGTCTTGTCCTAGCTGCACTGCACACTCAGAGTGGTTTTGCAGAGAACAGCTGGTAAATTCGCTTCAGTATCTGCTCCCCCCAGCCCTTGCCTCCACTCACCTCTTCCCTCCCCACCACAAGTGGGTGGCTGCCTGTCCTCCCAGCCACAGCTCTGAAGAACTCTCGGTGGTGACCCCTAGGCCTTCCTGGTCTCCAGAAGCAGTTTCCGACGAGCAGGCTGGCCCCGGGGTGCCCAAACCTCCCTCCCAGCCTGCTGGCTTTGAGCAGGACAGTAGCCACGTGCCAGCAGCCGCCGGGGTTCCGGGCAAGGCCCCCCGCCCTCACCTCCACTCTCTTTCCCTCTCACACACAATTCTGGAGGCAGAATGCTAGACAATCTCTTTTTCTTCTTAAATCCGTGAAATCAGGAACCAGAGGGCAAACTGGGGCTCCGGGTCTCCAATTATCTCTCTCCCCCTGCCTCTCGGGGAGCCTCATACTCTCCCACTCCGCTTCAAGCAGTCAACAGCCTCTCGGAACCTGTTGAAATCTATTACCGACCTTTGGTCTCATCACCACAAAGGAGTTTTCTGCAGCGTGGAGGTGGATTAAACAGAAATGAATTGGCCGGTGGAGGCTTTACAACCCTCTCCGTTCTTGCCTCCCGTTTTTCCCCTCCTCTCCCTCGATCTCACACTTTTTTTTTTTTTAATAGAAAGCCAGCTGGGCAGAGCTGAGACAAGGTGATGGGGCCCGAATGGACTGAGGTCACAAACACCTCAACGAGATTCCCTTCATTCGTTTTTCAAAGTAGGGCACCCGCGGTTCCACGGCACAGAGCCTGTTAGTGCTAAATTCATTGCATCTGGGGCAAAAAAGAAAATAAAGCAAAATGAAAAGCCCATAAAGTTGAACTGTTAAATATTTAGGGCTCGTGATGAACAGCATGTCATAATATTTGTTGAATTGCATTTGCTATTCAATGCATCTTTTCCACTTAAGTCCCCAGTTTTGGGAGGTAGAAGGAGAAAACCATAAGAATTGGGTTGCATCAAAAGTGAAACGTGGGCTTTAATTTAACCTCAAAAGATAAATCTCTCTGTCTGTGTGCCCGGGCTGTGTGGCTATTAGCGCTCTTGAGTGGGGGGCTTTGCTTCCCCAGAGCCTGTCCCTTGGTGTTCAAACACAGCTCTGTGTAATTAGCAGATGCTCCTCGATGTTCAGCTTAAATTATCAAATGTCAGGACATGACACTTTATTTGTGTATGTTTTCCTTGCTTAGCAATTCAGGTGGCACCTAGGGAAGAGATGCATCTGCTGAGCTCTAGGAAGGAGCCTCTCCTATAGTTGTGTGTCTCGAAGTCTCCTCTTAAAGCTTCACTTCTTGGGCTCATGACCTCTTTTCATGCAAATTGCCCAGGAGAACCCATGCAGACTCAGTTTCTTACCTCATCAGGGGATGGGCTATTAAGATCTTTTTCTAGAGAATGAAAAAATGAATGAATATAAAAACTTGGGGAGTCTGAAATGTGGGGAAGTCCTGGCTCTGGCCTGGGAAATAATGGTAGATTCCTTCTTGACAGGCCTGGGTGATTCTACTCAATAGAAGGGGGTGGCAGGGGAAAAGAAAGGAGAGAGAGGGAAGGAAAGAAGAGCCCCAAGTGTGTACTTTGCATGTATATTACCAAGTCTGCACTGCTCAAAGGGCTTGCCTTTCTGTCAGGAGCCCAAAGGGCCTGGACAGAGGGCAGAAGGACTTCCTAAAGTAGAAGTAGAGCCTAGGAATGCTTGGGACTGGCCCTGGGAGTCACTGTAATCTCAGGAATCCACATAGTCTTAGAGATCTCTGTCCAGTGAATACCCAAATCATTGTGCAGTGACCTTGGAAAGCAGCATAGAGATCTGGTGAATCAGAGAGTGCTCAGAGAGCCTAGCGGCAACACGTCAAGCTCAAGTCCCTAAGTGGGTGAGGCCGACGGGGGACTGAGACTATGGGTAGTGCTTAGGGATCTCTAGCCAGGCTCCTGCCATACCAGTCCTGAACACCCTTTTTCTCCACTGGAACACTAGGACCCAAGTGACATTTTGCTAAGCTGCCTAGTGCTCTGGAGAAGTCCATACCTCAAAGCTGAGCCCTCCCCATCTGTCACCAGGCTCTTATGCCAGGCTTGGCCTCTGGTAGTGGCCACACTGGCTGCACCTTCAGCAGAGCTCCTGCCTCTGGGAGGCTGCTCTGCAGGGCCAGGCTGAAGCTGAACTCCCAATTTCAGCAGGCTTGTTTGTTTCCATACAACATCTGGGGCTTACCGCCACCATCTGGACTTGTTCCCAATCAAAGCCCACTCTTGATGGCTGCCAGCACTGTTGTCGACATCAGCCAGCTCACCCTCCCAGAATCTGGACAGCTTACAGGAGGCGGGCTCAGAGGGCGTGAACTGGGTCTCTAGAGCAGCGGGTCCAGGCCCCTAGGAGTGCTGAGGCAGACGATACTTGGTTGTGCTGTGTGTGTGCATGTGTGCGTGTATACATGCATATGTATAGGCGAGTATGTTTCTATGCATGCACACATGTGAGTCTGAGTTTACCTCTGTGTGCTTATGTGTCCATGTCTATGTGTGTGTGTGTCTGATGTACATGTACCTTGGGTGCACAGGTGTGTATCAGTGCAGTGGATGGTAAGAGCACTAGCCGTGTGGTTGGCCTGCTGGAGCCTCAATTTTATCATCTGAAAAATAGGAGTGTGATAATGCTGATATCTGAGGGTTGGCAGGAGAGTCAAATAGGACAATGCATATTAATTGCTTGAAAACGGAGTTCATAGTAGGTGCTCAACACCTACGGGGTTATCTTATTACCCTGAGAATGTGGGTTTGTGTGTGCAGGTCTCCATGTGCGTACCTGTGTATTGATGGTAAGTGTGCCTCTAGGTGCCTCTGTGTGTCTGGGGAATAAGCCTGTGTGGATGTTTGTATCTGTGTGCTGGCCTGCTGTGCCCTGTGCGAGTAGGTGTGTGCACGTGTGCTCCAGAGCCAGGCGCCTACTAAATATTTGTTTTGCCGGGCCCTGGGGAATGCAGTTGGCAGAGCTGCCAGCGCCGCGTGCAGTGTTTCTGACAGCTCGAGCGCGGCCTCTGAGAAGTGTGAACTTTCTCAGGGTAAACAGCTAATGATACCGCGATGCCAGCACTGACCCCCCTGGCAGGCCTCTTCGCATGCTGGGAGTCATTAAGAGGCTTCTGGCTCATGCCTCCCTCCCTCTCCCCCAGCGTGGCATCTGTGTAAGTGATACGACAGTGTGACTCACCACCCAACCCACACCCCGCCACCCCCCACCCTTTCCCAAAGCTGGCGGGCTTGCGCCGGAGGAGAAAAAAAGACTTCTCTCAGCCTATCTCCCCAAGCCTCAGCCATCAGCACCTTGGAGAGCTCCTGGTGAATCCATGTGGGGTGGGGCGGTGGGGGGAGCATAGTACCAGCTTTCCCTGACTCCCCTCCCCCTTCATTCCAGGCGCAGCCAGAACTGGGGCCATGGGTCTCCAGCCGCTCCAGGTCTCTGGATCCGGGGAAGCCCTAGTAGGGATGTGATTACCTGGTTAATTTATGCAAAACCTCACTCTTGTCTGAATTGGGTCATGGCCTTTGGGAACTCCTGAAACCCTGGCATGAAACCTATTTCATTGGTGAGAAAAGTGGCCCTTGATCCTCTACCCCAGCAATGCCCTCCCTGCCCCTCAACCCCAGTGCTATTTCTGAAATATGCCCAAGCCACATGTGCCAGATACCCTCTTGTCCGTGCATGACTGTGACAGGGCTTCACCTTTTATTCAGCTGTGTGTGTACATGTATGCACCCATGTGTGGGAGTTCTGAGCATACATGTGTCTGTTGTGCACACTTGCTTGTATGTGTGGGTCCTGGATGCAGACATGGCACCTGAATGGGGCAGCCAGTGCCTGTGTGTACATGTATGTATATGCACATACACGTTACCAGCTGCATAGACATAGGAGTACACTTCTGTGCTGGTGTCAAAAAAGGGATTTTCCAAAACCCACTCAAGGGCCGGGGTGTCCAGGTACACCCCACGTGGAGCCCAGCTCCCCACTAGGTTATCTACTGAGGGTGAGGGCAAGGTGAACATTGGGACTTATCCTAGAAGCCTGTGATATGAAAGAAACTGAGCTGGAAGAGAGCATTGAAGATGGGTTCATTCTCCTCCCCAACTGACAGATGAGAAAACTGAGGCCCTGCTGGGAGGTTGGCTTGCATAAAGTCTGTAGGGGCAGAGCTGGGGTCCCATCCCATGGTCCTGCTTCCCGGGCAGTGTTTTCCACCTTTTCAGCCCCCTGCCCTGGGAGTGGCCCCCTGTTTCTGCCTTGACTCCCCTCCAAGGCTCCAGCAAATCAGGGGTCAAAGAGTCCAGGTTTCTCAGGTTTCCTGTGAGGTCAGAGAAAGCCCTCTTGGGTCTCTCCCCTCCTGGCCGTCCCTGTGCCAATCAGGTGAGGTCCCTCTAACAGATGGATCAGGCCTCTCCCCACCCACCCCCTGCTGCTGCTGCTGCTGCGGAGAGAGAACCTTTCCAGACAGCCCCTGTCTGTGTTTCATTACAAAGATGCAGCCATATTCCATTAATTCCTCATTTGCCGTGGGCAAAGCGCTGATACGGACATTTTTACCTGGGGTGGTTTTAATCAGTTAATTTAACCAGAAACATTAATAATGTATTTCTTTGCCACTCGACTGCCCATCTGTTGAACAACTTACCTGTTGGAGAGCAATGTCACCTCCTGTGACTCAGAGCCCTCGGCTGTCCAGGAACAAGATGAGATTCTGCATATTTAATGGATTTGCAGACCAAGGGTGAGGGCCAGGGGTGCCGCTCCCTGCCTGGCATGGGCTCCCGGGCAGCGGCGGGCAGCATGGCCTTCCTTTTACCCCAGGCTCCAGACAAACACCATCACTCTGCCTCTGATCATCGCTTTGTTGGAAGATTCTGGGTTACGGGTCAGGTTGGATCTCCCCTGACTGTTGAGGAGTATATGCTAGGAGATGCCAGCAGACAGATCTTTGCTTCTCAGTGCAGCTTAGCCGCTGCCTGGGCAAGCAGCTGCACCTCCTGAGCCTCAGTTTCCCCATCCACCTCTTGGATCTGTTGGTAGGATTCAGTGGGAAAGTCTGTGTGAAGATCTCGCACAGGGCCAAGCCTAGAGTGGGTGCTCCATACAAGAGGGTTTCCTTCCTTGAGGCTCAATAAGGTCATGGCCCCGCATCGTCAGGACCAATCCCAGAGAGGCTGAAAGCCCGAATTACCTTGGGGGAGTCAAGGGTGATATTCAGAATAAATACCCACCAGGCTGGGAGGGAAGGAGCAGCAACCAATCAGAACTTCCTGTGGGGCTGGACACTAAGCATGTAGTTACTGGGTCACGGAAAGTTCGAGAAGGGGGTCGGAGCAATTGAGACAGCTGTGCAACTTTAGATGCCTGGGGATGCTGGGTGGCTGAGGAGGTCGGGGTGGGCGGTGCCAGTCATAGGACAGACCCACCACCTGACCTCCCCTACGTCTTGGCTTTCCTGGGTTCTCTGCCTTCTCCTTCCTCAGAGACCAGCATGCAGCCAGAGCTCCGGGCATGCTGTCTCACTCCTGAACCTGCATCTCTGGAACTAGTACTCGGCCTACGCAGTTCTGTGTCCCATCTACCCACAGTCCTGGGGATCCCGAGGGTGGCAAAGCCACTCTGCTCCCTCCTAGTGGAAGGATAAGGACTGAGTCCCTGTGAATACCCACAGCCTGGTGCTGGGAACACAAGCCTCACCCTCTCACGGGGCCCTGGTGAGCAACATAAAAAACCAAATCAAGCGCCTCTCTGTCTACGGGTTCCAAACGTCCCTGTCCAGAAGGACACTGATCTCACCCCAAGAAGAAAGAGCAGGCAGGTCTCAGGGAGAAATAGAAGAGGGGTGGGTCGGAGGGGGACGTTGGCCCCAGGTGACCAGAGAGATTTGTCCCTGGAGGCCTGGAGGGCACAAGGCAGGTGGGACACACTCAGAAACAGCAGGGCCAGGTCCTCAGAACTTTCCTTCTTTTCTCGGTCTGCTTCGATTTCATCAATTCTGAAACACCACGGATTGTAAGATACATAGTTTTATGTACTTCCCTAAGAAAGAAGAAAAGTGCCGCCAATGACACAGTGCTTTCTTATCATCTATTGCAAACCCATCTCCATTTCATGGATGTTAAAATGTGGAGGGGAAAAAAGTGTGATTTGGAATCAATGAAATATGGTAATTAAAAAAAAAAAACAGTCACTGCTGTTTATCCAGGGTTCTCTGTGCACCAGGCTCTCTGCTGAAGGGCATCCATGCTGCACCTTACTCCATCTGCACAAAGCCTGGAAATCGAGACACCAGTCAGAGAGGTCAAGTAATGTTACAAGGTCACAAGACAATCCTGTTAACAAAGAGTATCTAACTATGCTTATGTGCCAGCAAGATCAGCTGCCACGCCTGTAGTAAGGACTTGGAGACCCACAGAGCTTAGAAGGCTTGTCTGAGGTCATGCAGCCTATAGGTGGCAGGGCTGCTGGGTTTGAGTGACCACTCCACCATCCCGTCATCAGCTAGCGGGGGCGGAGCTAAGACTCCTCCCCCAGCTCTAGCTACCCCCACGCTGTGCTCCCAATCACTAGCTGACATTGCCTCTTTGCAAGAGCAGAAGGTGCCAGAACGAGTGGTTTTGCATCAGTGTCTACCTCCAGGACTCAGCCTCTCTCTGGCCTCCCAGTGCCCTGGAGGCTACTCCCCTCCCCTCCCCGCTCCAGTGGGCATTTGCTTCCCCCACCGGCCGGCCCGCAGAGGCTGAGTCCCACCTCCCTGGCCTCCTTCGGAATCCTACCAGCCAGCGGAGTGAGTGGGGGCAGCAGCAACAGGAAGAAACAGGAGATGAGGCAGAAACGGGAGAGGGAGCTGCTGCCAAAAACTCACAAATTGGTCCCAGAGAGAAATAGAGCCTCTTTTTTTGCCCATCAGCTCACTTCCCCAACCATTACCAGGCAAGCAGCACGAGGGCCTTGGCTGGAGCTAAACTCAGGCATGGGTGTGGGGAATGGCTTTGGGACAGCCAGAGCTCCCTTTTAGCGAGATCGGCCTGGGCTCGGCCTCCCCAGGGAACTGGCCTGGAGTTGGGGAGACTTGACCCCACATGCAGTCAGGTGGATGGGAGGGCCCAGGCCCACCCGATGCAAGGAGGAGGGGCAGGTGCTCGATGGATAGACCCAGGGCCCCAAGGGGCCCAAAGTCTATCCCAAGAGCAGAGGGCAGCTCCCGAGGATGGGGCATGGCCAAAGGCGGGGCTGCCCCAGGGACTGAATTCAGTAGCTGGCCTTGCCCCAAGCCTTGGGTAGAGAGCAGCAGAGAGGGAGAATCAGAGGCCACAGGGTGCGTCTTTTGTGTCCCAGCACCAGGCTGTACATAAAAGGGCTTTATGTACATCATCTCCTCTCACCTGCTCAGCAGGACCAGGAGGCAAAAATTCCCGTTTCACAGATGTAAACGTTGATAGGCAGAGGAGGTGAGCTGGTTAGTGGCTGTGCTGGGATGTGAACTGCGCTCGGCAAACTGACTCCAGACCACTGTGGTCCTGTCCTTCTAGGGAAACTGAGGCACCCAACAAGTGAGCCAGGCGGGGCAGAATGAGCTCCCAGAGCCGGGGCACACAGCAGCACCAGCGAGCCTTAGGGGTTATGGTGCTTCGGCTCCTTAGTTGTCCCCCTCCCTCCCCCCCAACCCAGCACTGTTCAGCTGTGGTCCTAGGCCTGTGCAGGGTTGAGCAGGCTGTCGTGGCGTGGGGGTGGGGTGGCGACATAGGCCTTGCCTTTGAGAACTGGGAGCCAGGCAGCATCCCTGGGCATCAGAGCTGCGGCCTGCATGCTTCTGCCGCTGGCCAGGGTGGGGGCTGGCTGCCTAGCAAGAGGGAGTGTTCAGTCCTTGTGCTACGTGCCTCCCTCCTGAGGCCACCGGCAGCAGGCAGGACCCGGAGGCCCTGGGTGCTGTGCTTTCCCACTCAACTCTCCATCCTCCACTGCTGGGCTCCCTCGCAGACCCAGCACCTGCTGGGAGATGCAGTGCTCAGCTGGCAGCCGAGCTCAGCAGTGCCTGAGAAAGGAGCAGCAGTTCCTCCATGCAGCGTGGCTTTCCGAGGCAGGGACTGACAACCTGATGTCAGGGAGGACATGGCTGGCTAGCCGGTGGCCTGTGCATGACCTCACCGGCCCCTGCCTGCTTGCGTAAATCACCAGGCTCGCTCATGCTCTGCCCCTGCTGTCCTGCTGCCTGTTCCATCTGCTTCTACTCATTCTTCAAGGCCCAGGTTAAACATCACCTCCTCCAGGAAGCCTACGGGGATTTCTCCTGGTCATTTTCATTCCTAATGCACACTGTATTTACCACAACAGAGCAGTCCTCATCCATCCTGTTGATTATTTATTTGATTCTTCCGCCCCTATAGTCTGTGAACAACCCAGGGAGACAGTGGACTTATCCTTTTTTCTATTCCCTTGTACTAAGGTACCAGTGACTTTCCCTGGGAGAGTCATAAAAACCAGTCCCCTGTAGTCCCTGGTATCCTCTCACCCTGTTTATTCTATTCATGATTTTCATGGCAAGAAGGTTGGCACCCTAAAGATAAGAAGCTTATTTGCTGAGATCAACACAGTATCCCCAATGGCGGGAGTGGTCTGTTAACACATAGTAGGTGTGCAATGGCTGCTTGTATGGAATTGGTGAGTTTGAGAAAGGCTGCTCTGAGTTCTCAGTCACCCAGGGGCAAAGACTGGGCTTTATTCTGGTGGGCTCAGTATCTGGAAACTGCTCTAGGCACTGGACGACACATCCCCTGAAGGTCCTATGGTCCAATTGGGGGACCACCATGGAAAGAATGACAGGTAAACACAAACTCAAGGTCAGACTAATCAGGGTGGTGTATGGGGAGGTTAAACCTGGGCACACCTGGGTGTGAGCTGCAGGGAGGTTACACCCTCTCTGAACCTCAATTTTCTCACTAGTAATACAGTGAGAACCTAATATTGAGGGATGTTGATTAAACAGTTGAGGCTCATAAAGTGTGTGGCCCGGTACCTGGTGCACGAGAAAGGATCAAGTACTTTATTATTGTTGCTGTTAATAAGAAGCATAAGGTTACAAGTAAAGGCATAAAGATGTGGCACTTCTTGGGGTGTGCTGATGTGGCCAAACTACATTACAGAGAGGAGTTTAGTGGCAGATAAAGTGGAAAGATAGATGGGGCCAGATTTATGAAGACATTGAAGATCGGAAAGAAAATTGGGGCCCTAAGCCCCTGGGCAGGGGGAAGCCAGGCAGGGTGTGAGGCAGAACCCTGGGACCACTGAGTTTGGGCTTTGAGGTTCACTGGGCAGATAGAAGGAGAGGGGACTGGGAAGAGAGAGGCAGGGGGAGGGAGGGCCTGGAGAGACTGGTGCCCTGGTGCAGGGCATGAGCTGGAAAGTGGCACTGAAGATGGCAGTGACAGACCCCAGAGTCATTCAGGGACTGAAGGGTGGGGAAAGGGTTGGGTGGGAGGCGAAGACATCAAGGTTTCCATCCTGGACCAGTTAAAGGGCACTGATGCCCTTCCCGGAGGTAAGAAGCCAGGGAAGGAGCACATTTGGGGAGAAGATGCTGTGTTTGATTTCAGTGATGTTGGGTTAGAGATATAGTGGTGGACGTGAAGGTAGATCACAGGACAGAGATCCTTACCTTACAAAAGCCTGTTCCTCATCCACAGCCCGGAGGCTACCAGCCTCTCATCAAAAGTGACAGCATTTGGGACTGGTGCGGAGCACCCCCCTCCTGGGTGAGGACAACAGGCAGCCCACCTGGGTATGAATGGAAAGAGTCTGCTCTGGCAGGGGGCATTTACTCGGTCTGTCTTTTGGGAAGATAAGAGTCCCCTGTTTTATTCTCGTGGCTTAATTCCCTTGGCTTGGAAATACTCGAAGTTTGTTGCTGTTGATTATAACCTTTGAAGCATTGCCGTAAGAAGGAATTCATTGGAAATGACTGAACCCATACTGTAGAAGGAGAATCACACATTATTTCCTAAATAGTTAAACAGAAATCGAGCAACGCTAAGCTACGGATTTAAGGACTCTGTGGGCACTGATGATAACTACCACATGAGCTCCTTTCCTTGATGAGGCTCAGGGAGGAGATCATACCTTGGCTCTGAGCTAGATTCTCAATTTCACCACCTGTGCTATTTGCAGTCTTAAGCTCCTGACTCAAACCAAAAGAGATCGTAACTCCTGGCTATGCAGAAGCTGTGTGATTTTGGACTAATCCCTGACTTCTCTGAGCTTCCATTTCCTCCTCTGGGGAAAAAATAAAAACCACGAGAGTAACAGTGGAATCCCTGTCATAGGGTTTTTGTGAGGATTAAATGAGCTAATGAGTGGAGGAGGCGTAGAACACGGGCTCAGAAGCTGTAAGTGATTCTCCTTCCTGTTAGTAAGTACAACCCCTGAACTGCTTTTGGCCCCCCAGCTAATGCACACCAGATGGTTATGCAGAAAGTTCTGTCTTTGCCTTTGTTCAAAGTGTGGGGTTTAGCGGATGGTGTCTTTAAACTTGTATTTTTAAAATCAAGCTCCTTCCTTTCCCCCTGACTGCTGACAATCCATGAAGACTTTAATATTGCAGCTTGGCTCCTGTTCTCGAAAGTACCTGCTGTCCCGCCTGTTACAAACTGCCTTGGGCTTTCTGAGTGGTTGTGACCAGAGGGGATTCTGCGTCTTTCTGGCTTTTGGAAAGAAGTGCTCGGCTTTCTGATCCAGATGCTCCTAGAAGCTTTCTTACTTTTTTATGGTGTCCCCTTCTGCCACCTGAGGCAGCAGCCCTGGTTAAAAGCCACTGTCCACATGTTACCCCCGTGGAGTTTTGTTGGTTGGTCATTTCATGCTTGCTTGCGCTTGTACGTTTCACACACATTCAGCAATAGTTGAGAAGTATTTGCTGAGTGTGTGGCAGGCAGGCAGTGTTTCAGACGTGAGAGCGAAAGTGAGAATGGGCTCAGTATGCCCAAAGAGCTGATGTTGTAATGGTGACATTCTATAAACTAGATGACAAATACTGGAGATCAATTTCTGTTTTAAATTTTTTTAATGGTTTTTATTTATTTTTGAGAGAGGGCGGAAGAGGGGCAGAGAGAGGGAGGCACAGAATCCAAAGCGGGCTCCAGGCTCTGAGCTGTCAGCAGAGAGCCCGACGAGGGACTCGAACTCGTGAACCACGAGATCATGACCTGAGCCGAAGTCAGACACCTAACCAACTGAGCCACCCAGGTGCCCCTGGAGATCAATTTCAACTTGCATTAAGAGCTTTGGGGAAATAAACAAGGTGTTGCAGGGGTAAAGGTCTCCCTTGCTGTTTAGCTACCATATACCAGGTGCCTGACACATGGAGGTGCTCTCTGAGTGTTGAATGAAGGGAGGGCAGAGCAGATGAATGGCTCTATCAGCGGAGTCAAGTTGGTGCAGAGCAAGGTCACTTGGAATTCCTTTCTAAGAGCCTGGAATTTCTTTGTACAAGCTGAGAGCTTGTGAAGATGCAAGCAGCCTTGGTTGCTAATGATCATAATTAAGACAGAATCTCTCTTTTCAACCCCTTGGGGAGAGAGGCACAAAGCATTGGGCTGATGAATTAGCTCCCTGTGCTTCCCTCCCTGCTGTGTCCCCACCCAGGTGAGATGTGTGCACACACCTGCCCAGGTGCGCGTGCACACACAGACACATGCTGATTACCTGGCAGGGTAATCACACCCCTAAGCTCTGTTAAAACAGCCAGTCACCAGTGTCCCGGAAGCAGTCCAGTAAAAAACAACATGTGTTGCACTGGGTGCCTGGTGTAGATGGAACACCTTCACTGTCATACTTTGTCATACTTCCTTCATTCTGTGTGTGTTTGTGTGTGTGTGTGTGTGTGTGTGTGTGTGTGTGTGTGTGTGTGGTGATCAGGGCTGGGGACCAGGTATGTGGGGCAGACTGAGATGGGAAGCCTGTAGCTCTGGACCTCAAATAGCTCACACCCCGGGGTGGGGGGAAAGACTACTTTTGCCCAAAGCACTGTAACACAGTAATTCCCAAAGCGTGTTTTTAGTGAGATGCTCTGCCAAAAAAGGTTTCCACGGCTGTCAAGGAAGTTTGGGAAATGTTGCTTATGCTACCCCCATCTCTGAGGCAGCACATGAGCAGAGTAAATGCCCAGAGAAGTCCTGCAGAAAAGGAACCTTCTCAATCTTGTTTAACTTCTAGTTTCCCAAACATACAGAGGACTTGAGCTTCCCTGCACACCGACTGCAGTTTCCTGATTCACTGAAATAGCGGGGACACAGTCTGCCCTCCAGCCAAGCCAGAAGTGCCCGTTCTCTGCCCAAAGCAGCACAGTAGTTGGAGCCAGAACCGGGGCAAGGGGAAAGAGCAGGAAAGGAAGCCCAGGGTTGCACACTCTCACATGGTCCAGGCACCCGGAGGCTGCAGCCTCCCCTGCTCCCCCCAACACAGATGGGCAGGGAGCCCTGAGAGGGACCTAAAGGGCCAGGGCAAACCTGCCCTGTACCTGCTAGTTCCGGGAGGCCGGCAAAACATCAGGAGCCAGGGGCCCAGATGAGGTCAGAGTCTGTGAGCAAGAGGGGGCCAGAAATTGCTTTGGCAGCGTTTGTGTTGGGCTTTTTATTTTGGCGGTGATGGGGGAGGGCCTATAGAGTGGGTGGGCTGAGGGCGGACAACCTCATTGGATTCCAGCCAGTGGTGAAGTATACTGGTATTTTCAGCATCTTAAGGTCCTACCTTTGAGAGCTCCTACCTGGGAAAGGTGAGCTCATCCCAGAGTCAGGGGCCACTCATGCGTGTGAGTGCACGTGTGTGTGCCCGCACCTATGTGTGTGTGTGTCCGTGTGTGCGCGGCTGTGTGTCCGTGTGTGTGCTTGCGCATCTACGTGTGTGCGCATGCGCGCCTGCCTGCGTGCGCACACCTATATGTGAGCGTGTGTGTGCATCCGGGTGCGTGCACGCCTGCGTGTGTGAGTGCGTGTGCATGTGTGCGCGCGCCTGTGTGCGTGTGCCTTTGTGTGCGCGCGCGCGCGCGCACGTGTACATGTGCGCGCGCGCGCCGGTGTGTCTGTTCGTGTGTGTGCACGCCTGTGTGTGTGCATCTGTGTGTGTGTGCGCACACGTATCTTTGTGTCTGCCTGCTCGTGTGTGTGTGCGCGCGCGCCTGCGTGTGTGGTCCATATGTGCGTGTCCATGCATGTGCATGTCCGTGTGTGTGCACCCGTGTGCGTCCGTGGGGAGGGCGCATGCGCCTGTGTGTAGGGGCTCGTGTGTGTGCGTATCTGGTGTGTGTGTGTGTGTGTGTGTGTGTGTGTAGCGGCAGGGGGACAACGCTTGCCGTCGCAGCCTGATGAAAGCAGCATGTGCTCCTGCCCCACCAGGCCCCTGTCACTCCTGCAGCCTCGTCAGAGAAGAAACAAAACAAAATAGAGAAGTGGAAGTTGATTCTATAATTAGTGCAGTTTCTTCACTGTTCATTCAGGATCTCCAGAGATCAATTAGCTTGCTTTTAAGCTAAAAGGCATCTGAATAAGTATTTAACCTGCATAGCAATTGATATTTAAAACAGATGAGGACGGGAGTAATAACGCAGAACGGGCTGCTCCTTTCTCCTCCACTAATCTCCCGGCCTCTGCTCCTCCTGCCCCTCACCTCTGCCCACTCTGCATCCGGAGTGGCCTTCGGTTGGGCCTCCTGGCCTTCTCCGTGCAGGGCTGTGGGGGGCAGGCCGGTACTGAGGGGCCGCGGAGGCGGGGCTGTGGTTCACAGGCTGACACCGCAGTGGAGCAGGTGGCCGGGGCGGGCCCAGCCAGGGAAAGCCAGGTCCCCTCTCTGCTGCCCCCCGCCATGCCTCCAGCCGCAGGGCACCTAGCCATCCATGCAGGGGGCTGGAGCCCCAGAAGGGTGCTCCCTGAGACACCTCAGCCTAAGCGACCTCAACTCGTCCGAGCCAAGTATTGCCAGGCGGGGGGCGGGGCGGCTGGGAGATTGTGGGACCCAGATGTCCTCCTGCCCGAGAATCTTTTGGCTGGTGGACTGAAGGATATTTGCCTGTTTTCTGCTTTGTCACTGAGGTATTAACATCCTGAACTGGAATTCGCTTTTTAAAATAAGCTGTGTGCGCGCGCACGCGATGTGCATTGACTAATGCATTTATTTAACAAATGGGTCTTGATATCCTCTCTGTGCTGGATGTGTGCTGGGCACTGGGGGAGGGAAGGAGATGCCAGGATGACTAAGGTGTGTCCCCCTCCTTCCAGATGACCGTGGGGAGCCTCATGGGGAGAGGGAGAGGGGTCCACGACACAACATAACACGTGTGAGCCTACAGACGATGAATTTGGAGCTCGGGGAAGATGTCCCAGTAGGGGACCCCAAAAGCAAGCCCTGCAACAAAGGTTCTGGTGTGAGCAGCTTTACCTGGGAGGTGATCCCAGGCGGGTGGTGATGGACGAGGAAGCGAGACAGGGGGGGAAGGAAAGGCAATGGAAGTGTGTCTGCCAATGGGCCACAGTGTGAATGACCAGGGCTCAGCCCTGCTGGGGCCCTTGAGAAACTGTAGGATTGGACTTCAGAATTGCACCCCCAAGGGGCAAGGGAACAAGTTCATCTATCTGCCCCCCGTCTTCTGGGTGGAGGGTCTGTAGCGTTCCTAACACCCTGGCTCTTATGGCCTGTGCAGGCCATGCCTGCACCACTGTCAGAGGACACCCCAGATACAGAGAGCCCAGACCTCTGCCCAGAAAACAGAGCAAGTGTCTACAGGTGGCCCCTGGATTGGACAAGGGCATAGGGACAGTGTGTGCTATACAGGCTCAGGGGAGAAATGTGGGAGCCAGGTTTGGAGGGATGAAACAGAGGAAGAAGGAAAGGTGTTCCAGGCAGAGGGAGGGCACACTGAAATGGACAGGTGGGGACAGACTGGCCGGCACTACAGTGTGGATGGAGGACAGGCTGTGTGGAGGGGCTGAAGCTGGGGGAGGTCGGACTGGGTCGGGGTGCCAGCTAGGGGCCGGCCTTTGTGCTGTGGGCGCAAGCATGTGAGGGTGGGCTGTGCCATGGCTCAGTTGCTCCAGGAGGCAGGCTGGCCCCACCAGCGTCTCAAGGATTCTGGATCTTCATTCCTTCGGCTCCTCCGGCAAGGGCAATCTCTGCTCGCTGCTCCCCTCTGCAGCGGCCCCCTTCCCAGCCCTGTCCCCAGCAGCTCTAGCTCCCGTTCCTCTGCCTGATGACAGCCCATCGGTCATCAGGGTCTCTGGGCAGCACTGGAGCCTCCGGCCATCTTCCCGACACGGTCGATTCTGCAATATTTGACTTGCATGTCCCTGAGTTGTACAGACAAAGCTCCACATATCACCAGATCAATTAAAACAACTGCCACTGGGCCCTGGGACTCAATCAGGAGCCCCTCCCCTGGGACCCCGCGGGCCTTGCAGATCCCGTCATCCAATCTATTGCTTCTCTGGACGCCCCTGTCTCCGTTAAGCGTGCCTGGGCTCCCTTGTCACTTCATGAGAGTAACTTGCTGCCCCTCTCGAGGGCTTACAGTGTACCTTTGATGATTTATGCCATTTAGGCCTCAAAATAGCTTCATGTTGCATGTGCTGTTAAAATCCCTGTTCTCAGAAGATGAGACAGAGACGCAGAGGGGTGAGGGACCCACCCAAGGTCACACAGCTGGGAAACAGTGGGGTCCGTTGAAACCTGGCCATCTGGCTGTGGCACCTACACGCCGGACTGTACTCCTGTCCTCATCCAAGCTCTGGGGGCGTCTTTGGCACCCCTGTCCCAGACCCCGCCTCCCTCCAGCCCCCCCTCACTGACCAGTCCTCCCTGCCTGCCTGGTTCCCACTGCCCTAGCACTCTCACATGCCCACGGTGCCCGCCCGAGCCCAGTCTCCCCCCCCGTCGCAGCCTGCCACGCTCCGTCCACAGCTCAGCTCCAGCAGGTCACATGCCGCCTCGTCCATGAAGACCTTCATGGCACCCTTCCGAGCCTCACCAGCTCTCTGACCATTCTGATCACATGGAGAGTTTTTACCCATGTAGTGTGCTTGTGGGTGCTTGTGGGTGCTCCTCCTCGCATCCCCTTGGCCAAGCTGGGAGCTCCTGGAGAGTTGGGAGGGTGACCAGTCACTCACGCAGTGACCAGCACCCAGCTGTGTTCCCACTTGTAGCCAATAAACTGCTTGGGGTATGAATGAATGAATGAATGAATGAATGAATGAATGAATGAATGAAGAGAGGGGAGACACACCTACTCCTTGCCCCCCTCCTTGCCCACGACATCAGAAAGCCCATCATTGGGCCTTTTCTGCTGGGCACTGCTTCACATATTATGCACAGCGGGGAAAGCCAGCCAGCTTGTCCCCTGATGCCCCCTGCAGAAACAACAGCATAGAGAGGCCCAAAAGCAAGTTCAGAGGCACCGCCAGGGGCCCCTAAGGGCTGGCCAAGGTGCAGTAGAGAGCAGAGCCTGGCTCTTCCAGGCCACAGGCTGCACAGAGCCGCAGGGGCCCTGGCAGGGAGAAGAGAGAGCCCTGATCAGAACAGACAGGGAGGCGGGCCCCGGGAAGAGGCTGTTAGCAACAATCTCGCTGATCAGCGTCTCAATTAATCTCCACGACACCTTGGAAACTTCAGAAAAAGAACAAAGCAGACCAGGAAAAAA
Source organism: Hyaena hyaena (assembly GCF_003009895.1). Classification (NCBI taxonomy): domain Eukaryota; kingdom Metazoa; phylum Chordata; class Mammalia; order Carnivora; family Hyaenidae; genus Hyaena; species Hyaena hyaena. The sequence goes on from NW_024080874.1 coordinate 2,129,776, forward strand.
AAAAAGAGTGAGAAAGAGAGAGAGAGAGAGAGAGGGAGGGAGGGAGAGCAGATTCAGGCCCTGGAGGACAGACAGTGCCTGGGCCTGGTGCTGGGAAACGTGTATCTCCTGGGACTCAGCTGCCAGACAGGTGGGGGAGGCAAGCACAGGCCCAGAGGAGTCTCCCAGGCTCACTGCGCTCAGGGCTGGGCTGCTTTTGCAAGGGCCAATTTCAGGAGCACAAAGTTGTGAAGAGAAGAGAAGGCAAAATCGCAACAGTTTCCAGACCAGCGCTGGACTGTCATGAAGTCATGGGCCTGACCAAAGGGACTCAGCCTTCTGCAATCACGTGCCCTAAGATCTGTGCCTTGGGGTATTTCTAGAGCCATCTGACCAGAGGGAATACATGTTGGGGGGGTGACTCGAGGGTCCTTGCCCTTAATGTTATAGGGATGAGGGCTCACAGGGGAGTCGAAACAATCCTTGCTCCTGGTTTTTGAGGTCACATTCAGCTTGACACAGGCAACCATAGCAGGTTCACCTGGGAGGCAGGGAAATTCCACCATTTGGGCGCATTTCCAGAGATAGAAAAAGCAATCTTAAAAATACAGGCACTTCTGGGGCGCGTGGGTGGCTCAGTCAGCTAAGTGTCTAACTTCGGCTCAGGTCATGATCTCCCAGTTCGGGAGTTCGAGCCCCACATCGGCTCTGTGCTCACAGCTCAGAGCCTGGAGCCTGCTTCTGATTCTCTGTCTCCCTCTCTCTCGGCCCCTCCCCACCTGTGCTCTGTCTTTCTGATTTTCAAAAATAAATAAACATTATAAAAAACTTTAGGGGCACCTGCATGGCTCAGTCAGTTAGGCATCTGACTTCAGCTCAGGTCATGATCTCATAGTCTATGAGTTCCAGCCCCGCGTCAGGATCTGTGCTGACAGCTCAGAGCCTGGAGCCTGCTTCCCATTCTATGTCTCCCTCTCTCTCTGCCCCTCCCCTACTCTCACTCTGTCTCTCTCTTTCTCAAAAATAAATAAACATTGAGAAGAATTAAAAAAAAACACCTAAAAATATATACGGGCATTTTTGCTTAGGGTATTCAGAATGTTTCTCAGCTATCGTTTCTTGGCACAGCTAACTTCAATTCCCTTCCCCCACCCCTGGCCCTGAGTTTCACTCTGTAGATGAGGGTAGGTTTGAGTGGTGGTTTTTGTGCTGTGCTGGGTGGAGTCCTGGGGGCTACAGAGCCTTCTCTGCAACCGTGGCACCAAGTCTTTCAATGCCCAGGTGATGGAAATGGGCTTGGGCGGTGGTGTGCTGGTAAACCCACTTTCCAGGGAAAAAAAAAAGTCCTAATTTGTGGCATCTGTGTATTTCCATGGTGTAAATACTGTCACCGAGGCTGACTTCAAGCTGCCAGCTCACTTATAAACTCCTGAAAATTTCACAGTTGGCTCTAGGAAGCTGGCTTTTGTCGTAGAAGAGAATTCACTACAGAGTAGTTATAACAGCATCCTGAACCTCTCTGGGCCTCAGTTTTCTCTTGTTTGAAATGGAACAATAATAGCTTCTGTCTAATGGGGTTGGAGAGGTTCTTGTGAGTATTAAATGGAGAGCGTGGAAAGCACTCAGCATCATTCCTGACACAGTAGTTATTTCAGTAGTAGTAGTAGGAGTAGGAGTAGGAGTAGGAGTAGGAGTAGGAGTAGTTTTACCCAGTAGGTTTCCACTCAAGATTTTGTTTAAAGAAAATGTTCCAGTTCCAGCTGTGCTCCACCCCTGCTTACATCTTCTGGAATCCATCTCTCCTCTATTTCTCTTTCTGTCTCTCTCTTTCTTACACACACACACCCCCACCCCATTTTCTCAGCAGCCCTGGTGCCTCTGCTCCATTTTATTAAAGCAGAAAGCAATGACAATTATTTTCATAATGAACTGGCTCTTCAAATTAATGCCAATTACACTATGCAATCATGATTAAGATTATGCATTAATCAACGGTGCCAACCTACTTATTAGCCTCTTTAAATAACGATCATGAGGAATGTATGGGAAGGGAGAAAATGGAGGGGAGCCAATTGAACGGGGGAACTGCATCTAAGTGGGGCGGGGTGCTCTCCCCAGAAGCCAAGACCCAAAGCAGCCTTTCTTCCATGGGGCGGAGCTTGGATCAGAGCCCTAGCCTATCAGACCCTGAGCTTCCAATGCTCCCTTTTCTAGAGAAGCCCCCTGCACAAAACGGAAAGGGGTCAAGAGGACCCAGTAGGGAGAGGGTGGAAGAACCCTTGATGGTTTATCAATCGATGAGGTTTGGTGCCCCCTTTCCCTTCCTTCAAAAGCATGGAAAGGTAAAGTGTAGGTGATACTTCTTCTGGAGTAATGTCACCCCCATTTTAGATCAAGTCTCCCAGATGCAGAGCCTGAGGCAGGCATTAAGATGCACAAGATTAATAGAGGGGAAGAGAGCTCTTTAGGAAAATCCTGTTGGGGGATAGGCAAAGCAGGGTAGGGAAGGAGACTGGACTAGGCAAAGATACGGCCCTGGGTAAGATCTGGCCTTTGCCAGATGCAATGTGGAGGTGCTGAGGTCGGGGGGGGGGGGGCTGGCATACATGCATGCAGTTTTTCCTATCTTGAGGCAAGGGGACCACGCTTTTGAGCCCCATGTTGATGAGTCATCAGTGGCTGCAGACTGCCCCCCAGGGCCAAGGGGAGTGGTGTAACCTCCTGGGCCAGGTGGCTCCCTTCAGCTGAGAACAGTTCTCTAGAGAAAAGGGCACCCTATGAAGGGAAGATTCAAACCCTGGGTCTGCTGTGTCCAGAACCCACCCTATGAAACTCTGAACCCAAATATTTACTGCCTGGGTGTCTCAAGGCATTCAGCTTTAGGGATCACCTTGCCCTTGCATGTTCAAGTAGATAATGACACCCATGCTTGCTTCTGCTTGGGAGTGGGGGCAGGACAGCCTCTTCCAGGCTGTATCTGGAATGCTCCAGGGCTTCTCAGTGTCTCCAAATCTCTCCTGCTCCACCTTGTCTTCTCTCTCTCTCTCCCACCTCCTATACTTCCTGTCTTCTTTCTCCCCGATCCACCTGTGCTGGGCACAGCCTGCCTTTCTTCCCTTCCCCCAAAGAGCACAAGCTGGTGTCCTTTTTCTGTCATCGACTCTACTAAATATCAGGGCTCCCATCAGGGAGGGAGGCGACAGCACAGTGCAGGCTCACAGATGCCTGAGCACCAGGCATCACTGTGCTACCATGGCCCCTTCCTGCCATGAAGGATTTCACACTGGTCTCATCTGCCTTTGGCCATGAGTCGTGCTCTCCTTTCTCCCTTTCTGGCTCCACATCAGAAAGGGATGTGTCTCCTTTCTCCACATAGTCCCTTCCTCTTGGGCCTTCCCACATCCTCCCGATTCAGAACGCAACTTCACATCTTTCTTTTCTTTGCCTGGCAATTTAGTACTATCATAGTCTCCTCTTCTCCATCCAGGCCCTAAGGTCCTTTTACCTCTAAGATAAAGGCTGCCCTTCCTAGAACAGGGGATGAACTACAGCCCACTAGCCAAATCCAGCTAACCACCTGATTTTGTAAATAAAGTTTTATTGAAACACACCTGCACCTGTTTGTCTACATATTGCCTATTAGTTTCCTGTTCCAATAGAAGAGTTGAGTAGACTATCGTGCCCACAAGGCCAAAAATATTAACTACCTGATCCTTTACAGGAAAAGCTTGCCACCCCATGCCCTAAAACGTGGAAGCTTAAAATTCATTTTGTTTTTCTAAATAGCATTGTTTGTATCTTCCTTAAGAATTACCAAGAGCTAAGTTGCTCTCTCCTGCATCTAGTTACATTGTTTTCCTTCTTCCTTGCAGTACAACCCTTGGTAGTATGTACCCATTTTGCAGACAGGGAAACTGAGTCTCAGAGAGATCAAGTGTAAAGAGCTAAGGTTTGGACTGAGGCATAACTGTGACAGAGTTTAAGTTGGGAACCTTTCTACGTTTGCGTCCAACAGCTGAGCACCACGTGGATGATGGTTATTGTGTGGTTATTGTCGCCTGAGCACTCCTTGAGAGTAGGAGCCTGGTGCTGGCTTCTTTTGATGTCCTGGGACCCAGTGACAGGTTGGCATGTGGTAGAGATTGGGGGGTGTTCATGGAACTGAACTGCATAGCGCCTAGGCTGTGGTCTCAGTGCCTGACATGTGTCACCACCCTTGTGAGATACCAGCCTCTCTTCTTTCCTCCCCCTACCAAGATGTGAGAGGCCGGGAAAGTATGAAGCCCTAGGAAATGGCTCCTTGTCCTGTGACCTTTGACTCTCATTTGGAATGGGGATCTATAATGACCAGACTTCTTCCCCGGCTCTCTTTGGTACACTTTTTACAATTTTTTTGTAAATTTTTTTACAAAAACTTAAAAAAAATTTTTTTTAATGTTTTCTTTATTTCTGAGAGAGAGAGAGAGAGAGAGAGAGAGACAGCATGAGCGGGGGAGGATCAGAGAGAGAGGGAGACACAGAGAGAGAGAGAGCTGGCTGTCAGCACAGAGCCTGACACAGGGCTCGAACCCATGAACCATGAGATCATCACCTGAGCCAAAGTGGGATGCTTAACTGACTGAGCCACCCAGGCGCCCTGAAAATTTTTACATTTTAAAATACAAAAGAGAATGCATATTTATTGTAAATAACCTAGAAGAATCAAAATAGGAGCAAGTGAAAAGTATCTGTAAACCCCTTCTGTGCAGAGAAGCTCATTGATCAAATGTTGGTATAAATCTTTCCAGTCTTTTTTCTATAAATATAGATAATGTGCTTTTAGTTTGATAAATAGATTTCAAACTGTAATATAATTTTGTTGCTTTGATGGGGTGGGGGAGGGAAGAACAAGCATTTTCTGTATCATTAAGTATTCCTTAAGAGCATTCTTTTAAAGCTTTTTCCTTATTACCAAAGCCCTTGCTTGGTGCAGAGGACTTGGGGAAAAAAGCACTAAGCAGAAGCAATCCATTATCTTTTTACTTTCTAGAAAGAACCTCTGTTAACATTTTGGTGTATGCCCTTCTGGTATGTCCTTTTTGATTTTAATTGGAATGCATTAAATTTATAAATTAATTTGAGGAGAACTGACATCTTTACAATATTGAGCCTTCTCTTCCAGGAGAAAGTTATGCCTCTCCATTTATTCAAGTCTTCTTTTATGTCCCCCAGTAAAGTTTTGTAGTTTCCTTGGTATAAGAATTGCACATTTATTGTAAAGTATTTTATTTTCTTATTGTTGCCTTTGTGAATAAGGTCTCTCTTTTTCCTTATAATTCCTCACTGTTTATTGCTGATATACAGGAAGGCTATATGTTTTCTCTATATTTGTATGCTGGCTCCTTGATGAGCTGTTTAGTTTCCATCTAATTCTCTTGAGTTTTTAAGAGAACAGTAATAAGCATCTGCAAACACTATTGTGTCTCTCTTGTGATTGCACTACCATGATTTGTTAATTTTGTCTTAGTTATACAAGGATTTTAAAGAATATCTTCTTATGGAAGATGTCTGTCATATCCACTTGTGGGCATATAATGAATCCCTGTGCACCCACCACCTGGCCCCAGTGATCAGCAACTCATCACCTTTATGCCCCATTTTTACCCTTTTCACACTCACCCTTTCCCTATTATTTTGAAGCAAATCCTTGGCACTGTATCATGCCGTCCTATACCCTGACTCTTTTTTTAATGTTTATTTATTTGTCTTGAGAAAGAGAGAGCAAGCAAGAGCAGGGGAAGGAGAGAGACAGTCCAAGCAGTCTCCACACTCAGCACAGAGCCTCAGGTGGGGCCCGATCTCACAACATTTGAGATTATGACCAGAGTCGAAATCAAGAGTCGGATGCTTAACTGAATGAACCGCTCAGGCGCCCCTACCCTGACTCTTAATGCCTGCAAGTTGTTCTTCCATATGGGTGACTTTTAATGTATTTCCTACTTTGGGACATTAAATTGCTTCTATCTTTTTCAATATTATGTCAAGAGTATCCATATAGATCAATGTGTGTATGTATTTCTAACGTATTCTAAATTTATATCCCCAGAGATGCTAAATCCCCAACATTAAATTAAAATCCCTAGAATTACCAGATCATATGGTATTTTGATCATTTATTTTCCTTGAAACACATACACACAGTCACATGATGGCTTTTCCGATTAGAAATAGAACACATGTTCACTGCAGAACTTTTGGAAAATACAGAAAAACACAAGGAAGGAAATTAAAGTCACCCGTAATCTTGTCACTCAGAGAGAACCCCTCTTGACATTTTGGGGCGCAGTTCTTCTCCTCATGTTTTATGCGTGGGCCCAACATGTTTATGCACACCCATGCACACTCACACGCGTGCATACTACGTGTTACAGGTTGTAAGCCTGCTGGAGGGCTGAGGTGGGGGTGCCAATTTATTTGTCCTCTTTTTAAAATACTCACTTTATTTTTTAAATATAACTTATTGTCAGATTGGCTTACAACACCCAGTGCTCATCCCAACAAGTGCCCTCTTCCATGCCCATCACCCACTTTCCCCACTCCCCCACCCCCATCAGCCCTCAGTTTGTTCTCTGTATTTAAGGGTCTCTTGTGGTATGCTTCCCTCCCTGTCTGTTTGTAACTATTTTTTCCCCTTCCCCTCCCCCATGGTCCTCTGTTAAGTTTCTCAGGATCTACCTTTGAGTGAAAACATATGGTATCTGTCCTTCTCTGCCTGACATATTTCACTGAGCATAATACCTTCCAGTTCCATCCACATTGCTGCAAATGGCCAGTTTTTATTCTTTCTCATTGCCATGTAGTATTCCATTGAATATAGAGACCACATCTTCTTGATCCGTTTGTCAGTTGATGGACATTTAGGCTCTTTCCATAATTTGGCTATTGTTGAGAGTGCTGCTATAAACATTGGGGTACATGTGCCCCTATGCATCAGCACTCCTGTGTCCCTTGGGTAAATTCCTAGTAGTGTTATTTCTGGGTCATAGGGGAGTTCTATTTTTAATTTTTTGAGGAACCTCCACACTGTATTTCAGAGCGGCTGCACCAGTTTGCACTCCCAGCAACAGTGCGAGAGGGTTCCCCTTTCTTCATCTCACCAGCATCTATAGTCTCCTGATTTGCTCATTTTAGCCCCTCTGTCCAAAGTGAGGCGGTATCTCAGTGTGGCTTTGATTTATATTTCCCTGATGATGAGTGACACTGAGGATCTTTTCATTAAATGCTCACTTAAACTTTTTTTAAATTTTATTTATTTTTGAGAGAGAGAAACAGTGTGAGCAGGAGAGGCGCAGAGGGAGAGAGGGAGACACAGAATCGGAAGCAGGCTCCAGGCTCTGAGCTGTCAGCACAGAGTGAACTCACGAACTGTGAGATCATGACATGAACTAAAGTTGGATGCTTAACCAACTGAGCCCCTCAGCATCCTTTAAACACACTCACTTAAAAAATTGTTTTTCCAGGAGCCCCTGGCAGGCTCAGTCGGTTAAGCTCAGGCTTCAACTTTGAGTCAGGTCATGATCTCACGGCTCATGTGCTGGAGCCCTGGGTGGGACTCTGTGCCTAATAGCTCAGAGCCTGGAGCCTACTTCGGGTTCTGCGTCTCTCTGTGTGTGCCCCTCCCCTACTAGTGTGCGCTCTCTCTCTCTCTCCCCACTTTCTCTCTCAAAATAAACATTAAAAAAGTTTTCTAACTTTTTAAAATGATGGAAATAACTCAAATACCCATCAGCTGGTGCTGAGTGGGTGAAGAAAATGTGGCACATGCGTAGAAAGTGATATTATTTAACAGTCAGAAGGGGTGAGGTACTGATGGATACAACATGGATAAGGATCAGAAATATATTAAGTGAAAGAAGCCAGATGCTGAAGACCACCTATGGCATGATTCCATTTACAGGAAATGTCCAGAAAAGATAAACCTTTAGAGACAGAAAGTAAATGAGTGCTTGCCTGGGGCTGGGAGGTGGAAACTATGATTGACTGTAAATGGGCACAAGAGATCTAACTGCAGTGATAGGAATGTTCAGGATTGTGAGGGTAGCCACACAAATCAGTACATTTACTAAAAACCATCGTACGCTTAATACAAGGTGCATTTCATGGAATTGCTCAACGTAAATCACACCTTGATGAAGTTGAATTTTTTTAAAGGAACAAAGAAAGAAAACATAAAAACTTCATTTGGAAAATAAAGAAAAGCACAAGGAACAACATAAAAAAATCTACCTCGTGGGACTGTTCACCTGCACTGTTTTGAAATGTCTCCAATTATTCTGTCTATGGTAGAAATTCCTCCTCATCTTCCTTCTATTCTTCCTCTTCTGACATAGAATCACATTGCACCTTGGACTTTATAACCTTTGCTTTTCACTTAAAAGTATGCCATAGGTAGTTCCCAAATCATTAAATTTTTGCTCTGACATGGAAACATAAAGCTTATTGGGGCTTATTGACTCTGTGTTGGATGTCTATGGATGCCCCTCCCGATCCCCAGTGGTGTGTCCCTTGTTGTTGTCGAAGTCAATTCCTAGAAACCAAAGAAACTGAGTCAAAGGGAAGTATTGAGTCAAAGACCTGAGCATTTTTTAAGGCTTTTGGTATTTTCTGGTAGCCAATGGGAAACGAGGTGTACCAGTTTTCACTTCCACCAAGAGTTAAGCAGGTGTCTGTTTCTATTTCTGAGAGAGACAGAGACAGACAGTGTGAGCAGGGGAGAGTCAGAGAGAGAGAGGGAGACACAGAATCCGAAACAGGCTCCAGGCTCTGAGCTAGCTGTCAGCACAGAGCCCGATGTGGGGCTCGAACCCACGAACCGTGAGATCATGCCCTGAGCCAAAGTCGGATGCTTAACCGACTGAGCCACCCAGGCTCCCCAAGCAGGTGTCTGCTTCTAAACACACTCAGCAAGGGGCGCCTGGATGGCTCAGTCAGTTAAGTGTCAGACTTCGGCTCAGGTCATGATCTCACAGTTTGTGGGTTCGAGCCCTGCATCAGCTCTTTGCTGACAGCTGAGAGCCTGCCTGTTTCAGATTCTCTCTCTCTCTCTCTCTCTCTCTCCTCCTCCTCCTCCTCCTCCTCCTCCTCCCCCACTGTGCTCTGTCTCTCTCGGTCTCAAAAGTAAACTATAAAAAAATAATAAACATGCTCAGCAAAGCTGGGTGTTATAATTTGTTTTATGTTTGCCCATGGGACAGGCTAAACATGGTATCTCATTGATGGTTGAAATGGAGTTTATTTGATTTTTAGGGAGGATACACATTTTTCAAATACGTTAACAGCTCTTTGTAGTATTTAAAATTTTTTAAATGTTTGTTTTTGAGAGAGGGAGAGAGACAAAGCATGAGTTGGGGAGGGGCAGAGAGAGAGAGAGAGAGAGAGAGAGAGGATCTGAAGCAGACTCCAGGCTCTGAGCTTTCAGCACAGAGCCCAATGCAGGGGTCAAACTCACAGACTGCGAGATCATGACCTCACCTGAAGTCAGATGCTCAACCAACTGAGCCACCCAGGCTCCCCTGTGTTACTTTTTTTTCTTTAGGGAAATATCCTTTGCATATTTCTCTATTGAAGTATTTGGGTTTTTTTTCAGTAACTTTATTTTATAAAATAAGATCATCAACTTTTATATGGACAAAGAAGTTACAAATATTTTCCCAAGTTTGATGTATGGTAGTTTTGATAGATTATTGTTTGATATATATTATTTCTGTGGAGTTATTCATGTTTCTTCTATGGTTTCTGACATTATTGTAATGCCTGAAAAGGCCCCCTCCACCTCAATATTGTATAACATTCACCTATATTTTCTTTTTTGGTACTTTTATACTGTCTTCTTTCCTCTTTCCTTCCCTTACTTTCATGCTATTTAATCTTTAATCCACTTGGAACTTATTTTGATATATGGCTTAAGATTGGAATCTAACTTAAATTTCTCCCAAATAATTGAATAATTGTCTCAGCACAATTAATGAATAATTTATATTTTACCCACTGATTGGAAATGGCCACCTTTGTCATGTCTTAAATACTTATCTCTACTCACATCTCTTTCTGGAGGCTTTTTATCTCATTCCGTTGAGATACTGTCTGTATTTTCACATGCCACTGGGACATGTTTTTAATTATTTTGGCTTTTATGATCTGTTTTAAATCTGGCAGTGCAGATCATCTCTCATCTCTTCAGGCTGTTATCTCCTGGTTAGTCTTCCAGATGCATTTGAGAGTCATCTTGTCAAGTAAAAGAAAAACCCTCCTATGATTCTGATAGGAATTGCATTAAGTTAACGGAAACATTAATTTGGAATAAACTGACACCTCTATTCTTGGGCCCAACTATCCTGAAGCGGGACACGCTTTGTCATTTAAACCTGCTATTACATATTCATACTGTAGTGTTGTTGTCATTTTTAGTACTGAAATTGCATGCTTCTTATTTGCTTTATTATTAGTTATTTGATATTTTTGTTGATATGTTATAAAGGAGATCTTTTGCCATTAGGTTTTCTTACTGGTTGATGCTGATATAAAGAAACGGTATTAATTTATGCTAACTGATCACCTAAGTCGACTCTCCTGCTAGTTCTTAACTAGTTTTTGTGTTTGGGGATTAAGGGTTTGTAGGAAGTCATTTATATCATTGGCAAGAATTTTTCTTTTCTTTTCAAGAGGTGTGCCTCTAAATTCTTTTTCTTTCTTATTTTGTTGGCTAATGATGTGGCGTGAATCTTTACCCCTTCTTTATTTCTTTAATGAGAATGTCTCCAGTGTTTACCATTAGTGTGATATTGAAGGCAGATTTGAGCTAAAGATGTTTCAAGGCAGCGACTTTTCTGGCGCTAGTTTATTAAGCATTCTTAACAGCAGTATATATTGGATTTTATCAAATGCTTTCCTGCATCTTGTGAGTTGATTGTGTGTTATTTTTTTCCCTTTGAACTATTGATGTAATGGAATGATATTCATAGATTGCTTTATGTTGAACCACTCTTTCTTTATATTGAATATAACTCTACTTGATCATGTTATCCTTGTCATATTCTAATAGATTCTACTTGCCAGCACTCTATTGAAAATTTTCATAGCAATATTACTAAGTTGGTCATTTTATTTGGCTCTGTGTGGCACTCTCTGTTGTCAGTCTCTGTTCCTGGCTGATTGAACTAGGAGGATCCTCATATTTTGTATGCTGTAGCACAATTTCTATGTATAGGAATTATCTAGGATATTGTTGAGCAAATTTTTAGGGAAAAATCTTGTCCATAAAACCTTCTGAGCCAGCATCTTTGTTAGCATGTCCCTGCTTCCCCAGCACACATGATTTTACCCATCTCTTGCAGGAGGAATCTTTGAGTATGCAGATGGCCCCAATGCCCAGGTCATGAATGCTGAGGAGCATGCCTTTCGATTTTCTGCCAACATCATCAACAGGAACAGGACTCTGCTGCCCAACACAACCTTGACCTATGATATCCAGAGGATTCACTTTCATGACAGCTTCGAGGCCACCAAAAAGGGTGAGTATGCAGCCTTGACTGTTCTTGGTCTCTTCCAGGAGTAGAGAGAGGAGCACGTTTGCTGTCCAGGGTCCTGAAAATGGGCCTGAGCTCTTGGTGGGCTTGAAGCTTAGAGCCTATTCTGTCTGGGTTGGGGACCTGCCTCATTCCCAGTCCACCTTTGGCTGTGTCATCCCCCAGGTTGTCCAGCAGGAATTTCAAGGCCACTGGAAGGTGCCGTGAGGGAGTGAGGGGCTACGGGAGCAGGTGGAGGATGAGGGGTGTGGGTCTGAGATGGGACTGGAGAGGTAGCAATGAGCAGGTCAGGTCAGATCCCCAACATCTTTGAACCAAAGCCGGCATTTTCATTTTTTTTTTTGATGGAAATACCACCCAGAATATCAATAGTTAAAATACATATAAAACAGATAATGTACAAGTTCAAACATGCAACATTTACTTGGCATAAAAAGACCTCCTGAATGATTTGACTCCAGAGGCTATGGGTAACACTTCAAGTTAGACATTCAGTACATTTCCATGTTTAGTTTTAGCTGCACAATAACAAGAAAAGTATAAGTCATAAAAATAAGTCTTAGTAAGTCCAGTCGAACAGTTTCCCCACACCTGAGTTTTAAGAAATAAAACAAATGTTGGGTTGCATCCTTCTTATTAGTGACACAACTCACAATAAACTCCCGTAACTGCACAGAAAAGATTGGAGAACTTTATCCTAAGATTGTCAGGGGCAAAAACAAAAACAAGGAAATTTGTCAATACCTGAATGAGCTAACAGTTTCCACTGTACCATATAGCACATTTGAGTATACACATATGCTCTTTTGTTACTATTTTAAAAATATAGTTTATACTCACCCACTCACACACACATATTTAACTGAAATTAACTTAAGAGCCTCAAATAACTCTAGAAATAGCTTCCGTATATCCCTAGATTCCCAAGGAACTCCATTTATAAAATTTCAGGCCTAAAGAATATCATTCCCCAGAAAGACAAGGTCATCATAGCCCCTTTCTTTTATTCTTCAAGGCCATTATCACAATTCATAGCTAAATAGTGGTGTGTGCTTGTTGTCATTTCCCTTCTCTCCAACACTACTGAAAGGAAGGCTGTCTCTTGTTAGCTGATGTAGCCCTAGCACCTAAAAGACTGGTGTATAGTAAGTGCTCAGTGAAATCATTATTGAGGGAATCAGTCAATGAAAGATGTGAGAATGGGGCATAGAAGTCTGAGCATCATTGCTCAGGACCCCTGTCAGCTAAGCTTAGGGGCAGCGTCATTTGTGTATCTTGGGAAGATCCTCTTGGTCTTCCTCAAGGGTTCCCAGTAGCTAATCATGGTCTCCTGGGCTCCCAAGAGCACCTGCCAAGGTGCTTCCTGATGCTGCTTCTGTTTTCCAAAGCCCTACTGTTGGTAGGCATCTTAGCATAGAAAGACAGTGTAGCATGAGCTTGGAGCCAGAACGCCTAGCCTTGTACCTTGTCCATTCTGATAGTAGCTATGACCTGGAACAAAATACTCTGTGCCTCACTTTTCTCGTCTACAAAATGGACACACTTCTGTGAAGTGCCTAGAACAGCGTCTGGCACGTATGAAGTCCCATTTTGGACTTTGCTCATATTACATTGGCTGTCTTCCCCTCTGCCCACTGAGTTACCAGGTTAAGGGGCCTCACACCTACAAGCACTTTCTCCACTGCTGGCCCTGTCCCGCCTCCCTGCTCCTCCGTGCCTCGTGAGCTGAAGGGCACAGGGTACCTGACATTGAGCACGATATCCCTGACATTTTTGACCCCACTGACTTGAGTCTCGGAGCCAACTTGCAGACAGACTACAAGAACCCCATGCTGTTAGTCTCGAAGAGTGGTTCTCTGCCCATCACCCTTCTCCCTGTGCTCATAGCCCCTCCCCCCACCCACCCGAGCCCTCCCAGCTCTCTCTCCGCATGCCCTGTGGCCAACACTGTGCAGTCAGAGATCCACCTTCCTACTGAGAGCTCCTGCTGGCATCCTCTGCCTGGCCTCATCCAGCTAGAAAGTGACTGAACTCAACCAAAACTGCTCGGTGAAAAGGTGAGGATGTAGAACAAACGCCTGGAATCAGAACAGAGTTTCACGTGGGCACAGTGACCCCAAAGGGCTAGGCTGGGTATTCTGTTCATTTTTTTCTAAAAATCCCTAAAATAAGATGACAACTCTTTAGTAGCACACTTGTGAGTCAGCATAGGGACCTTCCCCAGCCAGCACTGAGCCCAGGGCAGAACTCTGGAACCTTCTGAGGCACTTCCTCCAGAAGGAACTTGGAGTCCCATACTATGTGGAACTGCCGAGTGGTGGGTGACAAGACCCGAGACAGAACCACCCAGCTCTGGAAGTCCAGTCAGACTGATCCAAAGGACCAAAGTCACACACACCCCCCCCATCCCCCACCGCATGCTTTGTTTGCTTGAAACCCTGAATGGTGTGTTCTGCTTTTCTTCCCCCAAATCATCAGAGCCCAAGGGTCCTGTCCAGGCTAGCCCAAATGTGACTTCCCAGCCACACTTGTGCCATTTGCTCCCTCAGCCTCTGAGCTCCAGCCCTACCTGCTATCCTCTATGTGCCATGCTTCCTCCCACCTCAGGGCTTTTGCACATGCTGTTCTTTTTGCTTGTAATGCCTTTTCCCTGTCCCACCTCTGCCCTGCCATTTGTCTAGGTCCTCGGGGGAGCCTTCCCCAAGTCCTCAGACAAGGTCAAGTCTTCACCTCATAAAGCTCTGGACTTTCTTTCACCACCCTGATCCATGGTTATGTGTGTGTGTGTGTGTGTGTGTGTGTGTGTGTGTGTGTGTGTGACTATGTGATTATTGTCCGTGTCCTCTGCTAAATGACACACCTTTTTGCCTTTTCGCTGCTGTACTAAAGAACCATTGCTGTGATAGACTGTTTAGCCTGTTTTTGAACTCTACATAAATAGAATACCAGTGTGTGCTTCCTAACAGTCTGTACAACATACCTGTGAGATTCATCTGGGTTCTTGAATATAACAGTGGTCTCTTCTTCATTGTTGTATAGCGTTCCATTATACAAATATGCCACAATTTTCAAAAACTCGAATTTATTGTTGGACGTTCAAGTCACTTCCATTTGGGGTCCCTGGAGTACTGCTGCTAGGAACATTCCAGTAGATGTCTTTGGGCACAGAAAGGTGCACATTGGTGGGCAGACACCCAGGAGTTAGAAGTATGAGGGCCCAGGATGTCATGTGTTCAGCCAGACAGCTTTCCAAGTTACACTCCCCACCCCCTTGGGCATCAGATGGCAGTGGCAATCCATCCACGTCATCACAAACACTACGGGTGAAGTCAGTCTTGTTTCTGGCCGTTCATGTGCTGGATATCTCATCATGGTCATACTTTGTATTTCCCTGGAGACCAGAGATGGTGAGCACCTTTGCATATGCTAAAGGAGCATTTGAAGTTTCTCTTCCCTGGAGTGGTTTTTGAGCCTTTCAACCACTTTTCAAATGGGGTTGCTTGTCATTTTCTTATTGACTTGTAGGAGTCTTTTATATATGGTGGGTAGGAGTCCTTTGTGGGACTTCCGCATTGCATAGATCTGCTGCAAATGAGCTTACCTTTCCACTGTCTTTTGAGGAACAAAGTTCTTAATTTGAAGACGTCTGATTTATCCATATTTTCTTTACAGTTAATGTCTTTGTGTTCTATATTTGTCTATCCTAAAGTTATGACGATTTTCTTCTATGTTCTAGAAACTCTGTTGTTTTGTCTTTCATAGTTGGCTCCGTGGTCTGTCTTACATCATTTTCCGTGTATGGTGGGAGGTAGGGGTTGAGGTTTATTTTTTCTATGCAGCATTGGAGGGAGTGAAAACTGGTGGAGCTTCTTGGGGAGCTGTTTGGAAGCATTCCTGGCCACTTTGTGATAAGAGCACAACGTGGGAAGTAAAGGTCCGTTGATGGGAGAATGGACAGATTGGAGGATAGTCATACAATAGAATTTGAATTAGCAGTAAAACAAAAACAAAAACAAACACCAAACCATTTCTTCCTTCATGAAACATCACAGATGAGCCCTGCAGACATAATGTTGAGTGAATGGACAGAGGTCACCTCTGGGGGAGGGAGGAGTGTGAATGGGTGTCTTGTAAGAGGAAGAGATAACCTTAGGTGTTGGGAATGTTTTACATTTTGATCCAGGAAGTAGTTATGGCAGAGTTATATGTAAAATTTCGTAAGAGTCTGTGCTTGTAGTCTACACTTGGCTTTTTTGTGTCATATCTCAATAAAAATATTTTTGAAGAGGATCCTCTCTGCCATCACTTCCCCTTGACATCCCTCTGATAATACACCTAAGACGGTCGAACCCACCACTGTCTGACCCTGGGGGTGTCTCTGCCCTTGGACCGTGCCCCCTTTAGGCACGCCTCATCCCTCGGCGAGCCCCTCATTCCAGTGATCTTTATTTTTTCTTTTGATCTTTGGTTTTCAAAAATGTATTCCTTGGGAGCATCATTAAGACTCTTCTGGGGGATGGCCTTGGCCTTCATTTTGATCAACCCATTGATAATGACAAATTCTGCCATTCCAGCCACCTTGGGCCCCGTGGGGTGAGTGGGTGCAGGGGCGTGGAGGCTGGCATCGCGTGCCGCCAGCTCTGTTTGAATTAGTCCTTCCCTCCACATGAGGCCCAAGAGGCCTTTTCCCCATTAAGAGGGACTTTCACGTATTGTCTTTATTTTTAAATGTTTTGTGGAGAATTAAAAGATGAGTGACTGCCAAATGGTGCCCGAGCCAGCAGCCCAGAGAGCGCCTGTGTTTTCTCCCAAGCCTGACCGGAGCGGGCCTGGAATCGACCCAGCGCTCCCCAGGCTCCTCTGCTGTCACTTATTCTCAGGGCTGCTCAATTCCTTTTAAGACACAAATTGATTGGGATAATTTTTGCTATAACTACAATTGCCATGGAAAGGGGGTGAGGGGGGCTGTGGACTCCCGCAATGACTGTGAACCATTGAGTTACTGTAAAATGACCAGAAAATGGATTCCAAATTGAAGCTACAAATAATGTAATTACTGCAGCGTGTGCTCAGGGCTGCCAGCACAGGAGTTGGCTGCTGCCCTGGAAACATCTGGAGATAAAGCTGCCGCCACGGCTTCTGTAGCCCCTGCCCTGGTCCCTTGGGGGCAGCGGTGCTCTTCCAGGCTGGAAGGTGCTCAGAAGCTGAGGGGAACATGGAGAAGATGGAAAAAGGGACAAGGAGAGAGGCCAAAGAGATGGAGTGGGTGAAGGGCAGCAATGATGCTCACTGCCCCCCAGCTGTGAGGTGTAATCACTGCATCCCTGGCAGGATGGAACCCAGTGTGGCTGTCATCCTCCCGCCACCACCACTGCCACCACTGCAAATGCCAGTGCACCGGCACCACAATGACCATCATCACCGTCAGTGATACGGTGGTGTCACCTCCATTCTTAGCGTCCTCAGTGCCACCAGCACTACCACTGCTGTCGTCTCCATCCCTGCCAGACAGCAACGTCTCGTCAGCACCAGTCTCATCAGTGCCAGCATTGTCACCGTCATTCCTACGGCCATCGTCACAGTCATGACGCTGACATCCTCATCAGCACCAATCTCATCAATGCCATCAAAATTATTCCCTCCGCCCACAGCCTTGCCAACATCACCACCCCTACCGTCATCCTTCTCCCCATCTCCGTCCCCATCCTGGCGTCAGCATCTTCGTCTTCGCCAGTCTTGTCAACACCAGCATCATCGACGCAGTGACGGTCATCAGCATCAATTGTTATCACCTCCTCTCCCATCAACGCTTGTGTCACCATCATTCTTCCTACCACCATCATCACCATGACTGCCGCCGCATCGACATGTCTATCATCACCAATCCTGTCCTCATCGTCTCGCCGCCATGTCACAGTGTCGACGTTATCATCCATTCCGTCTTCACCACTGCCACCGCCATGATCATCAACGGCCACACAGTATGTCTTCACCATCACACTATCACTGCCGTTACCTTCATCATTGCCTTCACAATCGATGTCAAAATCAGAATCGCCTTCTTCAAGATTGCTCTTTTTTTTATTTTATTTTTTTTCACGATGGCTCTTATAATCCTCTGCAGAATCAGAACTTGTGTTATTATAACACTCTCCGCTGCCTCAGTCAGACAGGATACCTAGCCTTTGGGCCTGGGCTGGGGGCCATGACTAAGCGGTGAGGCGAGGTGAGGGTCAGGGTTTAGAAAGTGTTGCCTGCCTGCTTCCAGGCACGGATCAAAGGGGAAAATCCAAAGGGCAGATTCTTGGAGGTGGCGGTGAGGCAATGAGACATACTAGTCATGTGACCAAGTTATCAAACAGAGGGTCTTAGAGACCAGAGGAAAAGAGTAGAGATGAGGGTTGGTAGGATGGACACCAGGGACATCGGAGGACAGCTGGAAGCTTCAAAGCTGGGGTAGGGGGCAGAGCACGAGAGAAACATACAGATTTTATAGAGCGCCCACGGTCCCAAGCTGTGGGCAAGAGGGGGTGACCAGGCCTGGACAGCTGTCACATGCTCACTGTCACCATCTCCTTCATGTTGTATCCAGCCTCCATGGCTACGAAGTGACTCCCACGTGGTGTCCTCCTTCAGGAAGCACCTGCTCTCGGGGACAGAGTGGCCGGAGAGACAGTCAACACACCCAGAGAGCAGAGGGCCAGCATGAGTGAGCAGCGAGTGTACAGGTCAGAGCATGTCCTCCTTGGGGTGAAGGCCCTAAAAAGGAGAACTTCCTGAAATTGGACAATTTACCAGCAAACCAAGGCTCCTGTTTTTGAAGCATTTATTATCCCAGGGGCTGATCTCACACAGAGGGCCGCTCAAGGTTTATCGACTGTAGGGTGTGAAGAGCAGGGAACAGCAGTGCTTTCCCAGCTTGCTCTCGGTCCTATAACTGCGGGAGCCCTGGGAAGGCGCCCTGTGCCCACTGGGCATCTTCTCCTGCACCTGGTGTTGGCCACGAGGTGCCCGAGTCACCCAGGGGTCCTCTGTGCTGGCCCTGCTGCTTCCATCCACCGCTGCCCTATCCCACATTCCAGGCGGTTCCAGCGGACTCCTGACAAGAACTGGCTCACCCCCGCCCCCAGAGTGCTGTATCTTTCACCTGGGCCAGAAGTGGCATTCTCCAGTGTTCTCGAGGGAAGTACAAATTTCAGGGGAATAAGTATATAGTACTTCCTGGTCTCAGGAGGCAGAGGGGGAGGAGGGAGCGGGATGTCAGTGAAGAGGAAAAAGTACCCTGAAAACCACCCATTCTGATCAATTCAAAACCACCCAAGGGTGCCTAGCTGGCTCAGTCACTAGAGCATGCAACTCTCGATCTCAGGCTTGTGAGTTCAAGCCCCACGCTGGGTGTAGAGCCTACTTCAAACAAAACAAAACAAAAAAACCCCACCCTGTATCTTTGGATGCATTGGTACCACCCTTAGCCCGGGCAAAAGGCCCCTTTCCCTGGGTCCCTGGGTCCCTGGGTCCCTGGGTCCCTGGGTCCCTGGGTCTGCGCTTCAGAGAGGCTGCCCTTGTCGTCCTCTGGTCAGCGGCTCCTCCCAGAACAAAAGGTTCGTGGGACCAGGGGCACTTGCCTACCAGAAGCCTGTGCCCTGCCCGTCTAGTCCTTGCTCCAAGTATCTAGAATGCTGAACTTCCTACCCACTCGATCCTGAGCCCATCTTCCAGGCCTGCATGAGCCTCTTCCTGGGGCTGTTCTCCGAAGGGACAGCCCTACCGCCATGGTCACATGCCTGAGCCCTTTCCAGGGCTGAGCAAAGGGCAGCTCAGATATGGACAGAGGTGGACACAGGAGTCCGGTGAGCACACGGAAAGTGCAGGACCCCTTATGGTTCAGGGTGGAGCCGACAGTTAGAGAGAGGAGGCAGGGTGGGAGCTGCGCCCCCCCCTTTCTCACATCACTGCATATGGAAGTCTCCGTTCTCACTTGACTTTCCAGGTTGTTATGAAAGTGTATTTGTCAAGGCAGAAGGAAAGAGTATGTTTTATGTAAGTTTGTGAGTTTGACTTACATTTAACTATTGAGCCACAGAGTATGCGGGCCTCCGTTTGTCCCCTAGTCTGGGGCCCTGCAGATCCTAGGGGTGGCCTGAGCACGAGCAGGTCATTCCCAGAGGCCCCTGGGCAGCCAGGACCTGTCTGGGCCCACGGCGCCCCGATGCTGAGGCGCTGGTGTCTTGTTTCCACAGACCCCATAGGTTCATATGTGCACATGCAGTATTGATCTTGGGGCCATAGCCTTGGCGAGTTTGTTGATGCTCCCTTGATGGGTTGGCTAGGGCTCCTCTGGTTGCGAGGGACGGAGACCCACATCCTAAGTGGCTTAAGCACAAAGAGCAAGTATCAGTTCATACAGCCAAAGTCTAAGATTCCACTTGGTCAGGGGTTCTTATGTCTTCCTGTCCTCTGGCTCTGCTCACCGCCACTGACCCCGTCCCCAGACAAACGCTGCACTTTCTTGGTGAGCACAGCTTGGCTGCTGCACCTCCAGGTCTCACCCACTCCCCCACCCCCGCCCGACCGTGTCAGATTGCAGCAGGAGAGTGCTACCTTCTCAGCGTGAGGTCTCGTGGCATCCTGTTAGCTCTGACGGGTCACACGACCATTAAAACCAAGGACTGTGGCCTGAAGGAGGCCAGTGTCTAAGGAGCTTGCCTTAACCCTCATGGCTTGGGAGTGGAAGAGACAGTGGAGCCCAAAGAAAAATCAGAGACGGGTGCCAGAAGAAAGGGGAATAGCTCCTAGGGAGCCCTCTCCCTCACTGCCCCTGAAAGTTCACCCACCTTAAGGATCTTTTAGGGACAATCCCTCCGTGAGCCCATGCCCCTGCTTTGAGCCCACAGCTGCCCTGAGGCTGCTCATTAAATCTCTGCTGGGCCCACCGATGTTTGCCCTCCCCAGGAGCCTTGCCTGTCTGGCCTGCCTGAGCCCTTGGCCCCCACTCCCCCAAGAAAGCAAAGTGTTTGAAGGCAGAGATTCAACACATTCATTCGGTAGATGCTAAAGCACCTACTCAAACCAAGTACCGTTTTCAGCACCGTTCAGGTACTTTTAAGGTACTATTTATTGTTGATTCATCAGTAAACAACATAGACCAAGCCCTTGCTGCTTTGTGCTTACGTTCTAGCAAGAGGAGAAAGTCAACAGATGGATAAGACTTTCACTGGTCATTTAATAAAGAGAGAAACAAAGCAGGGTATACGGCATTTCAGGAGCATGGCTGGGTGGCGATTCATATTATAGATTGGACAAGTGGTGCTTATTTATAAGACCACACAGATGGAGAGACCTGGGGGAGGGGTGGGAGGGAGTCCTATGGATTCTGAGTGAAGAGCAGTGCAGCCAGAAAGGACAGCAAGTGCAAAGGCCCTGAGGCAGGAGTGTGTTTGGTGTGTCTGAGGAACATCATGGAAGCCAGTGGGGCTTGAGTGCTGTGAGGGAGGGAGAGAAGGATGGGCGATGACATCAGAAAAGTGGGGGTGGTGATAGGGACAGGGGTGAGTCAGGGGTGGGGAGGAAGTGCGGCGAGCAGGGCCTCATCAGTCACTGGAGGGACTTTGGCTTTTAGACTGGGTGAAACTGGAGACTTGGGAGCAAAAAAGCGATGTAAACACCTTAGGTTGTGAGAGGCAGGAAGGCAGGGCGGGCCCCTGAGGAGGCTGGGGCCGGCACGAGGCTCCCGCAGTAATCCAAGCCGAAGGGGATAGTGGCAGGGGTGAGAGGCAGTCAGATTCTGATACATCCCAGCGGTGGGGCAGCAAGACTGGGGTGAACTGCGATGGGGGATAGGACAGAACAATGGGAGTTGGGACAAAACCAGGGTTCGGGCCATAAGACATTGGGGTGGTGGGGCGGGGAGGCGAGGAGGCTGGGAGGGGTGCAAGTTGGACTCCAGGCTGAGGCTGGAGGCTTAACAGTCCCCAGCGGGCAGGGCTTCATCCTACCTGTTTCTCAGCCTTCACCCCCCCCCGTCCCCCCAGAACAGGGCCAGTGATGGAGCTGGGGCACTCACCACAGTGGCCATCGCGTCCAAAGTAATCCCCATCTCTGTTCCACAAGCAGTGCTGAGGGTCTAGTGTGCGTGATCTCACCCCGCCTTCCTGTGGTCCCACGGGCCCCGGGCGATTGCAATCCCAGCTCCCAGATGAGGAGGCAGTTTCAGAGAGGGCCCCAGTCACCCGCCCTCGAGAGCTCTGCTTGCTGTTTTTCCGGTGTGTTCGTGGGATGGTCAGAATCCCCGTGGTCCCATGCCCACCGCCCCCCGCAGCCCGGTGAGGCCCCGCACTGACCCTCGCTCCCTGTCTCCCCTCCTCGCTCCCCCGCAGCCTGTGACCAGCTGGCGCTGGGCGTGGTGGCCATCTTCGGGCCGTCACAGGGCTCCTGCACCAACGCCGTCCAGTCCATCTGCAATGCCCTGGAGGTGCCCCACATTCAGCTACGCTGGAAACACCACCCCCTGGACAACAAGGACACCTTCTACGTGAACCTCTACCCCGACTACGCCTCTCTCAGCCACGCCATCCTCGACCTGGTCCAGTACCTCAAGTGGCGATCGGCCACCGTGGTCTATGACGACAGCACAGGTGGGTGGCCAGGCCTGGCTGGGCCGAGGGCGGGGGGCGAGGGGGACAGAGCCCCAGGACCAGGCTCCTGTCTGCTTGCCCAATTCCGCTGCCCGCAGAGGAGGAGTCACACTCACACCTAAGCCGTATCTACCCCTCCCGACACTCACCCCCACGCTCCTCCGCAGCCTCGGGCTCCCCAGCCGCACTCCCACCTTCCCCACACTCCTGCCTCTGCCCCTGCAGCCACCAAACAACTGCACTGTCCCCTGCACAGCCATGCCCCACCTGCCCCTGCTCTTAGGCTCATGTTCCCGTCTGCCGCAAACGTGCTGGCCCCGTGCTGGCTGTGAGCACAGGCTTTGGGCTCCGAGTGGCTCGTGAGTGTGCGTGCCGGCTCAGACACTCACTAGCTGTTCCCTCTCTTCCGCTTTTTATCCAAAGACTTGAGTCCTGAGACATTTCTTAGCCTGGCCTCTTAAGAGAGAGTGACCTTGGCAAGTCACTTAACCCATCTGGCCCTTCTCTGCCCACGTGTCAAGTGGAGAGCTATCGCATCGAGCCTGGAAAGAGCCCTCCAGCTCTCTGCTGCCTGTGATTCTATGTCAGCTCTTGATTACCTCCTAATGGGGTGTGGGAATCGTAGGGAGAGAATCTCTCAGAAAAGTTGTCTATTGAACTCAGGCTCCTACAAGCATCTGCTGAGTTCCTGCTATGCCCAAAGAACCAGACAGGAGCTCCTGGCAGGCAGGGCCCCCACCCGGGCTCAGTGTCCCCAGCATGAGACGTCTGCCACCGAGGGGCGCCGGCGCCCGGCTCCAGGTCCCCACCCATGTTTTTGGCAGCCCTGTGGACGATCCGTGCTAGCACGCTGCTGGGAACGATGATGTGGCTTTGAGCCTCCTTCTCTGGCCAGCCAGACATGAGCCTTGTGTGCCTCCAGGGTTTAGCACAGAGCCTGGTACAAAGTAAATGTTTTTAAATGCATGTTGAGCTGAACTGAACTAAACTGAATTGAAAAATCAAGATGAAATAAGTTACAATTAAGTTTTGCAGGAAGAGAGTCTTGGGCACTGGTAAGAAGAAGAATGAGGATGTGGTGATCCCATCTTCTTTTGAGGAGTTAATCGTATCATAAGGGCATGAGTGCGTACCCAGAGGTCATTGGTCATTCCAGGCCTTCAGAGCTAAGACTCCAGCGACAGGTACATAAAGTCAGCACCAAGGCCCTTGCCGGGAGGAAGCCCCATGGCCTTGGCTAATCTGCGCTGACTTACTAGTGGAAGAGAGATGTGAGCTGGGCCTTGAGGGTGGATAGACAGGGAGGGGAGTCATGAGGGCATCCCAGGAGGTGGGGACAGCGCCAGCAAAAATGAGGGGGTGGGACTTGCACTGCCGCCTTCTCAAGAGCAGGGCCTGGCTGGGGGAGAAGATTCAGGTCTGGAGGGCGGGAGGAAAGGTCAGATAAACAGAGCGTATCAGGCTGTGCAGGGTCTCTGCTGTCTAGCTTCAGAGCTCAGACTTCATCTTGGAAGCAGCCAAGACCCACTGAGTGTCGTTGAGCAAAGAAGTAGAATAATGAAAGCAGAAGGCGGCCGTGACAGCCACGCTCAGGGAGGTTTGCAGGGAGAGCCCGGAGCAAGAAGACAAGCACAGGTGGCCGGATTGACCCGGGCAGGAACAAAGGAGGCCTGGATTCGAGGAGCTTCTTGGAAGAGAGCTTGGGACCAGGAGTGGGGAGGCGGGGGACCGTGGGGGAAGGGAAGAACTGGATGTGAGCAGAGGGATGTTGAAAATGTGTAGCTGGAGTGCCACGGACACAGAGCAGTCAGAACAGACTTCACTTACAGTTTAGTTCAACTTGATCTTCAGTTTGGTTGGATTCCGTTTAACAAACATTTAAAAACATGGGGGAGTCAGTGATGGCATTGGTTTGGTCAGGAACACAGTAGGTACTAGGGATTCAAATGATAATATGGCTTTGATGATGATGAGTGGGAGGCACGCTCCCAGAATCAGGATGTGTCAAAGGGACAGCTTGTGGGTCATCAAACCCCCGGAGTGAGGAACACTTCAGAGCAGGGTTTGGCTGTATTTGTTTTGGGGGCTGTGTGCTTTCTGATGCCTTGGCTGGAGTCACAGATGACTCAACTCAAACTGACTCAAGCAATAGGCACTTCATTACCTGACTGACAAGAAGTCTAGAGATGGGTGGCGCCTGGGTGGCTTAGTCGGTTAAGCGTCCGACTTTCGCTTAGGTCATGATCTCGCGGTTCGTGGGTTCGGGCCCCGCGTCAGGCTCTGTGCTGACTGCCAGCTCAGAGCCTGGAGCCTGTTTCAGTCTGTGACTCCCTCTCTCTCTGACCCTCCCCTGCTCACGCTGTCTCTCTCTCTCCTAGAAATAAATAAAACATTAAAAAAAATTAAAAAAAAAAAAAAGAAGTCTAGAGATGGGCCTTTCCACGGCTGGTTTAACAGCTCAACAGAGGCAGGACGCTGGGTCGGCATCCCTGCGGTTCTCCTAGCTTTCCCTCTCAGTCGCAAGAGTGCTGCTGTGGCTCCGACCGTCACATCCTCACATGATGGCACCCCAGAAAGCAGAAGGAAAGGGGTAGGAGCCAAAAGGATTTTTCTTAATGTGACTCATGCCTCTTACCAAGAACGAAAATCTGTCTCAGAACCTTCCAACAGACCATCTGTACAGCTCACCGAGTCTGCCCACTACTCTAAGCACATTCGAATAGGAAAGGGATTGCCACTGACCGGCTCTTTTTTTTTTTTTTAAAACATTTTAAATGTTTGTTTATTTTTGAGAGAAAGAGAGCATGAGTGGTGGAGGAAGAGAGGGGCAGAGAAGATCTGAAACAGGCTCTTGGCTGTCAGCACAGATGGGGGGCTCAGACTTACAAACCATGAGATCATGACCTGAGCTGAAATTGGAGACGCTTAACTGACCGAGCCACCAAGGTGCCCCGCCACTGACTGGTCCCTAACCAATCACCAGCCATCTCTTGGGACTGGCACACCACCACCTGAGCAAAATCATGGCTCTCTCAGCACACTAGCAGGGGGCACACCTGTTTCTACCATATTTCTACAATAATGCTGTGTAAGAAACTGCCCCCAAAACTTAGTGGCTTAAAACAATAAGTATTTGTTTAGCTCACGACTAAGGGTCAGTGACTGGCTGAGCTTGGTCCAGTGGCTGTTCTGGTCTCAGCCGGATCACTCACCTGCCTGCCAGTCATTTGACGGTTGGTGTAAACTGGCCCTGGCGGAGAGGACAGGGGCACCTGGCCCCTCCTCCACCATCAGGCTGGCCCAGACAGCTCATGAAGATGGCAGAGAAGCAAAATACCAAACTCGGCGTGCAATTCCATTTCAAGTGGCTGCGTGTGTCATGCCCGCCAATACCCCATTGGCCAACACAGGTTACATGGTTGAGTCCAGTGTCGTTAGTGGGGCAGGTCACCTGCCCACAGCTGGAGGTCACTGCGAAGTTACATGGCCAGTGGTGTGGCTCTAGGGAGGGGTGAAGAGCTAGGGTCATCATTGCAATCTACTGCAGGGAAAGCTCTTTTTTTTTTTAATGTTCATTTTTGAGAGACAGAGAGAGAGCACGAGTGAGCAGGGAAGATAGAGAGAGAGAAACACACAGAATCTGAAGCAGGCTCCAGGCTCTGAGCTGTCAGCACAGATCCCGACGTGCGGCTCGAACTCACCAACCATGAGATCATGACCTGAACTGAAGTCAGACATTCAACCAACTGAGCCAGCCAGGCGCCCTGAGGGAGAACTGTTTCTAAATGTACCCAAGACCCAGTAGATAAGGACGACCAATGATGATGCAGAGAGGTCCATGCCATTGAGAGAAGAGTTGTTACAGCTCCCTAGTGCCGTGCAGAGCCTCACAGAGAAGCACCAGGGCCAGTCAGGAGGCAGGAGCGAGAGAAAAGCATGGGCAAGAGCTTTTTTACTCCGGAGGATTTAATTATTTTATTGCCATAATATAGCTTATATTGCGACAGGTGGAATTTGTTAGGGGCAGACATCCTCTGTGGGCCAGGAAGCAAAACACAGATGCTGGGGTTTGCGGTTGGAGAGTTTATAATGTGACTTTGGTGTACTCAAAAACAGAGGGAAAGCCGGAATGTGAGCAGCTGTGGCCCTTGGCTTGGCACCTGATTCCCGGATGCCAGATCGTGAGTTACAGAATATCACAAACGATTATTTCAGGACCAACCGTGTTTGCCCTGTGGTCACCGTCACAACCTAATCTGCACACAGAGACAAACTCATGTCAAGAACGAAAGGAAGGGTCTTAGAAAAAACCGGGGTGGAGAAAAGGGCCCCCCTCCAGGAGCCAGCCAACAGGTTGGGTCTCAAGTCTTGATGCTGTTGCTGGCAAGCTGCGAAACCTGGGCAGATCGCATAACCTCTGTGGGGCTCAGTCCCCTTGCCTGTAACACTGGAAGAAAAGTCTCTATTCTGCATGCCTTCGAGGACAGGGAGATGGTTAAAGAGGGTAATGAATATGCAGAAGTGCTTTGTAAGTGAAAAGCATGAGTTCAACAGCCATGATTCACTGCAGATATTTTGAGAGAGATTGATTAGGGAAGCAGCCAGGAAGGAAAGCTCATCTCGGGCAAGCCAAGAGCCTCGTCTTCTGTTGAGGGGGCGGGAGGGTGGTGGTGGCTGAGACGAGCTCTGGTCTCCTTTGGGAATACACTGATGAGAAGGAGGTCTGACATTTGCTGCTGCAGAATGTGGGTCACTGTGTATTACATGGGGCAGTACACTTGGCTGACAAGAAGACTCTGGTGGCCTCTGCTCCAGCATGCAGGCTGTCCCTGTCCTCATGTCCTGGATCCCCAAAGCCCACGTGCCTCCCGACGCCGTGCATGACTCTGAACGCTGAGCGAGTGGGAGCAAAGTGAAAGCTTGGCGCCTCCCAGGGTCACGGGTGCGAGAGGGCAGGAGCATCCGGCCTATCTGAGAGTTTCTGGGGTTAGTTGGGGAGGGAGGGTAAGCTCACGGGCCCTCCCTCCCCTGCGAGGATCAGCTGATGCCCTGTGTCTGCTCTCCATCGAGTCTGGCGTTAGGAGGCACGGTGGCCCCTGTTTGATACAGACCATTCTGGGAGCCCTCTGCCAGCCCATGCACCTGGGTCCGAAGCCTTCCAGGAGCCTGGGGGGAGGAGGGTCCTGATGACTGTGGCCATGGCAATGCTTGTTTGGAAGCTCCTTGGGAGGCTTAGATCACGAGGATATATCTCTGTCCTCCCCAGCAGAGGGGAACGATGGATACCATTCAAACCGCTTTCCTGGGGTCCAGCCCTCAGGAATGGAAAGGAGAGGCTGACCAGAGCGAGGCATTTGTATCAGAAATGGGTTTGGAAACCCAGATGCTCTGTTGGAAGGCTCTCAAAGTAGGCTGGCTGTGTGGGGGGACTCTGTCCAGATCGGGGACACTGAAATAGTTGATTGCAAACGAATCCAGAGCAAACTAGCTTAAGCAAAAAAACAAAAACAAACAAAAGGAGGTATGGGTTTTGTTGGCTGCATTTACTGGAAAGTTCAGGAGTAATTTTAGCTTCAGGTACTGTTTGATTCAGAGGCTCAGTGGGTGTCATCAAGACTCACCTGTCCTGACTTGTGTGGTTTTGGAATCTTTCTCAGGTTCTGTGTGTTGATGACTAGAATTACTTCCTCCCTATTTGGATCAGGGGGTATCTCTTACCAGTGGCTGTGGCATGCTTTCTGGAAGGCATCTGATAGGACCAGCTGGTGTCACATACCCATCTCTCTAAGCCTGTACCTATGCCTAGAGGAATGTGGTGATTAGCCAGGCTGGGGCCCCATGCTGTGCGCCTCAAAGCTGGGGATAGAGCCCTCCTGAGTCACGTGGTCTGAGCATAGGTGAGGCGTTGCTCCCCGGAGGAGAAGCAGGTACTGTTTTGGGGGGGTGGAGTGTGGCTGACGGACAGCGCAATTAGGACACAGACACTGTGCCCTGACTGTGGGGGGAGGGGGAGCCCATGGGCAGGCGGGGATCACCTACATGGGACCCTGGCCCCTGCTGGCTCCACCCCTCCCTGCAGTGGGGAGAAGTACAGAGGGCAGCAAGCAGGCTTTGCTCCCAGACTAAACAGAGAGGAGTCAGCAAGAATGGACCTTGAAATAGCAACGGAAATGAACTTAATTAGACCTAAGTAAGCCATTTGTCTCCAGGAAGTGACATTCAGTTTTCCCTGAAAGTCCCCAGATTAAGTGGCTTTGCAAAATGCCAAGGTGGAGAATGGATTTTTCAGGGCGGGGAGAAAAACACAGTGAGTCGATTCAATTATGGAAATTTGTGTTGAGCGCCACCTAAGTGCCAGGCCCTGTGCTAGAGGCTGTGGGGGACCCAGGGTGGGGAGTGAGATGAGGCGCTGGGGGCGAGCCTACCGGGTTGGGGGAGGGAGAGGGTCTTATCTGGACAGAGCAGTAAGGGTGGGCTTCCTGGAGGAAGTGATCGCATTGAGCCTAGAAAAACGCGTCGGGTTTCCTGAGGCAGCCGGTCCCTGGGTCTCAGACAGTTCAACAGTAGCTGGCACAGCGGAGCCTGGAGGCTTCCCTTGTGCCACACATGCCTCCCGATGTTGCAGGTGGGCCCACTTTTGAATCTGTGTGTGTGTGTTTCTGTATGTGCACATGCCTTTATTTACATGTGTAAATAAGCCCAGGCGTGTATCCATATCAACATGCATGTCCGTGTAAACATGTGTTTATATGTGTACAGCCCGGCGCACATGGCTGTCTGGGCGTCCAGGCGCCTGGGTCTGGACACACGTGGCTGTGTCTGTGCACACGCACCTGCACACATCTCTGGGCCACGTGTCCGCGTGTGCGTGTGTCTCCAGACCTGTGGCCACGGGTGTGTGTGGACACCTGAGTCCATGGACGTCTGCAGCTGTGCATGCCTGCGCACACTTGTGTCTTTTGCACCCCGGGGCCTCCCAGGGCTCATCCGACTGCAGGAGCTCATCATGGCCCCGTCGAGGTACAACATTCGCCTGAAGATCCGCCAGCTCCCCCTCGACTCTGATGACTCGCGCCCCCTGCTCAAGGAGATGAAGCGGGGTCGTGAATTCCGCATTATCTTCGACTGCAGCCACACCATGGCCGCCCAGGTCCTCAAGCAGGTGCGTGAGTGCTGGCCAGCGGGAGGGACGGAAGGCATGGTCGTGACGCCGGCCAGAGCTCGGCTAGACCCCGCGATAGGAAGTGGCCTCAGTGAGCCTGTCCGAGCCGCAGCAAAATGGACGCAGCGTGGTCTTTAAGCTCGGGATTGGTGTGAGGATGGAACGAGACCAGGGTTGAGCCCACCGAGCCTGGTACCTGGAAGGGGCTGTGTGAATGCTCCCTTTCATGCCATCCCTGCTGGTGGGGGTCAGGGGCTGCCTAGTGGGGCTTGAAGGCACACAGGACAGAACATTTCAGAGGGCACAGAGAGGCCTCGGGGTGGCCTCCCTTAGGAGGGCCTCCCCGCCTCTTCGGTGATGAATTCCCCCTAGCCTGCCGTACTTGGTGTTACTCCCCTATTACTAGGAGGTTTATTGAAGTTCCCCGCACCATCTGCTCGACTGTGCGGCAGCCGTGGGGGAGGAAAACGGCTCTCGGTGCCGGATGGACCTCTGTTCCTTCCCAGACGCAGCCCGGTGTGGCATGTTGGGGACAAGAGCAGTCTCTGCCGGCTACCTGAGAAATAAACAAAATCGCCTAGAGCCCCCTTCGAGGCTGCTGCCGCCGAAACCCCAGATGCTCACATTTGAGCCAGTGCTCTGTGTAAAAGGCAGCTGTATGGTCACAGAAAGTGTCCCTGGTGATTGAAGGAGGCATTGCCTAGAGCTCTATATTCATGATCCTGCTAGAGGCAGGCGGTGGGGAGGAGACACAGAGTGGAGGGAGATGGGTGCTGGGCTAGGGGGTAGGGGCATTTTCAAGTCATGGAGGGGTGGCAGCCCCTTGGCAGCCTGTGTCTTCCCTGAGGCTCCTTCACGCAGCCGTTAGATAGCTCGTTTGGGGGTTTGAATCTTGCTTCTGCCCTTGGGTGTTGTGCTCCCAAGAGCAAGGGGCCCCAGGGTCATCTCCTCCTCTGTACGTGGAGCCAATGGTCCATACCTCAGCTGGTGACAGAGGATTCTTTTGAGACGAGGCAAGGGAAGAGTCTAGCCCAGGGTCCAGTGCTCAGTCGGCACCGGGTGTGGGGCATCTTTAAAGTCACAGTGGAGGAGACCCACGTTCCCCAGAAGTCCCTTAACCCTTTTCTCCGGGCGCCTGCCACCACCCCCCACCCCGCTTCCAGCACGGAGTAATAGAGACAGTCACGACTCAGGTTCGCTGAGGAGTCACTGTGGGCTGGGTGCATGTACCCCCTCGCCACCACCCTGGGAGGTGGCAAGGATTATCATGCCCAGGTTACAGGTGAGGAAACTGAGGCTCAGGGGGGAAGGAATGGACCCAAGGTCAGCCAGCCAGAAAGTCGAAATTTACTCCCAACGTCTGCCTAACTTGAAACATCCAGAATTAAAATTGGAGAGTTTGCGCCCTGCTATACACTGCCCTCCCCAAAGGTAAATACATCCATTGACTGAGGCCTCGCCCCAAGCCTCGAACCTGCTGATGCGGGCTGCGAATCTCCAAGAGTGAATGAGTGGCATTTGCCAAGTGAACTTGAGCCCATGACAGCATTTTCCTCCAGAGCACTTACTGGGCCCAGAATATCTTTGCAGAAAATGCATTATGCTCATTAGTATTATAGATTCTAGATTTCTAATGAAATACATAAACGTACGTAACGTGGGCTTCATGATGGTATGTGGTAGTGATTCCACGGTGCTTTTGTGGTCAGCCGGACTGGGGAAGCCTGGCCGTCTCAGCCCCGCTGGGAGGCTCAGCCTTAACCACAGCCTCTCCTCCTTGGGCCTGGCTGGAGGGTGCTGGGGGCTGGGCTTCACACACCTCTCCCTGGAGCCAGGCAGGTGAGCTCAGCCAGGTGGAGTCAGGGCCCTTGCAGCGGCGGTCTGGGGCTGATTCCTGCAGTGTTTCTGTAAGTGTGGCAGGCCCAGAGATGCTTCCTGAAAAGCCAGGACGATGGGGCCTGGCCCAGCCCTGCAGAATTTGGAACCTTCACAGAGTACGGCTCAAGGTTCTGCATTGTGTAACCTGTGCCAGGTGACTTTGCTGCACGCTCCTGTGCGAAGCCCACTGCTGGCTACCAGCCGGGCACTGTCACTTGAGGGGGGTGTGGTCTCAGAGAATAGCCCCCTGCAAGTAGCCAGACTCCCCTAACGCCCCCTGCCCCCTGCCAGTCTTTGCAGCCCTCCCCGCTGGGGTGGAAGTGGGGAGGGGGCTTCTCGGATACTCCCTACAGGCTGCTAATGTGCTGCTCTCCCGCAGGCCATGGCCATGGGCATGATGACGGAGTACTACCACTTTATCTTCACCACTCTGGTAACGTACCTCTGGGTCGTGGCACGGGTTGGGGTGGGACCCCCTCAGAGCAAGGTCAAGCCGGTGGGGACAGCAGGTGCAACTAGAGGAGATTCAGGCTGGCCTTGCCTCCTAAGGCTCTCGGTGTGGCCCCAGGCAGGGACACAGGGACATCTTTGCGGCCCGCCCACTTTGAGAAGTGACATCGTGTTTTGACTAAGGGCACTGAATCTCAACCTGCCCGTGCAAGCACAAGCCCCTCTGATTACTAGCCACGTCCCTGCCTCTGTTTCTTCATCTGCAAAATGGGCACAATAATGGCTTCCACCTCCGTAGATGGTTGGGAGGACCGAATGTGCTAATGAAGTAAAATGCTGAGAGCACTGCCTGGCTCATGTGAAGAGCTGCCGCAGAATTAGCTGTTCTTATTCTGATGGCCTTGGCCTCTCAGCCCACGCGCTTCCCCTCGAGCGTCTCGGGCCTCACACAACAACAGGCATTGCTACTCTGGGTTTCTGCACATCCCTGCTGAAGTCTGCCCACTCGCTGTCAGCCGGCCCAGCCCACCTGCAGGCTCCAGATGGGTCTTGTCCAAACTCTGAGAACATTTAGGGCCATTTAAACCCATTAGGATAATTAGTTGTGGCCTGAAATCAGCGGAATGAAGGGATCCCTGTGCCAAAGGGCCACCAGCCCCCAGCCACCCTGCCTTGGAGCCAGACACCCGTGCACCGCCCCTGCGACCCCGGGTGGACCGTTCCACCCAGCCCCGTTCTGGGGCAGGCGACAGCACCGCTAAGCGTCCTGTGCCGAAACAAGCTTCCGCCATCTGCATCAGCGGTCGGCACCTCTGCGTCCGGCTCCTGCGGCAGCTTGTGCTCTCACAGGCCTGGACAGGTGGCCATGGGGCACAGTGTAAGGCGGCACCAGGTATGGAGGGGCTGGTGGAAGGTGGGAGACTTGAGGCAAGACACCAGATGCTTAAATCGTTCTTGAAGGATCAGTAAGAGTTCACCGAGGACAAAGAGGAAGGGGATTCCACGTGGAGAGAACAGCATAAGCAAAAGGCAGGAGGCAAGTTAGCGGCTCATGGGATTGCGGGGGTTGGCTCGCTCTGGCTGATTCCTAGACCCCATTGTGTTCATCTCTTCGCACATCCACATTCAGTGACAGCACGTGGGTAGCTTGAAGTCGGCCATGGTCGAAGGAATATTCGTACCATGGAAGGTAGCAAATACTACACACGAGGGTTTTTAGCCTCCCCTCCCCCAGGAGCTGGCTGTTAAGCATTTACCAGCACACCATTTATTTCCCTCCCTGCTGCACACCCGCATACCCTGTGCCCGGGCAGAGCTCCGGGGCCGCCCTGCACATGCTCTTCATCCAGAGCTCAGACCTGAGGACCTGCCAGGAGTCACGTTGGGAGAATGGGATGCTGAGAGCTGGTGACTGAGATCAGGCACCTTCTCCCCGCAAGTCCCTCCTGGATTTCTGCTCACCCACACTGACTTTCCCGTGCCTTGCTATATCCTGGGAAGTTATTATAGGCTGGAGGGTGAGGCTACCAGATCTCCTGTGGTCCACCTCTGTCTGGAGCTGGAAAGAAGGCAGAGGAGGAAGGCTGGGAAGGTACGGTGGGGCACATCCCGGGGCCCCAAGGCCCTGGCCCTGTCCATCCCTTCCTGGGCTCCTAGGGTGAGGAGACCAACTTCTGGGGCCTTAGCCCTCTGGCCTGGCTCGACCTTTCAGGCAACACTCTGGAGAAGGCATCTCCCTAGTGACCCCAGTGTCTTCACATGAATGCCATTGCCCTCCTGGGGTCAAGGTTGGAGGTCTCGGAGGGCGGCTCAGGGCAGCGTCCTAGTGCCCTGGGGCTTCCTCTAGCCCCGGACAGTGTCCACTTCTCTTACTTGTTCGTTTCCTTAATTCAGGCATTCAGTTACTCCCTTCTCCGGAGGACACAGATGCTCTCAAAGCTGCATGTACTGAGCGAGGCACTTGGGTGGGAGGCAGCGTGCAGAGTAGATCCAACCCAAAGCCCACCAGCTGGTAGGCTCCCTTCATGCACGTAAGGATCAAGCACCGTGGCCCGTTCACCTGCGCATCTCTAGTGCCCAGATAGCGCCTGGCGGGCAGCGGGTGCTCATTAATGCCTGAAGAATGAATAACTACAATACAGACAGTGAAGTTTTCAAGACCCTAGTCATAGCAACAGGGACCACCGTGGACTCGGGGGCCAGCCTGCCCGCATTAGAGTCGAGATTCTTCCACTTCCTGGGGCAAGTTACTTCGCCTCTCTGGCCCTCATTTTCCCATCCACAAAATGGGCGCAGCAACCGCACCACCACATAGCATTGTCACATGGAGTGTGAAGTATGTTGAGTGCCTGATGTTAATGTGTGAAATTGGTGCAAAATTCGGAACAACTGTCCAAAGGAGGTATAGTCTCCCTATTTTACAGCAAAGTAGAACCAAGGCCCAGAGAGGCCACTCACACAAAAGGGAGCCCAGGGAGAATCTTTAGCTGCTGGGGGCAGCAGGTCCCTGCAGGGGCCTGTCACACTGGCCTCCTCTGGCCACACACGGCGACGATGGTCCAGCACAGTGGCTGACAGTAACAAGGGGAAATGAGCCTCCACAAATCCCAGCCTTGCACACACCTCACGGGTTCCAAAGCCCTTTCTCCACATCGCTGGTTTTCCTCTTTACAGGGCAGAGTTTTCACTCCCTGTTGATTGATGGGCAAACCTGGGACCAGAGAGGTTGAGTGACTTGCCCAGAGCCTCACGGTGGATCAGTGGTAGCGGCCGTGGCTCCTGACTTCTGCTCTTGTGCGGGGCCACTCCAGCCTGCCGCCCAGCCTCCCCGGGCCTCTCTGAGGGTCAGGGAGGCTGGACCTTTCCAGGGAGTCACTGGCGTACAAAGAGTTCTGCAATTTGCAGTCGAGTATGCGTGTGTGCGTATCAGGGGTTCCACCAGCGTGTCCCCCGGCTGCCCCCAGCCGTCCGCCTGCCAGGGCGTCAGCTGTGCCCCTCGGGTCCTCCGCCCCAGCCCATGTCCTGTTGCAGCTCCGGCCCTGTTGGCTTCAGAATCTACCTCGTGATTCTGCCTCTCTGTGCCCATTGGTCAGGCAAGGCTGCAACTGGGGAGGGCAGTGGCATTTGGCATTTATCTCCTTCCCTTTAGGAAGCCCACGTCACCAATGCTTCGCCCCTAAAAAATTCTCCAAACTTGCTTCTTTCATGCCGAAGACATTTTAATTACCCCAGCGGCCATTATCTGTCCCAGCCAGCTCTGAGCCATTCCCAGATAACCCCGCGTTAATCAGCCCCGGCTGAGCCCCTGCTACATGTCATGTGTAGGTAAAAGCCTGGAGGTGAAAAAAGAATTATAATAAATTAATAGATAAGCAATCACAATTAATGCCACTTCCCGGCAATAACAGTTATATCATGGGAAAGATATTTTCATCTGTCATTCCTTAAGGCAATGTTTTCCGAGCTCCAGCTTCTACCCAGCCAGACCCATGGGGTGCTAATGAATTAGTCTATTATGTTATGCTGAATGTTTCTAAAAGGTCCCTCGTCGATACTGAATTCAGTGTGTCAACATTTGGCATCGAGAATAGCAACTTTTTGCCAAGCGGCAAGGTTGTGTGCAGTTCACCGTGTACGCACTCAGGGTCTCGGTGCGGGGCAGCTTGGACAGAAACTAGGGGCTGGACAGAGAGGCCTCTTCAGCAGCTCTCCATCGTCACTGTCCCTGTCACAGGAGCGGGGACACTGGCTGCCACGAGTCCTATAACACTTTGTACCCCGGGCTCAGGGTGGCAGGGAGGGAGGTGCCCCCAGCAGGGGCGCCCCATCTCGCTCCCCCCCAGGCTCAGAGTGTCAGCAGACCACTTGGACAGCCGGATGCCACCAGCATCCAGGCCCCCACCCTTCCCACTGAGTCATGGGGGCCCGAGGCAGCCTGGTCTTTTGGCATCCTTAAGGCCTTAGATATTAGGCCAGCACTGTTTGGGAGAGGAGGCTGCGCCTTGCCCCCAGCAACCTATGCAGGGGTGGCGGGAGGAGGGCGCCCCCTGGGGGCCGACCTCGGCTGCTCACCTGTGGCCCCAGCAACTCAGCTCTGGCTCCAAACTCCTGTTCTCCACTCTGCAAAACAAAATTGTTCCATCTCCCCTTAGTTGCCGTCTTCAAAGGCGATCTGGGGAAGATCTCTTGAGACTAAAGCAGTCTCCTTAAGGGTCTGTCCCTCCTCCCCAGGTGACTTGCCAAACCGCTCCTAACCTCAGGCTTCATTGAGAGCTTCCCCTGAGCAGAGGATGTGAAACCCTAGTCTTCCATCCCAGGCTCTTCCCAGCGCTGTTTAGGTATCCCAGAGAGCGACTCAGTTGGCTGACCCTTCTTTCCACTTCGGGTGACAGGCGCATGCAAGACACAGACATAAACACCAATAGCTGTTGTCCGAGGGGCCAAAGCCAAGAGGTCCCAGGGTAAGAGCAGAAGCACCCCTGACCCACTCTGTTGCGCATGTGTAAAGGAGCAGTCAGGGGAGGCTTCCTGGAAGAGGTGCCATGAGTAGACTCTCAGAGAATAGCCCACCCAAGAGGGTTGAGAAGAGAGACATCCCATCCGGAGAATAAGAACAGGCACAAATGGCGGCACAGGGATGGGAAACTGCGTGATGGGGGCCAATGAGGAAGGGAAGAAGGGAGCGAAAGTGGTTTGGTCCCTGAAACAAACACTGGAGGGGGTGGGAAGAAAAACGAGGCTGGCAGGGTGGAGAGCTTTTTAAACTACACTAAGGAATTTGCACTTGCTTCTGAGAAGGCAGTAAGGGTCCATAAACACGGAAGTGAGGGGGGGGTGTTGATCCTTCAGAAAGACCCCTCTGCGTGCTGTGTGGACTGAGAGCTGGTCGCAGGACAGAGGGAGGGCCCAGGAGGACCCCACTGCTCCCCGGCCATGAAACCTAACCTCTCTGTGACTCAGTTCCTTCCTCTGAAATGGGGTGGTAGCAACACCATCCTGGTGTAAGGTGGAGATGTGAGCCGTCGTAAGAAAGGTGCTCATGGCTATTAGCTCATTGTGATTGGCTTTCCATTGCCAAGACCGGTAAGGCAAGAAGGACAGGACTCCAGTCTGTGCCTCGCCTCCCAACAACGAGGAATGTCCCTGGGGCTGCACCCCGTGGCTGTCACACCCAGCTACCAGAGAAGGCAGAATGGAAATATTTGTCAAATATTTACATGACGTCTGCCGGGCGCCGCCGGACATGTTTCTGAGCTCATGCATTAACCCATTTCTTCCTCATCCAACCCCACCTGCTGGGTCCTGTTATCACCTCCCACGTTGGGGAGATGAGGCTACCGAGGAAAGGAGAGTAGATGCAGCTAGAACCCGGATGGCCCGGCCTCGCCGGCTGTGCTCCTGACCGCTGCCCGGGGGCCTCCGTGTGCTGTGCTCAGGAAGGAGCTGTGGGGAGAGAGGCCTCCTTCTGGGTGTGCCCTCCCGCTCCCCTCTGCTCCTCTCTGATTCCTCATGTGTCCCCAGCTAAGCCCCGTCAGGAGTAATGACTTAGATGAGGGGCTTCTAGAAACACAGAATCATTCTTCCCCCCAGAAAGCTCCAG
Organism: Hyaena hyaena; assembly: GCF_003009895.1. Classification (NCBI taxonomy): domain Eukaryota; kingdom Metazoa; phylum Chordata; class Mammalia; order Carnivora; family Hyaenidae; genus Hyaena; species Hyaena hyaena. The sequence continues at coordinate 2,167,042 of NW_024080874.1, forward strand.
AATCCATTTGGATGCATATTATGTGCTTGGCAATCACTGGGGACAGCAAAGCACAGGCGTTTTGAATAAGACAGACAAGAGAGCACAACCAGCTCTCACGGGGGCAGGGCGTAGACCCTGGATTTGTAGTGCTTCTAATTTCCATGGTGTAAATACTCCCACTATGGCCAGTATCAGGCCACCAATGTGATGTCACTGGTCGCACAGAGAGGCAGGAGGGAGTGCCAGCAGTTCCCCGGCCCATGTGAGCCAGCTCCCGCACACCACTGGGGACGTGGGTGCAAATTCTGCTTCTTCATCTGTAAAAGGAGAGTACTGTGGAAGTTACTTCACAGGGGGTTATTGAGATGGGTCGGTGTCTTCTACATGCAGGGCTGAGCTTGGTGCCCACTGTCCGCTGCCCACTGAGACGGGAACAGACACCCTCTGGCAGCTCATTGAGACCCCCTCGTCTGCTGAAGAGGGTGGGCTTCATGCTCCTACCTGACCCCTTCCCCATCCCAAGTCCTGGCCTAGAATCAGCACCCTGTTTGTTTGGGCAAGGCTAGGACTGACTTTTCTTGCTCGGGTTCAAGTCTGCTACACACCTCCCCCCTACTCCCTACTCCCTAAGCCTTCAAAGAAGAAAACAACAGAGTGCATTCCAGAAGAATGCAGCAAGACTTCGCAGCAGGAGCAGGAGGCATTGAGCGTCAATCAAGGGCATCTAAGGGACGGGAGGAAGCCAGTGCCACATGGATGAGCTTGGGCTCTGTTCCTCATGTCACCACTGAGTTAACCGAAGCGTGGACGAGGACGGGCTGGGTGTGATTCCCAAAGTCTGTGGCCATGCGGGGGACAGTACAGCCCAAGGGGCGCACTGCCACTCCCCCAGCACAGGATGGAGCGTCTGAGTCGAGGGACCCGGGAAGGAGGATGTACCAGGGGCTGGGACAGAAGGCACCTTAATGAAGGCAGAGCATGGAAAAGAATAGGCAGTTGTCCAGGACAACCTTGGGACTCAGTTTCCCCACTAGTAGGAAGGGGCCAGTCTAGAGGATCATAGTATGTTACATTTTCAAAAAGTAAAAAAATGACTCATGGAAATATTGGATAAACATGTATCAAAGGTGGATTCCGCTCATTAGCAAGGGAACCAGTAGGATGGCAATGCTGGCTCTAAGAGGTTTTGAGTTTTTATTTGGAGAGAGAAACACAGACTAAGACTGCTCTGTTAGTTACCCAGTGGATTAATGTCCTACAGGGCACTAAACCACAACATCGGGGCTTCTCTCTCCAATTGGCAAAAATCCCCGAATTAACCTGGAGTCTGGGCTTTTAACCAGTAGCTGAGAGGGGGGTGAGGCCCAGGGGCATCCTTCCAGAGAATCTCACAATCCAGGGTGGGCCAGGTAAGTGATGCTTCCATCTGACATTGAAAGGAGATGTGCTCTCCTTCCGTCTCATTTCCAAGCTCGGGGAGTGTTGCTTGACAGGACAGAGCTCTGCTCCTCCAGCTACCACCTGCCACCTCTTGGCCACTGCCACGTCTTCTTAGTGCCTGGCTTTTCCCTCTGCATCCCCATTCCCCCCGCCACCCCCTCTCTGCCTCCTTGCCTCACCGCGGAGCTGGAGCTGCAGGGAGGCGCTGGAGCTGGGCCACCCCATGCATTGAGGCCTGTCTTCCTGGCCCTTAGTCCAGGGCCTACCCATTGCACCAGACCAAACGTGGCCTGGCGTGGACAGATGGGCTGACTGCCAGTCAGCCGCTCCTAGGAGGCAGGGCTGGCTTGTGACAGAAGCCAGCGGTATTCCTTGAGTCCCAAGCAGAAAGACTCTTTTTTATTTTTTTATTGGATTATAACTGACCTACAATATTATGTTCATTTCAGGTGTACAAGATAGCAATTCAATATTTTTATACGTTACAAAATGATCCCCACAATAGGTTGGGTTACCATCTGTCACCATACAAAGTCATGACAGTATAACTGACTGCATTCTCTATGCTGTGCAGTACCTCCCTGTGACTGATTTATTTTATGGCTGGAAGTTTGTACCTCTTAATCCCCTTGACCTATTTTGCCCAAGCCCCCACCCCTCTCCCCTCTGGCATCCACCAGTTTGTTCTCTGTATCTGCTAGTTTCTTTTGTTTTTATTTTTTAGATTCCACATACAAGTGACATCATATGGTATTTGTCTTTCTCTGACTTACTTCACTCAGCGTAATGCCCTCTCGGTCCTGACGTGTTGCTACAAATGGCAGGATTTTGTCTTCTTTTACCGGCTGGGTTACATTTCTCTGTGTGCACATACCACGTCTTCTTTATCCATTCATCTATCGATGGACACATAGGTTGCTTCTGCATCGTGGCCATTATAAATAACGATGGAGTGCACGGACAAGTGCTCATATATTTTCACATTAGATTTTTTGCTTTCTTCAGATAAATGCCCAGAATTGGGACCACTGGATCATAGGGTAGTTCTATGTATAATTTTTGAGGAGAACCCCATACTGGTTTCCACAGTGGCCTCACCTCATTCCCACCAACAGTCCACGAGGGTTCCTTTCTCTCCATGTCCTCACCAACATTTGTGTTTCTTACCTTTTTGATTCTAGCCATTCTGACAGGTGTCAGGTGAGGGCTCGTGGTGGTTTTAATTGGCATTTCCCTGATGACGACTGATGCTGAACAAATTTTCACATGTCTGTTGGCCATCTGCACATCTTCTTTAGAAAAGTGTGTCTTCAGGGTCACTGCCCATTTTTTTACCTGGTTTTGGCTTTCAGTGGTGGTGGTGTTGTTACTGTGTTATAGGAGTTCTTGATATATCTTGGGTGTCAAGTCCTTATCCGACCCATCGTCGACGAGTACTATCATCGGCAAGTACCACTGAGCCTTTTCATTTTGTTGATGGTTTCCTTCACTGTGCAAAAGCTAGAAAGGACTATTTTAAACTAGTCTTTTGGGGGCAGATAAAATAATTCCCTTGGGCTTCCCTCTGGGTAACTTGGAGATGCCCAGACCCAGTGCTCTTTGTCCTCCCAAAGTGGGCTCCCCCATCATTGGGAATGACCGTTATGACCTTTATCAAGCTCCTTTGATGTTCTGGGCTGGGCCTTTATGTGACCTTCTGCACTGGGTCCTATAAAAGAGCCACAGTCCCCATTCCGTAGATGAAGAAATTGGCCGAGCCACTGGCCAGAGGTCCAGCAGTGCGTACGGGAGGGCGGCCAGCAGGCGGAGGGTGTCCCCGGCAGCCCCACATCAGTGCCCCTGCAGAGCAGGGTTTTGCTGGGAGATGCAGCCTTGGGCTCTGAGTGTGGGATGGGGTGGGGGGCGGGGAGCGGGCGGATGGATGGGGCTTGCAGCAGCCACGCCTTTATGTGCTTGAACCTCTCTCTCTGTCAAGGATCTCTATGCGTTAGACCTAGAGCCTTACCGCTACTCGGGGGTGAACCTGACCGGGTTCCGGATCCTCAACGTGGACAACCCGCACGTCTCAGCCATCGTGGAGAAATGGTCCATGGAGAGGCTGCAGGCAGCTCCCCGGGCAGAGTCCGGCCTGTTGGACGGAGTGATGATGGTACCCAGCCAGGCGGGTCAGATCCGGGGTCTCCCCTTCCTCTGTCCCTCTCTCTCCCCCTTCCCTCTTCTCTCCTCTCTTCCTCCCTTCCATCCTTCCTCCCTATCTCTTCCTCCCTCCTACCCCTTCCCTTCCTAAGACCTTAGACGAGGCTCCGGGAACACAAGGGAATCAGACACAGCCCCACATCAAGGGTGGCAGTGGAGGCTTGTAAACGGATTGTTTCAGAGCACGGGGATAAGGCTGTGGCCAGCTGAAGGCTGGGGGGCGGGAAAGGAAGGGCGCAGGCAGGGCCTAGGGGAGCAGGGATGGGGTGAGAGGTCCTGGAAAGAGAAGGTCTGAGCCACAGAGGGTGGAGGTGGGGGTCTGCAGAATAGCAGGGACCCCCAAGCCTGGCCTTCCCTGGGGGCATGGACGGGGTCACTCTGGGCCTTTCCCTCACCGGGACCCCATGTATCTGGCAATGGAGGGGAAAAGGGACAGAGCAGGTGGGGCCGAGGACTCTCGGGGCTTGGGATCTGCTCTCAGGCAGGCCCTGGGCCCTCCCCTGCAGACTGACGCGGCCTTACTGTACGACGCTGTCCACATCGTATCCGTGTGCTACCAGCGGGCACCCCAGATGACTGTGAACTCCCTGCAGTGCCATCGGCACAAGGCCTGGCGCTTTGGTGGCCGCTTCATGAACTTCATCAAGGAGGTGAGTGCTCCTCTGCACCCCCCACTGGGGCCACCAGAGCAAAGGCCCAGGGGTGGGAGTCAGGCGGAATCCATTTCCAGTCCACACAAACCTGGCCCCAGTGCTTCTCATCGCTGAGCCTCAGTTTTCTTGGGGGGAAATGGGCTTGACGGGATCACTCTTACAAGGGGATCGAGAGGCGTAGGCCCTGACATGTAGGAGGTTCTCAGTGGGCAGTCAGCACCGTCAGCAGGACATGCATGGGCTTTCTGATACAATAGATGAAGGTCTCTGCCTCTGGCTGTGTGACTTTGGGCAAGCTAGAGAACCTTGCTGAGCCTTGATTGCCTCATCTTCAGAATGGGGTACAAAGCAGGCCCCATCACAGGGATGCTGTGAAACGGAGATGAGACCCTGGCCAGAAAGGACTCAGTGCAGTGCCAGGGCAGAGGAGGCTGGTAGATCAGAACCAGCCCTCCCACACCCTCTGCATGTCACAGGCCCCCTGGGACTAGGCTCTCCTGGCATCACAGCGACTGTGAAGAAGTCCCATCCGTGGGGCTGATTCAAAGGAACCAGAGAGCTGAGATCTGTCCTGCTGTTCAGAGGACCGTTGAAACCCTCGGTGCCAACTGATAATTTTGAACGACTCTCCGTCACCGTTGCCCTTGTAAGCTGGGGATGGCAGTTTCCCGTTCCCATTTTACAGATGAGGAAGCTAAGGCCAGAGCCAAGCATCCTGTCTGCATCACGATTAGCTGTGTGCCTTCGGGTGAGAGGAGTAATGTTCTGATTCTCAGTTTCCTGGACTGTAAAATGGGCATTGGGAGCTTACCTCGGTGTTGTAGAGAAGACCGTGTGAGACTGGACAGAAGCATCTAGCCTGGGATGGGGACAGAGTCAAATCCCAGTAATTGGTAGATGAAGACCTCTCAGGGATGAGATCTGGGCAGGGTTATCCTGGGTCGGAGGGAGTCCCCACGTCTAGGCAGCATGGAGTGCGATGGAAGGAGGGTTGTATAGCTGTATAGACGATCTCCTCATAGCAATCACAGCGGACCCGGAATGAGGCAGGCTGCCTTGAGCGCTCATTCATTTATGCAGCAGCTGGTGGTTGTGGGCACGCTGGGTGCCAGGCGCTGAGCCCTGCATTGGGACCCAGCAGGGCTGAGACAGAAGCACCCCTGCATTCACAGAGCTCCCAGCCCAGGGAAGGGGCAGACATGAAGCAAGTTCTCACGTTCAGGAGTGTGATCCCATGTACGAAGGAAGGCAGGCCCAGGAGGGCCGGTAACAAACCCACCACCTTATACTTACACTCAGCGGACAGTTAGCTTTCCCTCAAGTTCCTAGGTCACCATCACCGCTTGGGAGCAGCGCTAAAAGGAATGGGAACGGGGGACACAGGCGGTAGTGTGACACACGTGCCTGTGGAGCTCATCTTTGCCTCTCCCAGCTCTGTGGCTTCACACGTGGTCCTAAATGTCCCCAAGGGTCCGTTTCCTCCCCGGACAAATGTCACCTCACCATCATGGGGAGGGAGGCATGAAGTCCTTGGGACCGGCTCCCCCACACCTCGAAGGGGCTCATCCAGCATCAGATATTTTGATACCAGAAGACCACGAGGGTCCCTTCTTATCCAGCCCCTCAAAATTGCGGAGGAAGTCTGATTGTCCAGTGTCCTGAGCAGGCCTGTGTGGCCTGGGCCATCACCGATGGCTTGTTCTTGAGGGACTCTGAGACCTGACCCCCAGCCCCCTGAGCCTCTTTCCTCAGCAGGGCCTCCGGCGGGACGGTCAGAGGCCAGCATGAGGGGGTCGATGACCCGAGCCGCAATCCTGGGACCCTTAGGAGCTGGACAAAAGTGGCTCTGAAGCTTAACCACTGTTGAGCTGTGTGACCTTAGATAAGCTACTGAACGTCTCTGTGCCTCGAGTCTGCCTCTATGTGCTGGAGATTTCCCTGGGGTTGATGCGGGTGAGGGGAGAGATGCTGTGCATGAAAGACTCGGCACAGAACAGATGCTGAACACATCATCTGTGGTTACTGTGATTTCTGTCCTCGCAACTGCCACCACTACAGCTTCTCTGATGGGTTCCCCGATCACGAGGATCTCTGGGCCACATAGCTTCGGGGACCCCCACCCTCCTTACCCACACCCGTTGGAATTTTAGGGCTCCGTTACAAAGCCCTAAAGGGAGCAGATTCGTCACTGCCTGCACCATAGAAAGAGACCGCCTTGTCCCTTTCTGGGGAATGACTGGGAATGACTGGCCCACACTGGTGAGCCTCCTGTTTCCTGGCTGCTGGCCCAGCGAGCGGCCCTCGCCACCCATACTCCTTTACAGAGCCCTTCCACAAACACGTTCGTGCCACCTGCATTTGAGGGTGCTGGAGACGGACGCCCTGAGCAGCCGCGTGGCTTCCGCACAGTGCCACAGCTGCCCGTGACCAGGCCCCAAGTGCACACGGTCCTCCCTCAGACCATTTCCAGGTTGCCCGTCTCCCCCATCTGACTGCGTGACAGCAAATCATTTTAAAGACTTGGCATTTCCGAGAGGAGCTGGAAAATACCAGGCCGGAGTTCAGCGTGTGTGAAGCATCTTTCATTTAGCGAGTGGCTGGAAGGGGCGGGCAGGCCGGGAAATGTCACGGGGAGGAGCTGTGAGCGGCATCTTGCCCCGGCCCTGCCCACCCGCCCACCCGCCCACAGACAGACCGTGGCCCTGCTGGCATTTAATTCTGCCAGAGCTGACAAGGGGGAAGGCTTCCTTCTGAGTGCAGGTTTGAAGGCACCTGCTGTGATTTCCCCTGGGGGCCAGGAGATAGCCTGAGGGTGCAGAGGAGGGGGAGGCAGCCAGAGGGGAGCTGAGCTTCCCTGTGAAGTTAGAAACCAAACTGTGGGCTTCATCTCATCTGATCTTTCAGTCTCTGTCCCCAGCCCCCATCCTAGCCGCCCATCCAGGCTCTGTAAGCCTCCCCCACTGAACTTGGGCACAGTGACCCCAAGCTCGTCATCTCTGTTCCCGTGGACCCAGATTCTGCCCTGCACCACCATAATGTGTGACTCTCTATAGCTCAGCCCCAATTTGAGCCTCTGTGTCTCTGATCCTAAAATGGAGGCGACAGTGACACCCACATGCAGGATTGTGATGAGACAAAGCACATTCAGGGAAGATGAGCCCTCTGTGACCTCGGGCCCTGGCCCACACCACTAGCCCTCCTCCCAGCCAAGCGCCAACCCTAATCCAAGGGAAAAATAATCGTGTATACCGCTTAGTTGGGATCGTAGATACCAAGGTGCGAAGCACCTTATATATCTTTTTTAACACCTGTGAAATTGGTCATTGTCCCCTTGCCAAAGCTCAGAGAGGTTGGATCACTTGTGCAAAGCCCACATTCTGTCCAACTTATTTTAGAGCTTCTCGGACCCCTTCCAGGCCCTGCCTCTCTGCCTGGGTCAGTCTATCCCCTTGCTCATCTGCACACTTACCCTGGAGCCTTAGCGCTGCCCAAGGGCTTGGAGAGCCCCACTGGTTTTACTTTGGCCTCCTGGGACCCATGATCCCATGAAACTGGATGTCAAATTGTGCGTGTCAGCGTGGATGCCAGGGGCATTCAGCCAGGGAGAGGCCCTGGGGCCATTTTCAGAGCCTCCAGGGGGTCATGGCCCCAGTGTGGTTAGGTACCACCTTGGCAGAGCAAACACTTCGATCATCAGACCTTCCCCCGCTCCCATGTGCTCTGGCACCTCTCCCCAACCTTCTCTGACCCAGTGGGCTGTGTGAGCTCCAAATTTTCTCCCCAACTCCAGCCTGAAGCCATCTTTGGTTCCCAGGGACTCCAAGATGTATAGGTTTGTTCTCCCAGACACAGAACATTCTGGCATTCAGGTGTTTAAGTGTGCTGGCTGCCTCCTACCTCCATGGACAAGGGAGAGAAAGGACATGACCCCAGGCTCTGGGACACGGGCCATCCCGGCCTGCTTCCCGGTCTGTAAAACGGGCATCGTGACCTGACCTGGCTCACCCGCAGGGCTGCTGTAGGGGTTACACGCTCTGAGCAGTGTGAAGCGCTGTGCAGGTATGCACTGGGTCCACAGGAAAGGTGTTTTCTAGAAAGGAGTCAGCAAACCTTTTCTGCAAAGGGCTGGGTAGTAACTATTTCTGCTTTGTGGGCCAGATGGTGTCTTTTTAACTATCCAGGCCTGCAGTGGCTGCTCCAAAGCGGCCACAGACAGTAAGTAAACACATGGGTGTGGTGTGTTCTAATCAACTGTTTACAGGAACAGGCAGCAGGCCCATTCCACCACCAGCTGTAGCTTGCTCACTCTGGATCTAGAAGATGGGACTGTTCTCCCTGTGGGTGCTGTATGTTCCCTGAGCCTCTGCCTGTCTCTCTACATTAGTGACGTTAATGACAATTTAAAAAAATCACAAATGCTACCATTTGTTCAGGGCTCAGGTCATAGTGTGCACCGTCCTAAGTATTTTACGGGATTTATCTCCACCCCACCCCCGTAGCATTTTGGTACTGTTATGAATCCCATTTTGTAGATGAGGAAACTGAGGCAGAGAGGTGACGTGGGATTCCCAAGTTCGCACGGCTAACTGCGGTTGAAACTGGCACGGACTCCAGAGTTCTTAAGAGCTTGTTTGGACATACTAGCTACTCGTATACCCTTGACCGAAGAACGGTCCTCCTCTATCAGGGAAGGTCGCCCTCTTCGACCGAGCACACAGCTTGGGAGGGACGCACAGGGAGCAGTGAGGGAGGAAGGGGACACCCGCCTAGCCAGCCAGATCAGCCGAGTCAGCCGGGCGATCAGTGGGGTGACAGATGTCGCAGCCAGATCGCCCTCACATCCAGCCCCAGAGTTCTTAACCGTGACACGTGCGGAGCTGGGGCTGGGGCGGTGGCCCTGACTTCTCGGTCTCCTCCTGCTCTCCCCCAAGCGTCTGGTCTTACAGCCGGGGCTGGCTCGGCCCCCTTGGCTTCTCTGCCTTTAGGTGGGTGTCACCTGCTCCAAGCCACCCGTCTGCCTCCTCACCCATCTCTGGGGACCTGACACGGGCTCCCCCTCCTCTTGGCTTCAAGGCGGGGGCTCATTTGAGTGCGTCTGAGATCGATGTTGTACACGAGAAGGTGCAAATGTAAAGCTAGCTAAAGAGCATAATAGAATTTATGGAAATCGCTGGCTCGCACCACAGCCCGAGCAATGATGGAGGTGATTATTAATTAATCATGGTCTTGGGGGAACAGTATCAGTGCAAAGAGTAATTAAAATGAAGCATTGTACAGTTGTACCGAATGATGATTTATGAGCCCGAGGAAGTGCCGCTCTGCCCTCTCCCTTCCGGCAGGCTCAATGGGAAGGATTAACGGGACGGATTGTTTTCAACAAAACCAGTGGCTTACGGACGGATTTTGATCTGGACATCATCAGCCTGAAGGAGGACGGCCTGGAGAAGGTGCGTGGGCTCAGGAGAGGGAGGGGACGAGATCCTGGGGGCTTGCCATGACCTGGCATGGCTTGTGTCCCGGCCCTTCGGAGAACCTGGAGGCCTGGTCAGACTGGAAGAGTGCAGAGCTCAGTGGCCTGGCCATGACAGGCACCCAAGCGATCACCCTGTTCGCAAGGGCCGCCGGGGAGGCTTCACCTGGGAAAAGTCATGAAAGGCTCAGGGGGCAGAGGGACAGACTCGACTTTGGGTAACAGAAACTCTAACAACCAGGGGCGTGTCTGCCTGCGGAGTAGTGAGCTCACTGTCACTGGAGGCATTTAAGCAAAGATGAAGCCATGCAATTGCTTGTCTGGGAAATGGAGTTGGTTCTTATCCTTAGAGAGAGATTGAAGCACGTGAATTCTGATCTCCCCTCTCTTGGTTTCTAAGGTCTCAGTGATTTCAGGGTGTTTGGATGAGGAAAGCAGGCCCTTCTGGGGCGTCCATCTGGCTACCCTCAGATGTCTGTAATGAGGCCAATTCTCTCTGGGAACCTTCTGCATCTTCTGTCCGGTCAGGCTGCCTGGCTGGGGAGGAGAGTCAACGTTAGCCTAATTCTCCGAATTCCTGGGAACTCAGGGCCGGGGGCTCAGCCACAGCCTCTCCCACCAGGGCACTTTGTGGGATGGACAAAGTGCAGGGAATGAAAGCCAGGAAGGGGGGAGGGGCCAGCTTGGAAGCTCCTGGGCCTTCAGGATGCCTTGATTCCTCCCCTCTCCACCCGTCTGCCCTGATTAGGCGTCTCTCCCTTGGATCATTTTAGCAACCAGCCCTGGCTTCTCCACCTCTAACCCTGAGCCTCCTGCCATCCTCAGTCACACACACACACACACACACACACACACACACACACACACACCTTCCCAAACTACAGCTCTGCCCTGCTCTGCACGTGCCCCTGGCCCCCCTAGTGCCAAGTTACACTCCAGCCCCTCACTTGGGCCCCTTTATGGCTCTCCAAGAAACAACCCAACCCACCTCTCCAGGCCCAGCCTCCGCTGCCCCCAGAACATTCCCCAGGGCCCGGTCACCCCCACTCCCTTGGGCCCCTCCTTTGGCTGAGTGATCGCCCAGGGGGCGGAGGTGGCCTCTGTGTCCTGGGTTCGCTCCCTCAGGCACAGGCCCGGCTCTGGCTGGGTTGGACCTTGTGGCCAAGTTTACTCCGTTCACTCCTGAGTCTCCCACAGACCAATGGGGCCCAGGACAGGGGTGGCCAGGGAACCGCCACCTTTCCTCTGCACAAAGCATCAGGCCCCTCGAGACAGGTGCTGTGGCCTCTGCTCCTAAGATCAGGGAGACCAGCTAGTCCAACTATTCCCACGACAAGGTCTCACCGAGCAGTGTGCCAGCTTCCTATTTAAACTCAGGCAGTGCCCGGCAGTGGCGGCGGGGGGCGGGGAGGGCTTCCTTCCCTGACAGTATTACTGCAGTGGTTTCCACTCAGGTGGCATCTCGCGTTTGCTCTCTCAGCCGTCCATCTCTGGAGGTGACCTAAAAGTCTAAGGATGGCAATTAGACACATGTATGCCAGCGCCACCGGCTCCCATGCCCACGGCAGACACCTGTAATCAGATCACGAGAGCACTTTCCTCCTGAGCATCTCACAGCATTCTTCTCCCAAGCGCAAAGCGGCAATAGCTAACACCCAAAAGAGCCCTCCTACTCTATACCTGGACAGAGGTTGCCCTGCACCCTCTGGGGGCTCCTGGTCACTGCGACCGGGAATGGTGGGCAGACAGCCCGTATAGGCTGGGTCTTCCTCCGTCCTAGGCATTCTCATCCCCACGGCTCCCAGGACCTAAGTGGGCATGTGGGCATGCAGTCGGAAGTCAACAGGTGCTTCCTGGGGCGAGAGTACCTGCTATTCAGGAGCCACCGGACAGATGTGTACTGAGCACCGGGTGTCCTGCTAGGGACCCTCACGAGCTCGGCCCACTTGAGAGGAGAGCTTCACTGAGGCGTTCTGCCTGTCTCTTCTCTTGGCTCTGGGGGGCCTGCGTGGACAGAAATCCAGCCTGGAGAGGGTGCTAAAGCCCAGACACAGCCGCCCTGCCTCTTGTCTCATCACTTGTGTTTGCTAAGCAGGGTCAGAGCTGATCTAGCCAGCTCCAGCCGGTGGCTCTGGGAGGATTAAGGCAGAATTACCCGGGCATAATTACGTGTCTCTCTGCTATCTGCTCTGCACAGCTCTCTTAATGGGATGTTTGCATTTGGCCTCTCTGTGTAATTGATTAAGTTTCTTGGGTGCTCCCCCTCCCCCCAGCCAGGCCAAGGACAGAATGGGCATGCCACAACTTTGAGGGAGGGGACCTGGGGGGAGTGGGTGGAGCTGGGCGGAGCTGGACCTCCCTGAGGCCTGAGACAATCACTGGTAAACTTGATCTTCCCTGGCCTCCTCCAGCCTTGGGACTGATAGCAATGAGGGCATGGGGGAGAGACAGATTATGCCGCCTTGGCCGGGGTATCTGCCAACTTTAGAAGTAAAACCACAAAGCAAATTGCCTTCAAACCCAGAAGCGACCAAGCCCGTAGTGACGGCCCTCCGCTCTTTGGTCTGAGACCAGCCCCTGCCCAGCCTGCTTTCCTACATGGGACACATTTCATCACCTATTACCCCATTCCGCGACTGCTGGGGGAGCATCTCCCTCGCTCCAGGCCCTGCCTTGGGCTTCAGAGGGTGTGCTGGCCCCGGGAGGTCGCACCAGGGCTGAGACCAGATGTGTAAGCAGCTGAGTGCCCAGCATCTTCCCCGAGGCAAGGGAGGCCCACCAGGCTCAGAGTGGCTGTGTCCTAGGGTAGGACCTGGCCCTGACCCAGGACCCATGATTTCCTAGCGCCTCTGCTCCAGCCCAGGCTGAGGTCTCTGGGCTATTTTTACACCCCCCTTCTCTTCTGCATTTTCCCCTCCGGCTGTGATGCGTGCGCCAGCAAGGGGGAGGTGCTGGAATTCAGGAGACTCCAACCTGGGGCGCCTCCTCCAGAAAAAAGGGAGGCAGCAAGGTTGTCAGGAGTTAGCTCACAGCTTGTCAGCCATGACGACAGTGCTCGCCGGCAATGGGAAGGAGACGATGGGCTTGCTGGCCATCTGAGGGCTCAGCACCTTTTCTCCGTCTGTCCATCCAGGTTGGAGTGTGGAGTCCCGCAGAGGGCCTCAACATCACGGAGGTCGCCAAAGGCCGAGGCCCTAATGTCACGGACTCTCTGACGAACAGGTCACTCATCGTCACCACCGTGCTGGTAAGAGCCCACAGCCCTGCGGGAGGGACTGTCTGAGCCAGGGACGGGCTGGAGAGACCTCTCCGTCGCCCCACGTGGCACAGACCGGGCACCTCTCGGGGCTGCTGCGAGGCTGGAAGACGGGGGATGGGGAAACACTAAGGGTCCCTCAGAAAGGCTTCGGCAGTTGGAGCGCAGCAACTGTACTCATGGTCACAGGCCGAGGACCCCGAGGGGCAGCTTTCAGTGGCCTCTTCCCACAGGCAGAGTGAGCTGGTCCTCGTGCCCGTCGGAGAGCTACTTGAAGCCCGTGCAGAGGCCTGTGTGTCTGCATTTATCCCTGCCCCCACACCCCCTTGAAAGTACAAACCACGAAGGGGTAGAAGGAAGGAAGTTAGCCTGCCCTCTGCACCAGGACTGAGGGCCCTCCTCTTGACCTCGGTTCCCAGGAGTCCCCCCCACTGTGGTGGGTACCGTGGCCACACACAGAGAGCCCAGCGGGTGCTGAGCCCACACACAGGCCACGGTCCACGGTGTCCCGTCCCGAGAGCTCTCCTCTGTGGTCACTCTACCTGTCACCCTCCCTCCATTTGCCAGGACTGAAGAGCACCTCCTTCTTCTGACCTAAGGAGTGGCTCCCGGGGTCTCCCAGGCTCCCTTAGAGCTCAAGGTGGGCAGAAGGACACCCCCCGCCCCCACCACTGCCCTCATGACTGGCCAGCGCTGGGCCCTCTCCTCGTGCGCCAGCCCCTTCTGGAAGGCCTCCAGAGCATCCACAGACGCAGGGCCCACCCTTTCAGAGACACGGCACTGCTCTTGGGGACCCAAGCCGGGTCACAGTGGGGAGAGGCAGCCTGATTCCAGCCTGGTGGTGTCTGACCAAAGACCTTGCGAGGACAATTTGGGCAACCCCACCTTATATTAAAGTTCATACAATACGATACGATAAATGCAATATGAATAAAGCAAATTCTCTACAAAACAGAGGGCTCAACCTGGTTTGAAGTGCAGGACAGGACCTGGGAGCCTGGCTTGGCACGGGACCTTCCATGACGCTGAGATGGGGCCCCCCTGCCTCCCGTGAGAGACAGTCAGCCAAGCCCCACTGAAAGCTTCTGTGTCCCCTCTCTAGTGTGATTCACCACGTTTGCTTGGTGGCCCAATGGCAGACACGTCCGAGCAGGAGGGGACACAGTAGTTCAACCCCATTGTCCCAGGGAGCAGCAGACACGGGCACCAGCGGCTTCTAGGGAGCATCTGTAGCCTGAGGGTCTCCCCCCAGTCTTCAGGGTCATGACCATTGAGAGGATCCACGTTAAAGATGATGGAGCCCTAACCGTGGTTCTGGACCATCTGCCTGCCGACGGAGCAAGAGCCAGGATGAGAGAGCTGGGGAGACACCTGCCCCAAAGGTTTGGGGATGAACCTCCCCTCCCCCACCAAGCATCTTCCCCAACAGCATATATCTTGCCTGCCTTTATTGATTAAATTTTTGTTAACTAAAACAATATAAAAATTGGACTGCTGAGACCAGGAAGTCAGAAGATTTCATCAGGAACAGGGTAAAACATTTTTTTAAAAAAATCTAAAAGATGAAAAAAGAAACAAATAAAAAAGAGCAGAGGGATTAAAGACTGATGAGCAATTGAAAGGATATTGATGGGGAGGAAGATAGAAAAGGAGAGCGTTGAAAGGGACCGAAATACAAAGGTTAAAAGGCAAATAATAACGAGAAAAATGAAAACAAGGAACGAGATGAAAAGGAAAGGCATCAGGAAAGACGAAAAATTAAAATAAATAATTAACAGCCTCAGCTAGACAAGGTAGGAAATGTAAAACCGAGATGTCAGAAAGCAAAAGGATAAAAGTGTGAGAGAGCTAAAATATAAAAGGGTAAAAATAAAATAATAAAAAGGCGGTAAAAGATTAAAAACAGAGCTGCATAAAATGTGAGATATAAATAAAACACTTTTCACATGGCAAGATTAAAAAAGGTAAAACTAGTGTGCTCCAAGAGATTAGGAAGAAGGGTGATTAAGTGAGCCGGGGTGATTCAGCCACAAAACAATGCCCTCAAGCTAGAGGTAATCTACCCGAAGGATACAGGATACACATGCCTTGAAAGACCACAGGCGTGAGTTTTATTAAAATGGCAGCAGTCTGATTTCAAGGGCATAAGACCCTTCTGCAAAGGTGCACAGGATTCGTCTACGCCAGCAGAGGCAGGAGCCAGCAGACATCGGTGCCCTTCTCTGTCAGTGCTCACAGCTTCTTGCAAAGCTCCAGACCTGATGCACTCAGCGTCTCGCTGGGAGTCCCACCCCCAGGGTCCCACCAGCTTTCAGGCACCCCCGGAGATAGGGGAGGAGAGAGACCCATCTTGGCACCTAGCCTGCACACAGCTCCATCTGTCCCACCGCCTCTCAGATCAAGCAAACACTAGCCCAGCAGCCTTTTGGGATGTGCAGTGGGACCTAGGATAGCTGTGACGGTTAAGAGCACTAACCTTCCCTTGGCGCCTGGGTGGCTCAGTCGGTTGGGCGTTCAACTTGAGCTCAGGTCACGATCTCACAGCTAGTGAGTTCGAGCCCCGCGTTGGGCTCTGTGCTGACAGCTCAGAGCCTGGAGCCTGCTTCAGATTCTGTGTCTCCCTCTCTCTGCCCCTCCCCCGCTCACACTGTGTGTGTGTGTGTGTGTGTGTGTGTGTGTGTGTGTGTGTGTGTGTGTGTCTCTTTCCTTCCAAAATAACTTTTAAAGAAAAAAAGGCTACAAACCTTCCAGGTCTGACCCCTGGCTTTCCTGTGACACCGGAAAACTGCTTAACCGCTCCGTGTCTCAGTTCCCCCCCCACCGAAAAAGAGATGATAGTAGTTGTAGCTACTCCATAAGTTGAGAGGCTGAGTGATTAATACAGATAAATAAATAAATTAATAACTTATATCATGCAATTATTAATGATTAATATAAATAGGTTAATAAATATACGTGCATGACAAATGGTAGCTGCTATTGTTACTAACTACTATCATGGATTTTAAATCCAGTCCCCGGAGAGATATGCAGAGTGTTGTAGAAAAAAACCTCTGCTTCTTTCCACAGCTGAGCCCTGAACTTCACTGGAGACTAACCCCTGACCATGAGGTTGTCTCCAGCACAGGGTGCCCTGCAGACTGGAGCTTGCATTCAGCAGCACCCCACCACTCCCCATGCTGCCTCTGGCCTCCTTGTTTCCTGACCGGCCCCTGAAGGCATTAGGGTTTGTGACCTTGATCCGGAGTTCCTCATAGCTCTCCTCTCCTACTGATATTTCAGACTGCAGGTCCCAGCCACCACCTTCTCATCCGCTCTGCCCAAAGCCTGAGCTCCTGAGATCATGGTAACTCCCCACCCTGGCCCTTATTACCTTGACCTCTTACAAAGCTGCCGACCTACCTGAAGCGCATGTCCCACCAGCCATCTTAACCCCATCCTGCAGTTTCAGATACTCACATGGACTGGGGGTGACCCATGATTGATCTCTGCACCCCCACTGCCCAGAGCTCACGAACCATAGGGTCTGCTTCTCCCTGTGGGTCAGTGAGAGAAGCCCAGTATTTCCTGGAGGAAGAGAAATGGCAGAGAGAGCCCGTGGAGTATACCTGATGGGGACAGGGATGTGACACACGGCCTTTGCGCTGGTCTCCAAGAAAGTCTGTGTCCAGCTGAAAACGTCCTCTGAGTCTCCTGAATGAGAGAGGCCCACTCACTTAGAGCCGTTCATGGAAACTTAGAGATGTTCCAGATGCTCCTCAAACTCTCAGTGCAGTGTGTGTGTCTCACGGCCCCGGGGTGCTCTCTGTGGGAAGCTATACCAGTTGTGGAGAGGGCCCAGCCCCAGCCCCAGCGGCTCTGGCTGAAAACTCAGCCCCCTGCTTGGCTGGTGAAAGCAAGGCCAGCACCTCCTGCTGAGGGCGCTGAAGGGGGGGGCGGGGCAGCCTGCCAGGAAGTGTGTTGTCCCGGCAACGGCACTTTGAGTGACAGCCAGGTACCAAAGCCTAGTTCAGGAACATCCAGCTGCTTTCCCCTTAGAGAATAGGGCTCGGCCCCTATGGAGAGAGGTTTCTCTTTTTCCTTTTTCCTGGAATCTGCATGTGGCAAAGGGGCCACAGCTCCCCGCGGGCCATCCCTAAACCTGCCTCCTCTCCTACCCTGTCCTGAAGTTGGGTGCAAACGTGTCTTACCCTGGACAAACAGATGGACAGAGCCCTGACTCAACCACCACCACCCCCCACCCCCCACCCCGGCCCCTCCAAGCTGCAAACGGCCTTTCCTGTGCCTGAGGTCAAAACTGAAGCAGCAAGAGCCTGGAAGCCTGCCCCCTCCCGCCCCCTCCCTGCCTGGCCCCGGCTTCTGTTCTGGTTCTGCTCTTCCGCGGGCTCATGAAACATTCATCCGCCGAAACCTCAGCTCACACACCAAGAAAGCACACCCGACTCGCTCCTGGGGCCCCTGCCTTTGAAGGTTCAGGGTTCTTTTTTTTTTTTTTTTTTTTAATTTTTTTTAATGTTTTATTTATTTCTAGGAGAGAGAGAGACAGCGTGAGCAGGGGAGGGTCAGAGAGAGAGGGAGTCACAGACTGAAACAGGCTCCAGGCTCTGAGCTGGCAGTCAGCACAGAGCCTGACGCGGGGCCCAAACCCACGAACCGTGAGATCATGACCTAAGCGAAAGTCAGACGCTTAACTGACTAAGCCACCCAGGCGCCCCTGAAGGTTCAAGGTTCTTTGGGCTGCCGGAGAAAGCTGCGGTGTTGACGTGCCTGTGGGTACGTTTGTGGGTGTGGGGCTGGACAGGCTGCACATGGGTGTCTGGATACACAGCAGTGGGTGTATTTGTGCCATGTGCACACCGGCCCACGTAGGACTCCCGGGCAGGTCCCAGGCCAGGAACCACTTGCTGAGTGGGGGGAGGACTCCTAATGCTCTGTCCTAGTTCTAACAGGAGGGAATGGGGGAGGGGGGAGCTTGGATCGAGGGCCTTCAGCCTCTGTGTCTGAGCAGGACTAGGCAGACAGGGCATCGCGAGTGGGGTGTCAGTGCCGGTGGCCTCGTGCACACGTGTGTATGCTTATACAGGTGTGTGTTGATACTGTCGATGTCAGATACTGGGCAACTCACCTTGGATCCTCCCCCACCCCCCACACCCACCCCAGACCCCTTCCTGCCAGGAAAAAACTGACCGCAAGGCCCGGCTCTCACGTCGGTATAAGCGATCACGGAGAAACCAGACCAAGCGAGCCCCGGCAATGAAAAGTCGGAAAAGGTTATTTTTCCGGACCCCTGTTTCCTGTGACTTGTTGAAGAGAAATATTACCCCGCTCCTACGGCTGTTCTCCCAAAGCAATAGGAGAGCGTGAAGTTATGAAATTGAGGGCACCTTCACTGAGCAATCGATTAGCAGCCGAGAGAGCTTGTGAATTGGCTGTCTGGACATTTCCAGTAATAAATTGTGAAATAGTCCATGAATAAGTAGTTGGCGGAGTTCAGAATTACCCCCTAGGAAATGTTGCTGGTCTGGAGACACATTACTAAGGCGAGCACCATTTTAATGCTCTGGGCTTTGGCTGTTAAATATGTATGCCATCCGCAAAGCACTTCCCGAAATTAATGGCATTTTACAGCTGCTCCGAAGGCAGCGTATTTATATGGAGATGTATAGATTCTGGGGCTGTGGTGGCTTCACAAATGAAGTGCTAATTTTAGAGAATAGGCCCAGGGAGGGGCGTAGAGGGAGGGTCAGGAAGTGAGCTGTCTCAGGGACCTTTCCCCCCAAATGGCTTTCTGTTGCCAGCCATGAGGTTTAACCTTTGCTGACCTTGGGCATGATCTCTAGGCTGGAAAGGGCACTCCAATAACAGGCTGCCCAGCACACAGAAAGAAGGGAACGATATTAATAAAAATAAATAAATAAGTCACATTGGCAACTTATATTTGCCAGGCCCCGTTGTAAGTGCTTTTCACAGATTGACTCACTTATCCTCACAACTACCCTCTCTGGTAGGTTCTATTATTATCCCAATTTAACAAAGGAGGTAGATTGTGCCCAGGAATCAGTGTGTGGTTGGCAATTCCCCCTGGGGGAGATGGTACCTCTCTCCAGTTCTTTCCTTGAGCTAAGATCAGGGCCACCAGGTACAGTGGTGCACGTTGTTCACTGCCCAAGAATGTCCGAGCCAAGGGAGAGGTTAGGACTGAAACTCCCGCCCCCAGGCCCTGCTCACTAAGCCCTGTGCCAGGATTCGGGCAGCCCCTTCCCAGAGACGGATTTGCACAACCGCAGTGAGTGCCCAAGCCAAAGCGCTCGTCTCTCCAAGTAGCCCCAGGACCTTCCCTGCCCCCGCCTGGGCTCTCTTCTCCAACCTTGTGAACTGCCTGCTTGGTTGCAGGGTGGGGATGGGAGGCACGGAGATGCAGCATCGAGTCTAGCTGAGGGATCCAGTGTTCCACCCAGTTTGGCTGTGAGGTGGCTTTCTCAGAGTCCCTGGAGAGCCAGGAACCCCTCGGGGCTCCCCACACCCCACCCCGTCCTTTCTGTGAGGCATCCTGAAGGACTGTCTAGAGTAAATGAGTCCTGGGGTGGGGTGGGATTTTGAAAGGTAGCAGTACTGGGGAGCCAGGAGCAGAGAATCGAGGCCACCTGCCACCACGGGACCCGGGTAAGAGGCTGCCGGTGGGTTTATGCTCCAGAGGACCTCCAGAGAGGGTGTTCTCTGGGGCCTTCATTGCTCACCCTGCCCCAGGGGCCCACAGTGTCAAAGGAAGAGCCACACTGGTTGACAGGACAGTAAAACGCCTCCATAATTGGGCGTGTGTTTCTTGTGAGCGTGTGCACATGGGATTACCTGTACACGGGCACCCTGTCAGCCACTGTGTCACCTAGAACTAAAGACCTGAGACATTCTGACATGGGGGTGGGGATGCTGAGGTGGCTTTAGGGAGGGTTAAGGCCCAGCAAGAGGCTGAGGAGCTACAGGTGTGCAGGACTGGAACTAGTCTCTATTGGACTGCAGTTCAATTGCTGTGTGACCTTAAGCAACTCACTGACCTTCTCTGAGCCTCAGTTTCCTCATCTATTGAATGGGGGTAACGTCACCTGTCTCGCAAGCCTGTGAGGCCTGCCTCAAACCACCCGTGAGAGTTTAAGGCGGTGTCTGGTGCATAGTAGGAGCTTAGTAAACGTTGAGTTTGCTGACAGGTGGCTTGTCCACCACAGCCTGGTGACAGGGATTTGTCAGTGAAGCTGGTGGACGGAGCCAGCGGAAACAGATTTGTGTGTTGACCTGGACTTCGAGACAGTGCTGTGGGCCTGGGTTTTGCCGCATCAGAGCCCACAGTTCCTCGCTCCCTGGACCTCAGACTGGACAAGGTCAATAGCTATTTTCCACTGTCTGTCCTGTCTCTTCTAGTTCTCTGCGGGGCAGTGAGGGGTTTGTTTCTAAATGAGAAATCAGACTGAGCTGTGCCCTATTCTAAGCCCCTCACTGGCTCCCCATCGCCTGGCAGAGAAGGGGCCTGACAAGGGACAGTGGGACCTGTGCTCCATGAGCTACCTTCCGGGGTCCCCGTGCCCACCAGGGAGAGGCACCTTGTGGCTCAGCGCCTCTCGCACAGCGAGGCGGATCAGAGCTTGCACTCTGGGGCCACACCAGCCTGAGTTCATACCCAGTCTGTGCCAGCAGGTGAGCTCTCACCCTGTCCTGGTGAGCTCACTCACTACATCTGTGAAATGGGATTGTTGGTCCCTACCCCCCCCCAACACCCGAAAGGGTGAAGCCAGGGTTCACAGAGGCAGTGCCACCTGCTGTCTCCCGAGCACTCCCTTGCTGGGCTGCGTGCTAGGCTCTCACAGGCACTATCGTGTTTGTTGATTTACGCCTGGTGTGTCCACGTACAGATGCAGGCTCTCATGGTTATTGGCAATCACTCACCTGGCAAATCTCGTGCTGGAGGCTGAGATCCTCTGAAGGAGGGAGAGGTATGGGGGGGGGGGCGTGAGAATGTGTTTGGGGGAGAGGTCAGGGAGGATGCTGGACAGAGAGCCTCGAGCAGCAGGGTTCTTGCCTCTGAGCAGATAGCAGAATCCCCTGGAGGGAAGCTTCTTAAAACTTATTCCTGGGCTCTGTCCCAGAGCTCTCGCCGGGTGGTCGGGGGGGGGGGGGGGGGGGGCACAGAGTGTGTGTCTCTGAGGAGTTCCTGGGCGAGGCTGGGGCTGCTGGCTGGGGACCACGCTTTGAGAACCGCTGGGAATCAGAGAGCGTGGGAATCAGAATCAGATCATCATGAGTTCAAATGCCTGTTCCACCGCCTACTAGCTCTGCGACAGGTGGACAATTAATCCACTTCGAGCCAGCGACTACTAGAAGGTGCCCATTTGTGAGTTGGCTGACTTAACAGGCCGTTCTTCTAAGTCCCCCTCCCCCAAAGGCTTCTTAGATGCACAAGCAATTTCCAGCCTGAGCTCCCCAGCAACCCACTCAGCCTTGATCAGCCCCCTCTCCCATCCATCCCTGCAGGAGGAGCCCTTTGTCATGTTCCGCAAGTCCGACCGGACCCTGTTTGGGAATGACCGCTTTGAGGGCTACTGCATCGACCTGCTGAAGGAGCTGGCCCACATCCTCGGCTTCTCCTACGAGATCCGGCTGGTGGAGGACGGCAAATACGGGGCACAGGACGACAAGGGCCAGTGGAACGGCATGATCAAGGAGCTCATCGACCATGTAAGCGGGAGGGGAGCGTCAGGGGACTGGGGACCCCCCGGGAGGCCTGGCCAAGTCCGTGCGCATCAGGGTGGGGCATTCTAGCAGGAGGGAGAGGAGATGGAGACAAAGGCTGTGACCTTGGGGAGCACCTGACTTCCTTGGGCCTGCCTTGCTCACGCACCCCAGGGCCCAGACGTTGCTTTGCACAAATGCACTGCCTCCCGTCTGACTAAGCCCTCCCCACTGGTGACTTCGGTGAGCTCACTCTGGAGGGGTTCCTCAGCTCCCCGCTGCCTCCCGCTCCCCTGAGAGTGACCAGAGAATGCCCCAGCCGTGTAGGCCAGGTGCCCATGCAAAACACCTCACCACACTCTAGGGCACAGAGCCAGGTGCCTGAACAGCTCTGGGCCCAGTGGGGGGCAGGTGGCGCGAGGAACTGACGGCTGTGTGAAGGGACAGGCAAGGGCCAGCTGGGCGGTTCTGTGCCTGAGTGGGGAGAGGACCCAGGTAAGCAGACAGGTGGCACTTTGGGGCAAAGGAGCAGCTGGTGGGAGGGACGTGGGGCTCATGGGACACTAGCATGAAGAAAGAAGCCACAGTGGAGGGTCACCACAGCGATGGAGGGGAGTGAGTCAGGGGCCCTGGGTTTGAGTGCTGCTTCTCACTCATCCGTTGTGTGAGAGGGGGCAGGTCAGGGGACCTCTGTAAGTGGTTTCCTCATCTGTCAAATGGGCAGATTACCCCTCGTAGGATTATTGTGATACTGGATGGGAAGTACTAGGCATGGGGTGCGGCCCTGGGTATAAGGAGAAGGCTTGTAGAGGCAGTAAGTGAGGAGCCCAGGCTGCAGTCCGATAGACTGAGGTGCAGAGCCCCCCACTTTACCACCTGACAGATGGGTGGGTGGGAAAGTTCATCAACCTCACTGAGTCTCAGTGTCTTCGCTTCTAAAACAAAAGTCCCAGCTACCAAAGCTCCTATTTGTTGTAGGAATTCAGTGAGGAGCCCTTTGCCTAGGTTCACACATAATTAACACTGCTGGCCTTCCAGCCCCGGGGCCCTCAGCTGTCCAGAGGTGTTAGTTGTCAAGGACCTGCTAAGGTATGCAAAGACCTAACCTATGCCAGACCCCTTCTATCCCTTCTCTCAGTTCTCCTTGCAACAAGCCCGTGAGGTAGATACTGTTATCACCACCCATTTTACAGATGAGGAAGCTGAGGCAGAGAGAAGGGAGGACCCATGGGCTGGGATTTCAAAGCAGCAGAATCTTTGGAGGCCCTTTGCTTTCTGAAGCCCTGGGCTCTAACCGTCTTTGGCAGGAGCCAGGGCAGAGCGGTAGGCTCATGCAGTAGATCTTTGCATGAAAAGTACCAGTGACCGGGATAATTGTCACTTTGCCTCTCTGGGTGGGAAGGCAAAGCAGCGCTTTCTGCTCAGCCTCCTCTGCCCCTGCTGAAAGGGGCTGCCCTGCTGGGAACTTGGCGATTGAAAGGGAGGGAGCTGGAACTCAGAGTGTGAAGACTTCAGAAGAGCTTTACCTCGACATCATTTCCTAGGTCCAAGGAGACCAGGGCTCCCGTGGAAGCTGGTAGGAGAGGCGAATGGTAAAGAGCATGAACTTGGGCTGGTCTTGATTCCCCCTCTGGCACTTACTAGCTGTGTGCCCCCAACAAGTTTCTTGGCCTCTCTATTCTCAGTCTCCCTATCTGTGAAATGGGAATGATATTAATAGAATCAGCCCCATAGGTTGTTGGGAGGGCTAAGTTCGCCCGTGTGCATTATGTATTCGCACCATGTCAGTACCTGCTGAGGTTTTCGTCTTTATCATTATGGTTATTCCTTCGAAGCAGGGGAGGGGACTTCAGGAAATACCTCTACATCCCCGAGCTCCTGTGTCTAATTCTATGGCCAGAATTCTAATACCTGCCCTGCGTTCTTCCCAGCATGTCGAGTGGCTGGGAGGAGACAGCTGGTAGGGAAGCACTCCTAGATTGTGGAATTCAGTATAAACGGAAGGGAGTGGTGTTGTCACCATTATTAGTAATAACTATAATTATTATGGAAATTAGTCAGCAGGCCCCAGAGGCATCTCCAATTATCCGCACCCTCCCCTCCTGCTTTGTCAGTGGGACTCTGGACTGTGGGGCCCCTGGTGGGTTTGAAGCCTGTCATTTGCAGAGGCAGGCAGGGCTGGGGGGGAAGAGGGGGTCACACGGAGAGCGGAGGCCACATGTGGAAGTGAGCTGGGGCTGAGGCCACTCTTGTCAGCCACAGCATCTCCGGCGTCCAGAGCTAGAAGAGCATTTGCAAGGGGGCGGACCAGAAGAACCCAGCAGCAGCTCGACCTCCGTCCGCTGACCCTCAGCCGGGGAAAAGAGGGGGCCTCGCCTGCGGCCTCCGTGCAGCCCAGTATCCATCAAGGCGCGGGCCCTGACGGGACATGCAGGGGACCTTGTTAAACCCGATTCCCTACAATTGATGAGCCTATTAATCCTACTTGGTACCATTTTTAATAACATCATAACCATTTATTAGTGTCGTCAGATAATTAGTCTTCTCGCTAGCTCATAGATAGCGTGGTAAAGGCTTGGCAATATTATTACTTTCTTATTAGGGATCTGAACGTAGACGTAAAAGTGATGAATGCTCACCTTTGCAAGAATCTGGCCCTCGAGGCCCATTTGGAGGCCCTAGGTGGAACCTCTGACTGGCGAGACTTAAGTCCTTCTCTGACACTCTGCTCACCTCTGTCCCATGCCACATGGCCTTCCAGGGAGCCAGGGTTACAGGGGAAGATGGGCGTATGCAGGGGTGACCTCTCCTGCTCACACACTCCTCTCCCCTGCCCCCGCCCCCTCCCACAGTACAAGCCACAGACGTGACCAGACAGAACTGTGATTTCTCCGTCACCCCAGCTCTCCCAAACTGTCACTCTCTCCAGTTTTACTGCCCGCTGTCTGTCATTTCCTCTTTCTTGAAGGTCTTCGGCTCCCATCTATGCCTTACTGTACTCTCACATGTTTTAATGACTCTGGAATCCAACAGAGGTGACTTCACATTCCGAGTCTAGCACGTGTTCAACCTCTCTGGCCTCCGTTTCCACACCTGTGAAATGGGAATAATAAAAAAGCCTTTTCCCCAGAGTGTATAGGAAGATTTAATGAGATACAGCACAAAGCTGCTTAGCAGAGTGCCTGGCTCTCCATAAATGGGCCAGCCCCTGGGACCTGTCCTGCTTGTCAGCGTTCTCCACAGGGACAGCCCTGCTGTCCAAAGTGTGCACGTAGTGGCAGAGCCCACCCCTCAGCCGTGGTCATCCTGGTGGGCCACAGTGATCCGGGATCTAATAGCCTCTGGATCCAAATAGTGTCAGGAAACTGACTCACATTGACTAGACTCACAGAGAACTGAGGCACCCACAAAGGCATTGGCCCCTTACTTCGCTTGGGGCATTGGCCTTTCCTGACATCTGCCACCATCCAGGGCTTCTGTCCTGGCACCCGGTGTCCAGGATCGTGCTGGAGAGTGGAAACAGGGCTCTCACAGTGTGGAGAGTCTGAATCCAGGAAGAGAGGCTGCTAATGGAGAAAGGGGCAAGAGACGGGTCTTGAAGAGTCTTGAGGGCTAAATGGAAGGATTTGATTTCTATCCTGAGAGCCACAGGGCACAGCTGGAAGATGTAGAGCCTGGGTCACATGAGGTTGGTACTGGAGGAAAGTGAGTGCTGCTAGAGTGAACTCGAGCCCGTCTGGAGGCTCTCACTGGGACTGGGGTGAAGGAGAGCATGGTGGCGGAAAAGGAGGGAGGTGGGCGGCACAGGGTGGAGATGAGGAGGTAGAATCGAGAAGATTGGTGAATGGCTGGATGAAGGAGGTGAGGGACAGGGAAGAACTTAGCACAAGGGCAAGGTGTGAATTTCTAGCTGGGAAGGTGGCCGTGTCATCCCCAAATGAAGAGCCTCCTGGCAAAATAGAGGACCGGGGGGAGGTACAGAGATTGTTCTGGGATTGGGGTCCCGGTAGGTGGCTGGCCAGATGGCTGGGCCCTTAGAGGGAAGAGTGGGGTGGGAGGCTAAGATTTGGGGGTCATCAGCACAGCCTCGTGGCATGGGGGGGGGCTCAGGAGACAGTCAGAGGCGGGACCGCTGGGGAGAGGAGAAAGGGGGCCCTGGGCAGGGCCTAAACTGCACCGACATGTAAGGAGAGAGGAAAAGGAGGGTCCACAAGACGCCCAAGGTGCCAGACAGGAAGGAGGAAGACCAGGGGAGCATGGGTGACAGAGGCCAAAGGCGGAGAGGCTACCAGAAAAGCATGGGCACAGGGTCACAAGTGGCAGGCAGGGAGGGCAAAAGAGAGGAATGAACAGCACCCCTGAGTTGGCACAACTGAGATCTCCTGCGGGTGCAGGGTGGGCCCCAGCGCGGGCTTCCTGAGCGCTTGCAGCCTGGCCTCCTACACACTCTTCTCAGAGACCCAGAAGTCCTGTCCCTGCTGCTTCTCTAAGCCCCAGAATCAGAGGGGGTGGGAGAGGCAGAGAGGAAGCAGGAGACTGGCCTTACGGGAATGCATACATGCCCTCCAAGCCACAGGAAGCCATTGGTTCTCTTCAAGTCCTTCCATCTCACTATAGCAGATAAGGGATTTCCCTGGCTCGTGGATGGGGCTGGACCCAGGGTGGGGAATAGAAGGAGATGGAGACAAGGAGCAGTCATGGGTATCCCTGGCTGTCATTGCTGCCCTGGTGAAAGAAGTAGCACCTCCCAGATAGCCCCTGAGCCTCCCCAAAATGCTGAACGCAGAGCAAAGAGGACGGCACAGCTTCAAGGGCCCACTTGCCCCTCCCTGAGACTTCTTCCGGACCTCGAGTGCCTGATGACCTGCTCTTGGCCACTGCCGAGCACTTGGCATGGGCTGGGCCACACGGAGCAGGCGTTGACAGATGAGCACGTGGACTTGCACGCCTTCCCCAGAGATGTGGCGATGGGGCCATCACCACTGAGCTTCCCATCGTGTCCAAGTGGAGGGTCAGATGTCAAGCATGGCTGTGACCCCATCGCCCACTGTGTCCCCTGCCTTCCAGCCAATAACCAGCTCTTAGCTCTGGCTTGCGTGCACTGGTGTCAGAAGGGGCCCCAAACCCCTGTTTGTGTGGCCAGGAGGGACTCTACCACACCACCTCCTTGAGACTGGCCAGCAAGGCATGCTGGGAGCTCACCTGAGGCAGGTGGGATCCCAGATGGGACAGGATAGTTGAGAGCAGGGGATTCACTGATAGAATACAAAGGTGGACTCTTATCATGGCAGCCAGGGTTGCCCAGAGCAATGACCGAGGGGCTCTGGGGAAGCTCGGGATCCACCTGAGAATGAGCAGAGGAGCGGGAGAGGGAGGCAGAAAGCTCCCAGGCCACACTGAAGCCTGGCGGGAGGTCAGTGTCCAGACAGCCGGGTGCCAAGAGCAGTCAAGGCACAGGTCGCCAGGGTGAGGGGGGATTGGAAGGAAACAGAGCTCAGAGGGAGCAATAGGAACATACTAGACCCCCTGCTGAGGGTCACCTGCTCCTTCATTCATTCCACAAAACTTTATGAGACAGAGTCTCAGCCGGACTGCTGGAGAGCACAACCTGCGACAGAGGCTTAGATGCCACTACTTAGTCCCGGGCTGTGCTGCCAGGGAGAGAACGAGGTGCAGCAGTGGAGCAAGAGCGGGACAGCCAATATGAAGGCTCATCACTGAGCCGATCAGTGCAGAGCGTGGCCAGTCTCTGAATCGGCACCCTAGAGAGGCCTTACACGGTGTGTCTCAGGGTGAAGGGAGAAGGGGGAACAGCTTTCTCCACAGGCTCCGGCCTTGCATGCATTTCCGGGCCTGGCGCACCGGGCACGGGGACCTGTCAGGACCCAGAATCAGCGTCTACAGTGGGCAGGTGAGACGCCGTGAGCTTGCGCCTGCAGGAGGTTGGTCAGGACCACAGTGCCTGACCTGGTGCTCGAACCTGGCACCTATGATGAGCCCAGACCGGGGGCAGTGACTAGAGATAGGGGAGCAGCCGTGGTAGACGTACATGATCCTTGCCGTCCCCCACCACCCGGACCTTGGGGAACAATGAGACCGCCCAAGCTAAATTCCATTAAAATTTCAAACATCTTCACTCTCAGCAGGAGGCCAGCCTTGTGGTCATGCAGAGCATGGGGCAGGGGGCTTCTCTTAGAGGTGGGAATGGAGGTGTGGTGCATCCCCCATAGTGTGCCACCAAGCGGGAAACACCCACAGAGTCATCCTAAAAGACAGACGCAGGACAGCCTTGGCTGGGAGGTGGGAATCAGGCCCCTCTCGCAGGCCTGGGAGAGGCACAGACTTCATCTCTCACTGTCAGGCGCCCCGCAGCTCCGGAGGCCTGTGTGTGAAGCGTGGGTACATGACCCCTCCGTCTACATGGGAATTTTCTAGCACCTGTCCGCGTCTCTTTAGATATATGTGCGTTTCCCCAGGCTAGTAGTGGCCACAGTGCTGATGGAGTGTGGCGGCTGGCTGGTGGGACATCGGATATCCCCTGTGACTCTGTGTTCCCCTCTGAAAACTGCAGTGTGTCAGGCCCTGGGAAAGTGCTTCCTGATGACCTTTTCTACACCTCCAAGTGGATCCATCCAGTGTTCCCCTTGATCAGTAGTTCTGTTATATAATTGATGAAGTTAAGCCCCATGCTAGTGCTGAGGCTACAGCAGTGAACAGAGCAGACAGGCTCCCTTCTGCCTGCCTCTGATCTCACATTCTAGTGCAAGAAGCAGGCAGTCACACGTGGACGGAGGAATCGGTGTGACCGTTCAGCCTGGACACGTGTCCTGAGAGAGAAGTGTGTCCAGGTAAAAACGCCAGGGCCTGGGCTGAGAGCCCTTTGGCTTGGAAACCATTGGGCAGTGGCCACTGGTCCATCCAGAAA
The DNA here is from genome assembly GCF_003009895.1 of Hyaena hyaena. Taxonomy (NCBI): domain Eukaryota; kingdom Metazoa; phylum Chordata; class Mammalia; order Carnivora; family Hyaenidae; genus Hyaena; species Hyaena hyaena. The sequence goes on from NW_024080874.1 coordinate 2,195,682, forward strand.
ACCCTGGAGGAAGGTCTTAGAGACTTGGGAGAGGTAGGGGCGGCTCCTGAAACACCTTCCCTGTCCCCTTGGCCAGCAGCCTGCAGAGAAATCCGGTGGGTGGGTGGGGAGGCTGGGTCATTTCCGGCTCCCTGGCACACGACAGAAGGTGGGAGGTGGCATACAGAGGGTGAGTGAAGGAGGACACGGATTTGGGAAGGTGTCTCCCAATAGGGACTCTGAACCCCTGCACTGCAGTCCCCACCCTCCAGGCGGGCTGGCCGGCACATCAGGAAGATCTGGTCTCAGACACTCCACCATCGCCCCACTGTGTCCCATCTTCTTCCCAGCCAAGGAACAGATCTGGACTCTGACCCATATACATTGGACCCAACCCCCGTGTACAAGGCAAGGGAAGGCTCTGCCCCAGCCCTCTCCGCTCTGCCCCTCCCCAAGCCCGGCCCAGGGCACTTGAAAGCTAGGCCTGCTGGGAGTTCACCTGGGGGCGGGCCAGAGCCCTGCGTAGAGCACGGCAGGCTGGGGGTGGGGGAAACAGATGAGCTGAAAGGGTGGACCCTCCCCAGGGCGACAAGGCAGCCCAGGGCAATGACTAGGAAGGGATGTGGAGCTGAGATGTCACTAGGACCTACCGGAGACGGGCCCTGAGGACAGGGGAGGGCTTTCCATGAATAGGCAGAAGTAAGGGGCCCATCAAGGGCCAGGGCCAGGGAGCAGGGTCCTCACTCTGGAGGAAGACAGGCAGGGGGGCAGGATCCGGGCAGACTGGCATGGGTCATGTGGCTTCAGGGAGAGAGGAGGTGCTGATTAGGGAAACCGAGGCCAGAGCTCAGCCCCTTAGGCTGTGGTAAGGGTTGGTGAGGTCCCGCAGGGATACTTTGTTGCTCAGTCTTGCCAGAGAACTTTCCTGAACCTCTTAGTGCCAGGCTTTGTGCTAACCTGGGAGATACATCAGTTGAGTCCCTGCTCTCCTGGAACTTATATACGGGTAGATGAGCGAGGTATGAAGTGCTGACTCTCAAATACAAATTTAGTTGTGCTAAGGGCAGCATGGTTGCCCCTCTATTCCAGTGTGTGGGTTGTTGAGGCTGTGGGTTGTCAGGTTAATGTCCAGGGCTGTTCAAAGAACACTGTTTTTTTGAGCTTAGAATTTGGGAGTCATCAGCAGGTGCTATGGACATGCTTGCTGGGTGTCTCTTCTCCACATCCACAATCGCTCAGTCCCAGAACCGCTACCGACTGCGGGCTTTGAGCCAGGCACCGTGCTAGGTGTGGGGCCCTCTGTGCTGGAAGGACACAGGCTCAGGCCCTGCTCCCATGAGCTTCTATGGCCCAGTAGGGGGGAGATCCCCCAGTTCCTCTACACCCCAACTGTGAGCAGTGCTAGGAGCGAAAATACTTGGTGCCATGAGAGGAATTCCCAGGAGACCTGACATCATTTGAGGGTTTTGTGAATGTGATATTTGAGCTGAGATCTGAAGGAGAGGTAGACATAAGCAAGACAAAGAGCTTGTGGAGGAAGAAGTTCCAGGTAGAAAAATGCACAGGTGCAAAAGTCCTGGGCTGAGAGAGAGTGCATGGGTTCGGTGGGAAGAGGTCTGAAAGAAGCCAGTAGAAAGCAAACAAGGGGACATCAGGTAAGGAAAGGCTGGAGAGGCAGGTGGGGGCCAGGTCCACACTTTCCAACTCTGTAGCCACCAGGCACTGGGGTTATTTAAATTGAAACTTAAGTTAACGAAAATTAATTTTCAAAATTCTTGCATTCAAAATTAATTAAATAAACGTATAAATTCAGTTCCTTGGTTACACAAGCCACATTTCAAAATCTTGGCCACATGTGGCTAGTGGTTACCATATTGGACGATGCAAATGTAGAACATTCCCACCGTTGCAGGAGATTTTCTTATACAGAAAGTTCTCTTAAGTCATGAAAGGCTTAAGGAGTCCCTGATAAGAATTTTTTTTATCCTAAGGACCAGAGGGAAGTCTCATCCTATGTTAAGCAGGATTGGGAGCAGGGAAATTCTAGCTGGAGAAACATCACTTTGAGAAAAGCATGGAAGGTGAATTCCATGGATACTACATACATGGGCAGAGAGCCAACAGACAGGGCCCTGGGGGAAAGTCCTTACAGGAGTGAGACTGGTTTCCTTGGGTGGCTGTGGAAGGATCTGGAAGGATGTGGGGCTGAAGCTACATGTTCCTATAGCCTCAGAAGCCCGACTAGCCGATGTGAAGTATATCCTGGGGAGACCCAGTGTCAGCCATGTATGGTCAGGAGCCAGAGTCAAGTTCTTGGCTCTGGAAATGGAACCCGGGTTCAGGACAGAGCAGGGCAGGCCCAGCCATAGAGGCTGCTCATCTGAATGGGGGGTGGAGGGAGCTCCGTGCATCCTGCCCAGGATCTAAGTGGCAGGTGTAGGAGTGACCCAGGGCTGTCACAGCAAATGGCCACGATCTAGGTGGCTTAAAACAATAGGAATTTATTCTGTCTGAGTTCTGAAGGCCAGAAATCAGAAGTCAAGCTGTTGGTGGTATCAGTCCATTTTTTTTTAATTAAAAAAAATATTTATTGTTTTTGAGAGAGAAAGAGACAGAGTGCAATACGGGGAGGAGCAGAGAGAGAGGGAGACACAGAATCTGAAGCAGGCTCCAGGCTCCGAGCTGTCAGCACAGAGACTGATGCGGGGCTCAAACCCACGAACCATGAGATCATGACCTTAGCCGAACACTTAGCCAACTGAGCCACCCAGGCACCCCGGAATTGGTCCCTTTTGAGGGAAAATGTGTTCCGTGCCTCCCCACTGGCTCCCAGGGTGGCCGGCCATCCTTGGTGTTCCTTGGCTGGAAGCTGCATCACTCCAGTCTCTGCCTGCGTTGTCCCAGGGCCTTTTCTGTGTCCCTGTATGTCCTCCCCTCTTATAAGGATGCCAGGCGTTGGATTTAGAGCTCACCCTAACCCGGTATTGACTTCACCTTAACTTGATTCCTTCTGCAAAGACCCTGTTTCCGGAGCTTCCAAGTCGGTGCGCACGTGGAGATATGGGGTGAATGGTGAGAGAGAGAGAGAAAGACAGAGAGAGACAGAGAGAGGAAGTGGAAGTGGGAGCACCCTGCCCCTTCCCCCATACCTTGCCCCGTGCATCTCTTTCATTCAGCTGTTCCTGAGTTCTATGCTTTTCTAATGGCTGCTGAGCTAAGTGGCTAAACCATTTACATTCCCACCAACAGCCTAGGGGAGATCCAATTGCTCTGCATCCTCATCACCACGTGGTATTATCAATATATATATAATAGCCTATATACATATATATTATATATATAGGCTATTCTGATATTATGGGAATTTCAAACCACCTAAGGAGTGTTGCAGGGGACATCTGAACTATTGTGGTGCGTAGTCCAGATGAACACGGGCTCCAGCGGGAGCCCTTCCACGATGAGCATCCCCCATACCACAGGCTCAGGAATGGCTGTTGAGCACGCCGATGAATTTAGGGGCACCCAGCAGGAGCCAGAAGCAGATCTTTGGGGGAAGCAAACATGCCCACTGAAGTTAAGAGTATGCCCTTTCTTTGCACAGCCCCAGACTCTCTCTCAGCAATCTGTCTGATGCTGTTTAATCTCAGTGGCAGTAATAAAATACTATTTTGCAGGGGTCGGGGGAGGAGAGCCTATTCCCAAGTAAGATCACATTCACAGGTACCAGGGATTAGGACTTGAACGTATTCAGAGGGCCCGCAACTCAACCCACTACATATGACTTACATGGAAGTGCGGTAAAACATTGGGGTTGGAGGTCATGGCGAACTGGGTCCAGGTCCTGGCTTGGCCATTCACCAGCTTGGAAGGCAGCTGTGCTCACTGCTGTGCCACCCACACCACCTGTCACTCAAATAAGTAGAGCTTGAACAAATCTAGCCTGACTGAGCCACAGTACCCTCATCGAGAATGTGGTGATAACATTTACTGCCACGTGGGGCTGCTGGGAGCATCGTATATGGCCGTACAGTGTATGTAGCCTGCTTTGTAACGCTTGGCGTGTAGGAATCACCCATGAATGACAGTGGTTCTTACTATTTTAACTGTAGCAGGTCACCATGCGAGCAACAAGACACCCTGGGGGACCCCAACCAAGAGGCAGAGCACAGAGGTGGGGAATCTGATGGGACCATATGGGAACGCAAGTAGGCAGGTGCCAACAGGGACACCAGACACACATAGCAAGCTGGGGCTCAGGGGGCAGATCTTTCCCCGGGGAGGACCCCTGGCTTAAGAGAAGGCTGATCAATAATAAGTTGCCAGATGACCATGGTCACAAGTCTATTCTTGGAACCAGGTTTCCTTGGTTTCCGTTTCTGGTACAAGGCGCGTATTCAGCCAGCAGCCAAGAGGGCTGGATGCTAAGGGCCAAACTACGGAGCTGTTGCTGGTTAAGTCATTCTTGCCTTTAGTTCTGGTTGTTGGAAACATGGTAGAGCAAATGGTGCCAAGTGGCCGCATACAAGTATGGCGTAGAGTAGGAGAGGCTGGAACCAGGTAGATCCTGACAGATTTTTGGTAAGTGGAAAACTGTTCATGAGGATGACGTAATGTCCAGGAAGGGTTGTCCGGCCCATTTTAGAGGTACAGAAAAGGTATGGAAAGGTCCTCAAGGCAGAGGGGACCAACAGATCACTCGTAAGACCAATGAATGTGCTGGACAAGTCAGGTTTGGTTTGGTCAAGGACATGATTACTGCGGATGTGAGAGAGCCAAGGCCTTGGACCTTCTGAGAGCCTCAGTTTCCCTCCATAAGAAATTGAGGTTGGGATCAATGTTTCTGAAGGTCTCCCATCCAGCTCTGATAGCCTACGATTTTATAAACCATCCTTGAAGAAAACTGGCACAAGTGGGAAGAACCTGCCAGGGTTGGGCCTTTCATTCTGAGTAATGAACTGAAACAGCAGAGGCTTGACGTCTGTTCATGTCTTTCAAGGGAAGCTGGACAAAATAATGCCTTTTTTCAGAGAATCGTAACCAACGGTGAAATGTAGTGTTTCCTGCCTAAACCAAAATCAAAGTGGAGAACACCAGCTTTCCTGAAGCCCAAGGGAGAACACACATCAAAATTCCCCTTGAAGAAAGGCAGGTTGACCAGCTGGTTCACTGCTGTAAGCACAGAATGCCACGGACATCTGCCTCCCAGCATGCAAGAGCCGGAGGATAGGAGGCTGGTGGGAAGATACTGAAGGTTCCGTGATCCCCAGTCATTGGCCCTTTAATCCAACTCACCATCAAAGCCAAAGGAAGATTGGCACCATTGACTTTGAGGTTCTTCTCAACAACCCACTCCAAGCCTCAGAAGCCATTCCCAGAGACCAGGTCCAAATAAACACTGATGATGATGTTGGAATCAGAGCAGAGCCTCTCAAAGCACTGTGCTTACAAGGGACGGAGCCAGGGCAAGCCAAGTTCTAGAATCAAAAGCCCACTATACCCCTGTCATGCCAACATTATACAGGATCCTAGAACTCAGCACTGAAAGGAACCTTCCAGGGTGTCCCACCATGGCCCCCACCCCTCTGAGTCCTAGCAACATCCCCCAGCAGGGGCTTGCTGGACTAGAAGCCCTATAAGAGCAGGATCTGGGTCTCCTGCTCAGTCCTGCATCCCAGACTGGAGCATAGTAGGTCTTTAAAAAAAAATTTTTTTTAATGTTTATTTATTTTTGAGAGAAAGAGAGAAAGCATGCGAGCAGGAGAGGGACAGACAGAGAGAGAGGGAGTCACAGAATCAGAAGCAGGCTCCAGGCTCTGAGCTGTCAACACAGAGCCCGACGCAGGGCTCAAACTCACGAAGCATGAGATCATGACCTGAGCCGAAGTCGGACGCTTAACCAACTGAGCCACCCAGGCGCTCCCACCTAATGCATTTTCTTACAGATCTGGAACATAGTAGGTCTTCAGAAGACACACAGTACTCCCTCTGCACCTTCCCTGATAGTTCTCTCCTTTTGTTGCCTTCCTTTGTACACACTCTGAACTGACCAGGGCTCCAGGGAGCCACTCTGCATTCCATCTTCCTCTGCCTTCAGAGCTAGGCAAGTTCCAACTCACACATTCAGACATTTACAAAAGGAAGTTCCCAGTACGAAAAGTCCTTTGTATTAGGCTTCTCCCTGTCTGTCCCAGGTTCTAAGGTTCACCGAGCCCTTGGGCTCCAAATGTCAATAATTGGCTGAGGGGGCTGCCAGTAAAAGAAAAAGCATGGGGGTTGCAATGTCAGGGTTGTGTGTTTGCCAGTGCCCTCTGCCCCTAGCCTGGGGCATCTGTAGTCTTTTACAAGCTGGGGTTCTACCCAGATCAGCCTTCCCCTTGTTGAAGTCTGATTTCAACTTGGTTGTTGGTTCCTATTCTAGGACTGGTGAAGTCAGAGTTGGTGTTAACAGTTACCATTGAGTAAACAATTTGATTAACGTGCATCTCCCCTGCTAGATTGTAAGCCCAAAACCATGTCTGTTTGGCTGAGCTCTGTATCCCTAGTGCTTATTGGAGCTCATAAAATGAATGAATGAGTGAGTAAATGAATGAATGAATGAATGAATGATTCTGGACCACGCCAGTGGGTGGCCACCTAGAGACATTGCCTTGGAAAGGGATCTCCCGGGGTGCCCAGGTGGCTCAGTCAATTGAGCGTCCGACTTTGGCTCGGGTCATGATCTCATGGTTCGTGGGTTTGAGCCCCGTGTCGGGCTCTGTACTGACAGCTCAGAGCCTGGCGCCTGTCTTCGGATTCTGTGTCTCCCTCTTTCTCTGACCCTCCCCTGCTCATGCTGTCTCTCTCTCAAAAAAAAATAAATAAAACATTTTTAAAAAAAAAAGGAAAGGGATCTCCGAAGTAGCCACCCCATTTTAGTTAAAGCGTCTTTAGTGCTAGCCTTTAGAACCCAAGCGCTGTCTCTGTTCTGCTCACACCTGAGATGGGGAAATGATAGCTTGGTTCATGTTCTGATATGTAAATAGCCACAGGAGCCCTCCCAGAAGAAAACACGATTCATTAACAAGCATCATAGAGGCTGAGATGGGGCTTGAGAACAGACAAACAAAGCAGTAGGTCAGCTACAGTCCCAACTGCACTTAGGAACTCACAGGTCAATAGGCAGATAAGACAAAAAGTGGCATGGCCACACATCCTGTGTTCAACCTCAGCAGGTTAGGACCTTCCCATGGGGCAGAGCAAGCTTCATGGGAGTTTAGAATTGGAGGCTGTTGGGGAGAGCTTCTTGGAGGAGGCAGCCTGGGCAAAGAAATGTGGTAGGTGGTGAGAGTTAGACAACAGGGAGAGAGCATTCTCAGTAGGGCACAGCGAATGCAAAGCATGGAGGTGAATATGGTCATCAGGAAGCCCTTAAATGAGTCTCTACAGGCAGGAGAGCAGTGGGGTGGAGACTGGGAAGGTGGGAATGAGGGATTATAGATTTTTAATCAGGAAAAGCTCAGACCAAAGAGATAGACCTTTAATTATTACCCTCATTAAAATTGTGGCCAGCTAAAATTGACCAAGGTAGGAACATTCCTAGCCTTCCCCACCTCCTTCCTTTCTTCCTCTGCTTTGCCCTGCTCCCTCCCCTACCCTACTGAAGAGGGCTCCGGACTCCTCTCTCCTTCCAAGGAGGGTATATTAAGAGGGCAGTCAAGAAGGGGTGAGGAGAGGAAAACAGATTCAAATAAGGTTTGTTGTGGATTCTGTGTCCTCCTCATGATGTTTGAAAGTCACAAATAAAGAATAGGAGCTATTTTTAAATGTTTGTGGATGGCTGAACTATATTTACTTGACAAAGCACCATTTTGAGAATGAACCCCCATGGGTTACAGCTTTAATAGGGCTCTGTTCTCTGCATGTCAATACCGCTGTCCTCTCCCTCAAGGCCAAGAGCTCTTGGAGAACGGAGGTCAAGTCTAACTCATCGTTGTCTCCCCAGGATGCCGGGCATGGCCTGGCTCAGGAGAAAGGTTAGTAAAAGTTGAAACCGCAGAGTGGTCAAGTGACCCAAGGCTCAGACGACGGACTCAATTTCACTCCCTTACCCTCCCTCCTCTGGGAAGAGGTGTCTGTCCCCTGCTAGTCAGAGGCTATGCCCTCACATCTGTCCGTGTGTGTCTCTCGTTGCAGAAGGCAGATCTGGCCGTGGCCCCCCTGACCATCACCCATGTCCGCGAGAAGGCCATAGACTTCTCCAAGCCCTTCATGACGCTCGGCGTGAGCATCCTCTATCGAAAGCCCAATGGCACCAACCCCAGCGTCTTCTCTTTCCTCAATCCGCTGTCCCCAGACATCTGGATGTACGTGCTCCTCGCCTACCTGGGTGTCAGCTGTGTCCTCTTTGTCATTGCCAGGTAAGGCTAGTGCCTCAGCCCAAGCCCTGGCCCAAGGTTGGGGGTTGAGAGAGACAGGCTGATCCTCAGTCCTTCACACAGAAGGCCCACGTGTAGGCCATTGCCGTGCCTGCTCTTCTGTCCGTCGCTGAGGTTCAGATCCCTTTATATCCTTCAAGGAACATTCCATAGCCCCCCAAGCTTGACTCCCCCAGGCCTTACCCTAGTCTGTGTCCACAACTGAGAGGCAGCTGTGAATGGGTTAAGCCATGACCCAGAGCTGCAGTGCCCGGGCTAGGCACCCAGTACGACAGACTTAGGTGCGCTGGACCATCCAGCGACAGCAAGTGGACTGAAATTTGGGAAACAGCCTGCGTCCTCCCGGGCCACATAGCGGGAAGCATAGTGCCACCTAAATCCACACGTGCGCACGTGTGAAAGCTTGGCCCAGACACACCTAACCTGTCTGTCACACCTGTTAGCGACTCCCTTGCATCTTCGGTTGTTCGAATGAAATAGACCTAGCACTTGCTTGCTGGTGGTTGGTGGAAGGAGGTCAGTAGGGGGCAGGTTCAGCTCGCTGTTTACTGAGCACCCGGTGTTTGCCATGCACCATGCTCTGTGCTTTATAGCCATTGTCTTATGTGATTGTGTCAGCCCGCCGTGAAGGGGAGACCTCTGAGGCTCACAGAGGTCCCGTGCTCACCAAGCCCATCCTAGCAGTAAGGGACACATCTGGCACGTGAACTCGGGTCACCTGGTGTTTTATGTGTGACCCACATCTCTGGCCACCCGCACGTTTGTCCTTCGTCCCTGCCCCCAGGTGGCAGCTCTGGGCCCTCTGCCCCCTCCTTCCAGGCTCCAGTCCCAGCCCCTGCCCTGGTTCTTTTTTCTCTAAATCCTAACAAGGTGCGAAGAGGGACTTCTCTGGAGAGGCAATTTGAGATCCAAGGACTTCGCATTTTGGCCCTTTTCTTTTCCCTCTCTGGAGTCTTCTTTGAAAGCTTTGCCCCCACCCCGCTCCCTTTCGCTCCCTCCTCCCGCACAGAGAAAGACCAAAGGGAAGGATGTGAGGGATGAAGCGGTCCTGCCTTGGAAGCCCTGGGCTGCCAGCTGGCCGCCGCCACCCGCCCGGCCGCCCAGCCCGCCGCCCAGAGGCCTTCAGCACGCCTCTTTCTCTAATGGCCTAACAAGCCTTTGAAAACAGGAGGCACTCTCCAGAGCTCTTACTGTAATTCTAGCGGCTCCAGCCCACTCTCGGCTCCCCTCCCCCTGCAGAACAGTTTCCCCAGCACCCCTTCTGCCCGGTCCGTGTGCGGCCGGTCCCTCTCCAGCCCCTGGCCTTTCAGCCTGCTTTTCACCACCTGCCTCCCGGCCAGGAAGGAAGGGACCCCCCTTCCTAAGGTTAGGCTGGGGCGACTTCCCGGAAGAGGTGGGATTTCTGCAGCTGCTGGAATGACATAGGACATCTGAGGGGGCAAGAAAGGGACAAGGGACCTGACAGAGCCACGAGCAGTGTCGTAGTACAGTTGACACATTACGGAACACACAGGGCACACCCATACCGTCTGATCCTTTAAAAGGTCTGGGGGAGGCGGGGGTGGGTATAATCATCCCCACTTTGTGGAAGTCACAAAAGGGGTTCAGTGAGGCTAAGTCAGCACCTCAGGTCAGAAAGATTTTTCTTGCAGAGTCGGTTCCGGAGCAAGGCCTGTCGATTTGAAGTCAGGTGGCCCCTGTGGGGCCGGGCAGGAAGCGAGAGGGAATGAAGGAGGGATGGGGAGAGACCGAAGCAGACACCCTCCTGGGAAGGGCAGCCACTCTGGGCTCCAGCAGATGCCCTGGGCAGGAAGAGGGGCCGGGGGGCAGATTCATGGTTTTTAGAGAGACATTCAGATTTTTTAAGTGACACCTCATGACTTTTTTTAATGTCTATTTATTTGGGGGGGAGGGGTAGACAGAGAGGAAGACACAGAGTCTGAAGCAGGCTCCAGGCTCCGAGCTGTCGGCACAGAGCCCGACGTGGGGCTCGAACTCAGGAGCCGCGAGATCACAACCTGAGCTGAAGTCGGACGCTTAACCGACTGAGCCACCCAGGCGCCCCATCGTGACTTTTCTGTATAGCGACTAACTTGAATTTTTTACAGCACTGTCAGGGTCAAGCACAGCACATCCATAGGGTAGAGATGGCCCTCTGTCCCCCTCCACGTGGCCTGTGGCCTCTGGACTGCTCCATGCTGGCTGCAGGAGAGCTGGACATGGCCGCCCCAGAGGTGGGGACTGTGAAGTTGGGTCAGGTTCCCAGGCCCACTTCAGGGCAGCTCCGGTGTGTCGCACGGCTGTCCGTCTTGCACAGGGGCCTGACCTGGCCTGTGTCTGCCCAGCACCAGGGGTCCAGGCATTAACCACAGCCCTTGCCTGCCATCACAGCGTTCGGCTTTATGCCCGGGGAGGTGGAAAGGACAAAGGAAAGAGGGAGCGTGCATTCTCACAGAGAACAGGGTGTGTTCAAGGGAAGAGGTGGTCCGGCCACAGTCTGTGTTCTGTCGACACCTCCATAGGCTGGACTTCAGCCTCCCCCTGGATGGAGACGAGAATCTATGACATTCTGCTAGCTCTTACCATGCATAAGACTGGCACAATCCTTAGTGGCAGCAAGCTGTTAATCCTATGCCCCGTCGTTAATTCTGGGGGTGCCTTCCTACTGTCCGGCGTCCGGCCCACTCCTGTTCTCTCCCATGGCCCTGGGGTTAGAATCTGGGCCCTCCAGCCCACTGAGCACAGGGGCGCCGTCACCTGACTGTTCCAAACCACCTCCCCATCTGTGAAATGGGCACCCATTACACTGTCAACCCCAAAGGGTAGTGAGGAGCCCTGCCTAATCTAGTAACCAAAAAGCCCATTCTAGAGCCAGAGGGTTTTATGATGAGAAGCAGTTCCATCCCTGGGAATCCGTCCTATTGAAAGTCACCACTGAGCCCCACTTTATGGTCCCCCCAAATCCAGAAAGGCTCCTCAGCAAATCTAGAAAGCATGTCCCCAGAGGATAGGCACCCGTGGAGGTCTCCTCCAGAGTGTTCCTTCCAGCAGAGTGTGCGACAGTGGGAGGCGCACAGGCCCAGCGCTGTCAGGAGAGGGGTGGTTAAAAGCAGCTATGAAGTCGTTACAGGCATTTAGGCAGATCCAGAAGAACTGATCCGGGAAGAGGCTGGTGACTTATTAAGTGAAAAATTCGAATTTTAGGGAGTGCTGTGGTATGATCTGTGTGTGTTTAAAAAGTCTCAGAGGAACCGTGCATGTGTGGGTATGTGTATGTGTGTGAGACACACAGGACTGGCACCCTCTCGTCAGAAATCATGGTTCCGTCTCACCCCGCCTCCCAGTGTGTTCAGGGGTGAGGCTCTTCTGGTCCTCGGTGAAAGCGCTTCGGGGCCTGCCACTTTCTGGCTCCCTCCCGGGTCTCAGAAATCCCAAGTCTTTGTCTAACCATGAACACCGTTTCAGTTCAGAAGTTAGAAGGTCAAGGGACGCCTGGGCAGCTCTGTCAGTTAAGTGTCTGACTCTTGATTTTGGCTCAGGTCGTGATCTCACGGTTGGTGGGTTGGAACCTGGGTGGGGCTCTGTGCTGGTGGCATAGAGTCTGCTTGGGATTCTCTCTCTCTCTCTCTCTCTCTCTCTCAAAAATAAATTTAAAAAAATTTTTTTAAAAGAAGGAAATTGGAAAGTTGAGTCCAGTATAGCCCTCAACATCCCTAGACTTCTAGTCTAGACATTTCTAGGAGTCACAAATCAGACTTCTCCCCTTCCCCAGCAGCCCCGTGGACACCCCCCTCCCCAGGCTTCACGGGGGGATATGAGGACCGCTGAATGCCTGGCTCTCCAAAGACCTCTTCTCCAGAACCTTCCCCTCTCTTCTCCTCAGTCTTTATCTCTTCCTCCTGGAATGTTAGAGCCTCTAGCTAGTTCGTGGCCATTCCCTTTGAATATCCCTGGCTTGGTTTGAAGCCTCACTTTAAAATTTCAGGCATGCAAGACCTTCCCACTTTGTGAAGACAAAATTCTTCTCCCGTGAGCTTTGGTGATCAATGTATAATTTATTAAAGCTTTTAAGAGGGAGGGGGTCATGGAAAAGTCACAACATCATGCTTAAATGCATGTTAAAAAACAAAACAAAATTCCCCGGGACCTGTCTCTCCTTCTGGGTAGCATCCTACCCCACAGCGTCCACACCGGCCAGGCCGGCCACGCCAGCCTCTGGGGGATGGTCTCCAGGGGCTCTCAACCCTCCCCCCCCAAGTGCGCTTGCTTCTTCCAGGTTGCATTTTCCTCACCGCAACTCCTACAAGAAACAAAACTCCCTCCCGTAATGGGGACTTCTCTTCCTTAGAAGGCAGTGGGGGGCTTTAAGTAACAATTTTTTCCCTGTCATACAGGTATTTGTGTATTCAGAGAGAAAAAAAATCTGAACACTTATGTAACACATTGTTCTCTCCGGGGGTGGGAACCTCCAGTACTTTTCACTTTTTCACTGTATTCTTTTAGACTGTTTGAATATTTTATGAAGAGCATGTTTTGCTTTTCTTTTTTTTTTCCATTTTAAGTTTATGAGTAATTGAAAAGCTGATTCTTGGGGCCCCTGGGTGGCTCAGTGAGTTAAGCGTCCGGCTTTGGCTCAGGTCACAATCTCATGTTTCATGAGTTTGAGCCCCGCATCGGGCTCTGTGCTGGCAGCTCAGAGCCTGGAACCTGCTTCGGATTCTGTGTCTCCCTGTCTCTCTGCCTCTCCCCTACTTGCGCTCTGTCTCTCTCTCTTAAAAATAAACAAACATTAAAAGTAAAAAATAAATAAGCATTAAAAATTTAAAAAAGAGGGCCGCCTGGGTGGCTTAGTCGGTTAAGTGTCTGACTTTCGCTTGGGTCACGATCTCGCGGTTTGTGGGTTCGAGCCCCGCGTCGGCCTCTGTGCTGACTGCCCGCTCAGAGCCTGGAGCCTGTTTCAGTCTGTGACTCCCTCTCTCTCTCACCATCCCCTGCTCACGCTGTCTCTCTCTCTCTCCTAGAAATAAATAAAACATTTAAAAAATATTTAAAAAAGAAAGGCCAATTCTTATTTTTAAAAATGTATGTAATCCATATAAAGAAAGCAAGAGACTTCCCTGAAATTCCTGCTGCCATTCTAAGCCCCTCCCCAGGGGGAAACCCTGAGATTTTTTAGACAGGAATCTTCCCAGACTCTTCCAATGCTTTTTGTAAACATATGTACATAAAAAGGCGTAGGGCCGTGTCTTTCACAATCTATTTATATAAATGTGATCATATTGTTCTTCTTTTTACCATCCTTA